>NC_071354.1:191613035-192291160 GCF_943734655.1 Sabethes cyaneus
CCACGTACTAAAAAGCGCAGGTCCTTCGCCTTCAGTTCTTCATCTAACTGAATTTAGTTGGGTTTAAGTCAACTTCCATTTATCAAAACTGGCAATATTCGACTCTGTACGTACTCTGCGAACACAGGTCGGTAGTTTGATATTCAATAGAGTGCAATTCGTGCGAAATTTGTCCAGTAGGTCAAATAACGAAAACTTAAAATGGTCTAATTTTTTAAACTGAGCATATTTTGTTTTGTCACATGTCACAATTCACAGGTGAGCTGGCAGAAATAAAGGCTTGAAAAACAGATCTACGAAAAAGGTCACTATTTATAACTGCCATAAATTTCAGTTTCAATATAGACTCTTAATTAACTCAGTTCACTAAGCTTACTGTCACTGCGAATATATTCGAATAGAGAAACAAAGCTCATTGTCCCAGTTGTGATTTGCAAAATATCTGTCAGCATCTAAATCCGAACGTAGCATAGCAATTAGTCTAATAAGTGTGTGTTTGAGAACATAATTCACTGCAAGGGAAAGCAAAACGAATGAATGGTTTTAGGTTAACTCCGGAAAACATTTATTCGGTCCATATTGCAGTAATTCACAATTGGACAATTGCCAAAATTTTCGCTATTTTTTGCAACGTATAACGGGTGAAGCGAAAACACAGTCAAAAACACAGATTTCCTATTCTGCTGTCCACCATTTTCGAAATTCGGATCGAGCTATACCTACTGTCAGCACGTTGGCCGAAACGGGTACGTGCTGTTTACCAACTTCTCAGTTTTATCACATAAAAATTTAATTTCTCAAATGGTTGTGCCGCACAATGGCCCCTGTTCCTGCCTTAACAGTATGTTTCGTAGGGTTATTCACGAGACGAAACGCACGGGGATGATTTTAAACAGCTTTTTATGTCTATTGTGTGTGTATTATTCTCTTAGGCTCTGTAAAAACTGTACCATCTTCCACCAAAAAAAGGGAAGTAATCATTTTAAATCATGAACCGTTCTATGTTTTATTCAACCGTCGCAAATCCCAGCGGCCAATGTTGGTTAAACCACAATATTTGTCTATATACAGGCAGAATAACTTTGCTGCTATATATCTGCCGAGCGTAAAAATTCTGTTTCGGTATGTAGAACCTTGGTTTTCCCTGATGCTCCACAGTCAGAGCCCGGAACCATTTCGAGACACACAAAAAAATAAAGCACCACCAATTTTGTATCCAGGACCAAGCCAGAACTAAACTGAACCGAGTTGTGAGTTGATGCATCTGCTCTCTGTACGACAGTCAATGAACCTTGCATTCATACTGACATGTGTGTGGATATTACTTGTTACTCCCAGCGCAGGAAAAACTTCTTTGTTGATTGAAATAGATCTGAAAAATAATTTGAAAGCAAAGCGAAAATTAAAAAAACAATTGAGAATAAATCCCACTCAATATGTTTATATTTGAATCGTTTGTTTGAGAAACCCCACAAACGCCATTTTTATGAAAATGGACTTTTTAACAGTTTTCGAATCCTTGAGGAGATCCACACCTTCCCTCAAAATTCCAGAAAAAGTTAGTTCCACGAACCCCTTTTAATTGGGGTTGCAAATATCCGTTTGTTTGAGAAACCCCAAATATCCATGTTTCCGATAATCACCTAGAGCGGCGCGCGATAGGTACAAAATTATCATTCAATATTTACGTGCAATGTTGTATTCGCAACACAATTCAATAGTGTAAAAATGTCTTCGGAATCGAAAAATTACGAGTTGGACACAGTCAAAAAGAAGAAACATAGTGTTCGGCGGACTAAAGAATGCAAGGCGAAGGTTATTAAAAGTAAAAGAACGGCGTATAAAATCGAAAAGAAAAGGATGTTTTAGCTGAAAAAGTACGAGCTGATTGCAAATGCAGATAAGCTTGGATTAGTTAGTCGACAAGATAAACGCAAATAAACCGTACTTGTAATCTAGATATAGTAAGAACTGTAGCAATCTCGTTCCAGAAATCGACAGACTAAACTATCCATGCTTTTCTCACAAAAGCAGTAGCCCACCATTTACTATACACTGTTAATCATAGCACAATCTATACCTATAAAGAAGGATTTCTGTCTGTCTGTCTGTCTGTCTGTCTGTCTGTCTGTCTGTCCTGTGTTCCTTATAGAATCAAAAACTACTGAACCAATCGGCGTGAAAATTTGCATGTAGAGGTTTTTGGGGCCAGGAAAGGTTTTAGTGATGGTTAGAGACCCCTCCCCCCACTAAGAGGGGGGGCTCCCATACAAATGAAACACAAATTTCTGCATAACTCGAGAACAAATAGAACCAAATTTGGCATGTGGGTGTTTTCGGTGACAAGAATTTATTCTATGGTAAATTGAGACCCCTCCCTCTTTATAAGGGGAATTGTAACTCCTCTCCCCTTTAAGAGGGGGGGCTTCCATACAAATTTCCTCATAACTCGAGAACTAATCAAGCAAATGGAACCAACTTTGGCATGTGAAGGTTTTCGAGGGCAAGAAAATTTTCTATGGTGAATTAGGACCCCTCCCCACTTTAAGAGGAGGGGCTCCTGTACAAATGAAATACAAATTTCCTCATAACTCGAGAACTAATCAACCGAATTGAACCAAATTTGGCATGTGTGTGTTTTTGGAGACAATTTTTTTTTCAATGATGAATTGGGACCCCTCTCTACTTTAGGAGGGGGGGTCCTATACAAACGAAATACAAATTTCCTCATAACTCGAGAACTAATCCAGCAAATGGAACCAAATTTGGCGTGTAGGTGTTTTTGGAGGCAAGAATTTTTTCTGTGATGAATTAGGACCTCTTCCCACATTAGGAGAAGGGGCTCCTATACAAATGAAATACAAATTTTCCCATAACTCGAGAATTAATTAAGCAAATAGAACCAAATTCGGCATGTGGAGGTTTTTGGAGGCAAAAATATTTTCTACGGTGAATTAGGATCCTTCCACACTTCAAGAGGGGGGGCTTCTACACAAATGAAATACAAATTTCCTCATAATTCGAGAACTAATCAAGCAAATGGAACCATATTTGGCATGTGGGTGTTTTTGGAGGCAACCATTTTTCCCATGATGAATTAGGACTTCTTACCTTTTTAGGAGGGGGGGGGGCTCCCATTCAAACGAAATACAAATTTGCTCCTAACTTTAGAACTAATCAAGCAAATGGAACCAAATTTGGCATGGAGAGTTTTAGATGGCATAATTTTTTTTCTGTGGTGTATTACGACCCCTTTCCCTTTTAAGAGGGTGGGCTCCCATACAAATGAAATACAAATTTCCTTATAATTTGAGTACTAATCAAGCAAATGGAACCAAATTTAGCATGTAGGAGATTTTTGAGTCTTGAATTTATTTTATGATAGTTAGAGACCTCTCACCCCTGTGGTAGGGGGATATGGACTCTCATACAAATAAAACAGAAATTTTTGCGAAACTCAAAAACTAATCGAACTCGAGAAATTCGAGACTCTTCCATAAAACATTAGTCAATACAAGACCACAAAAACTATCTATAGTAACACTAGATCATTCAGGACGAGCCGGTCGCGAGTGTTGCCGGTGACCCGCCGTCGGAAGCGCCGCCCACTGGGGGGCTTGCAAAACTCGAGAAGTGACAAAGATCATCCGAGATTCATGATTTATGTACAACACAGGTTAATTTGTGGCAATACGAAGTTTGTCGGGTCAGCTAGTATATAAATAAAAGGCTTAATCTTCTATTTATCTTTTTTGTTAATTGGTGGCTTTCCTAATGTAAATAATCCGTCGAGCACTCCCGAGTAACTGTAAAATCAATCATTTATCATTTCGAAGTATTTAGATGCTGTTCACGTATCTTCATTTCCTTTCGGTATAACGTAATTTGAGAACAGGCCCTTATTCACAGATTCTGTTCCATAATCATAGTACGATTGTTATCCAAGATTTAAAATGTTTATTTTCTGGTTATAATATCTTTAATTACTACTAGCAAAGTATCAAGGTGTTCTATTCGATGTGAATTCGTGTTACTGTGGTTCATTTATGCAGTTCAAAAACCGCTGTTACTCCGTTTACCTTTTATTTTTTAATAGGTAAATGCAAACCATGATAAAAGTTTGGATTAAAAAAGAACAAAACTTTTTCTAAAACTTGTATTATTCTACTTCAAAATTTTTAATAAATAATATTTAGCGCCCCTCCCCTCTTTTTCTTCTTAGCGGTACGTAGTTTTTTAACATCCTCAGTGATATATGGTAGCAAATTACATACTATGAGCATGGAAAGATCACAAGTTTGAATAAAAACGGCCTAAAATTACTTAAGTGCACTGTCAATTTCTCGTTTGTTTGAGAAACCCCAAATATCCATCATCTTTAAAGCCTTGTAATTTCAGCTAGAATCATTATTTTGATCAAAAGATAAGTCTACATAATGTATTTTAGATATTATCATAGAACCTCATACCAAAAAATATAAGGATTGGTTCAAAATTTTGAGAAAATCAGTTTTTTGTTGTTTTCCAACAATAGTGTCGAGTGGACTTGTGGGGTTTCTCAAACAAACGATTCATTTACAGATACGTCATCAAATTCGAATGTTAATTATTACATTTATTACATTCAATAACATGCATGGATGCTAACATTCTACATATTTTAACTAGTTGGCTGTCTTTCTTTGAGATCTGCTTTAAACCTGCTTTGGTTAACCTAAAATGAGAATAAGATTTTTTATTACTTTAAAAAGTAATGAAAACTTCCCGAAATATTGTTTTAGTCTATTAAAATAATTATGATAGACCAAAATGCATCGGCTGGTACCATATAGCGGTGTTTATGCTACCGAAATCTCTGTTGATCCATATCTGACGTAAAATCAATATATACAAATCGTTAAAAATACAGATCCACGATTTTGATCTCCTCCCAGCCCTTCTTCCGTGAACTGTGCTATTCACACACCGTACTAAAAGATTACCGGGGTTCAGCATTTCTTGCCTAATTAAACATTTTCCCCCGGCTGCCGTGTAGTCTCCTGGGTATGCCCATGTGGTGGTAGCTGTGTATGTGTGGCAGCTCAGCATACATGTGTGCAGGCAGATTGCATGTAAGCAAGATGAAGGTCATAAAACGTAAAAAATTCGAATACATAAATAAACTTTAATTTATCTCAGCAGCAGCAAGCAGCAGCCGGATAATTGCGGTAAATTGTGCCACGTTGCAGGTACGATGAAGACGGTACGATGGAAACGCGAGGTGGTTGGTTGCTGAATAACTGAACCGGGCAACAACAGCGGAAGCGTGAGAAAATGCTGAGCGGCTGTAAAGTATGCTTTCATGTGCATAATCAAAATATTTTTGATTAGCTGCTTGAATGAATCGCTTGAAGTGGAGAGGAAAAAAACATAAACTGGGAACGATTTAGTGGCGATTGATCAAACTCCTCCTGTCTGGGAGCTCAGTCAGCTAAAGCGAAAGTGTGATACGGATCATATGCTGTTAAAATGATTTTAAATTGGATTTTAAAAAAGAGTTCATTTGCATTTAAAATAAGCGTATAATTTTACGGCGAATTTTCCAATTCTTTTAGGTGGAACTCTGTGCCAGAGTGTCACCGAGGCTTGCCAGTTTTCATCGACAGAGTTCTCATTATCCGAGCACGGGTGACATCTTAATTAGATAAATTGGTATGCGAGTGTATTGCTGAAAGCAGTTTAAGACGAATGCTGCAGAAAAAGAAGATAGAAGCTAATCAGATTACGCAATTAAAAGTTGAATGTGATGATTCTGTGTTGGGATATCAAGTCCATGTTTTATCACAATTCTGCCGGTTCTCATTATCAGGTTTTTGACGACAAAATAAACCAAGTTTTCGAGGATTTGATTAAGGTATGTTACCGCTGTTATATGACAGAACGGAATTTTGAATTTAAGGCTGAACGGTTACCAAGCGTGAGCTGTCTATCTTTATGGACTTTATTCTAGACACTAATTAACATTGGTTAAGTAGCGACGAATTCATTGATAGCATCACATACTCTAACAGATTAATATTTCTGTAAGCTATCAAATCAGCTATATTTAAACTCCTCTTCTCAGTTTTTTAGTCGACGGTAAAGTCATCTACCTGAAGGTTTAAATCCAGTTAAATGCGAATATTATGATAAACCTTTCAATTTACGGAAAACTGCAAGGTATACAGCCCTAGGAGTTGTACGAAAGGATGACGTAGGACTATATCAGATCATTAGATCAAAGACTAATGTAAACTGCATTTCTGGCATATGTATGTTCATAAGAATCTGTGAGTGCCATTGTTTAAGTGAATGTTTAAAGGGGAAGAGTGGAATATTCAGATTCAATTCTTCATTGAAAGTAATGGTAACTTTTAAAAAACGTGGACGGGGGTTTACGTCGCTTGTGTGCATCATAAAGGTTGAAATAGTTTACACAGATTATTGTTTAAATATGATTATGCGTAGCTTGACATGTTTCAATAATCTTGTTTGTTTCAATAATTACTCGCTTGTGGTTTTTAAAATGGTCATTGGTTACAAATAACATTAAAGCCAAAACGGCTTCAAAGACGGCTTAGTGGTGTAATTGGTTAAACAACACGCTCAATTAGAGATTGGGAGCTGTGAGTTCGACTCTCACCTTCGCTAAGTCTATATTTTTGGCCTAATATCAAGAATTTTCAGTTTGCCTGAATCTTCATTTCTCGCATTAAGCATTTATTCTTCCCCAACAGAAAAGTAAAAAGCCGACTGCTATACGTCGTTGAAAAGAAAAGAAAAAATTAAAGCCAAAGCACGTTCATCGCAAAAATGATGTGCCATTCGAATAGGGTAACGACACCAGTTTTCGCCACTTTTATCGGCATAACATTGGAAAACCGACATTTACTGCCATATAGTTGCATATATATGAGCAGTTTTAAGCATACAATAAGCAGAAACATTTTATCTATGTTTTGGGATAAAACTTAAGACTAAATGTTTGAAAATATAGTTGTAAATGTAAAATTTGGGATGCCTGTTCAAGCACCAGTTTTCGACCTCCCAGATCCAGTTTTCGCCACCCCCGGGCTCCAGTTTTCGCCACCCCTAGAAGCATCGTTTGTGGCATGTTCTAGTCTGAAAATTCATTATTATTTATGTATTTATCAAAAACTTGAATCAATTTCCAGTTGAATGAAGAAAAGAAAATGGAAATCCGTTGAGAAATAACCGAGTAGCGTCTATCTCTAATTTGGCACATGACCGAAATCGTATCAGCATGGGTGTCAAACTTCAAGATTTTATAATTTATTGACACTAAAAGCTATTGCAGGTTCAAGGCTTTCTATGGCAACTTTGTAGCAGATTCAGAGTACCTCCGCCGGGGTGCTCATTTTGGGATATATACGAAATCATATAAATATGGGTTTATATTCTATGGTTTTGACTGAAGTTTAGGTTCTATGGTTTTGATATCCGTAAAACCTTAAAGTTCACAACCTACATAATGCTATAGTTTCAGTCATTCCAAAATGGTCATAGACAGTATTGGCAATGTTTTAGGAACTAATTCACGGAAATGTTTACTTTTCATCAGTCGACTGCAACTGATCATCTGTTCCAGTTCAAAAAATATAAATTCAAATGAATTTTCATACCTAAAAACGAAGCCGAAGAAATCTTTTTTTTTAATAATTTCCGATATCTTTTAAATATTTAGGAAAAACCAGAGAATATACCTCGGCAAATGCAACCGCCTGACCAATTGAATTTTTTTCTAGACTCTACATTTATTTCTAATTTATGAACTTGCTTGCTCAATTCTTTTGCATAAGAATATATCTCTATCTTTAAGTCACAAATAAGGAGATCCAGCGGCGTATTCAGGTAGGATATCGCGCCTACTTTGCCCTTCGCAAAACGCTGCAATTAAGGGGCATAAGCTGCCGTACGTACCTGACAATGTTTAAACCCCCTATTAGACCGGTAGACTATACTCACGGAAGACTTACCCTAGTAGCACAGTTGTTACAAACTAGTTGTGGTAACCGATTAATAACTAATTTCAGTCATAAATAGGTAGCGGCAACCAGAAATGACAAAAGTGTGCTACTACTGTGTTACCTGACTCATAACGAATATACGTTATATACGGGGGAGGGCCTCGTAACTCACAAACTTTGTGGTTTTTCGTTTAATTGATCATAAATTCGAATAGAGCATAGGGGAGTGTCGTCGTGGTTGGGCCACGTTTTGGAATTTGCCCATAACTTTCGGTTCAAAAGGAATTTTGGAAATCTAAATACATCGTTGCAAAGGTCTAAGAATAAGGTATATTTCCAGAAAGTTTCGAACTGATGGCTTGAAAAATGAAAAAGTTATAGGCATTTACGTGAAGACAAAAAATGTTGTCATAGTCGGGCCATGTTGTGCAGGTTGGGCCACCGCAGAAAATCTAAGACATACGTATTGAAATTCTATATAGAGGCATGAAAAGAATGAATTCCGAGAACAACGACTCATATAGGTACAAATACCCTATTTCTAATTGCATTTTTGCGAAATTTTGGCGATCTTGTAAAACCCATATTGCTACAATCGCCTTTTCCAAAGTGTACAACTCCAATGAAAAAAAACAACAAAAAACTAGGTTTTTATCGTATTAATTTTGCTTTATTTCATCACATTTTATGTGACTGACATTCTCTAGCGATTATTGCGCTTCTGCGCTTAAAATGATGGTGGCCCAATCATGACTACTCAAGTGGCCCGACCTTTACAAATAGCGCTTTTCTAGTATTTCACCTTAGCCTTCCCAAACACCTTACTGAAGGGGAATTTTCTATAGTCTTCGTGTGCAACACAACACACTTCATACATTTTCAAAATTTATCTCGATAATTGCATTTCATGAATCATTTCTTGAAGTAAAGTTCGTTGCGCCTGGAAAACTTTTTTTGTAGGATTTAGTCACTGAATTCAGTACGGGTGTTTTGAATACACGATTGAAACTCACAATATTGTGAAAAGTTAGCTATCACAGTAAGAAGTTTTACGATGGTTGTATCATAGATATCATGAGTTACTAAAACTGTAAAATCGTGATGGCCCGACCATAACAGTGGCCCGACGATAACGACAATACCCTACAAATATCCACTATATAACATAAGAAATTACATGTTTATTCCAAAAATAAAAGCATGAGAGTTTTTAGAATTTCGGAAATAGGGGTGCGTTATGAGTCAGGTAACACAGTAGGGCACGCTCCATTGCGGACGACATTTGGCGGAGTAAAAGTTGAAAGTGAAGAGTAGCGGAGGTGCATGAATCAAGGGCAACAGACACTGCCTGGGGAAATTACCAACGTACATTTGGCCAAATTAACGCCCATGGGTAAATGAAACTTTCAAATTTTAATATATAAAGTCTATTGGCTAGCAATTATTTCACATTCACTAGTTTCTTGATAATAAATTTTGTCAGTTTTAAAAGAATTGACAGGTTCACTGAACTGCCTTTGTAAAACGAATGGTTTTCATGTTTCATGTTTGTGAATATGATGAAACGCTACGAATATAATAAATTGCAGAATTTCAAAAAATAGTGTTGCATTCAAATTTACTTGATGCAGTATTACAAGCAAGAATCTATAGAACAGATGCTCATCAGTAGAATCGCCACATTTTATGAACATGGTAGAAAACAGGAAATAATAAATGGACGTTGCTTTTGAAACGCAGTCGCAAACATCTATTAGACTTTCCGCAGATAGTAGCGCTGCTTTTACAAACGTAAATGAAAAATGTTTTCTGATCCATTTAATTCTAGTTATCTTACATGTACTGGTAAAATCTGAGATGTCATATCAATAATAAATTGCGTACATTTAAAATACATTATATCTAATCTTTTTAATCAAGAGCGCAGGCTCTTGAGAAAACTTCATACAAATTATTCAAATAAATTAAGCAAAGCAAATTGTTAGAGTGCAGGACAATTTCGGTGCTACATCTGTTAGGATCATATAGTCCGTTACAGTTTCGCCCATTCGAGATTCAAACAAATAACGACTGGCTTGTTAAATCAGTGTGGTACCTCCAGGTCTACTCGAACTTTCAAATGAATGCTTATATTATTTTTTTAATATTTTAATATTCATATTAACATTATTTCTTATCGTCCAGATCACATAGCGTTTTTACGAGATAGGTAGAAATGACGATGGACTGGGGTCAGTCCTGGCGTAGTGGTTAGCATTCACGCCTCTCACGCCGAGGACCCGGGTTCAAATCCCAACCCCGCAGAAGTCCCGAATGACCCAAAACTGGTTAAACTGGTTAAACTGGTTTTCTGAAATTAGCTATCTGGGATGTTAAATTTGGAAAGTAACCTCTATGAACTAAATCACCGTAGTTAGAATGGAGTATTCCCAATCAAGTAAACATGGCGAAAACTGGTGCCTGTGCTGCGCTCAGAACGCTCTATTGAAATTCGCCAATGGCGAAAACTGGATCACCTGCATAAAATGGGAACCAGTTTTCGCCACCTAGAATTATCTAAAAATCCAGTAAATAAGAAATAATTTAAGGTTTATTTATACACAATCGCTGAAATTAATACATAAACGATAGGAAAAATCTTTACTGTAACCACAAAATATATTGTTTTTCCAACAATTATTGATTTTCATCCATAGCTGTACAGCAGAAAAAATCATCCCGATCATCTGAGAACACAAACTGAAAATAATGATAACTTAAGTTGTACAATTACCAAAGTTTTGGAATCGTATTTTATTGGTTAAGTATATAATTTTGTTTAAATCAATGAATATGTTATGGCAATTATCGTACGCCAACTAGCAATAAAACACCTGTGATCCACTAGGGTGGCGAAAACTGGTGCCGTTACTCTATTCTTCTCTTTTGACATGAATGGTAGCAATATGCACGTAAGTTAGCGGCGTCGATTCACTGTCTTTTGCTCCGAGAAGGTTTTAACACCACAATCAGGATGCTCTCCCAAATCGAGACGGAAAGTAAATTGTTACGCGCACGATGTCGCACAATTTTCGTTAATTGAACATGTTGGTGAGGTGGCGCACTGATTATAAATATGTATGTCTGTCACAAAGTATAAATATTTTTATATTTATAGAAGAAACAGTGTAATGAAAAGGACGTGCCTGCATGAATTTTGTGCTTAACATAAAATGAAGTTCACCACAGTACAAGGAGCCTACACGAACTCAATTTGTTCCTCCGATCAGGCTGGGATACCGTGGTACAATTATGAAACTGAAATCGTGCGAATGTAAGCATACATTTGTGCTGTTCTGGTTAATTAATGAATTTAAATGAAACAATTCAAGCCACTTGCAGCATGATATCGAGAGATATTATTTCTGGTACAGCTTATTCCATCTTCTTCCATTCCAGTACGGCGCACTCGTATGATGCTTTACTTATTAAGCAACAATATCTTTCTATAAAATTGGTATATGCGAAAAATTATTAGCAACAATTTTTGTCGGAATTTCATTATTTCGATAATTTGGATCGAGCAAAAATCGTGATATATGCTAGATGATTTGAACTTATGTTTTGAAGTCATAATTATTAATAACTAGCTGACCCGACAAACTTCATATTGCCACAAATTAACCTGTGTTGTACATAAATCATGAATCTCGGATGATGTTTGTCACAACCTCGAGTTTTGCAAGTTTCTGAGGAGTTCAACCTTAGATAATTCATTTTGGCAGTTACGTAACTATGAAAGCATCCCAGGTAACCAATAAGCATCACCAATTCTATTCAAATGTAGGCCAATAAGCATTTAATTCGCCTTAAATACTACTTAAATGCTATTTTGGTAAAATATACAGCTACTTTATTGATAACCTTCTTATAGTGCTGACAATGTTAATTTACAGCTAATTACCGACACGAAGAATTTGAATACAATTTTGGATGCAAATTTACAACAGCTATGCAGTCAAAAAGCTAACATACAACAACGTGCAGTATAAAATACCAGATACGCTGATTTGCTGCATATGTTAATGCTTATTAGTTATCAGGAACGGATAGTTTAATATACAAATTTGCAATTTTTCCTCACAGTAAAGTAGAAAACAGCTCCCCTGTCCCCCCATTGCATAGCCAGAAAGCGGATAATAATATTCGCCATGATTGTACAAAATTTCCCAGAGTATCATTTTGCAAAAAACCTTAAGCGGAATGAACCATTTCACGGAAAACTTTTTTGTGGAAAGCACCATTTCACGATCCTCTCCTTACTCGCTGTCGCTCGTTCCAAGAAACCCAGGTAGACCTAGGAAAACAAATAAACCTAGACAGTAGTGATTTCTGCGGGGAGTTGCCTCCCCAAAGTGGGCAGCGCTTCCGACGGCGGATCACCGGCAACACTCGCGGCCGTCTCGTCCTGAATGATCTAGTGTTACTATAGATAGTTTTTGTGGTCTTGTTATTGACTAATGTTTTATGGAAAAGTCTCGAATTTCTCGAGTTCGATTAATTTGTGAGTTTCGCAAAATTTTCTGTTTTATTTGTATGAGAGTCCACATCCTCCTACCACAGGGGTGAGAGGTCTCTAACTATCATAAAATAAATTCAAGACTCCAAAATCTCCCACATGCCAAATTTGGTTCCATTTGCTTGATTAGTTCTCGAGATAAGAGAAAATTTGCATTTCATTTGTATGGAAGCCCACCGTCGTAAAGAGGAGATGGGTCATAACTCACTTTCTAAAGAGGAGAGGGGTCTCAATTCACCATAGAACAAAATATTGCCTCCAAAACCACTTACAAGTCAAATATGGTTCCATTTGCTTGATTAGTTCTCGAGTTATAAGGAAATTTGTATTTCGTTTGTATCGGAGCCCCCTACCCCCCCCCCCCCCCTCTTAAAGTGGGGAGGGGTCCTAATTCACCATGGAAAATATTCTTGCCCTCGAAAACCTTGACATGCCAAATTTGCTTCCATTTGCTTAATTAGTTCTCGAGTTATGAGGAAATTTGTATTTCATTTGTATGGAAGCCCATACAAAGGGGAGAGGAGTCATAATTCCCCTTCTAAAAACACCTACATGCCAAATTTTGTTCTATTTGCTTGATTAGTTCTCGAGTTATGCAGAAATTTGTGTTTCATTTGTATGGGAGTCCTCCCTCTTAGTGGGGGAGGGGTCGCTAACCATAACTAAAACCTTTTCTGGCCCCAAAAACCGCTACATGCAAATTTTCACGCCGATTGGTTCAGTAGTTTTTGATTCTATAAGGAACATCCCGACAGACAGACAGACAGACAGAAATCCATTTTTATATATAAGAAGATTAGAGATTAATTTGTGAATTCGAAATTCTAAAGATAAAAGCGTAGGTTTAGCTATTACAAGTAAAAAACTAAGTTTAAAGAAGGGTGGCTCTGAAGCCGCAAGGTTACGAATAGATCAACGATACTGGTCGCAGCGATGAGTCCATACAGGAAAAAAAATTTAAAGAAGCAACATATATTTTCAACAAGTAGGATTTATTTGTTTCTGAAAAAATATCTAAAACTGATAGGTAACTTTTATTTTATTTTGGCGTTTAATACAAGAATTGAAAAATTTTCTTTGCTTAATTTATAATGTTAATTTAAGTAATTCGATTTGATTCACAGTTTGCAATGTTTTTAGCATCCACAAATTCTTCGGTAATTTTAATAGTTTCATCAGATACCGTGAGCTAAAAAATATAAAATATTAATATTAAATTCGTTACTAAGCAATTTTACGCGAAAGGAGCTAAGCATTTTGATTTCAATCAATCTTTGTAAACTTTACAGCTACTGACCTGATGGGTCCTGTATTTATTTGGAAATAATCTGGTTACTTTTGATTAGGACTCAATTTTTTTTTAATTTTGACATAATTGACCGACTCGGCGTGAAATAGGTTTTTGTCTATTAAAAATTACCTGATATATGCAACCGTGGAAACCAAGCTTCACGTCCGCACATCGGTTCACGACGGAATGCTTATCGATCCCTCCCAAATACAACGAATAATCTCGATCGCTCGCCAACAAGTCACCGAATATACCTTTGGTTCGTTCGAGCTCATCATCAACGCTAAAGTAGACGAATTCATTACCGCAGCCGACGGTCACCGTATGCCAAGCGTTTTTCATCAATAAAATTGAAGATTTTAAAACCGTCGGTCGAAGTTCCATGTCCCATGCAAATCGTAGCTCCAGTCGACCATCCACAATGACAAGGGCTAGGAAATTACTGATACCCCTGCTTTCACCAATCAAATAAGCGACTAGACTCCGTTCAGCCGTTTCTGACTTGAAATTGAATTGCATGGTGAAATCTCGTTTTATTTTTAACCTGGAAGAAGTTCATCAGTTTTACAAATTGTACTATTTTTTATGGATTAGCTATACCGATAATTAAACAGCCTCAACCTACCTGTACAAGACATAACCATAGGATTGGAAAGCAATCGCACTCGCATTCAGGTGGCTCAAACGCTCACAGTGCTTACCGGTTCGAGTGGCCGGACAAATGCACCTGAATCCGGTTTCATGCTCCTCGCAAAGGCCCTCGTTACAAATGCGCACATTGCAACTTTGACCTTGTTGTGAGCAAAGCTCTCCCACGTAACCATCCTTACAGACGCAATCGAATCCATTGCTAGTTTCTATGCAAACTCCATCATTTGCACAACGGGTTGCCGAACATGGATGACACTGTGCAACGTTGTGCTTTTCGGTTGATTCCTTCCACAGATCAATCGATTGATCATTAAGGACCAACTCAGCAATGCATCCCACAAAACCGGTGCTGTTCTGTCTATGACTCCCCAGATAAATATTTCGTTCCACACAATTGGAATTTGGAGCGGGCATTTGGAACAGCGCTAGTAACCGACCATCCAAAGACAAATATGCTCGGTCTCGAAAACTTTTTATCTGTAATCTGTGCCATTGATCCAAGCGCACAGGAGCATCGACAGTAATTCCTCTTATAATGTTTCCTCTACTGCCTCGAAACGCAAATGCAATTATGCTGTCGACTAATAAAACGGTTAGAAATTGCCTGTCACATTCGCTCTCCTTATAAAAAAGAACGCCATTGCTTTTCTGCGCCTTGAAGGTAATTACCAAATTCAAATAATCATTCCTTAGTAATAGGTGCAACTTTAGATACGAAGCATCCACACTGCCATCAAATCTTGGTATCCCACCGGTGACGGCCAACGTTCTACTATCAGTAAAGTTTCCATTCGCATACTGAACAAGACAGAAATATTTACCGGAATTGTAAGCCTGAAGATGCCTTAGCGTTACGATTTCATGGACCGAATTTACCTCTAAACCATTCTGAGCCGTAATATCGATTACTCGGTTATTCTGCCCCTTATGGAACCACCGAATGGATTGAATTTTTTCACTGCTATTATGTCGGCAATGTAACGAAACGCTCGAATCACGCTCAGCATAAATCACGTCACTGTGCTGCTGAAGACATTCCGGGGGCAGAACCGACACCGGTAAGCCCCTTGGTGTGATGGGTTTGGCGGTCGTTGTGCTTTCTGTCGGCTGCTGAACTATCGCTGCCGGAAGTTCCGTTGATGGAGCTTCGTCAAGTCGTGGCTTCACAGCACCGCCTTTGTTCAGATCTTCTGCTCTTGGACCTGAAATAAAATAATTTCTTTTTAGTGAATGTTAGTAGCAATGATTTGGAAAATTATATCTATCACGTAGCAAACTTTAGTTAAGAGCATGTGCGCAATTTCAGACTGATAACATTTAATTAATTTTGAAAACTTATCTGTTCTGCAAATAAATGGGTCATTCCATGTCAAAGGTGCTCACCAGTATTAGACAAGCAGGGAAGGGACGGATACCAAGCAATGCCTCGAAAGATTTCACTTAAAATCACTTCAAATCAAGTTCCAAAATTACTTCGAAGTTTCAATTAATTTCCAAAGTGAAATGCCATATGAGTCGATTTAACAACGTAAAAGGAAATAAAACAAATTGCTGGCAATTTAAAAAATGAAACGATTAAAATGCGTACGAAATTATTACTTTGATTTAAATTCTAGCAGAGTGTCCAATCTTACTCGGGGCCCCATTAGTCTCTCAGCCACTTTTAAATCTGTTATTGTAACTAAAATTCTCATAATGCAAGAAACAAAATCCTTTTTCTCCATTTGAACGTCTCTACTCCCTTTTTCCCCGGTCCTCCCCCTATTTTCCCCGGTCACTTGTAAATCTGTCTTCTTTTCGCTAACTCGTAGGCTTTTGAACGACCGGTAATGCGTAACATAGACCCCATAGTGGTAAAGTTGTGTGAAGCCAGCTAGCACCGTACGTCAATAACTGAAAATTATCGTAAGGCCATTACAATTTTTTTATAAAGTTTTTGTCCTTCCGGTGTTCGGCCACTGAAGGGGGTGGGGCAGGGCGAAAAAAAAACAAAGTGAATTTTTTAATCGAGCAAAAAAACAAGGATTTTAAGAATTTTTATTTAAGGTTTAAACGTGAAAACCGAATCTATTCTTGCTTATAATATATACGTTATTATTTTCTATGCAAAAATATATGAAAAAAGACAAAAACGAAGGAAAATTTTTTTGGACGATTTTCGGAAATTTGGAAATTGTTCGAATTTCCATTTCTGTTTCATGCTAGAAGCGTTAATTCAACTCGGAGACTCGTGTTTCGAGTTTTTCAGACTGTATGGCCCACAGACAATTGATTTTATAAAAAGAAATTTGACTCATATCCTACAAATTATGGATCCTAACGGAATGTAGCACCTAGGCTTTGCTTTGCTTAGCTAACATACATACGACATTCAGCACAGAATCGGATATTGTCGTATATAATTACTTATATCGACGAAATGCGTATGTTTATTCCTCATCACGAATATCACCTCCAAATTCCACGGATATGCCAATTTTGCGCATCAAATACGATTTATTAGTATGTATATATGTACGTAATGCCGATTTTTAACTTTTATCTTATATATAAAAATGGTTTTCTGTCTGTCTGTCTGTCTCTCTGTTGGAATGTTCCTTATAGAATCAAAAACTATTGAACCAATCGGCGTGTCAATTTGCATGTAGAGGTTTTTGGGGCAAGGAAAGGTTTTCGTGATGGTTAGAGATCCCTTCCCCCACTAAGAGGGGGGCTCCCATACAAATGAAACTCAAATTTCTGCATAACTCGAGAACTATCAAGTAAATGGAACCAAATTTGGCATGTGGGTGTTTTTGGAGACAATTTTTTTTCTATGACGAACTGCGACCCCTCCCCACTTTAGGAGGGGGGCTCCTATACAAATAAAATACAAATTTCCTCATAACTCGATAAAAAATCAAGCAAATGGAACCAAATTTGGCATGTGAAAGTTTTCGTGGGCAAGAATATTTTCTATGGTGAATTAGGACCCCTCCCCACTTTAAGAGGGGGTGCTCCTATACATACAAGCAAAATACAAATTTCCTCATAACTCGAAAACTAATCAAGCAAATGGAACCAAATTTGGCATGTAGGTGTTTTTGGAGGCAAGAATTTTTTCTATGATGAATTAGGACCCCTCCTCACTAGTTCTCTATACAAATGAAATACAAATTTCCTTATAACTCGAGAACTAATCAAGCAAATAGAACTAAATTTGGCATGTGGAGGTTTTTGGAGGCAAAAATATTTTCTATGGTGTATTAGGACATGGAAAAATTCATTCACTCACATTATTTTTGGTGAATATATTGCTTGCTTCGAAGTATTGCTTTCAATCATTCTCGCTCACATGCAAGCTCTCGAACAGAACCCTACAAAGTGAATTCACCGATGAATCGCCGACCAACAGCAGAGAGAATGCGAATGATTCAAACAAGATCGGAACTGTTGTATCGAGGTTCATTTAGAATCGTTTGAATCAAAAGATTGTGTTGGAAAGAATCATCTGCGAACCATGATTGCGAATCCAAATGATTGCGTTCAACGATCTTCTTACTGAACGAAATAAAAGAATCTTTGCTGCTGGGTTGGTAAAGCGCAAACCGCGCAATGCGTAGCTATGCAAGGAATATTCAATATAGTTTTTAAACTAAGGCACTGACTGAAGCTTATATTTTAGCAGAGATTGCGAGCGTGACAGTGATCAGTCTAAATTATCTGCGAGGCCGCACAATGTCGCTATGATAGAGCAGAAGCAGATTGGGCCTACGAAAGCACAGTTGGCAGCAAGGAGGGGCTTAGCGTACAAGCTTCCTACGTTCTCTGGTAAGCCATCCGAATGGCCACTGTTTTACGCGGCTTACAAGGCTTCGAACGAGATCTGCGGTTATATGGACCATGAAAACCTGGTTCGATTGCAAGAGTTTCTGACGGGCGATGCTCTAGACTTGGTCAGTGGGCAACTGCTTCTTCCGCAGTCTGTCCCAAGAGTGATCGAAAAGCTTCGTATGCACTATGGTCGTCCGGAGCAACTGCTTAAAAGTCTGCTTGATAAAGTCCGCAGACTACAGTCACCAAAATCGGACAAGCTAGCTAGTTTCATTCCCTTCGGAAACGCGGTAGAGCAGCTGTGCGAGCACTTGGAAGCTTCGGGACTTCAACAACATCTGGTTAATCCGCTGTTGATCCAGGACTTGGTAGACAAACTACCCGACCCCGATAAGCGAGAATGGGTTCGGTATAAGAGGCACGAAAGGGAAGTTACCTTGCGTACCCTGACGAACTTTCTCATGGATATAGTGGCGGATGCATGTGAAGCTAATGTCAGCTTCGACAATGAGTCAGAGTTCAGATCTAACGGAAATGGACAGTCTGCTAAAGTGAAGCTGATGGAGAATAGAGCATTTTTTAGTGACAACGAATCCGATACGTTGAGTATTGAAGCGAACGAGCGTAAGATCCTGAAACCCTGCAAGGTATGCCAGAACACGAACCATCGTCTGAGGAACTGTCCAGAATTCAAAAGGCTTTCGTATTCCGATCGGTTAAAGCTGGTGACACGCGAAAAATTGTGTTGTGTGTGCCTAAATGAACACGGTGGACAATGCCGCCTTAAAATCTGCTGCAATGTGGGAGATTGCAACGAACAGCATAATACACTGCTGCACCCGATCGGAAACGTGTCGGGATTTAGTGCGCATATTCGGTCACGCGAGTCGGTTATGTTCCGAATGATACCGGTGCAGTTGTATTGCGGCGATAAGTCTATTAAGGTGCTAGCATTCCTGGACGAAGGTGCTTCAGTGACACTGGTAGAGAAAAACTTAGCAGATCAGTTGGGTATTGTCGGAGTGCAAGAGCGTTTGACGATTAGATGGACAGCAGACGTCGCGCGCGAAGAAAAGGGATCTCGACGAATGAATCTATGGGCGTCCGGCGTTGGAGTGGACGCGAACAACAAACTGGTATTACACAGCGTTCGTACTGTTGCGAAACTGACGCTGCCGTGCCAAAAACTGGATTCAAGCGAGCTGGCTGCACACTACGAACACATGAGAGATCTGCCGATTGAGTCGTATAACGGACAACCGAAACTGCTGATCGGACTCAACAACATTCACTCCTTCACCCCCTTAGAAACGAAGGCTGGTGAAGCTGATGAGCCAATCGCAGTGCGATGCAAGCTAGGGTGGACGGTGTACGGACCGAAATGCCCCACGTTAGCTGATACAGACTGCTATATTGGTTTCCACCAGGAGATTAGCAAAGAAGACCTCCATGATTTGCCTAAAAACCGCTGCACTCTTGAGGAATCGATGATAGCAGTCCACCAAGAATCTAGCGAGGGCAGACGAATGGACAATAAACGTCGCCAAGAAACTCGGCCGGTCAGTTGCTTAGGCTTCGACAACCTAGGACCCTCTAAAGTGCTGGTGAGCCGGCGAAAGACGCAGTGTAGCAAACAGCGGAAGAGAAGCATAGCAGAGGCGGTGATCAAACGAACCGAGGAACGAATCCAGCAAGGGAACATGAGGGCTGCGGATAGATCAGAAGGCAGTATACAGAGGCGTGCTTGGCGGTGTTGGAGATTCAGTAAATCCAGAACGACCAGGAGTACACTGGATGTTACGGGCGGGGGTGTTGCAACACGGCACTCCCCTGTTAAAGAAGGCTGGCTGACAGACCCCTGGCCTGACGTTTGCAAAGTGAGCAGACTGACAGACCCTTGGTCTGACGTTCAATGTCATGTACGGAGGAAGGAAAGAGTGTAAACAAAGTGATAAATAGTTCTAGCAAGTACGTTGTGCAATACAACAATTAAAGTTTAACAAATAGAATTTACGTATTAGCCAGGAGTAAATAAAGTGCGGTATAGTGTTTCCGATAGAGAAAGATAGACCTAACGCAATTCCCGTTCAATTGAAGGTTAGCCAGAGGAAACTTTCTTACCTGTGAAACCAATCATAACCTGGAAATTAAACAAAGCTGTTTATTGATTAGTGATAGCGTAAAGTAATAGAGGAAAGCGAAGGAAGATAGAGGATTACTAGAACCACTTCTTGTGAGTATACTGCAGAATTAGATTAATGATGTCAAACTAATAAATAAATTATTATAGTTTGAGCGACACAAAATAAAGGTCTGCTACAAAAAGGGTTTCTTTCGAAACAAATACAAAATGCACAGTAATGCTTACTTCAGCAATATTGTAGATAATAACAAATTCTACAAACGCCCCATACATCACTTATTCAAATTTTGCTTGGCTGAGATGCAGTAATCAAAAGAGCAAAATCGAAGCGAAAACTGTATGTCAAGCCTGATTGGCGACAATAAATAAATAAATATTAAGGGTGCAAACTGTTTCGTAAATTTCAAGTTTCGAACAGTTCAGTCACATCCTTCCTGCATGCATCCAATTCATGGTAAAGAACTGTATCTCTGTGTTTTACGTTCCTAACATCCAAAATTAGGGTACGTACTTGGACATTTTGCCGAATAAAACGACCAATTTGGAGCTCCTCAAGCACTCAAGAGCTGATATTCCGGAGAGTCTCATTTGTTGTGTTTCTATCTTATCTAGTACCTATGACGCCAACTGCAATTGGAAATATTTCTCCATCAGCAGCGATACAGAATTTCACTCATATATTGTTTGATTGATTTTTGCCTCAATCTAATTCGGTTCTGTTAAAACAAGTTGAATTAAAATGGAACGAATGAACGAACGCAAAATAGTCGCCTGTGATTTGCAATAGGAACCATAAAAGTTAGTTGGCGAAAGAAAGTCGATCAATACTAACGGGATAGTTGCTTTTATTTTGCACATATTGGATAATTTATAGATATAAACTCGTTGAACTGTAAAAAATTTGCTTTCCACTAAAGAATGCAACATAATAATATAACACTTTATTTATTTGCCCCTTCACTTTTCGAAAAATTTTGAAGGGGGGGGGTGACATAAACTTTTTTTGAAATTTGTATAAGCCTTATTAACAGGCTCAATAAAAATGAAATGATGTAAAGTGGTCGCGCGGGCTTTGTGTGACCGATCTGTCCATTAAATTATTTTATTTCATGTTTTATCATGTTAACGATGTTGGTCACGTATGGCATCAAGTAAAACAATTTTCAAAGTGATTTTTGCTGAATAACAGTGATGGTTAAATGTACAGTAGACTCTCGGAACGGTTAATTAATTGGCGATCGGGTCGATTAACTTTTGACGTAGGACTACGTCTTTGTTTACTATACTGGGGCTGGGTAGCACTTTGTGAAAATGAAAATAGAAGTATAACGTTTGAATGAAAGATTTCAAATGGTAATAACTACTAAACTACTGAACGAAACTGAACAACTTATATGTCGTTGGATAGATAAAATGACCAGCAATTTTATAGGGCGGTAAGAGCAATTTTAAGGAGGGCGTAAGGAGGGAGGCTCCAATACAAAGGAAACAAAAATTTCCTCAGAACTCGAGAACTAATCAAGCAAATGGTAACAAATTTGGCATGTGGTGTTTTTTAGAGCCATGAATTTATTTATTTTATGATGGTTGGAGACCCCTCACCCCTGTGGTAGGAGGATAAGGACCCTCATACAAATAAAACAGAAATGTTTGTGTATGCGCCAGCGGTAAGCTGTGAAAGTAAACTAGTAAAACCTTCTCGGAGCAAAAGACAGTGATCATTACCATTTCAACCTTTATGATGTACACAAGTGATTTTTTGATCTCTGCGTCAGAAAGGTTGCCTGCATTGTACTTATGAAACCCCGTCCACGTATTTTGAAAGCCACCATTGCATTCAATGAAGAATTGAATCTGAATATTTCGCTCTTCTCTTTTAAACATTCAATTAAACAATGGCACTCACAGATTCTTGTAAACATACATATGCTAGAAATACAGTTTACATTAGTCTTTGATCTGATGATCTGATATAGTCCTGCGTCACCCTTTCGTACAACCCTTAGGGCTGTATACCTTGTAGTTTTTCGAAATATTAACTTCTCTAAGTAATCCTAAAAGTCATTAAAAATAATCGGAGAGCCCAATTTTGGAAGCAGTTTTTGGGCCCAAAAGCGCTTTTTTAGCATGTTTACAAAAATCATTAAGCATGCCTGTATCAAACCATAGAGACAACTTTCCGGTACAAGAGTTTAATTTTTCAAAACTTTTTACTCATTTTGGGAATTTTTTTTGAAATGCTTTTCCTAATTGCATTTTTCCTGCAGACCTAAGCCACATGCTATTCGGCCCAGAATTATTCAGATGATCGTTAACATGTAGCTTTTAACGATTTTTTGTCGAAGTTCTAAAATTTGCTAGAAACATTTTTATTTTTTTTTAAACAAATCATTGAACAAATCATATGACTGTCGTCACATCGGTCCGTTTAACCAATTTCTCAAATATTGCTGTGTGAATTGCTGACCCTATTTATACAAGAGCTCGGTGAAACGAGCTGTCGTTGATTCTGTAAATTTCAAAAGCAGTTTTTTGTTTGAAACAAAAATTTTTTTCATGAAAATATATTTCTATCATAGAAATTCTATGTTCCGATTGGCAAGAAAAATGCAGTAACTATATTTTTAAGAAACAAACTCCTGTTTTTGGCCCAAAAACTGCTTCCGAAATTGGGCTTTCTGACGAAAAGTTAATGACTGCTCATTTCCCGTTAAGTCATTTTGATTACAAACCGACTGATTTCTCATTATAGATATGATATTATCTAGGTTTTTAGTTATGTAGCAAAACAAAACAGAAAACTTTGCCTTTAAATCATATTTCAAGAGATGTTCAATGCGGTTCAAACCTGGACTGAGTGCTGATTAGGGTTGGGAGTGCCGACAGTATTTTTCGAAAACCGGTACACTAGAATCTCGTTTTACGTCCGTTCATTTTACGTGATTTCGTTTTACGTCACTTTTTTTACGTCCAAAATTTGAATTAACGTCCTCTCGTTTTACGTCCGAAATTTGAATTAACGTTCTCTCGTTTTACGTCCAAAATTTGAATTAACGTCTTCGGGAAGGTTACTTAAATGACTGCCGCCTTCAAGATGATATGGAAAATGGCGCAGAATTGTCTCACTTGGTGGCGCTAGTGTATATGTAGCATTCTTATACAAGCTGTATCTTGCGCTGCTGACTATCTAGAAAGTTGTGGTCTTCGGGAAGGCTACTTAAATGACTGCCGCCTTCAAGATGGTATGGAAAATAGCGCAGAATTGACTCCCTACGTGGTGCTAGCGTATATGTAACATTCTTATACAAGCTGTATCTTGCGCTGCTGACTATCTAGAAAGTTGTGGTCTTCGGAAAAGTTGTTCAAATGACTGTTACCTCGGAGATGACATGGAAAATAGTTTAGTTTATTCGCAATGTGCGGCGCTAGTATATACGCGACTTCTGCTTGACAATGCCACATGTCATGTTCAAATTGACCATGAATGTGTCAAATTTCTCTTTTTACCACCTAACACCACGTCAGTTATACAGCCACTTGACCAGGGAATAATATCGACAATGAAAAAATATTATGTCAAACAAACATTCAAATTTATCCTTGAAAAAATTGAGGATGATAGAACAATGTCGGTTACAGAAGCGTGGAAAAGATTCACCATAAGGGACTGCGTTTATTTTATAGGAGTGGCAGTAGATGCATTGAAGCGAACGACTTTGAACGGCTGTTGGAGGAGTATTTGGCCAGTCTGCGTTTCCAAAAAGGAGCAGGAATCTGATATGAACATGCAAATCATTAAAATTGGTCGAGCAGTCAGAAAAGGAGGCTTTGAACAAATAGATAAGGATGAAATGATAAAGGAGACTTCACTTGAAGATGAGGAATTAATTCAACTAATGATGGAATCAACTAATACTTCTATTATAACCGAAGAAGAAGACGTAGATCTATTACAGTTTGATCAGACAAAACTAGAAGAGCTCCTCGAACTAGGAGAAAAAATGGGAAACCTTGCTTTCGATTATGATCCTAGTGTAGAAAGAGCCGTACAATTTCGCAACGAAGTTAATGACTCGCTACAGTGAGCTTCAAAAACATCAATCAGCTAGTGTTACATCTCGTGACAGCCATCAGTCGGAGACTTTGCAACTAATTACATCAGGAAATTCTGCTAGTCATCAGACTGCATTCCTTGGAAACGACGAAGAGATATTTCCGCCGATTAGAAAGGCACCGCGCATTTATAAGTGCGATAGCGAATAATTCAACTATAATAAACATGTTACAATATGTATAATATTCGTTTTTAACCAATGTTTAACAAAATAAAGATGAATACCATTAAACAATGTTGTATTTAATAATGTACCTTTAATTTGGTGTCTGGAAAAATCTGCTACCATGGAAGGACGAATCCCTTACGATAAAAGTGAAGGAGGTTATGATATCCAACATTCTGGATATGCAAATTATACCATTGGTCTATTTGGTGAGGTGAGGTAACAATGACGGTCGCTTTACCCGACGTCGTAAGTGTTGTGGTGAAAGAAGAACCTATGCTTCTGACATCCTCGATGCAGTCGAGAAAGCAGAAACGGAAACGCCTTCATTGGCGTTTGTAGCAGCAGAAACATAGAATCTCGTAAGAAACCGGCACAAGAGATGAATTAGGTCTGTTCCGATGTTTATGGAGGTTTTGTAGACAAACTCTAAATTTTTCTGTTGAGTCAGCTCAAAACTGTAAGAAGCACGTTTTATTATGAGGTTGAAAAATACATTGAATATCTTACATTTAGTCTCCAAATTTAATTCCTAACACCAACCCAAATATGACTAAGCTATAAATTTAAATCTGTAAATAATATATGTAAACTGAATTAATCAGAATCAATAATTTGCAAAATATATTTAAGTTACACTTTAACGCGATTGTTTCACAGTGAATCTATATTGGATCTATTGAAACGGACCCTCTTCTCCTCTCTCTCTTATCACTATCAATAACTGCTATTCATATAATCTGTCATTTCGCGCCATATCAACCTTAATCGGTAAAGCGGCTACCCGAGCAAACGAACACTGCTAACAAGGTCCAAATATCGCTTGACGCTTGCTCAAGGATGGTCAAACGTCAACCTGTTCAGTAGATAATATTCTAACTACCACCGAGTTAGAAGTCGTCACAGCAGAAGCAATAAGTCGGATGCCATATGTAGTATGCTAAAAATGGCCAAAAACTTGTCTAATCTAAGCCCAATCCTCAACCCAATTGTCCAAAGGTTTTTAAACTTTGTATCTCGGATAAATTCAACGGTTTCTTCCGCGGAGAGGGGGGGGGGGACTAATGGAGTATCTCATCGCGAAATGCAAATCACTGCTTTTCCCAGTGTTGTCGAATGTTCTGTTTTGTAGTTTGCAGTGCATCGGTTTACTGGAATCGGGTGGTCTTCTGGGGGTAGGTTCTTGTATCGTTTGCGAGTCGATCGGCTTCCTCGTTGATTTGATATTTGTTAAAAGTTCATGTAAATAAACCAGCCAGATTTGTCATTTAGTAGCTAAATGACATCATCGTGATTTCAAGATTTCAGTCCAAAAACTTCCACTTACCAGAAAATATATTGATAATTCTAAACTGAAAGATTCATGATTCCACTATTTCAAGAGCAAGACAAGGCGGCCTGGCGAAGGGTTAACATGTACATTCCAGAACCTTTGTTCACCAACTTCTATCCCTACCTCCACGTGGTGCCGGCTGACGTACGCAACCTTGGTTGTCGTACGCTAGCAGGGAAGGGGGCACAGTGGCTCCCACAGTGGCGCAAGATACAGCTTGTTTAAGAATGCTACATATACACTAGCGCCACCAAGTGAGGCAATTCTGCGCTATTTTCCATACCATCTTGAAGGTGGCAGTCATTTAAGTAACCTTCCCGAAGACCGCAACTTTCTAGATAGTCAACAGCGCAAGATACAGCTTGTATAAGAATGCTACATATACGCTAGCGCCACGTAGTGAGTCAATTCTGCGCTATTTTCCATACCATCTTGAAGGTGGCAGTCATTTAAGTAACCTTCCCGAAGACCGCAACTTTCTAGATAGTCAACAGCGCAAGATACAGCTTGTATAAGAATGCTACATATACGCTAGCGCCACGTAGTGAGTCAATTCTGCGCTATTTTCCATACCATCTCGAAGGCGGCAGTCATTTAAGTAACCTTCCCGAAGACCGCAACTTTCTAGATAGTCAACAGCGCAAGATACAGCTTGTATAAGAATGCTACATATACGCTAGCGCCACGTAGTGAGTCAATTCTGCGCTATTTTCCATACCATCTTGAAGGTGGCAGTCATTTAAGTAACCTTCCCGAAGACCGCAACTTTCTAGATAGTCAACAGCGCAAGATACAGCTTGTATAAGAATGCTATATATACGCTAGCGCCACGTAATGAGGCAATTCCATAATACATACAATCCGACGAAAAGCCCTTGATCTGCTAAACAACTATGTCGAAGACACCAACGTTCTATACGGTCAGGATCACGAGTTATTCCAATTATTGACGTCCTCTTTTTTACGTCCAAAACTTGAATTAACGTCCTCTCGTTTTACGTCCAAAATTTGAATTAACGTCCTCTCGTTTTACGTCCAAAATTTGAATTAACGTCCTCTCGTTTTACGTCCAAAATTTGAATTAACGTCCTCTCGTTTTACGTCCGAAATTTGAATTAACGTCCACTTTTTTTACGACCGATTTGATTTACGTCCCACCAATAGTGGACGTAAAACGAGATTTGAGTGTATTTCGGTACTGGAAACATCAATAATACTAGTAGTACCGGTACCCAAGAGTTTTCAACCTTTCGATACACATACCAACTTCGATTAACGGGCATGCTCGCATAATCCACGCAAATAATAATGTTGCCTGGTGACAAATTTATAAAACTTTGTCCACCGATCTTAAGATCTTGCTCTACTGATTAATTTTGCTGAAAACAGTAACGTTTTCTATTGCCTGAATTCCAACATACCGAGATAAAGTTAGCGTTCCTCATGCGTTAAGTGGGATTTCGAATTTGGCAACAAATGCGTGTCGCCTATGTTGGGCAATCGAAACCAAAATCGAAGCGGTGCCAAAATCGAGACCCTTTTTTGATATGAAAAAATTGAATGTAAATGCGTTAGAAATTGTGTAAATATTATTAATCAACGATTGCAACAGTTTTATGTTTGAAAAGTCCGCCAAGAGTAATCTGTCCGGTGCAAGTAAGTTTTTGGTAACCTGCGGTAAGACGTAGTCCTACGGCAATAAAAATATTATTCGAAACATTATATAACAGCAATCTTTTTTTCATGAACATTCTGAGGACATCATTTTTGCGTCATTTGAAGCATGTGTGCGGAAACTGACTGATATATAAGCATATTTTTGTAAGGGAAATATTTTGTGTTGCCAAAATCAAGGCATGCTAAAATCGAACCATGCCAAATTCGAAACTTCACTGTACCTCCGGTACAGATGGAACCACCTGGTTATAAAAACAATTTAATACTCTTCAGAATACATAGTTTCGAAAGCTTATATGAACTTATTTCATGGAAAAATTGAAGAAAAAGAAAATGTTCTACTAACTCTAGGTAAAGTTAACAGCACAGTGTCCGGAAATAATACTAAGGTACCGGTTTAGATAAGATAACAGGCTCGTTATCAAATTAGCGGTTTCAAAATTCGACTTTAAGCTGCACAGAATATTCAATGCATTTCAAATTCTCCATGTGGCAATAAGCCTTTGTAACAAAATTGCTCGACACCCAAAATCTCCTCTCGAAATCTATCATCGTAGGACAGACTGTACACAGGGTATCATAAGCATAGTCAAATACTTGCCTTCAAACGTCTAGTTTCGAAGTAAGTCAATTCATATATTAATATTTTTTTGAAACGATGGTTCTACAATTGATGAAGGGACGGTAGGAGAAAGAAATGAAAATTTTTGGTGAAGGAGTCAATTCATATAGCCAAATTTTTTTGGAATACGGGACTAATCGAGCCCCTTCAAGTTGCCACTGCCTTGTACTTCTACAGTCCTTTCAAATTTCTCCTTCAGTTCTACTCGCATAACCAACGCTCGGCGGTGCCTTACCAATAATTTCGCCAATCCCGTTCCTCATGTTCGACCGCTTCGGTTTTGTGGGCGAATGTTAGAAAAATTGCAATTAACACACCGCACGAAAGATCCATCGCGTGAACAAAACCACCAACGAACGCTGTCGCATATTTTCCTTTGCTTTGCTGGTTCTTCTTCGTTCGTAGGAGTGTGCAATTTTGTACAGAGATGGTCAGTGCGATTGAAACCTTACGATGAGCAGGTTCGTCGATGATTTCAAAATGAATGCTGTTTGATATGATTTTTTCCATGCTTGATTAGGACCCCTCCCCACTTTAAGAGGGGGGGCTTCTACACAAATGAAATACAAATTTCCTCATAATTCGAGAACTAATCAAGCAAATCGAACCATATTTGGCATGTGGGTGTTTTTGGAGGCAACCATTTTTTATATGATAAATTAGGACTCCTTACCTTTTTAGGAGGGGGGGGCTCCCATACAAACGAAAAACAAATTTCCTCATAACTCTCGAACTAATCAAGCAATCGGAACCAAATTTAGCATGTGGGTGTTTTTGTAGACAAGAATATTTTCTATGGTGAATTAGGATCCCTCCTCACTTTAGGAGGGGGGGCTTCTATACAAATGAAATACAAATTTCCTCATAATTCGATAATTAATCAATCAAATGGAACCAAATTTGACATGTAAGTGGTTTTGGAGGCAAGATTTTTTTCTATGGTGAATTGAGACCCCTCTCTTTAGAAAGCGAGTTATGACCCATCTCCCCTTTAAGAGGGTGGGCTTCCATACAAATGAAATGCAAATTTCCTATTATCTCGAGAACTAATCAAGCAAATGGAACCAAATTTGGCATGTGGGAGTTTTAGATGGCAGAAATTTTTTCAATGGTGAATTACGAAACCTTCCCCTTTTAAGAGGGGGGCTTGTACCTTTGAACCATAGAGGCGCTAGACAAAAGGAGACAGCGCAACCCCCCTTATTAAGCCAGCGACATGGGTTGGGTTATTTTTAGACACAAATTGTGCCTCTTCCTCCGTCTACTGTAGAAACCACCGACCGAGAAGTTTAATCTAACCTTGTTTTTACTGGCAGGACGACGACACTGCGCTGGTCCTTGCGACTTACAAGGTCACACGCAGTGACGCTGTTCGTCTGTCAGCGTGTTAGCCGCGATTATCAGCGCGGGTTTTTGGGGAAAGGCTCCGTTCCTATGAAATAGACCAAACCTGGTGTTTTAGCCTCGACCTTGAAATGCGATAAAGTATATATTAATTCTATTGCGGATTTTCAGCTTTCCAGTCAGTTTTATATTGAAAACGGCTTTTTTATACTGCCTGACGTTTTGGCCTTTTTCAAAGGTAACTGCAATAGTTTATTTATTATAATAACAGGATATAACTTTAACACATTGAACATAAAAATATATTGTTGCGGCAGAAAGCCGCATTGTAATCCATCGCAGTTAGCGTCTATTGTCCAGCCGAAGCTAGTCACAAAACGCTATTGTCCGTTCAACTGAACGTGATGCACAAAGGCTATTATTCTGACCATGTAATAAATCTATTTACCGCAAGTGTATAAAAGGCGAATAATAAATAGCAATCAATACAGTGCACTAGCAACCACCGCTGTTGGCGGATGGTTGCCGTAAGATAAATCTAGCGTTTTATTTTAGTGTGAAGACGTCCAGTCCCGTTGGTAATCGGCCCCCCTAACGACGATCCGGAACATATATTTTTTGACTTCTACTCACTACGGTTACGTTTTCTTGTCTAATCGTTGATTGCCAACGGAAGGAAGTTCAAATTTAAACAGCTCCAATTGCATTGGTTTGGTGACAAAATAATGTACACACCTAAACCTTTTGACCATAGTGCACAACTGAATCGTTTTTAAAAAATGGTGCGCAAAAATCGATCAACTGCGGTGAGCTGAAACAGGGCTATTAGGGTTGTGGACTATGATAGACACTCATGAGAGTTGTATAGGAGACGGTAGACTTTGCTGTGCTCTTTTCGATTGATTATTGTTTTTGATGGTATGTAAGATGCCAGCGTACGTACTGTTCAAATTGTCTACATCGCTACGATAATTAACAGTGTTGGGAGTGTTAGTAATGTGACACATCTCAAGTATTGGAAGAGCTGTGGTTCGATAACTGCGGTCAATTATTTTAGTTATGCACGACATAATCATGAGATGGGACACTATACGCAGCAACACCAATATCAACCTCGATCTGTTCCTGGAAATCATAGAGTTTTGCATCGACACCAGTTACTTCCGATTTCGTGACAAAATTTACCTCCAAACATTCGGAACCGCAATGGGAAGTTGTTTATCTCCCATTCTAGCCGAATTCGTATTAGAAACCCTACTAAATACTGTTACTAGAAACCTACAATACAATATTCCAGTGCTCAAAAAGTATGTTGACGACCTCATACTTGCATTACCAGAGGACGAAGTTGACAACACTCTAGCGGCATTCAACAACTACAACCTCCACATACAGTTTACAAAAGAAAACGAGCTCGAAAACCGCCTCCCGTTTTTAGATACACTTGTTATCCGGAATGAAAACCAAAGCATCACTACTCAATGGTATTCCAAAAGTATCGCCTCCGGCCGGCTACTCAACTACCACTCGTTCCACCCTATGCACACTGACGAACTGAGAAGACACATAGAAGAAAATCCTTTAAAATCCATCGTCCTACACATTTTGCTTGCACACTAGCACGCTCTGTTATGCATGTTGCGGAGTAGCTTGCATTTGCAGGGTTTTATGCTGTAGGGTTTTTACATTTGTATGGTTTTATACTGAAAACTAGCAGCAACACCCGCGCGCCGCGGTGTGGCCATGTTGCGAAACATGCTTTTTTGAAAAATGAGTGGTTTTTGATTGGACGATGGAATTAACTCGAGTGTCCCGTCTGTTTGTCTGTGCTATGCACATGAAAATCAATGTTGCAACCAATTTTATCAATCGTGTCATCAATATCACTACCAACAAATCATCTGATCAGCAAAAACATGTCATTTTTCAACATCTACGCCAGAATAATTATCCGACAGCATTGATCAACAGACTGCTAAACCGTATTAAAAATCGCATCGAAACTCCTCAGCCAGAACTACCACCGCTCCAATCCGATGAAGCTGCCAGTACAGAAATCGAACAGCATATCCCATCACAGCTAACCACTGAACCGACCAGCCAAAAACAATACACGTATCGCGCAATTCCGTATATTCCTCAACTCAGCACAGGAATAAACAAAACCTTCCAAGCCAGCTATCCCAACGTAAAACTTGCCAGCAAACCGATAAAAACGACAAAACACCTGCTACCACCTGTAAAAGATCCAATACCACCGTTGCAGCAGTTCCAAGTAATATACAGCATCCCGTGTGCCGACTGCGAGAAGTGCTACATTGGAATGACGAGAAATCAGCTGAAAACCCGCCTCAGTGGACACAAATCTAATATAAGTAAACATGCTAGACTAGTAGAAACGAATACAGAAGCAGATAAACTAGGTGACAGAACAGCTTTAATTGACCATATGATACAACACTAACACAATTTCGATGTAAACAAAACTAAAATAATTGACCGCAGTTATCGAGCCACAGCTCTTCCAATACTTGAGATGTGTCACATTACTAACACTCCTAACACTGTTAATTATCGTAGCGATGTAGACAATTTGAGCAGTACGTACGCTGGCATCTTACATACCATCAAAAACAATAATCAATCGAAAAGAGCACAGCAAAGTCTACCGTCTCCTATACAACTCTCATGAGTGTCTATCATAGTCCACAACCCTAATAGCCCTGTTTCAGCTCACCGCAGTTGATCGATTTTTGCGCACCATTTTTTAAAAACGATTCAGTTGTGCACTATGGTCAAAAGGTTTAGGTGTGTACATTATTTTGTCACCAAACCAATGCAATTGGAGCTGTTTAAATTTGAACTTCCTTCCGTTGGCAATCAACGATTAGACAAGAAAACGTAACCGTAGTGAGTAGAAATCAAAAAATATATTTTCATGTTCAATGTGTTAGTTTTATCCTGTTATTATAATAAATAAACTATTGCAGTTACCTTTGAAAAAGGCCAAAACCAAAGGCCGAAACGTCAGGCAGTATAAAAAAGCCGTTTTCAATATAAAACTGACTGGAAAGCCGAAAATCCGCAATAGAATATATGTACTTCAGTCGATCTTAACGGCGTATATATTAATATTTTTTGTCGTCGTCCTACCAGTAAAAACAAGGTTAGATTAAACTTTTCGGTCGGTGGTTTCTACAGTAGACGGAGGAAGGCAGTAGACGGATCTTCGCAGTACGCTATGCTCAAGAACTATATCGCATCGTTTTTACGATGCAACCAGTTAGAGTGTTCAAAAAGCGAGATGAGAAAAAAAATAGTGCAAAAGCAAAAATAGTGTTGCAAGACAAAACATTCTTTGACTGTCTTTATTGGTAAAACAGTTTGACCTCATCGGCGTATACCAGTATGTTTGCTCTGTCGAAGAAGGTGGGAAGGCTGTTCATCACTAATACGAAAAGTCACGGGCCAAAATGACTTCCTTGTGGCATGCCTGAGTTTACGGCGAAAAGCTGTGAAACTTCGCCGTGAATTTTCACATACTGCGTTCTGCTTGTTTTTTGAGCGAAGTCATAAGCTGCATCCAGTACGCTACCAATTGACACTGCATCAAAAGCTTTATTTATTTCGGTGTCAACACAGTCTACCTGGTATCCTCTAATTATGAAATCTGTGACGGTTGTGTGGAACTCACACAGGCTCATTACAACTGATTTACCCTTCAGAAATCTATGCTAAATCGATGATATTCGCTCATAACGTATGCATTAAAAATGGGCTTTTTTCGGATGGTGATAAAAAATTTAAGACAGCTAATTGAGTTTGATAAATTTCTCATGGAAGGTTATATTGTTATATTATATTAGCTTACTTGCAAAAACATTCTGCAGTTCTATCAGTCGAACTCTAACCGTGATGACGAGAACAGTGAAGCTACTCTGTTCAGAACACTGCACCCCGCCGGACATTGTGCGGTACTTTGTGTGGGATGCGCCCCTTCCGGCATCTACAACATCTTGGCACTATTGGACAACAATCAGAGCATCGAAAGAAAGCCCGGTTCCGGACGGCCAACGACCCTGGGCGACAAGAAGCTTCAAAGGATGTTGAATAGGAAGACTGAGTAAAAAGTGACTTCATCGTTGCATGCGCTTGGCCGGGTGGTCGGTGGAACCGGCCAAACAGTGAAAAAGTACCTGACGAACATGGACATACATGTTAGAAAGTGGCAGTCCCATCCACTGGCCTCGGAGCTGCAGGCAATGACGCAGCAACAGTGGCTGAATAACATGGTCAAGACGATTTTCCCGGCGAATCGCGACGTGGTGGTGGTGATGGGCGACGAGACCTATCTCATCCTGGATAGCAACAGGCAGGGCACTTCGTATTTTACTTCCCCCACGAAGGAAAAGAGCTCCGAGGTGAAATTTATTTCACACACCAAGTTCCCCAAGAAGGTGGCTGACAATCAGCGAGAAGGGGATGCCAAAGCCGCTCTTCTTTCGCTCCGGACTGGCCGTGAACGGGGAAATTTGTAGTACCAAGTGCCTGCCGGAAGTTGCGTCGTTTGTCAAGAAATACCATAAGGGCGAAGACGCGGTGTTCTAGCCGGATCTGACGTCGGCCTACTACTCGAAGCGATCGTTGGAGGAGATGGAGCGGCTAAATATCGAGGTCGGCGAACCCGCCCAACGTTCCCCAGCTGCACCCCATTGAGAATTTCAGGGCAAACCTGAAGCGTAAGATCTACTCCAACAATTTGGTCGCGAAAACTGAGGAGAAATTGATAAATGGTACTATAAATGGATAACTCCGGAAAAAAGTCAATTTTTTAATGCATACGTTATACGCCTCCCAATTGGCCTCGAGGTATGATGCTGGCCTAATAAGCCAGTCGTCGTATGTTCGAGTCCCGGCTGGGAGAGGCTGTTAGAGTCAATAGGATCGTAGCAATTGGCCCGGCAATTGTCCTGTACTCTAACAGCTGGCTGCGAAGTCTGTCGTATAAAAACAGAAGGTCAAGCTTCGATAACGGAATGTAGCACCTAGGCTTTGCTTTGCCTTACGTTATACGTTATATCATAGAGTAAGGAGGGGTAAAAGTGCGATTCAATGATTCATCGGTGCAGATTTCGAGTAAATTGACTACATTGGCATGGATGGGTGACTACTTTGACAGCTTGAATCTAACGTAAACTTTGGTTGCTTACGAAGCATAGTTGCTGAGTTATGTGCAAATGTTATTTTAGGGCGGTTTTGATGTAATTTTTCGTTATACGGTAAATGCGATATCAACAGGAGTAAATTACTGGTTAAAATTTGTTGCTGCGTTTAACATCACTCACATGTCTGTTTTGAAAATACAGTGAAAAGAATTTACAGAATATATTTCGCTTTTCCGTAATTTAATCTAACCCCGTCAAGCGTCTAGCGGGGTAAAAGTGCGATTCACGGACGGGGCAACACTGCGATTCATGGACGAGGCAAAAATATATAGCTAATTATATATAGCTTTAGGCACTATATTACAGATACTAGAAATGGAAGATCTACAGAAAACTGTGTGCTCTACAGATATTGGCCGAAGGAAAAAAATGTTTTCCGCTGATGAAGCAAAAAACAAATGTTTGGAAAAGTTTCGATCTAACGGAGGCTGCAATACACCAGCGCAAAATAGAAAAGGTGCAAATTGAGAATATTCCTTACCGAAACATAACGCAAATTGAAGATAATATGATTTTGTTAGCTGTTGTGCTAATTTCATGGATACGAGCTTCGCAATTTTGCCCCGCGGTATTCGTACTTTTGCCCCGCTAGTGGGGTAAAAGTGCGAATCGGCACCGTATCAGAAGAAAGAAGAATTTATTTTGCAAAACACTATTACCGCAAATGATTTATAGTTGAATGTGAAGACATTGAGTTACTGCATCACTGTAAAATATATGATGTTGTTGTCCTTCTTTATATCTCACGAAAATTGTCAAACACCGCACTTATGCCCCGCCCTACTCTACAGACTTTCATACACGATCGCCTCAAACAATTTGGGATATATTTTTACGTCTGAGCAATAACCTTTCTTATATATTGGGGTTAAATGCGAAACTTTCCACAGAGATCGAAACAAACCAATACGAAGTGATGATTTGAATAAAATGTTCAAAGTTTCCTCAATTTCTTGGACTAGATCAACAATCACGCTAATTTGTTGGTGGAATGTAACTGGTTACTTCTGAGGCCACTAGGAAATTGGCGACGAGTGGTCCAAGATTGAGTTGAATGGAGACGACTGCTTGAAACAATACAAGCCACCCCTGCTCTATGCTGCTGTCGACTACGACCACGTTACACGTATATATTTCGGTTTAATTTTGCTTGCATTTAATTTTGCTTCAAATGTCCAAAATATATGCGCGTCACACTCTATTCAAAATTGATTAATCACCTTATTTACATAGTGAACTGCAGGGCAATATCATGAGGTTTAAATAAATAATAAAGAAAGAGTAAACAAAGAATGTGAGCTTCTCTTTGTGCAGGTTTCCATATTCTAAATTCAATATTTAAAAGATCTAAGACCAACATCGACGTCGGTGGCTTCCTAAATTTAAATGAATCAACCACGCACTGCTGTATATTTTCAGTCCGTATAATCCAACGAGAATTATGCGAGTGTCAAAGCTCCAATTTTTATTTTTCTCGACGTCTATAATCAAAATAAACACACATTGGTAATTTCTAATCTCCCGTTTCAAACCACAGTTCCATTAGCGCCGGTTACTGGGGGGAAAGCGAAAAACGTTTGCCCCACCACCCTCTTCTCACAATATTCAAATCCCAACGAAATAGTCTACTCTTGTGCAGTTTCAAAATAAATACCTCTGGGTTCCTGCTGCTGCTGCAAGCCATTTTCGTGATCCAACAGCTGCTGCTGGATCCACCTGGCGTAGAACGGTACATTTACAAATCCTGTGTAGCCGTACAAATAGCATAGATTGGTATCATTGCGTGTAGCCGAAAATGAAACTATTCCCCGCAGGAGCCACTTATCATTTTGGTACACATACATTCCTCCTCCGCTGTCGCGGTTGCATACGCTGGTACCTGAAAATGAAATCATCATTTCAAAAAAATGGGAACCGGACGGAAGAGTGCTATGAGCGTCATTTCCCATTCAACAGTGGGAGTTTTACTGCACCGCATCGTTGCGGTTTTAATGGCCAATAGCAATCAATATGGGTAATCGTTGAAAGTGTGCAATAAAAGCAGCAAAAAAACCTTTCAATGATAACTATTTTGATGTAGTAACTATGAAGAGGTGATCTATCCGTTACCGTTGTAGATTTGTTAAAAATTTCTTGAACAGCAGTCATTTGTTTAATCGTTTGTTTTAATCTTAATGGTTCAACTTTTTGAATCAATTAAATTTCCACCGGTCACAAACATTTTAGGTAGGTTAGATTCTGACCCAAATGCAATACATAATATATAACAAATAAACAATACCATAAATTTTTCATGATTACAACTTATCGGATGTTTGTTTTTAGACTTTAACAAGATTATTACTTCCCATTTACACACAAATCGTTTCATGTTCCACTATAATTATCATTTTCACAGCTGGATTTGACACATAATTACTGTTTCCCCCAATATAAATTAAAATTACCATCTACATTAGAGTGTCCCAAAATAGCACTATGTCAGAAAACCCGGGGGCTCACCCCTCAAATGATAGCTTAGGGTGTCACAACAAAACTTTTATATGACGTCAACGCGGTTGACGCGATTTAGGGGTCGCACATTTGAGTTTTATGAAAAAACGGCATTTTTCAGGAGTAAATTCAAAAAAATATTTCTAGACATGATAAAGTAGGTGAAACAAGGTAATTAACTATTTTTTCACAATCATTGAGATCTGATACATTCAGAAAAAAGTGATGGTGGCTTGTCTGGAGTCATATTTGGTTACAAAAATTTGTTGAATTCGGCAAAAACTAAAATTTTTCGAAATTTCATTTAAATAAACGTCAAAACAGGGTATCGAACAGTGTCTCAGCGTAATGTAGCAATACTGTATAGATAGGAAATTTTATGACGAACAACTTTGCCGAAGAAAGTATGAACGTATGTTCAAATCTCGCTGTGGTATTCACGTTTTTCTGAAGGCGGAACAAAGCATATATTCGCAATTTTTAAATTTTAGCAGTTCCACGTGAAAAAGATAAATGATAAAACTTAAATTATTTATTCTAAACGTTACCAACGTGTTTGATGGGAGGAAATATGCATCTTCCACAGATTTTAGCACCATTTAGGCTCAAGAATCACTTTTAAAAAGGATGTATTTATTTTAACAGGTACTATGTTTAAAAAATTGTATCTCCCGAAACTAGGGTTGCTCCAAAATGATGCCTAAGCGTCAGTTGTAGAAAATTAATTTTTAAACCTGAAAGAATAAACACTGAATTTTGTACTCATTTTGTACAATCGGTAGATGGTAGAATCAGCAAGATGTATTCGGACAAATGGAAAGGTTCTATCTATTCTAGTTGCTAACAATTTCATAGCTTGGAAATATAATACGGATAAGATATGAACGTTTAATATAAAAAATAAAATATATTAAACTTTTTTATTAAATATCTTAAATACGGCTGCATTTAGAAGCTTGAACACTGTGTTGTCAAGCACATAAGAAGTTGTTCTTCAAATTCAAATTACATATATGTATAACGAGAAATATAAGAATAATAAGAAGAAATATAATAATAATCTCAGGTTACAAAATATTCGTAAAAGTGGTTGTTCTACAAAATCTTTTGATAAATATTGCACCATTTCAGAAAAGTCTCAAAATGCCTCAAATCACCACTATTTCTCTAAAAAAAATTCGAAGTTACCATTTCCTGTATATCTTAATTTTACATTTTTTCCTGACTTTAGAACATAGTGGAATTTTTTTTCAGTGTTTATTTTTTATGTTTAAAACTCAATTTTCTGCAACTCACGCTTAAGCATAATTTTGGATCAACGTAGTTTCGGGAGATACGATTTTTCAAACATAGTACCTATTAAAATAAATACGTCCTTTTGAAAAGTGATTCTTGAGCCTAATGGTGCTAAATTTTGTGGAAGGTGCATATTTCCTCCCATCAAACACGTAGGTAACATTTAGAATAAATAGTTCAAGTTTTATCATTTACCTTTTTCACGTGGAACTGCTAAAATTTAAAAATTGCGAATATATGTTTTGTTCCGCCTTCAGAAAAACATGAATACCTCAGCGAGATTTGAACATACGTGCATACTTTCTTCGGCAAAGTTGTTCGTCATAAAATTTCCTGTCTATACAGTATAGCTACATTACTCCGAGACACTGTTCGATATCCTTGTTTTGACGTTTATTTAAATGAAATTTCGAAAATTTTAAATTTTTGCCGAATTCAATAAATTTTTGTAACCAAATATGACTCCAGACATGCCACCATAACTTTTTGCTGAATGTATCAGATCTCAATGATTGTGAAAAAAATAGTTAAGTACCTTGTTTCACCTACTTTATCATGTCTAGAAATATTTTTTTGAATTTACTCCTGAAAAATGCCATTTTTTCATAAAACTCAAATGTGCGACCCCTAAATCGCGTTAACCAATGTTGACGTCATATAAAACTTTTGTTGTGACACCCTAAGCTATCATTTGAGGGGTGAGCCCCCGGGTTTTCTGACATAGTGCTATTTTGGGACACTCTAATCTACATACATGTACATGAGGTAATCTGGAACGAATCGCAGCGCGATCGATTTCGTGCATGTACACAAAAAAGTATTTTACACCCAATTCTTTTTTTGCACGGACTTTTTTACACGGATTTTTTTTGCACGACTTTTTTTGCACGGTTTCTCGAAATAACGCGGTTTTTCTAAAATTTCACCAACAACAGTTGTACACCCAATTCTTCTTTTACACGGATTCTAGTACGCGGAATTTTTTTTGCACGACTTTTTTTGCATGGTTTCTCGAAATAACACGGATCTTTTTTACACGGTTTCTCGAAATAACACGGTTTATTTTTGCACGGTTTTTTTACACGGGATGCATCCCCCGTGTAAAAAAAGAATTGGGTGTATATGATATTTCTGTAGCACAACAATGCAAAGCCCGTGTCGCTTTTCACCACATATTATTATTATTATTACCATTCTGGGCACCCGCGCAGTACATTCCGGCGTGTATCAACCGGCCAAACAGGTCCGGATTGCTTTCGAAGCAATCGGCGTATCGAACGATGGGCATCTGGGCGACCATCAGAACGTTCGATAAAGCGTCCATTTCTGTGAAACCCCAGCCGACCACAGTTCCCAGGTATCCGGCCAAATATTCGATCCAAGGGGATTCACCGTAGCCAACATCGATAGGTCGTATGAAATCACTAAACTCAGCCTTACTGGACAACAGCAGCAGGGCCACATCGTGTTTGTGATTCGAAGGGACAAACAGTGGATGCACTTTTGCTGCTGTCAGTTTATACCGCCGAGCGTTACTGTCGTATCCATCCAAAGTGAGTAATCCCAAATTGACGCTCAATGATCGCAGATCGAATCTGGCTTCCGTTTCCGGATTAAACACGCAATGAGCTGCTGTTAGGACGAACCATTCGTTGATGAGAGTGCACCCGCATATATGATCCGAGCCCCAAAACAGTGCCCCGTGCCAGGGCCAGTTGCCCTCTGCCGCGTAGTGTCCGTAGCTGATACGATTGATGAGGAGTGGCATTGTCCCGCATATCGAATCCCGACATACAGCCGATTCAGCATTCGGAGAGGTGTTATTACCGTTGAACGCGTCCAATGTTTCTACTTCATCTTCGATCACTGCAATTATAAACACCAGAAACGCAAGCACGGAACTGCATCGAACTGTCGAAAACATGGCTCTACCGGAGCGCAACTGAAATCGCGTACTAATGCTCGCTATTTTGTTTCAGCAGAGTTCACTGATAACCTTCAGCTCATTATGCTTTCACTCTCAGCCGATAAGGTGCTACCGGGTGTTGCATGAACCGTTTGACGACTCGTGCGTGGTGGAGAGGAGCAAATGCTACACGTAAAAGTTTTATAACGTGACATGATGTCATTGGTTATAAGAGTGGTCCATTTTGAAAAATACGAATAAGTTTATTCTCGGATATTAGAAGTGAATATTTTTACACTAAAAAAAGATTTACAATTAGGCCATTACAAATATTTTATAAAGTTTTTGTCCTTCCGGTGTTCGGCCACTGAAGGGGGGGGGGGGGCGAAAAAAAGTGAATTTTTTAAACGAGCAAAAAAAACATGGATTTTAAAAAATATAAACGTGAAAACCGAATCTATTCTTGCTTATAATATATACGTTATTATTTTCTATGCAAAAATTTACGAAAAAAGACAAAAACGAAGGAAAATTTTTTTGGACGATTTTCGGAAATTCCACTGTTCGAATTTCCATTTCTGTTTCGTGCTAGAAGCGTTAATTCAACTCGGAGACTCATTTTTCGAGTTTTTCAGACTGTAGAGCCCACAGACAATCTATACCTATAAAGAAGGATTTCTGTCTGTCTGTCTGTCCGTATGTTCCTTATAGAATCAAAAACAATCAAATGAAAATATGCATGTAGAGGTTTTTTGGGGCCAGGAAAGGTTTTAGTGATGGTTAGAAACCCCTCCCCCCACTAAGAGGGGGGGCTCCCATACAAATGAAACACAAATTTCTGCATAACTCGACAACTAATCAAGCAAATAGAACAAAATTTGGCATGTGGGTGTTTTCGGTGACAAGAATTTATTCTATGGTAAATTGAGACCCCTCCCCTCTTTATAAGGGGAATTATAACTCCTCTCCTCTTTAAAAGGGGGGGCTTCCATACAAATTTCCTCATAGCTCGAGAACTAATCAAGCAAATGGAACCAAATTTGGCATGTGAAGGTTTTCGAAGGCAAGAATATTTTCTATAGTAAATTAGGACCCCTTCCCACTTTAAGAGGGGGGCTCCTGAACCAAAGAAACACAATTTTCCTCATAACTCGAGAAGTAATTAAGCAAATGAAACCAAATTTGGCATATGGCTGTTTTTGGAGACAAAATTTTTTTCTATGATGAATTGGGACCCCTCCCCGTTGTAGGAGGGGGGGATCCTATACACATGAAATACAAATTTCCTCATAACTGAAGAACTAATCAATCAAATGGAACAAAATTTGGCATGTGAAAGTTTTCAAGGGCAAGAATATTTTCTATGGTGAATAAGGACCCCTCCCAACTTTAAGAGGGGGGGCTCCTATACAAACGAAATACAAATTTCCTCATAACTCGAGAACTAATCAAGCAAATGGAACAAAATTTGGCACGTGGCTGTTTTTGGAGACAAAATTTTTTTTATGATGAATTGGGACCCCTCCCCACTTTAGGAAGGGGGGTCCTATACAAATGAAACGCAAATTTCCTCATAACTCGAGAATTAATCAAGCAAATGGAACCAAATTTGGCATGTGAAAGTTTTCTAGGGCATGAATATTTTCTATGGTGAATTAGAACCCCTCCTCACTTTAAGAGGGGGGGCTCCTATACAAACGAAATACAACTTTCCTCATAACTCGAGAACTAATCAAGCAAATAGAACCAAATTTGGCATGTGGAGGTTTCTGGAGGCAAAAATATTTTCTATGGTGAATTAGGACCCCTCCCAACTTTAAAAGGGGGTGCTTCTACACAAATGAAATACAAATTTCCTCATAATTCGAGAACTAATCAAGCAAATGGAACCATATTTGGCATGTGGGTGTTTTTGGAGGCAACCATTTTTTCTATGATAAATTAGGACCCCTTACCTTTTAAAGAGGGGGGGCTCTCATACAAACGAAATACAAATTTCCTCATAACTCTAGAACTAATCAAGCAAATGGAACCAAATTTATCATGTGGGTGTTTTTGTAGGCAAGAATATTTTCTATGATATATTTTCTATGGATTTCCCCACTTTAAGAGAGGGGGTGGGGGGCTCCCATACAAATTAAAAACAAATTTCCTCATAACTCGAGAACTAATCAAGCAAATGGAACCAAATTTGACACGTAAGTGGTTTTGGACGCAAGATTTTTTTCTATGGTGAATTGAGACCCCTCTCTTCTTTAGAAAGCGAGTTATGGCCCATCTCCCCTTTAAGAGGGTGGGCTTCCATACAAATGAAATGCAAATTTCCTCTTATCTCGAGAACTAATCAATCAAATGGAAACAAATTTGGCATGTGGGAGTTTTGGCAGAAATTTTTTCTATGGTGAATTACGACCCCTTCCCCTTTTAAGAGGGGAGCTCCCATACAAATGAAATTCAAATTTCCTTATAACTTGAGAACTAATCAAGCAAATGGAACCAAATTTGGCATGTGGGAGATTTTGGAGTGTTGAATTTATTTTACGATAGTTAGAGACCTCTCACCCCTGTGGTAGGGGGATATGGACTCTCATACAAATAAAACAGAAATTTTTGCGAAACTCAAAAACTAATCGAACTCGAGAAATTCGAAACTCTTCTATAAAACATTAGTCAATACAAGACCACAAAAACTATCTATAGTAACACTAGATCATTCAGGACGAGACGGTCGCGAGTGTTGCCGATGACCCGCCGTCGGAAGCGCCGCCGACTGAGGGGCTTGCAAAACTCGAGATTGTGACAAAGATCATCCGAGATTCATGATTTATGTACAACACAGGTTAATTTGTGGCAATACGAAGTTTGTCGGGTCAGCTAGTTGATTTTATAAAAATAAATTTGACTCATATCCTACAAATTATTCTTTTGCCCCCCGATTTTTCAAGCCAATTTCCAAGGGAGGGGTGACAAAAATTTTAAATATGATTTGCAATGGCCTTATAAACAGCAAAAAAATATGTTCTTTGCCTATCCTGAACCTTATACAGTATCGCATCAATTTGCAAGTATATTTATTTAATGTGCTTCAACCGCAGAATGCATCGTGTAGAATTTTTTCTCAGTTTTTCAATGGTGAGCTTTAAATTAAAACCAGTTGGTGGGTTGATGACAGAACAGGTTATTTTTTAATGAAATTCGATTTTTTTCACTTTATTTGAAACTCTATCCTTTTTCTTCATTAAATTGTATGGGTGGTGCCTGCTTCACTTACGAATTTATTCAACAGGTCACTGCAAGAGAATAAATTTCCTGTACTGTGGAAATCCTCATACATACTCTCTGTTCACATAAAAGCTCTTGTATGAATTACATTTCAACTGCTCAGCGTGTATTCTTCCCAAACCGATCTGTTACAACCAATTTGATCAAATTTGCGTCACTCTACACCAGTGATAGCCAAACTGCGGCCCGCGGGCCGCATGTGGCCCTTTGAGATGATTCGTGCGGCCCGCGGACTGATTTGAAAGATGATGAACTTAGGAGAAAATTTTTTGATAGCATATGAGTCCCTTAGGTTAATCGTATATGCCTCGCGCATGTTGTAAATCTGAATGCTTTCCGGTTTAAATCTCATGGCGATTCCTAGAAAATGGTTTTTGTTGTCGCCTAGGTTACATTTTGTTATGCACAGAAGTGGCTAGAGATTATTGCGGCCCGCGGCATTCATGGGCGATCTAATTTGGCCCGCACCATGCCTATGCCTGGGCACCACTGCTCTACACGTTCGCAAAATGGACAATGGCAAACAAGTTGGTGTTATCTATACTGATTCCAAAACAGCATTTGACCGACTAGACCGTTAATTTTGTTAAAAAAACTAGAGAAACTCGGAGTCTACAAATCCATGATTGCCTGGTTCAGATTGGAACCTTTCGTTCTGAATTGTTTACGAATGTTTCCGGCGTACCCCAAGGAAATAATCTTGAACCGCTTTTATTTTCACTATTTATCAACAAGCTCTCTGTTATCCAGCCACCAGGACCACTACTAAACATGCATAATTTCGTGGTAAAAGACCTTATAGCATGGGTTGAATAAGATTGAAGTTGAAATAGAACTTCAAATTCGATTTGAAATACGAAGTAGAAATGGGATATAAAATTGAACTTTCAATGGAATTTCAAATTTCACGAATAGGACTCGAAATTGAACTTCAATTTACTTACTTTACCAGCCGTGAGTCGAAGTGGCACTTGCCGTATCAAGAATTCCTCTTCATTGTACTCGGTCCTGGGCTACTCGTTGCCAATTCGTTGCGCGTCTCGACACATGCAAATCGGTTTCAATCTGGTTGAGTCATTTGACACGTTGGGCCCCTCTGTTTCTGGATCCGGTGGGGTTCTTGAAGAGAACGGATTTCACGGCACACTGTGCCAGGCACAGTCGTCCGGCATCTTTGCGATGTGGTTTCGCAACTTTTCGCAACTTTCGCCAGGTGTAAGATGGAAATCTCTCCAAATAGAGCCTGTAACTCGTGGCTCATACGCCTACGCCACTCTCCGCTAACCGTTAGTATTTTCCCAAAAATAGTCCACAACAGTCCTTTCGTTCAAATACGGCAAGTGCACGTATGTCTTTCGTAAGCAAAGTTGCTGTCTCAAGTCCGTAGAGGACTACCGGTCTGATTGTACATTGTCAGCTTTGTGCGGCGGTGAATGCTCCTTGATCGAAGCGTCTTGGGGAAGGAAAGGTAGGTTCAATTTCCAACTTAAATGCGTCGTTGAATCACCATACTCGTATTATTATCGGCGATGACCAAAGATCCCAAATATACCAATTCATTGACCACTTCCAGTTAATTGCCGTCAATAGTCACTGTCCGTCGGAGGCAAACGTTGCTTTTTGTGGAGCCTTTTCCAACGATATATTTGGTTTTTGACGCATTGATTTGTAAGCCTGTCCTCCTAGCCTCCGTTTTAGTCTGGCGAAGATTGCTCCGTCGTCCCAAGGTTTCTAGTAATGTTGTCGAGATCATCTGCGAAGCCTAGGAGTTGGATACTCTTGCTGAAGATCGTTCCTCGATCCAGGATAGCTTTGATCAGCCGCGTCAGTTTGTCCGGAAAACCGTACTCGTGCATTATCGGCCATAGCTGTTCGCGTTCTACGGTATAATATGCTGCTCTAAAATCCACGAAAATATAATGCATGGGCACGTTGTACTCTCGACATATCTGGAGAATTTGTCGAAAAGTAAAAATTTGATCCGTAGTAGCACGGGCCCCTATAAAGCCCGCCTGATACTGCCCAACGAATTTTCTTGCTATGGAGGATAGACGATGCAACAAAATCGGGGAGAGCACCTTACAGGCAGCACCTTGTAGATGGGACAGATTACGCCTTCCATCCACTCTTCCAGTAGTTTCTCGTCTTCCCAAATTCTTGAAATCAGTCAGTGAAATGTCGTTGTTCATACGAACAAGGACTACACAGTCTTTAAGCAGTGGAAACTCAATTTCTCGATCAGCTAAAGCTAAAGTAGTATTTATTAGCAAATTTATTATTAGTTTTAAGGACAATACTCACAATTTTGTGTAGGCTCGTATTCATAGGTTAGCTTTTAAGTTCATTAATTATAAGTAGAAATAAGCTGTAATTACATTAATATAAGTTTCTTCCAATTAATAATAGGGTAATGTAAGTTCAACTTACATAGAATATAATATAATCAAATTTATGAAGTATTAATGTGAAATTTAACAATTTAATTGTAATCTTCAGCTCCGACCACGCGCTTAACTTTTATCAAACTCGAACACATAATGCCTTTGTTTCATTGTCACTGGCTGCGCAGGGTTTACTCACTAGAGCGAGGGATCGCTGTCAGTACGCGATCTGGTAGCTCAGCGTTGCCAGAAACTGTGCCAACATTCCCGCCCCCGTAACACTGCGTGTCCAGAGCAGTTTTACCATGAGAAGTAACATCTAACAGCGCCAGCTTGTTCACTGCCCTTCGCATAACTCCCGTGTCAGTCTGGATTGTTGCTCGTCGCACTCTACCATCTGGACCACGCTGTATTGCCGACACGACTCCCCGTATCCAGTTGTTCCTTTTAGAACTGTCCGCTACGAATACCAGATCCCCTACTTCAATAGGTTTTGTGTCTCTGAACCATTTAGTCCGTCTGCAAATTGTCGGAAGGTATTCCTTCAGCCATCGTTGCCAAAAGAAATCAAGCTGATGGCGAATCTGGTTCCAGCTATTCAAAACTGCTGCTTGTGGATTCACGGGACTGACTGCCGGTTGTTTGATGCCATTGGAGCTGCCGAATATAAAATGGTTGGGCGTAAGAGCTTCTTGCTCGGCAGTATCCAACGGTAGGTAGGTCAAGGGCCTAGAATTTACAATACTCTCCGCTTCGACCAGTAACGTAGAGAGTCCTTCGTCGGTTAACTTCCTGCCCGTTTCTATGCTCTCGATGGCCGTCTTTGTGGATCGAACCAACCTCTCCCACGCCCCTCCCATGTGCGGGGCTAAGGGAGGGTTGAAGTGCCATTTTGTATTAGCGTTTGTAAACGTTTCCGCCAGGCCAAGGTTGATCTGCTGCATTAGCACCTTTTCGGCGCCGATGAAATTGGTGCCGTTGTCACTATAGACCTCCAAAGGAGCTCCTCTTCGCCCAACAAATCGACGAAAGCAGCAAATGCAGCTTTCTGTGCTCAAACTAAACGCGATCTCCAGGTGGATTGCTCTAATAGTCAGGCAGGTAAAGAGTGCCACCCAACGTTTAGCGAGGCTGCGTCCTACCTTCACCATCACCGGCCCAAAGTAATCGACCCCAATGTGAGAAAATGGACGTTCAAACGATGCCAATCGTGCAGCCGGTAGGGGTGCCATTTTTGGAGTTGACGGTTGGGACTTATAAATGCTGCACCATTGGCATAGTCTGATCACTTTTCGTATAGCAGCACGAAGCTGCGGGATGTAAAATTTCTGCCTCACCTCGTTGACAACCGTCTCGAAATTAGCATGGTGATTTCCACGGTGATAATGATCCAAAATTAGAGCTGTCAACCTGTGTCCCTTTGGCAAAATTATTGGGAATTTCGTATTAAAACTGATGTTCGACGCTGCACCTATTCTGCCGTCCAATCGTATGACTCCGCTTTCGTCTATATAGGGAGACAGCTTGAAGATGAAGGATGTTTTGTCTACCTCACGATTACCCGCTTTTAGTTGGGCAGCCTCATCCGGAAACGATTCATTCTGGCAGATTCTCCATAATTCATTCTCAGCCTTCTGAAGTTCGCTCGAACTCAACGGTCCGAAATTACGTTGCTGTCTCGTTTCCCGCGCATTGCTGATAAACCGTAATGTATAGGCAACTGCTCGAAGGAGTCTCATCCACCGGGAAAACCGTTCAAACTTCACTGTTGGCTCTCGTATTGTGACTTCGTGCACGAAACATGATCGAATCTCTTCTTCCGTGTTGAATTTCTGGCCGCATTTTTGGATTGGCCACTGCTGCTCCGGATACTGGAGAAATTTCGGACCACGAAACCATTCGCCTTCCACAGATAGGCAAAAACCTTGCCTCCATTTGGTGGCTTCATCAGCAGTATTCATTTTGGTCGGCACCCATCTCCACTCTTCACTTTCCGTTAACGTGAGTATTTCACCTACGCGGCAAGACACGTATTGTCGATATCTGCGCGCGTCCGAACGGATCCATGCTAACACTGTGCTCGAGTCCGACCAGAATATTCTTTTATCGATGCCGTATGTACGGTTATCTCCGATGAAAGATGCCAAACGAGCTCCGAGAACGGCTGCCTTCAGTTCCAAGCGAGGTATAGACAACGGCTTGAGAGGCGCTACCTTGGCCTTCGCCGCTACCAGGGTGGTGTGTATGGTGCCATCAGCAAAGGTGAAGCGATAATATGCAGCAGCGCTGTAAGCCTCCTCACTTGCATCCACCAGCACATGCAACTGAATAGAGCGCAGAGATCCTGAGAGTGTTTGGCCAATATAGCATCGAGAAAGTCTAACATTATCGACTTGCCACAAATATTCAGTCCACCTTCTCCAGCGGTCAAATGCCTCTTCTCCGATTTCTTGGTCCCAGTCTGTACCGGAACGCCATATTGATTGGATTAGAATTTTACCGTGGACCGTATATATGGCAAGCAGTCCTAGAGGGTCAAATAATGACATTACGCATCGTAATACTTGCCGCTTGGTTGGTCGACGGTCTTCATTAATGATTGCACTAATCTCTTTTCGCATTTCGGTAGAGAATCCCAATTTATCCTCGGCAGGCAGCCACAACATGCCTAGAACCCTTTCGCCTTTGTCCAAATCTAGATTTTTCACTTCAGCAACCGTTGATTCTCCCAGATGCTGCAATACATCCGGGGAGTTGGAACGCCAGCCATGAATATCAAATCCGCCTTTGTCATGAATGAACTTCACTTCTGCTGCTACTTGCTTAGCTTCTGCTACGGTGTCGAAACAATCCAAATAATCGTCCACGTAGTGGCACTTCACCACAGCTTCTGCACCTCGCGGGAACTCAGCTGCAAAGTCCTCAGCGTTTTTGTTTTTAATGAATTGTGCACTACATGGTGAGCAACTCGAACCGAAGGTAGCCACATCCATCAGGAATACTTCGGGATTATTACGTGTATCGTCCCGCCATAAAAAACGCTGCGCATGTCGGTCTTCTGGTCGAATGCGAATTTGGTGAAACATTTGGCGGATATCACCACTTACCGCCACGGGTTTCTCGCGAAAACGGATTAGAATTCCTGGTAAACAGGTCAATAAATCGGGGCCTTTTAGAAGTAGGCTATTTAAAGAGATGCCATCTACTTTGGCCGCCGCATCCCAAATTAATCTAACCTTTCCCGGCTTTTTGGGATGGGTCACGATTCCGAGTGGCAGATACCAAGACCTTCGGGGATCAGCTGCCATTAACTCCTTTTCGGTAGCGCGGTGCGCATATCCCTGCGCTTGATAAGCTTGAATCTGTTGGTGTACATTATGTTTTAGCACAGGGTCACGGGACATTCTCTTCTCTAGACACTCGAGACGACGTAGCGCCATATGATAACTTTCCGGAAATTCGAACTGATCATATCTCCATAGGAGACCGGTCTCAAACCTATCGCCCAAACGTTTTGTAGTATCTGCCAGAATTTTCTTCGCTCTCATATCGTCTACCGATTCGAGTTCAGCCAATGATTTAGCGCCAATATCATCTACCTCAAAATGCAGCTTAACCAGCTCGTGAAGATCTTTATCTTTTCTAACGTCCGAAATATGGCAGCACACACCTGTGAATTTTACGTTATTTTTACTCCCACCGCCGTAAATGCACCATCCGAGCCTAGTTTTCGTGGCTACTGGCTCTCCGAGTCGTCCTTCTCGGCATTTCAATGGTAGGGATAAATTCACCTGATCCAGACCGATAAGCACACGTGGCACAGCATTTTCATAACGCGACAAGGGCAACCCTTTTAGATGGGGATACTGCTGGACCAGGTCCTGCGGATTCAGCGATTGTACCGGCAGTTTCAGTGCAGACACTGTTCGAGCCGACTCGATATTGAAAAATTTCTTGCTCGTCGATCCCGATACTTTAAATGAAACCTTCCTAGACTCCGCTTCGCATCGCGTTACGTCACCAGTCCATTTAAGGCACAGTGGCTCGATCGGACCAGATGCATCTAACTCATCAGCTACTGATTGCTCAACCAAGGTTATTGAGGATCCCTCATCTAGAAATGCAAACGTGCTGACGGTTCCCATTTTGCTCTGCAGTGTAACAGGTACTATTCGAAAAAGAACTTTTGATTCACTACCACGATGCGAGTGACTTTCAGCGGTTGCTACCTTTGTTGTACTCTCAGCTTTAGAATGTAATAGCGGGTGGTGTTTAAACGAGCAACCATCGACACCACACTTCACCACTAACCGGCAGCGATTTCTCCCATGTGGGTTGAGGCAAGTACGACATAGCTTTAGGTTATGAATTTTATCCCAGCGCTTTTCAATGGTAAGAGCATGGAAAATTTTACAATCTTTTATTCGATGGTCCGACTGATCACAAAGAAAGCATCCTTTTGGTGAGACTGTCGTATTCGCCGCACTTGCTCCTGGCTCTTGCGCGTCGCACAGACTGTGTGTGTATAATGGTACATTATCCCTCGACTTCGTATTGTTGTTTTTCCGGCCACTTATGCGTCGATCGGTTGGGTGGCTAACTAAATTAGTCACTTGACTCGCAGCTGTAACCATTTGCGACATGTAATCAGCAAAGGTTTGCAACGTGATAATCGAACTGCTTTTCTTCTGCATTCCCCACTGGAGTTTCAGCGACGTCGGCAATTTGTCTTCTAGCTCTTGTAGAAGTGACGGATTGTTCAGGTGGGCGATTTCCCCTGAAGCTTGCAAATGATCGCAAAGTCCCTGAATTTCCATCCCGAAATCAATCAATGTTTCGAGGCGTTCCATCTTTGGTGGTGGTGTTGTGCGAACTCTGTTCAACAGAGCTGATATAAGCAATCCTGGTCTCCCGTAAAGCGTCCGAAGAGTTTCGATAGCCTGAGGCACAGACGATGGCAAGAGCAGCCGACTGCGCACTGATTCGCGCGCATGCCCTTTCAAAGAGCGTTGTAATCTTATAAGATTTTCGGCGTTAGTAAAGCCACAGTTCTCTGTGGTGATTGTATACTGGCTGATAAATATAGGCCATTCTTCTGGACTTCCGTCAAAATCCGGAAGATCGCGGGACATTACTCTACGCGCTGCAATTTGCGCTGAAGTGGGGCCTAAATTTAGGGCTGTCATGTCATTTGCCAAATTTGTGTCTGATTGAGCACATTCTATGTGTCTTGTGTATGGTGGTGGTAGCATTGACCACACAGGAAGTTTTCGATTTTCGGTGCCTAGTGGACATGTGCATTGTTCTACTGGGAGCGTTTTCTTGATATTCGCTCCGCGACTGGTTGGTCTGTATGGAAGTTCAACTTCCTGCGATGCAGCGTACTGAAACGGCAACGGTGCGATTTCGATGGAGGCAGCAGCGGGTCTGGTGCAAGCTGGCGGAGGCGAGGGCATACGATGCGTTGATCGATCTATACGATTTTGTGGCGATGACAGCGGGACAACGGGTATGGATCGTGAGAGCGTATTTCTATCTGTAGTAATGCGATGTGCAATATGTGCTCCATTCGCCGAACGTGTTGAAATTAAATTTCTATCCCAGTGAGAGGTATTGTTTTGGACCATGGTTTCCAGATTTGGTGCCTTCTGATGCACAACGTTTGATGTACTCGTGTTGGGCCTTTCGTGTCCGTCATTCCTTATCCATGCTATTACCTTCTCGTGGTTACTACGACAGAGGTCGCTTACTACACTAACGATTTCGTCCGCCTCCTGTTGTTCCAGTAGATCGTATTTTTCTTGCAGAAACGTTTTCTCCATTTTCTCCTCGTCGAGAATTTGTTTTTTCTCCTGGTCAATTCGCTTCTGTTCCAGCGCTTTCTCGAGGTGGAATCTTTTACGACGAACTTGCTGTTCCTCCTCCAATCGTTTTTGTTCCAGTGCCTTCCGTACGGACTCTCTAGAAGATCGGCTATGCACGCTGACAGGTAGACAATTTCTGCATGACCAAGGACGATGTTCGACAGATGCTGTAACGCCAGCGCACTGGAAATGGTTCCAAGCTGAACACTCGTCACACTGAACCATATCGTCTGCCCAATCAGGTTTATCACAGGCAGCACAATTACTCCCGTCATTGGCACGATCGGCGTCTTTATTGTTAGCCATAAAATTCTTTAGTTTGTTCATACGAACAAGGACTACACAGTCTTTAAGCAGTGGAAACTCAATTTCTCGATCAGCTAAAGCTAAAGTAGTATTTATTAGCAAATTTATTATTAGTTTTAAGGACAATACTCACAATTTTGTGTAGGCTCGTATTCATAGGTTAGCTTTTAAGTTCATTAATTATAAGTAGAAATAAGCTGTAATTACATTAATATAAGTTTCTTCCAATTAATAATAGGGTAATGTAAGTTCAACTTACATAGAATATAATATAATCAAATTTATGAAGTATTAATGTGAAATTTAACAATTTAATTGTAATCTTCAGCTCCGACCACGCGCTTAACTTTTATCAAACTCGAACACATAATGCCTTTGTTTCATTGTCACTGGCTGCGCAGGGTTTACTCACTAGAGCGAGGGATCGCTGTCAGTACGCGATCTGGTAGCTCAGCGTTGCCAGAAACTGTGCCAACAGTCGTTGCTAGCGGTTCTTGGCCATTTTTGTAGAGTTCTGCCGGGAGTCGGTCCTTTCCGACGATTCTATTATTCTTCAGCAGACCGATTTCTCGCCAAAGCACATTCATCGCAAATATGATGTGCCATTCGAATGTTCTTCTCTTTTGACATGAATGGCAATAGGCACATAAGTTAGCGGCGTCGATTCACTGTCTTTTGCTCCGCGAAGGTTTTACTAGTTTATTTTCACAGCTTACCGCTTCTAACGTAGCAGAAAATATAGCACATACGCAAACATTTCAGTTTTATTTGTATGAGAGTCCTTATCCTCCTACCACAGGAGTGAGGAGTCTCAAACCATCATAAATTCATGCCTTCAAAACCCCCACATGCCAAATTTGGTTCTATTTGCTTGATTAGTTCTCGAGTTATGAGAAAATTTTCATTTCATTCGTATGGGATGCCCCCTTCTTAAAAACGGCAAAGGTCTTAATTCACCGTAGAAAAAATTCTTGCCTCTAGATCCCCTCACATGCCAAATTTGGTTCCTTTTGCTTGATTAGTTCTCGGGTTATGAGGAAATTTGTATTTCATTTGAATGGGAGCTCTCCCTTTTATGCCCTTCTTAAAATTGCTCTCTTACTTCTCCATAAAATTGCTGGTCATTTTATCTATCCAACGACATATAAATCGTTTGGTTTCGTTCAGTAGTTTAGTAGTTATTAGCATTTGAAATCTTTCATTCAAACGTTACACTTCTATTTTCGTTTTCACAAAGTGCTACCCAGTCCCAGTATAGTAAACAAAGACGTAGTCCTACGTCAAAAATCACGAGAAATCGATTGATGATGGTCTCAACGCGCGGAAATGACGGGAAGTAACCCATTTTGCCTCATTTACCCCTATTTTCAAATAGTTTTAAAAGAATCATCTACAAACTCTCTAATTTGAGATTCTGTGGTTAGAAAAGAAGAAGAATGTTGTGAAAAAGGTATTTGAACAATTTTATTTCATTGCAACATAATCTACAAGTGTGTTTTGCCCCATTTTACTCGAGGTTTCTGTACTACAAGTAAAACGCCAATTCGATGCTTTTACCTGATATTTTTAAAAAGGTATGCCAGTTGGGAAGGTTGGAAAAGTCAAAAGATCTAACGACAATCAAGTTTTCACAAAATCACAAAAATGTCATGTAAAAGAATGTTTTGCTTTGTTTTACCCTACAACTTTCACAGAAATCTGAGAATGTATTTATAGGAAAAGGAGCAAATGTGAAAGTGCTTCGATTTCGTTCAAATTTGGTGTGTTTGTTCCTAGTTGAAAAACTTTATACTCATATTTTTTATTGGATGCCTAGGGTGCCGCTTTCTAAGTTAGGGTGGCTTCAAAAATCGTCATGCTTTCCGATTTTATTTCATTCAAAGCTTCATAACTTTTGAACCACTGCACTGAACCGATTTTAATGATTTTGATTCTAAATAAAAGATATTTCAACGGCAAACATGCGTATCGATACAAAATCATATTGTAAAACCGAACATTACATCTGTACCGCACTTTTCCAAAACTGATATCAAATTCGCCTAGGCTTAATCGTCTCGCCGTAAAGAATGTGCAATCTGTTGGGGCAATGGACTTTAGTCATTTTTTCTGGCACACTTCCCTAACACAGATATCAAATTGAACTAGCTTTAATCGCGTTCGTAAGAAATTTGTCGGCACGAGGGGGCTTTATCACTCTTTCTGGCGTACTTCTCAAGCAAGGACATCAAAATGGTTAGGTTTAATCGCGAAGTTACGAAATCTCGTTAAGCTTTGTCATTTGATATGGTTTCCTTTCCAAGCACAGATATCATATTGATATAGGTTTAGATCATCGTAAAGAATCTTTCAATCAATCACGAAGCGAGAATTTCCAGTTGGACAATGCTTCATTATTTTCAATTTTTCAATAGTACGTACTTAATTTCATTATTGGTGTGGATGCGTAGAAGATTTTCAGATTGATTGGTGCAAAAATATTAATATTTTTTGAAACGATGGTTCTACAATTGATTTTTTTTGGTAATGGAGGGAAAAGAGTGGAAAGGAAGGGAGGGGGGGGGGGTAAAAGTAGCTACTAGTAGTCGTGACTCCTACCTTTTGTCCAATGCTGGAAGGTGCATGGGTCGAACCAAGCTATAATCTGAGATTATAACCGGATTCGAACCCACAACACCCGCCAGGGCATGTGGCTCGCTGGTACCTGTGTACCTAAGAACCACAAAGGCGCTGGACAAAAGGAGACTGCATAGCCCCCCTTATTAAGCTAGCGGCATGGGTTGGGTCATTTTTAGACACAAATTGTGCCTCTTCCTCCACCTACTGTAGACACCACCGTCTGAGAAATTTAATCTAACTTTGTGTTTACTGGCGAGACGACGACGCTATGCAGGCCCTTGCGACTTACAGGGTACTGCATGTGAACGCTGTTCGTCTGTCAGCGTGTTAGCCGCGATTCTCAGCGCGGGGTTTAGGGGGAAGGCCCCGTTCCTGTGAAAATAGACCAAACCTCGTGATTTTAGTCATGACCTTGAAATGCGGTTAGGCAGGCGAGAGGTCGAGTTGATGGCTACCCACTCTATAAGCATTGTTGAAGATTGGATGCGATCCAGGAAACTGGACCTAGCGCATCATAAAACGGAGGTTATCGTGGTGAACAACCGCAAGTCGGTGCAGCAAGCAAATATCAGTGTCGGGGACTACACTATTTCGTCAACGCTGTCCTTAAAACTCCTGGGAGTCATGGTCGACGTCAAGCTCAAGTTTGGGAGCCACGTCGACTATGCCTTGAAGAAGGCTTCCACAGCTATTTCGGCATTTTCTCGTATGATGTCTAATAGCTCTGCGATATATGGCAGCAAGCGAAAGCTATTAGCCAACGTGGTCAAGTTCATACTCAGGTATGACGGTCCGGTGTGGTCATCGGCGTTAGGTACCAAAAGTTATCTACCCAAGCTGGAAAGCACCTATCGTCTCATGTGCTTAAGATGGCGAGTGCGTATCGCACAGTTTCACATGACGCAATCTGCGTCTTAGCGGGTATGATACCTATTGGTATAATCATCAGCGAAGACGTAGAGTGCTTCAACCAACGTGGAACTAGAGGCATACGGAGTACCACAAGATCGGCCTCGATGATACCATGGCAGCGGGCATGGTCTAATTCCACAAAAGGCCGGTGGACACATCGACTTATCCCGGAACTATCCGGGTGGGTCAACAGGCGCCACGGCGAAGTCAACTTCCACCTGACACAAATCCTGTCAGGGCACGGTTGTTTTAGACAGTATCTGCACAAGTTTCGGCATGCGGAGTCCCCCGCGTGTCCCGAATGCGTGGACGTTGAGGAAACTGCAGAACATGCTTTCTTCATATGCCCTCGTTTCGCGGGCGTAAGAAGCAACATGATGGCAGTGAGCGGACAGGACACTACTCCGGATAACTTAGTCCAAAGGATGTGTTCTAGCTCGGACGTCTGGGGAGCGGTCAATGCGGCCAGATCGTACTTGAGCTACAAAACCGCTGCAGAGCCGATCAACGGCGAATAAACAGCCTAACTACCATAGTCAGGTAGTTATCTAAAAGTGTGCGTTAAGCACAATAGGACCCACCCCCTCCCCCTGAAGTAATACCGATAAGGTGGTGCCAGGGGGGGACTCGAGTAGGGTTTTAGTGGGTCTGGATCCTTACGCACCAGTAGGGGGGTCGGGATACCAAACCCCACTCCCTGAGTTGTCTTCTCAGGAGTCTGATAGCAGATTTCCCTACTCGTTAAAAAAAGAAAGGCATATATTAATATTTTTAGAAACGATGGTTCTACAATTGATGAAGGGACGATAAGAGAAAGTAATGAAGAAGGATTTTTTTAGGAATGGAGGAGAAATAGTGGAAAGGAAGTGGGGGGGGGGGGAGTGCAAAAAAATTGAAAATCGATCGGAAAACCGCTAAGCTATTAGCGCTCAAAATTTTTCGTAATGCTCGCATTTTTCGATTTTCTGGAATGCCCCCTATACCAGCTACCTTCCTGAAAGACGTAGTCATACGTCAAATGTATGGGTCTAAATTTTTTCGACTAGGAACAAACATACTAAATTTGAACGAAATCGGAACACTTTCACATTTGCTCCTTTTCCTATTAAGACATTCTCAGATTTCAGTAGCAGTTGCAGGGTAACCGATTTTAACAAAAATTTTACAGAATTGTAGCTCTACTGTGTTACCTGACTCATAACGAATATACGTTATATACGGGGGAGGGTCTCGTAACTCACTAACTTTGTGGTTTTTCGTTTAATTGATCATAAATTCGAATAGAGCATACAAATATCAACTATATAACATAAGAAATTACACGTTTACTCCAAAAATAAAAGCGTGAGAGATTTTAGAATTTCGGAAATAGGGTTTCGTTATGAGTCAGGTAACACAGTAGTTGATATTTCTATCAAAATTTATTATAAATGTGATAGAAAAACTTACGACACACAAAATGTTCTACAAAGTTTCTACCTTGTTCTGTTACTTATGATACGCTTTGTTATAATTTGTTTGTATAACAAGGTAGAATGCTGATTTTTGTAACTCATCTTGTTATAAATTTGATAGAATTATATCATAATTTGTTATATTTGTGATATTCCTAGAGCAGATGTTGTTACATTTTTTGTTATTTTATCTACTAACGAGACCAAGTTTATAACAAAACACAAAGGAGATTCTTGATATTTGGAACTCATCCTGTTATAATTTTGATATTTTCTTTTAATCGGGTTCCTATTTAATCAATTTACAAACAAGATGATTAAATTGTGATCGTAACACCCTTTATCTAACAATAATATACCCATACCCATGTACCCATATTTTGGCTCCCAGTTTCTAGAATGCTCCTCAAGACGATTAATATTAATATTAATATTAATAATAATATAATATAATATTAATATTAATATAATATTAAAATAACAACTGAAGTTTCCAGGTTCAACATTCCATTTTTCGTCAGTTTAGTCATTTATATGATAACGTGTATTCATGAAATCAAGTAAAACGAATGTACGAAGTTTTTGATCAGTTGTAGTTATACTGGAAAACGTTCCCCGTTTCTTCTTCCCCTGTTGATTTTGAAATGCATCTATGTATGAATTACTTATTCACACAAGATTTATTTCTTATAATCGTCTTTGCGGCAATACTTCACAGTTGGCCTGGCCGATTAAATATTTGCAATATATCTCTGATATTTTGCAAATGTTAATACAGAGATACTTTGCAAATGTTAATACAGACAAGAAAATAATTTTAAATATTTCTATGATTAGAAATCATTAAAGTTATTTCCAGGAATCCTCTATTGTGGCTGTGTTGGTATTAATAAGAATAAGAATAAGAAAGTTGTAGTTATACTGGAAAACGAGTATAAACAATTAACACCACAATCAGGCTGCTCTCCCAAATCGAGACGTAAATTGTAAATTGGAGTAAATTGTTACGCGCACAATGTCGCACAATTTTCGTTAATTGAACATGTTGGTGAGATGGCGCACTGATTATGAATATGTATGTCTGTCACAAAGTATATATATTTTTCGGAGAAACAGTGTAATGAGAAGGACGTGCCTGTATGAATGTTGTGCTCAACAGAAAATGAAGTTCACCACAGTACAAGGAGCCTACACGAACTCAATTTATTCTTCCGATAGTCTGGCTGGGATACCGTGGTCCAATTATGAAACTGAAATCGTGCGAATGTAAGCATACATTTGTGCTGTTCTTGTTAATTAATGAATTTAAATGAAACAATTTAAGCCACTTGCAGCATGATATCGAGAGATATTATTTCTGGTACAGCTTATTCCATCTTCTGCCATACCAGTACGGTACACCAGTATGATGCTTTACTTATTAAGCAACAATATCTTTCTATGGTAAAAGCAAAAAACTATCAGTAAAAATTTTTGCCGGAATTTTATTAGACCATTACAAAATTTTATAAAGTTTTTGTCCCTCCGGTGTTGGGTTCCTGGGTTGGGTGTTGGGGAGGCGAAAAAAACAGAGTGAATTTTTCAATCGGAACAAAAAACTATGGGATTTAAGCATTTTTATTTTTAGCATATTTAAAAAATTAACTCATATCCTACAATTTATTTTTTGCCCCCCGATTTTTCAAGCAAATTTCCCAGGGGGAACGGGGGGCGGGTTGACAAAAACTTTAAAAATAATTTGCAATGGCCTTATTTCGACAAATTGGATCGAGCAAGAAGCGTTATTTTTACAATACGTCCTGATACATACAGTGAATTCGTAATTCTAAAGGTAAAAGCATAAGTTTATATAATACAAGTAAAAAACTAAGCTAAAATAGAATTAGGTAGTAAGCGTTTAAAGAGGCAACATATATTTTCAACAAGTAGGATTTATTTGTTTCTGAAAAATTATCTCAAACTGATAGGTAACTTTTATTTTATTTTGACGTTTAATACAAGAGTTGAAAAATTTGCTTTGCTTGATTTATAATATTAATTTAAGTAATTCGATTTGATTCACAGTTTGCAATGTTTTTAGCATCCACAAATTCCTCTGTCATTTTAATAGTTTCATCAGATACCGTGAGCTAAAAAAAATAAAATATTAATATTGAATTCGCTACTAAGCAATTTCACGCGGAATGAGCTAAGCATTTTGGCTGATTTCAATCAATCTTTGTAAACTTTACAGCTACTGACCTAATGGGTCCTATATTTATTTGGAAATAATCTGTTTACTTTAGATTAGGACTCAATTTTTTTTTGAATTTTGACAAAATTACCGCTTGATACTTTGACCGACTTTTGCGTGAAATAGGTTTTTGTCTATTAAAAATTACCTGATCTATGCAACCGTGGAAACCAAGCTTCACGTCCGCACATCGGTTCACGACGGAATGCTTATCGATCCCTCCCAAATACAACGAATAATCTCGATCGCTCGCCAACAAGTCACCGAATATACCTTTGGTTCGTTCGAGCTCATCATCAACGCTAAAGTAGACGAATTCATTACCGCAGCCGACGGTCACCGTATGCCAAGCGTTTTTCATCAATAAAATCGAAGATTTTAAAACCGTCGGTCGGAGTTCCATGTCCCATGCAAATCTTAGCTCCAGTCGACCATCCACAATGACAAGGGCAAGGAAATTACTGATACCCCTGCTTTCGCCAATTAAATAAGCGACTAGACTCCGTTCAACCGTTTCTGACTTGAAGTTGAATTGCATAATGAAATCTCGTTTTATTTTTAACCTAACAGAAGTTGTTTTATCAGTTTTAAAAATTCGACTAATATTTTACGGATTAGCTATACCCATAATTAAACATTCTCAACCTACCTGTACAAGACATAACCATAGGATTGGAAAGCAATCGCACTCGCATTCAGGTGGCTCAAACGCTCACAGTGCTTACCGGTTCGAGTGGCCGGACAAATGCACCTGAATCCGGTTTCATGCTCCTCGCAAAGGCCCTCATTACAAATGCGCACATTGCAACTTTGACCTTGTTGTGAGCAAAACTTTCCCACGTAACCATCCTTACAGACGCAATTGAATCCATTGCTAGTTTCTATGCAAACTCCATCATTTGCGCAACGGGTTGCCGAACATGGATGACACTGCGCAACGTTGTGCTTTTTGGTTGATTCCTTCCATAGATCAATCGATTGATCATTAAGGACCAACTCAGCAATGCATCCCATAAAACCGGTGCTGTTCTGTCCACGACTCCCAAGATAAATATTTTGTTCCACACAATTGGAATTTGGAGCGGGCATTTGGAACAGCGCTAGCAACCGATCATCCAAAGACAAATATGCTCGGTCTCGAAAACTTTTTATCTGTAATCTGTGCCATTGATCCAAGCGCACAGGAGCATCGACAGCAATTCCTCTTATAATGTTTCCTCTACTGCCTCGAAACTCAAATGCAATTATGCTGTCGACTAATAAAACGGTTAGAAATTGCCTGTCACATTCGCTCTCCTTATGAAAAAGAACGCCATTGCTTTTCTCCGCCTTGAAGGTAATTACCAAATTCAAATAATCATTCCTTAGTAATAGGGTAAACTTTAGATACGAAGCTTCCACACTGCCATCAAATCTTGGTATCCCACCGGTGACGGCCAACGTTCTACTATCAGTAAAGTTTTCATTCGCATACTGAACAAGACAGAAATATTTACCGGAATTGTAAGCCTGAAGATGCCGTAGTGTTACGATTTCATGGACCGAATTTACATCTAAACCATTCTGAGCCGTAATATCGATTACTCGGTTATTCTGCCCCTTATGGAACCACCGAATGGATTGAATTTTTTCACTGCTATTATGTCGGCAATGTAACGAAACGCTCGAATCACGCTCGGCATAAATCACGTCACTGTGCTGCTGAAGACATTCCGGGGGCAGAATCGACACCGGTAAGCCCCTTGGTGTGATGGGTTTGGCGGTCGTTGTGCTTTCTGTCGGCTGCTGAACTATCGCTGCCGGAAGTTCCGTTGATGGAGCTTCGTCAAGTCGTGGCTTCACAGCACCGCCTTTGTTCAGATCTTCTGCTCTTGGACCTGAAACAAAATAATTTCTTTTTAGTGAATGTTAGTAGCAATAATTTGGAAAATTATATCTATCACGTAGCAAACTTTAGTTAAGACCATGTGCGCAATTTCAGACTGATAACATTTAATTAATTTTGAAAACTTGTCTGTTCTGCAAATAAATGGATCATTCCATGTCAAGGATGCACACCAGTATTAGACAAGGGGTGGACCAAGCAATGCACCGAAAAATTTCAAATCAGCTGGCCGGTCGTTCCTGAATTGCATCCATTTTAGGCACGTATTTTTCAATAATGCAGTGTGAGACTTTTTCAAGTTCCAAAATTACTTCAAGGTTTCAATTAATTTCCAAAGTGATATGCCATATGAGTCGATTTAACAATGTAAAAAGAAATTAAACAAATTGCAGGCAATTTAAATAATAAATTAAGTAAATTATTACTTTTATTTAAATTCTTGCTGAGTGTCCGATCTTACTCGGGGCCACCACATTTACATCTGTTATTGTAACTAAAAATCTCATAATGCAAGAAACAAAACCCTTTTTCTTCATTTGAATGTCTCTACTCCCTTTGTCAGCTCTCCTCCCCCTAGTTTCGATAACGGAATGTAGCACCTAGGCTTTGCTTTGCTTAGCTGACATACATACGACATTCAGCACTAAATCGTATAGCAGTACGGAGCGGATCTTGCTTAATCGGATATTGTCGTATATAATTACCTATATCGATGAAATGTGTATGTTTATTCCTCATCACGAATACCACGGATATGCTAATTTTGCGCATCAAATACGATTTATTAGTATGTATATATGTACGTAATGCTGATTTTTAAGTTTTATATACATATAAAAATGCTGACTGGGAAGCCTCTTATCCAGCAACTCCTATTCCTGCCTCCTCGTGGTACTATCCTCGCGATACCGTACGAGCAACCTTAGCGGAGATCGGGTAACCAACTGCAGTGGAAACTAAGATCGTACTCCAGGTTACCAGCAGGCCAGTTACCGGTGCAGGCGACTGTGTTGTGCGATCAACGAGGGAATGTACATGCTAAGGATAAAAGACCGTTTTGTTCAAACGTGCGCTGTCCACACGAAGGTAGACCCAATAATGAGAAAGAAGCATTCTCTGCGCCGCTGGAGGTAACGTACGATAGCTGTAGGTTAAGAAACTATGAGCGCACGAAATGATTCGTTTGACGGGGAATGCCAACAAACGATGGAGAGAAAAAAAAGAACTTGGAAAATCTATTTAAACAATGCCACGAAGAAGAATTTGGCCAAGTTTCGCCGAGCACGAAGTAAGGGGCCATCCAGATACCACGTGGACAGAAAAATACCAACTTTGAACCCCCCGTCCTCCTCCGTGGACAAGCGTGGACATTGACTCAACCCCCACCCCCCTCCCCTGTTTGTCCACATGGACTTTTTTTCTTATGTAAAATTTTAAAAAACAGAAAAGCATGGTGCTAAATTTTGTTTTCAACTTGATTTATGCACTAAAGGAAGCTCCAGTCTAAAGGCCCCAACACAATGCATACGATTCTTGAGTCCACCAATTGTATTATTATGATTCTTGAGTCGTTGCAGAAATTTGAGTTTTTCCATGGACTTTCTGTCAAATTTCCGCAGTGTATTAAAATCCGTATGCATGGTTTTAGGATCTTAATTCTTGTGATCTTGACTACTGCAAATCATTATCGACTGGAATAAAGTCCGTTTTAGTTTGACTTTCCCTTGACGATTCTTCTCTGTCCAGAGTATCCCTGTCTAACCAGAGCACCTCAGCTTGGCCGTCAACTTCAACACAACAAACGACCTTCGCGATGTGGTTCATATAATTTTTTGAAGGCGAATCCTTTTGGAAATACGCTCCCCCGGGATGCCCTTTTTGTGGAGTTCTGCATTTGATTTTGAGGCAAAATACAATCCACATTTGGTGCAAGCGCGACCTAAATGGTAAATGAATCCCGTGACTGGTTTAATTCGTGGGTTTAATTCTGTGACACTTCTTAAAATGAGCACGAAGGCTTTGGGTATACTTTCGTAACCTTTGTCATTTCCCAAAAGAGGCAAGGGTTGTAAAAAAATAATCTTAATTATTGCTTTACTTCTACTTCCAGGCTGGGTAATTACCATCTATGTGTACTAACGCAGGCTTAATCTTTTCAACAAGATTTATGCCAGATATGTGCTCTCGTAATGCTCGGTTCGCATATAAGCTTTATTTGAGCTCAAAAACAATCACTGATCAATGGTTAATACTAATATATATAATTAATTCCATATTTTTTCTAACTTCTTTTTTTTATGAAAAAAAATTGTCCACGTGGACATTTTCAATACCCCTTCCCCCCCTTCCGTGGACAAGCGTGGACATTTTCATACCCCCCACCCCCCTCCAAGCTGTCCACGTGGTATATGGACGGCCCCTAAGTTGACCACGATCCTGAGGAGGAAAAACTACCGAAACGAGGACAAAGATCGGGCTAGAACAACTATGTCGGGCTCATGAGACGCGCAAGTTCTATGAGAACGTAAACCAATCTCGTAAAGGATACGCCAAACTTTGTGTTTTAGTCTCTTGATCTTGAAGTGCGGTCAAGCATATATTAATATTTTTTTAAACGGTGGTTCTACAATTGATGAAGAGACGGTAGGGGAAAGTAATGAAGAATTTGTGAATGGTGGGGAAAGAGTGGAAAGGTGAGCGGGAGGGGGGGTTTTTGTCATTGGTAGCTATGCTTAACAAGTTGTCGTTGTGACTCCTACCTTTAGTCTAATGCTGGAAGGTGCATGGGTCGAACCAAGCTATAATCTGAGATTATAACCGGATTCAAACCCACAGCACCCGCCAGGGCATGTGGCTTGCTGGTACTTGCACCTTTGAACCACAGAGGCGCTGGACAAAAGGAGACTGCGCAACCCCCCTTATTAAGTTAGCGACATGGGTTGGGTGATTTTTTAGACACAAATTGTGCCTCTTCCTCCGTCTACTGGAGAAACCACCGACCGAGAAGTTTAATCTAATCTTGTTTTTACTGACGGAGCGACGACACTGTGCAGGCCCTTGCGACTTACAAGGTACTGCGTGTGACGCTGTTCGTCTGTCAGGGTGTTAGCCGTGATTCTCAGCGCGGGTTTTCGGAGAAAGGCTCCGTTCCTATGAAATAGACCAAACCTCGTGTTTTTAGTCTTGACCTTGAAATGCGGTCAAACATATATTAATATTTTTTGTCGTCGTCTCGCCAGTAAAAACAACGTTAGATTAAACTTCTCGGTCGGTGGTTTTTGCAATAGACGGAGGAAGACAGTAGACAGATCTTCGCAGAACGCTATGCTCAAGAACTATATCGCATCGTTTTTACGATGTAACTCGTTAGAGTGTTTAAACAACGAGATGAGATAAAAAAAATAGTGCAAAAGCAGCTCTATAAAGATGCTTGGGAAAGATCGATATGATTTCCTGTGCAAATCGTACAAAATTAGTTAGAAACGCAAAATAGTTTTGAAATTTGTATAAATTTATTTGGGAAAATCAACTCATATGCATTTTTAATCCTTTCTAGATGCTTTTCTTCGCTTTTTGCTTTTCTTGTACAATTGCGAGCAACAGCAAGTGAAGAAAACATCAATCGAAATCTGAAATTAAATCTTCTTTGACTGTCTTTATTGGTAAAAACAGTTGACATCATCGGCGTATACCAGTATGTTTGCTCTGTCGATGAAGGTGGGAAGGTTGTTCATCACCAATAGGAAAAGTAACGGGCCAAGATGACTTCCTTGTGGCATGCCTGAGTTTACGGCGAAAAGCTGTGAAACTTCGCCGTGAATTTTCACATACTGCGTTCTGCTTGTTTTCTGAGCGAAGTCATAGGCTGCATCCAGTACGCTACCAATTCATACTGCATCAAAAGCTTTACTTATGTCGGTGTAAACACAGTCTACCTGGTATCCTCTAATTATGAAATCTGTGACGGTTGTGTGGAATTCACACAGGCTCATTACAACAGATTTACCCTTCAGAAATCCATGCTAAATCGATGATATTCGCACATAACGTATGCATTAAAAATGGGCTTTTTTCGGATGGTGATAAAAAAATCTAAGACAGTCAATTGGGTTCAATAAATATCCCATCCCATCTCCGAGGTGAAATTCATTTCACACACCAAATTCCCCAAGAAGGTGCTGCTGTGGCGAGAAGGGGATGTCAAAGTCGCTCTTCTTTCGCTCCGGACTGACCGTGAACGGGGAAATTTGTAATACGAAGTGCCTACCGGAAGTTGCGTCGTTCATCAAGAAATACCATAAGAGCGAAGACGTGGTGTACTGGCCGGATCTGACGTCGGACTACTACTCGAAGCGATCGTTGGAGGAGATGGAGCGATTGAATATCGAGGTCTGCGATCGGCACCTAGGCTTTGCTGTACGTTATACGTTATATCATAGAGTAAGGAGGGGTAAAAGTGCGATGCGGGTAAAAGTACGATTCAATGATTCATCGGTGCAGATTTCGAGTAAATTGACTACATTGGCATGGATGGGTGACTACTTTGACAGCTTGAATCTAACGTAAACTTTGGTTGCTTACGAAGCATAGTTGCTGAGTTAGGTGCAAATGTTATTTTAGGGCGGTTTTGATGTAATTTTTCGTTATACGGCAAATGCGATATCAACAGGAGGATATTACTTGTTGAAAATTTATTGCAGCGTTTTACATCACTCACATATCTGTTTTGAAAATACAGTGAAAAGAATTTACAAAATAGATTTCGCTTTTCTCGTAATTTAATCTAACCCCGTCAAGCGCTTAGCGGGGTAAAAGTGCGATTCACGGACGGGACAACAGTGCGATTCATGGACGAGGCAAAAATGTATAGCTAATTATTTACAGCTTCAGGCACTATATTACAGATACTAGAAATGGATCTACAGAAAACTGGGTGCTCTACAGATATTGTACGAAGGAAAAAAATGTTTTCCGCTGATGAAACAAAAAACAAATGTTTGGAAAAGTTTCGATCTAACGAAGGCTGCAGCGCAAAAAAGGAAAGGTGCAAATTGAGAATATTCCTTATCGAAACATAACGCAAATTGAAGATAATATGATTTTGTTAGCTAATTTCATGGATTCGAGCTTCGCGCTTTTGCCCCGCGGTATTCGTACTTTTGCCCCGCTAGTGGGGTAAAAGTGCGAATCGGCACTAGATCAGAAGAAAAAAGAATTTATTTTGCAAAACACTATTACCGCAGATGATTTATAGTTGAATGTGAACACATTGAGTTACTACATCACTATAAAATATATTATGTTGTTGTCCTTTTTTATATCTAACAAAAACAACTTCAAACATCGCACTTATGCCCCGCCCTAGTCTACAGACTTTCGTACACGATCGCCTCAAACAATTTGGGATAATTTTCTACGTCTGAGCGATAATCTTTCTTATATATCGGGGTTAAACGCGACTTTCCACAGAGATGGAAAATAACCAATACGAAGTGATGATTTGAATAAAATGTTCAAAGTTTCCTCAATTTCTTGGACTAGGTCAGCAATTTGTTGGTGGAATGTAACTCGTGTCTTCTGAGACCACTAGGAAATTGGCGACGAGTGGTCCAAGATTGAGTTGAATGGCGACGACTGCTTGAAACGACACAAGCCACCCCTGCTCTATGCTGCTGGCGACTACGACCACGTTACACGCATATATTTCGGTTTAATTTTGCTTCCGTTTAATTTTGCTTCAAATGTTCAAAATATATGCGCGTCACACTCTATTCAAAATTGATTAATCACCTTATTTACATAGTAAACTGCAGGGCAACATCATGAGGTTTCAAGCTCTAAATAAATAATAAAGAAAGAGTAAACAAAGGATGTGAGCTTCTCTTTGTGCAGGTTTCCATATTCTAAATTCAATATTTAAAAGATCTAAGACCAACATCGACGTCGGTAGCTTCCTAAATTTAAATGAATCAACCACGCACTGCTGTATATTTTCAGTCCGTATAATCCAACGAGAATTATGCGAGTGTCAAAGCTCCAATTTTTATTTTTCTCGACGCCTATAATCAAAATAAACACACATTGGTAATTTCTAATCTCCCGTTTCAAACCACAGTTCCATTAGCGCCGGTTACCGGGAGGAAAGTGAAAAACGTTTGCCCCACTACCCTCTCCCCACAATATTCAAATCCCAATGAAATAGTCTACTCTTGTACAGTTTCAGAATAAATACCTCTGGCTTCCTGCTGCTGCTGCAAGCCTTTTTCGTGATCCAACAGCTGCTGCTGGATCCACCTGGCGTAGAACGGTACATTTACAAATCCTGCGTAGCCGTACATATAGCATAGATTGGTATCATTGCGTGTAGCCGAAAATGAAACTATTCCCCGCAGGAGCCACTTATCATTTTGGTACACATACATTCCTCCTCCGCTGTCGCCGTTGCATACGCTGGTACCTGAAAATGAAATCATCATTTTAAAAAAATAGGAACCGGACGAAAGAGTGCTATGAGCGTCATTTCCCACTCAACAGTGGGAGTTTTACTGCACCGCACCGTTGCGGTTTTAATGGCCAATAGCAATCAATATGGATAATCGTTGAAAGTGTGCAATAAAAGCAGCAAAAAAAACCTTTCAATGATAACTATTTTGATTTAGTAACTATGAAAAGGTGATCTATCCGTTACCGTTGTAGATTTGTTAATTTAAAAATTTCTTGAACAGCGGCCATTTGTTTAATCGTTTGTTTTAATCTTAATGGTTCAACTTTATAAATCGGTTAAATTTTCACTGATCACAAACATTTTAGGTAGGTTAGGTTCTGAGACAAATGCCATAGGTACATAATATATAACAAATAAACATAAAATTTTTCATGATTACAACTTATGATTACATTTACACACAAATCGTTTCATGTTCCACTATAATTATCATTTTCACAGCTGGATTTGACACATAATCACTGTTTCCCCCCAATATAAATTAAAATTACCATCTACATACATGTACACGAGGTAATCTGGAACGAATCGCAGCGCGATCGATTTCGTGCATGTACACAAAAAAAGTATTTTATATGATATTTCTGTAGCACAACAACGCAAAGCCCGTGTCGCTTTTCACCACATATTATTATTATTACCATTCTGGGCACCCGCGCAGTACATTCCGGCGTGTATCAACCGGCCAAATAGGTCCGGATTGCTTTCGATGCAATCGGTGTATCGAACGATGGGCATCTGGGCGACCATTAGAACGTTCGATAAAGCGTCCATTTCTGTGAAACCCCAGCCGACCACAGTTCCCAGGTATCCGGCCAAAAATTCGATCCAAGGGGATTCACCGTAGCCAACATCGATAGGTCGTATGAAATCACTAAGCTCAGCCTTGCTGGACAGCAGCAGCAGGGCCACATCGTGTTTGTGATTCGAAGGGACAAACAGTGGATGCACTTTTGCTGCTGTCAGTTTATACCGCCGAGCGTTACTGTCGTATCCATCCAAAGTGAGTAATCCCAAATTGACGCTCAATGATCGCAGATCGAATCTGGCTTCCGTTTCCGGATTAAACACGCAATGAGCTGCTGTTAGGACGAACCATTCGTTGATGAGAGTGCACCCGCATTTATAATCCGAACCCCGAAACAGCGCCCCGTGCCAGGGCCAGTTGCCCTCTGCCGCGTAGTGTCCGTAGCTGATACGACTGACGAGGAGTGGCATTGTCCCGCATATCGAATCCCGATATACAGCCGATTCAGCATCCGGAGAGGTGTTATTACCGTTGAACGCGTCCAATGTTTCTACTTCATCTTCGATCACTGCAATTATAAACACCAGAAACGCAAGCACGGAACTGCATCGCACTGTCGAAAACATGGCTCTACCGGAGCGCAACTGAAATCGCGTACTAATGCTCGCTATTTTGTTTCAGCAGAGTTCACTGATAACCTTCAGCTCATTATGCTTTCACTCTCAGCCGATAAGGTGCTACCGGGTGTTGCATGAACAGTTTGACGACTCGTACGTGATGGAGAGGAGCGAATGCTACACGTAAAAGTTTTATAACGTGACATGATGTCATTGGTTATAAGAGTGGTCCATTTTGAAAAATACGAATAAGTTTATTCTCGGAGTTTAGAAGTGAATATTTTTACACTAAAAAAAAAGATTTACAATTATAAACAGCAAAAAAATTATGTTCTTTGCCTATCCTGAACCTTATACAGTATCGCATCAAATTGCAAGTCTATTTTTTACTGGTCTGGAATGTTACGTATGTTTTATATTGCCTATCCAGCTTTAAATTTATTTAATGTGCTTCAACCGCAGAATGCATCTTGTAGAATTTTTTCTCAGTTTTTCAATGGTGAGCTTCAAATTAAAACCAGTGGGTGGGTTGATGACAGAACAGGTTATTTTTTGATGAAATTCGATTTTTTTCACTTTATTTGAAACTCTATCCTTTTTCTTCATAAAGTTGTATGGGTAGTGCCTGCTTCACTTACGAATTTATTCAACAGGTCACTGCAAGAGAATAAATTTCCTGTACTGTGGAAATCCTCATATATACTCTGTTCACATAAAAGCTCTTGTCTGAATTACATTTCAACTGCTCAGCGTGTATTCTACCCAAACCGATCTGTTGCGACCAATTTGACCAAATTTGTGTCTCTCTACACGTACGCAAAATGGACAATGGCAAGCAAGTTGATGTTATCTACACTGTTTTCAAGGCAGCATTTGACCGACCGGACCCTTGATATTGTTAAACAAGCTAGAAACTCAGTGGGTAAAGGAGAAGAACTGGGCTTTCAAATAGAGTGAAAAAATTTTGGCGGCCATCTAGGATTTGGTCGCCATATTGGATTTTATCAAAAAATCTCCGTTTTCGCCATTAGTCCCCCACCGGTTTTCATTTTAAGACCACCATTGTAAAGCTGAGAAAAAGCACTACAAGAAACAAATTAGGTGTGCATTGGTATTAATCAAATAAATCAACCAGTTATCTGTAGCAAGGTTCACTGTTTTCATATAATTATTGTGATACTAGCTGAGCGCCCGATTTTACTCGGGGCGCCTTGGTCTTACAGCCACTTGTACATCAGTTATTGTAACGGAAATGCTTTTAATGCAAAAATATAACATTCCTCCCCATATAAGGCTTTGGACGTTCCTCCCCATTTGTCAGTTCACCTCATTTGTCTAACAGGCCACTTGCTCATCTGTTAAATCTGTTTACGGAAATCCCTATAAAACCCAATAAAGAAAGAGAAACAAAGACATTTTACCTATTTGCACCTTCCGCTTCTAACAATGGCCACCCCATTGGTTATGAATCCCCCCTCTTTTGTTCTGATTCCCTTATATCAAGAAACAAGTGTGCCAAGCAGTGTTACCAGGTCGATTGCCCATTTACCCGCTGCCCAGAGGTTGATTTCCCGCTGAAATCCCGCTGTCTAGAGTCTATTTCCCGGTAGAAATCCCGCTGAATCAAAAGTCATATTATTCTTTCGTTTCTGGTACAGAATTAAAATTTAAAAATATTCATTTCAGTAAGGCTTGCATTTGAAATCAAGATGATCTGCTGAAACTGAGCGGTTTCAATTGAATGAACATTATGCAAATTTGCTGCATTTATGTTGACGAAGCTTCAGGAAACAGAAAAAGAAATATCTTGTTATTCTTCATAGACACCGCTATTCTATATTTCGAACGAATTGGTATTTCGAACGAAAGTTTTTTCGAACGAAATTTCCGCCAGCAAAATCAAATGGGCAAAACATCTCGTTCGAAACAAGTCGAACGAAATAAAGGTTTGTTCGAAACACAGAATAGGGGTGATAATGACAATTTACTACGAAATTTCGTAAGAATTATAACATTAAGGAATCTAAGAACACATGCGAAAATTTCGAAAGAAGCTTTTAGCACAAATTCTCTTTCTTTGTCTAGCTATGATAAAAATCATGCAAAATTTCAGTAACTCTGGCAAATGGTCATGGTTTTTGGTGACAAAAGAAGACATGTTTCAATTTTTATAAGCAGCCAAAATTCAAAAATATCTGTAAAACGCATCGGCTCTTTGTTCTCGCTGATGTTTTGTTTTAGCAAAAATGTACCGATTTGTCTTTTAGACTTCGGTTTTATCGGCTCATCAGTCGATTTGTTTTGGTTTTGTTATCATACAAATGCTGCGGTGTATAGCAAACTATGATGTATATAGAAACATAAGTTGTTTGTGTTGTTTTGTTTCCAATTCATGAATCAGTTGGATTTTGCCATTCGCAACGAATTAATTTGTGGAAAAATTAGGAATACGCAAAACGGATTGGTTTGGTGGTCTTCTTTTTCAGTAAGTTCTAATGAGTATTTGTCAGAACTGATTCCATTCTTGGCAAAAAACACGGAGTTTTCTAATCAACAGAATATACTGAACTATCTGCCAATACACGAGCAGACATTAGAGTGTCAATAAACGAAGTTATTTGCTGTCAACCTCTCTTTCAGCACTCTTTTTGCCTACCAAATATCGCTAAATCGAGATCCCGCAAAAATCCCGCTGAGTGATTTAAAAAACCGCTAGATTCCCGCTAGCCGCTGTTTGTTTAATAAGTCCCGCTATCCGACTTGAAATCCCGCTAAATCTAGCGGGAAAACCGCTGATCTGGCATCGCTGGTGCCAAGTTTGGTGGAGATCGATTAAGGCGTTCTAGAGTTATGGTGGAACATACAAACATACTCACGCTCACTTTTATATATACAGCCCGGGCTCGATTATCCGGGTGTTCATTTTTATTTTCAGCCCGGATAATCGAATTATTATTTTTGGAATAAAATTTTTTTGGTATGTCAAATTTTTTGACTTTTAGGTATCATAAATATTTTATTTATTATTGATCTATCTTCCTATTCTTGATCTATCTATTTATCCAAAAGTCAGAAAATTCCTTTCTTACGATTTTTCCACTGATGATTGGTTTTTAGTACAAAATTATTTTTTGTGTGTTATGATTTTCAATGTTTGGGTGTTATAAATGATTTTTTTATGTTCGATCAATCTCCCCTAAAGTCATTAGATACCTTTTTTGCATTTTTTTTATTAATGATTACGATAATGATGATGATGATTATCATGATGATGATGATGATTTTCAAGTAAAAAAATTGATTTCATGACCACAGGATTTATTTTTGTTTTGTTCGCCGATAAAAGGGATATAAAGAAGGTATTCTGTAGCTTTAGGGAGGTGAATCAATACTTGCCAAGTAAGAATCTTCATGTAGCATGAAAACTATAACATTAAGGTTTAAAATAAATCATCGGAAAAAATAATTTTATTTTCACCCGGATAATCGAGTCTAAAAACCCGGATAACACAGGTCTGCAAAAAAATTATATATTTGTTGGGGTGCTGAATCCAAAACTGATTTCCGTTTTGCTCCATCACGTACAGATTTTTTTGCAAATTATGCTTCTTATATGGAAAAGCCACAAATTAGGTGGAAAATTATTATCACAGATTCGTCATAAAAAACCTAATTAAGATGTTTTTTGATTATTTTTGTAAATTTTTACCTTATAAACACAGAAAAAATACTACTGGGCCGAAATATTTTATCTTTACTATTTAATTTTGTCTTCAACACTGGGTTACTGTACGCTCACTTACGCACATTCAACTGCAGTACCTCACAGTAGCAAAGTCTGTAAAAAACATGTATGAAGCATTTGTAGAACTGAATGTAATCTACAATTTTGCTGAATAGAGTAGTGCATTATTGGTTCCATTCATAATAGAAACGGCCCTTAAATCTTGTTATATAAATAGAACGTTTGTTTGCGTTATGGATAAAGTTGCAATATGATTACTGCGTAAATACAAAAAATAATGGAATACTCAATTCAGAAAGATTGTAGATTGCATTCAGCTCTACAATTGTTTCATATACGACTTTTACCGAATTTGCTTCTATAAGCAATACAGTCGACTGAGCGCAAGTGGGTGTATTTGAGCGCACCAAATCTACTTTAAAATAATATTCTCCGTAGTTTCTCCATCATATACGGTTTTCTTCCGAAATATGGGAGGGTTTAGATTAATAAATACAATTCTGATGTAAAAATTAGTTGTTTAATATAAATTACATCCGGGATATTTCTGCTGCTTTATGTCTAAAACCAACTTTCAAGATTATTCAACAAGTATTGCATGAAAACGTGACGTGATGGACAATATCTATTATTATATCTGAGTTCAGCGGACAAAAATCTATAAGCATCCGTTCAAAAATCCTATGCAGTTTTTTTGATGCAGACCTGTGTAATCGAATCCCCGGATAATCGAGTCCGGCCTATATATAGATAGAAGATAGATTTCCAAAATTCGATATGAAATAAACTACAAATGACACCATTTTTTAAAGAAGAAGGATATAACTTATAAATAAAACAATTCCAAGGCCACCATTGAAAAACTGAGAAAATATGCTACAAGAAACATGCATCAAAGTGGGATTGCAGCGGCATTAACTAACTGAAACAAATAACTATCTGCAGCAAAGTTTACAATTCTCTTGTAATGTTAAATCTTGCTACAGAAAGTTAATTATTTAATCGGATTAATAATACCTCTTCTCCCAGTGCGGCATTGCATTTCTTATAAATTTTATTACCTAATAAGGAGTTGCAGACCAGATTTCGAAAGGATCCATTGTTCCTTTACCGTTGGTTCTAAGTTTGCGAAATTGTTTTAAATCTATCAAAATGATGTTTCCTGTCGCAAGACTTTTCGTTTCACTGTTACCCTGGTTAGGAGTCAATTTTACATTGAAATGGTAAAATAAAGCAGGCGATAAGAATATTACAACATACATTTATGGTATAGCTTCAAATAAACACAACTTTTGATACGGTATAAATGAAATGCGATGGGAACAAACAACAGATATTTTTAGCCTGGAATTATCATCCTCATTGTGTTCAAAATAAGTAGCAAATTAACGAACCAATAATTTCGGTATGCTGTTCAATATCCACGCTAAATGCCAACCGTTTTCATCGTTTTTGGCAGAGCGCAAAATTCCATTGTATTCAAATGCGGTACAATGAGAATATAATGGCTGGAATATTCATTATTTCACTTCACTGAGCCAGCGTTCCATTTATCTTCACAAGCTATCCTTCTTTCTGATGGTAAGAATCCATTTTATCCGCTACTATCCTCTGTTCGCTTTTCGTCACCATCAGACCACACAGCTACCCGCAATGATAGCAAATTTTGAATTCAGAAAAAAAATCTGATCGCAAAATTGAATTCCTTTTTGCAACTCTACATAGTTTGATTTCTCAAACAATAGACGGCGGAAACGCGGCAGCATACTTCCTCTCGCGAACGTACAAAGGACCATCCGGAATTGATAGTATAGGAAATGTGCTACCATATTACCATATTCAAATACACTTCCACTCGGGGTCCAGAGCCTTGGTTCGTTGCGCCAGGCCAAGAAACTGTTCATTGCTCCCTTGCTCTGTCTCAATCCTTGCCATCAACCGGCCTGGCGAAATACGTCCATACGGATTAAGCGCTCCCCACCCGGCTCGTTTAATGAAGGAGATAATTCTCTTCATCCTTGTTCATTGGCATCGGTCCTACTATAGTGTGATTGTGGTGGTAATAAAAACGCTAGTCCACGGATGAGATCGAGGATGAAATAAATGAATTGGATTATTCCATCTGCTGCTAGACTGAATGGCAAGTGCCTGCCTGTTTGATGGCAGGGAGGATATTGGCAGGGCTTTTATTTTCGAGCCGAACGAGCAACGCGCGCGTTTTTGAATGAAAAAAAATTAATTGAACGTACCGCCAAGCGGTTGAAATCGCTCGATTTAAATCAATTTAGGTTATACTACCTTTTTATAGGGGTTTTTATGAGCAATTTTGGGCACTAGTGCCATCGTAAGTGTTTTATAAAACACAAATTGTCCAAATGTGATCATGCAGGTGTAGCGATATAAATTAAATTTCATTATTGCACCTAAAACTATACCAGTAGATGCTTATACAGTTTTTGTATAAAGAATGTTACGATGAATATTTAGTCGATTCGAAGTAGACACGTTTTTAATAGTGCATTGAAAAAATTCAATTCCCCATAGCAAACGCATCAAAATTTTGCTCGCGCATCGGAGAAATCCAAATTACGTTTAAGTTTTAGAACGAAATCGTTAAAAATGACCAAATCAACTTTAACCAACGTATAAAAAATGTCCGGAATGTTTGCAAGGAACCCAAGATTGGGAAAAATTGAAAGTCGGAAGCCACAGCGTCGATAATCCGAATCGCGACGATAGACAAAACACGATCCCGGAAGCTGTACACGACGATGCTGATGATGTTCGATTGGTGATGGGCGACGAGACCTACGTCAAAGTAGATTTCGGGCAGAAGTTTTATACGGCAACCGTAAGATGAAGATTTCAAGCATATGAAACTATCGAAATCAACAAGCGAGTGAGTTTTTAAGTTACAACCAGGATCATCAACCAGAAAATTTACGTGAACAAGTGTCTGGAAAATCATTTGCTACCTTTGCTTTGCTGAAGCAACACGTGCTATTCTGGCCGGATGCGGCTTGCTATGTCGCCAACAACGTGCAGATGGTGCCCAAGGACAAGAACTCTCTCATCACGTCTGAGGTCCGCCCAATCAAAATCATTTTAATCAATTTACACGCGTTTTTACTTGACGGAATTTTGCTCGCAACACTCTTTAAATATATGCGGTCTCAATGATTCAAAATAATAAAATATATAACCATCCTTCTACAATAAAATCGTGATGGAAATTGCAATCCCACTAAAAAGAACCCATCCGTGTAAATCAATATGACGTATTATAATCACCCCATTTGCGCCTTTCAATTTTCCTTGCCAATTTAGTTTTTCCTCGACTGACAGTAGGTGCTATATACTTGGACGTTCATCACAGTTCGTGCTCAACCAGTGCACGTTAACCGAATGTCAGGGATGAAAACTGCCATAAATTTTGCTCCATCGTGTCCTGCAATGTGGCATACACGATGTAGCGAGTTAATTTGATTTATGTCTATTATATGTGCAACTACGTTGTTACCGGCTTGCACTTGGCCAATATCAGCAGACTGCTGCTGATGGCGTTTAGGAGGTTTATGAGCATCTTAACACGTTTTACTCATTCGAGCGTGGTGCCAAGAAGCGGCTTCCATACAAGTATGCACATGATTCCGAATGAATATAATTCAATGATTGATCTTGACGTATCAAACAGCTAGGCATAAGCTTTCACACTTAAATTAATCCATTTAATTAAACGCTCGCAGGCTAATGCGAGTTGAAGTGCAAATAAGATGATAGCGGCTGATAAATAGTTCACTCAATTTGCTTTCGATGGAAGGTAAATGAAGATTCCGAAGCTTCATTTATTAGAATGGAGATTGATACAGATGAACAGAAACTTATTAAAATTAGACTTATATCAACAACAGTCGTTGTTATTGCACATAACGAAAATTGTCATTTGTGAGCTCTAGATGCAGAAAATTATTAAATATTTTTTTCGCATCAAATTTATAATTATGTTGAACTCATCATCTAATAGTTTTGTTGATCTTCCAAAATATATCAAAATTGTTTTGATATTGGCTTCAGCTGGCACAAAGCACACAGGTACACTACAAATACAGTTTGATACATAATTTAAGCACCTGTGCCAGGATCAGGTGTTTCTATGGCCACTCTATCTGTGCTGCTCGTCAACTCATCCCAACTATGCGCTGCTTCTTCTTATTAGTATCGCCCTTCAACCACCACGGATGCTTTCATTTCATCTCACCCGAAAATTTTGAAAACGGAAGCAGCCGAGAATGTGTTAAGAGCACACAGCACAGCAACGCAGCGCAGCGCAGGGCACACACATCACACATCAATCCCCCCCGTTTGATGTTTGTTATCTGGAGATCCGTTCGTCAGTCGGTCGGTTGGTCGGTGAGATGGCTAACCGCATCGTCGAAAAATTTACATAAACATGCCACAACTACCGAACCCGGGCCGAGCCGGGGCCGCTCGAAGCTGGCTCGTTACACGGAAAATGGCTGTCTAAACAGAAACCCGTCTTGCAATACCTTTCGGAAAGTTTACGTTACGCCGCAGCAGCCGCCTGGCCGCCCGGCTGGGGTTTCCGAGACGCGGGCCCAGATGATGGGATGAGATGCATTATTTCTAAAATTAGCTACCAACTGTACAGTGGTGGTATTGAGTAATTAATGTACATTGGGTTGCAGAACTTCACACCGGCATCAAATCTGCTGCGGTTCAGGTCACCATCCATGTAGGCAGCCAGTCGGTTTATGCCTAGGTGAGTGCGATTTGCGAGTGATGCGGGCACGTGGTAAACTGACCGACGAAACGTACCAGCCAAATTCATTCAAAATATGCCGAAAGAGAACGACCGACTGCGACGTTCTAGTAAAAACGAAATCGGAGGATTTGCTGCTGATTCACAAGGTGTTGGTCTTTCTTTGGAACGGTGCATGAAGTTATTTATCTCGAGTAATAGACTGTGAAGGAAACAATTTTATTTTGGCGTACTATTTGCTATTTTTTGCGTAAAGAGTCTTTGAATGGTGAGTTTTGAGAATTTTTCATGTGTTTGAAAATCGCAAACATCCCTTAAAATGCCATAGAGTACTTAACCTATTTTAAATAGAGCGTTACGCGTACATATTTTGGGTACTTCGAAATGATTTGACCGCAAATGTCCAAAACAACAAACTGGAAGACGCTTCGCTTAAGGAGCAAACGCCGCCGCACAAAGCTGACGATGTACAAAACGCTTATCAGACCGGTAGTCCTCTACGGACTTGAGACAGTAACTTTGCTTACGGAGAACATACGTGCACTAGCCGTATTTGAACGAAAAGTATTGCGGACAATTTTTGGCGGAGTACAAACAAGTGGTGGAGGCGTATGAATAACGAGTAACAGGCACTTCTTGGAGAGATTCCCATCGTACACTTGGCGAAAGTTGGAAGATTACGGTGGACCGGCCACGTCGCAAGGATGTCGGACGGCTGTGCAGTGAAATCCGTTCTCTTCAAGAACCCCATCGACACCACGAATACACGGGTAGAAATTTGATCTCCAAAACGAACAAAATGACTCATGATTCCCGGATTCTAGCTCATGATTTATGAAAATACACCATGAATAAAAATCATGATATCACGAGCTTCTTGCAGTACAACACAACGCAAAATCATGAACTAATATTCATGATTTTGTGCTGTCTGATATGGCAGTTCAGTCATGATTTGACATGAACTCACATTTCATGATTTTATGATTTCATTCATGGCATCGGAATCAAATTTCTTTCCATGTAGAGGGTTCCAACGTGCTAGATGGCTCGACCAGGTTTATTTATTTATTTATTTATTATTACTTCATCTGACTAGAGTCTACATGAATTATTTCTATAAACCATTGATAAACCTTTGTTCAAATTTCGGAATCGATTTACGATCGATTACGATCGACGCATACTGCCTGGTGCATTTTTCGTCGATAAACTAGCGAGTTTATATCAAGTAGCCGGCAGCGATCAGAATACGATGGGAGGCTCTCAGAATGACGCCATGGTAGATGTCGCAGAGCAAGCCGAATGAATTTCCTTTGTACTCGTTCGATGCGCAGGTTCTATGTTAACTGCTGAGGACACCATACAATACTACAGTTTCAAGCAGTAGCCGAACCAGAGCACAATACAAGGCTTTAAGGCAATGCGGATCATTAGAATTTCGTCCAATTTTAGAAATGAATCCGAGTTGACGCAACCTGTTCCAACAGGTAGAAACAGTTTCAAGTCATCAGCATACACAAGTCTGCATCCGATGTCCAATAGCAACGTGACGTCGTTGAAGTGAAAAAAGCAGTGGTTCCATATTACTACCTTGCGAAACACCTGAGGTATTGGTAAATTGCGCAAAAATACATGAGCCAAGCTTCACGCGCAATACCCTGTCACGCAAGTACGAGCTGTGTCATTGCACTAGTTGTTGGGATGCACCGAGTCGAAAAAGTTTACGCAATAATACTGAATCCGATTCAGTCAAGCTGCCTTCAAGTCCGTGTAGATTGCGTCCACTTGCTTCTTATTCTCAATTTTCTAAATACAAGTAGAGGTAAACTCCATTAAATTCGTACAAACGGAACGACCAGGCTGAGCTGCAGATATGTAGTTTTTGTACGAGACATCATACTGCTAACAATTACTTCGAACAATTGACGCGACAGACAAATTAGCAATTCCGCGATAGTTTCTAACGTTCGCGGCGGTCGCCTGTTTTATACACTGGGAACAAAAACGTCTCCTTCCAAATATTCGGGAAATTCGGGAAAGGTTGAAGTCGACTTGCGTGTGACAAATTGGCGACGAATAGCCCAGGACCGAGTCCAATGGAGAGGAATGTTTGGTACGGCAAGAGCCACCCCGGCTCTCGGCTGGTAAATAGAATGGCCTTAGGGTGAAATGCACCTGGCCGTCTATCTTTCTCGAAATGTAGTATTTTTACGGATTTATCATCATACATCACCCTTTCCTTACCGTGTCCATACACTTAGCTTTGACAAGTGAAGCGTAATATTAGCGTAAACAAAATCACTTCCTGAATTGATGTTTTTCCAATCCTTTAACAAACTTTTCATGTTATTGTCGGGTGAAATGGACAGTTTTTTTGATTTTCATTAGTTAGGATACAAGAAAGGGCGGATAGGTAACATTGTTGGAAGGTTGCACTGCATAGACTTTTACTTGTGCAGAGAAGGAAACGTTTTCTACGTGTTTTTAATTCCTGCAACAGGAATATGTTGACTCGCCTTCTCTAAATTTTAACATTTTACTTATCACTACCCTCAATCATAATCCTGTTTCTGTTGACAACTTCATCTTGTTCACAACACAACAGTACATTCAAATGTTGTTTCCATCGCCTGGCCACCTCCGATCTTTCGGTAATCAGGTTCCCCTCCTTGTCGTTGCACATAACAGAGGTTGGCACGGTCCGTTTCCAGATTCCGCTGACCGTTTTAAAGAAGCTTCTCGTATCGTCCCTTTCGAAGTAATTCTCCGACTCCGCAAGAACGCGTTACCAGTGCACAGTGGTCCAGAAACGAAAGTTAAGTGGAAACTTACTTTTGCGGCTAAGCGATTTATAATAACTCCCTACAATGTTCAGCAAAGTTGTTCAACTCTAATTAATTAGATTAATGCGAATTCAACGACTAAGTTCCAGTTTGGCTTGTAAACACATAATCCATAATAACTTTTTATAAGAAAGAGATAGAAGGATTATTTCTAGGCGCATTTTTAGGCGTTTCTAACTTACAGGGTGTTTCACAACAAGACCCCTCAAAAATCACTTTTTCGCTGATTTCTTCAAATGCAGTGGTTTTATTGCATTGCATTGCATTTTTTTGGTACATTGAGCATATTTGCAAAATAATGAAAATTGAAAGATAGATATTTATCAAAAACAGCTGGTGCTGATAGAAAACTGATGTCATATCCGGAGTTCGAAGACTATTTTACGTGACAATCAGAAGAAATTGTGTCAAGGTACGACAAATTTCTTTTTTACTATTGACATGTTGACTTTAATCGTCTTCAAGAAGATATTGGAAAATAGTGCATAGTAGAAAATGGTCAAACATGGAATAATTAAACTGAATTTACTCGAGTTAAAGTGAAAAACAGTTTTTTATTTTCACATATATTTGAGATAAAACTTCAAGCTTTCAGAAACGGCCAAGTTTGATTTTTTTCGTTTGCTCCTTTTTGAGATATTCTTTTCCAAAAAAGACTAAAAAACACAGGAAAAACGTTAGAATTCGTTATACGTATGAGTTTTCAACATACAATATTCTACAAAAATATGTCCTTTGATAAGATAACCAACTTTCGCAATAAAACCATTGCATTTGAAGTAATCAGCGAAAAGGTTATTTTTGAGAGGTCTTTTTATAAAACACCCTGTAAGTTAGAAAGGCCTAAAAATACACCTACTGTGTCTTTGGCAAAGTTACTTATATAATCTTTAGTTACAACTTTGTAGAAGCAATAATCCTTCTATCTCTTTCTTATAAAAAGTTGTTATGTGTTATGTGTTTACAAGCCAAACTAGAACTTAGTCGTTGATTTCGCATTAATTGTCTTTTTGAGTTGTACAACTTTGCTGAACATTATGGGGAGCTATTTTGAACCACAAAAAACTTTCCACTCCACTTTCCACTTCCACTTTTCGCTGCTGTACCACTGTGCAGTGGCGTTTCTTACGACGGTGAAGTCACCTTCCGGCAGCTTTAGCATCTCGGCATCTCGATATTTCTCCCTGCCGGGAGTCACAGTTTTAACCAATATGTGACTTCTTACTCGACTCTTCTCGTCGGTCACCCGTTGGCTCTCGGGGTCGACCCACTTACCGGACGTTGGCTGCAGTACCCAACATTTCCCCTGCTCGTACAGGTTCCCTTCAATTTGTTCACCCACCCGCTCATTAGTTTTACGAGAGTGCTCTGCAACAACTCCTTCCGCTGATAACCGCCGTATATTCAGTCGTATCTTCCTCCATAATTCCTCGTATCCTTCAAGATCTTCGATCCACTGATACTAAAGGGGTGGACTGACGAGGAACTACCTACGAACTGGTTGAAAGGTCTCATATGCCCTATTTACAAAAACGCCAACGACTGCAACTCTGCATACAAAATCCTCTCCCTCATTCTGTTTCATAGACTGAGGCTGTTGCAGGAAACCTTTGTTGGCGAATACCAGTGCGGTTTTCGAGAGGGATAATCCACGACGGACCAAATGTTCACCTTGCCACAAATCCTCGATAAATTCCGGGAATTCAACTTGCAGACTCACCATTTGCTTATAGTCTTCAAGGCGGCGTACGATTCAGTTAAACGAAATGAGTTGTGGCAGATTATGCTTGACCATGGTGTTCCACTTCCAACAAAACTGACCAGGTTGGTACGTGCTACCCTTGATGGTTCAAAATCAAGCGTCATAATAGCGGGCGAAACATCGGACTCATTTGTGATGTTAGATGGTTCGAAGCAAAGTGATGGGCTATCGAATTTGCTATTCAACGTTGCATTGGAAGGAGCTATGCTTCGAACAGATGTTCGATCTAATTTAGACTTGAAAGAATCGCGCAAGTTGCGCAATTCCGAAATCTATCAAAGGTTGGCGAAAGCAGAGTTGGATGTTCGGTATATTCTGTGTGGGACAAGATCTCTAATGATTCTATAGAGAGTGCTAAGTGAATTCAAATAAGCGCTTCATCGATCTGTTGGTTACCGAAGGCAGTCAGTTGATCATCTCCAACGTACTGTGTAGTGTGTTGCGAATCGTCTCATTCCTGGAATGAAATCGTCAGTGTACTCGTTCAATAGTAAAATAAATGCTACAGCAACTAGCAATAGCCGAGAGGGCGGAGTAATGAGATCTATGTTACGATCTATGTGCAATCACAGCGAAAGAGCATATAGTTTGAGGAGATTTCGCTGCTGTCGATGTGTTCGTGGAGCCATGTTTTCGTTAGAACAACAACGTAGTAGTCACAACTACTTAATAGCAGTCGCAGTTGAGCAATTTAAATCCGCAAGCCCCTCACGTTCCGATAATACATCGAGAACAGATGATCAGATGCAACCTCTGCTTCAATGACGGACGATTGTCGAAGAATACTGTACTGGGGGGAGTATCGAAACCACTACGTTGTAAGTACTTACCTACTATAACGGGTTGAAAGACCCTCTCTCCATACTCGAGTACAGGACCGGGACGACTGCAAATTCTGGCGGGAATAACTCGATATTACTGAGAGGACTTTCCGCAATGCTTGCAGGTTAATGGTAAAGGTAACTGGCTTCATAGTGACAGATGATAAAACACTAGTCGATGCACTGGCGCAGGTAGGTTCGTCAGGATCAATATATCACATCACAATCATCGACTGAGTGGCTAGAAGCGATAAAGCGATTTACGATATTCAAAACGTTGACATTTCGGTGGGCATGGAAGCGAAGTTTGTCAGGTAGGCTAGCTTTTGAACTGGAATTATAAGAACCCAGTCCGGAGCTTCCTGCATTATTGGATGAGTCCACCAATTTGGTACTCCTAAGAATCTCCAGGATCAACTTCGAATCCCATAATGTTGGTTACTGGAATCTTGACCGCATCATCAGAGTTAGGGTTTCTGTGTAACTTTTCAAAAGACCCCAGGTAACAATTTAAGATTCTCGTTATGTCTACTTTCTTTCACTTATTATGGCGATACAAATGCACTTGAATGCATCTGCTTTGCACGAATCGATCGTTGGCGTCATTAGCTTTATCTTCAGCATTCGTTCCGTAGAAAACTTGTGTTGTCATGCGTTTATATCATCGTGATAGTCAGAAAAGAGGGACACTGATGAAAGTCTCTCACTTATGTATTTTTGAAAAATTACGGGAAATTTGTTTTAATTTTTCTTATGAAATATAATATGATTAAGTGACGTAACAAGTATGCCTAGACGTAAATCCAATGTAACAGTTTCGCCTAATACAACTTTGATTCAGCAACCATTAAAAATTCCTAAAATCAAAATAGAAGAAAACTTATCCAATTTAATTCTACTATGTATATTTTATTCATGACAGATACGTATTTCGCCTACGACTTGTAGGCTTCCTCAGTGTTTGTTTTCGAAGAGTTCGAAGTTAAGTTTTCTTCTTTTTTTAATTTTAGGTTTCGTATTCTACTAAGACGCTCCAAAAACTTCAGTCACTAAAAATTCCTTTTCCTTCTTTCGATGAGAAATATGAAAATCGACCAAAATTCAAGATTTTGTTTAAAGAGCTAGTGGATGAAATATCCGACCTTCATGCGGTCAGGCTTCATCACCTAGACAAGGCAGTTGGCAGTGCTGCAGGTCGTGTTTGCAGGACGCTTAGCAAATATTAGCAAAACGTTATGAAATTCTTCGTCACCCAATTGCGCTTATCACAGGGTGATTCGTTTAATATTAATCTTTCGAGCAAAGTGCTCATACAGCCAAAATAAAACCACAATGTTTTAATGACCCTTTAATGTTCACTACTCCTTTAGTGGGCTGCATCATGGTGGAACTACATCTTTGCGATAGTCAAACTGTTTCTATCATGCAAGAGGATATCATTCTGAACGACAAAATTAGAAATTCGACTTTATGTTGATTACTCAAACATCTTCGAGGCGACTGAAAACAAACCGGAGGGCCTGCAGATGAGGCGCTCAAATAGCTCAAATGTCCAAGCTCGGAAATACTGGTGTTGTCTCAGTTTTCTCTTTTTTCTGTGAAATTTCAAAGATTAAACTCGCGTCAATAACCCTAAACTAAACACGTCATATACTCCTTCCTTTCGGATATTACGTATACGTATAATTCATCCTAATAGCAACTCTTCGCCAGAAGAAAAGCTTTTCTAATAGAAACTGCTGTCATTATGTAGTATCAACCTCTATATGTGTACGAAAGCAGAACCAGCTGTTTCTCGAATGTAGCAACCGAAACTGAACATGAATTAATGACTAAAATACGCATATATGGATGACAGTACACAATCAATTCGATATTTAACGGAAAATTAGTTTTCGTCATAGTACGGTTTATTTGGAACATATGTCTGATCAATAGTTAATCAATCACAGGCCAAGTTGGCTTTAGGTATGTGGATTGTTGCATGTTTTCTCAATGAATGTAATAAAGTTTCCGTCCCGGTTCGATACTTGATTGGCCTTATGTATAGAGTGAGGGGGGTTGGAGGTTGTGAATTACATTGTCGATACAGTGTTCCAACCAAACGATTATCACAGGAATAACATGACAACCGTTGGTTATATAGGAGGAACAGCTAATGACGATTCACTGTGAACTCATTGTCGACTGTATACTCCACCGTTCCAAAATGTACGTCAAGTCGTCAACGTTTTGCTGTGGAGATGATGAAGCATATTTCGAATAGCAATATGCATAATTGAACCTTACAGTCTTGAACCAATTTTCGTAAGTAAAAATTACTACACAAGTAATGTCAGAATATGAACGGGAGAAATATCCACAGCCATGGGCGTCCAATAAAAAATGTATGCATGAGTGAATTCGAGCTGCTTGCTGACGTGGTTGGAAAAATGATACTACAACCTACTTCCATTTGAGTTTGTCGTACCCATCCGCATCGATGTCGTCGGTGAAAAAAAAGCACTCGCCGCAGTGACGGTGCAAAGGGACATGCAGTAAATCAGCGATGGGAGGAATAGTGGGGTTATAGTAAAACAGTGAATGTGCACATTATTGCAACAAACGATGGATTCAGAAAAGGTTTATCCTTCAGAAATGAAGGATGAGTTCTTCTTTATATGCAGTTTTTACACACTTTTATTCCTTTTTTATGCGAAACTGAACAATGAATCCCATTCATCGCAATTAATGTGATTTTAATTTTATTGAAACGACTAATAGGATCATAAAAGTTGCCATAACGGCAATAATTTTTATCTTTGATGGCAAATTAATGATATCCGTTCAAGAATAAAAGTGAGATAAATTGCATGACTTAAATAGCACTAATGCGAGAAAAAACTTTCACGATGATAAATCCAGCGTTAATGAGGTTGGAAAGAGACCGTATTCAATTCCATTGGGCATAGTAAACATAATGTACTAATATAATAGAAATACTGAACAATTTTTAACATCAAATGCAGTAGCTGATTACATTTGCGGTAACGCTGACTGCAGCGATTGTGGTTGGATTTCATTTTTGTGCTGACTAATCCAGTAATAAGACCACAAACTCGCAGAAGTGGGTGGAAAATGTGGCCCGCCCCATTGCCTAGCGCCATCACGGTTTCACTTTCAACACAAATAAACATACATATCCAACACCAGCTGGGTAGGTATGTACGTCTAAATTCATCAACCCGGAACGGTGATAGCACGGGAATTTTCACCACCGCACCCCGGCGTCATCGGTGAAAAATGATTAAAATATATATTTCCCAACGGAAACCGTAAATATTATCTCGGAAGAATCGATAAACATTGAATCGCATTTATAGCAGGACCAGACCGATCCGCATCAACAGATTTCGATCAGTTTGAATGCCTCAGACTTTCCCAACCCTAATAGAGAGGTGTTCAATATACGTAGGTACGTGTGATACGTACATCTGGCGTTGATTTCGCCGAAGTTTTTCTTCCATCCCCCGGTACAGTGAAAAATTTCCTTTGATCAGTCATCGCACCGTCAGTTGTCAGCTCTGAGACGATTAAATTCGTTCACGTAAAACTAATTACCAGCAAATCAACGCCGGAGATAGCGTGTCCTTGAAGTCTCACGCTACCCGGTTGGTCCGTAGGGTGGTTTCCTTGGCACGGCAAGCACGGTTGTCTCGTTCGAAAAAAACGGTTCTGACCTCCCTGGTAGACAGAACGGAGAGATGAACGACGAACATCATCGTTCAAAAAAAAAAAAGAAAAACGAAACCAAACAAGAGAACAGCGAGCACTACTTCATTCGTATTCCAAGTGTAAATTGCTCTTCTAACGTTGTCAGCGTTTCTGGCACAGGATTTGTAAATGCTGTCTGTTCGTTGTTACTGTGGTTACGCCAAGCCAGGCAGGTTACTGCATTTGCAATTTATCAATTTTTTAGAAGTAATTTTTCATCTTGGAACTGTTTGACTGTTCATTCTTTCAAACTGAGGACACTTCTTCTCGTCGTATGAAGCGTTCTTTATTTTTGTTTATGTTACCATCCCAGCCATAATCAAGGTGAAATGAAAACATCGGTTGCTGTAGATCAAAGCAATCATTGGAACCGGATTAGTTAAAATGCCATTTTGTGAATACTTGCGTAACTTTTCATTTAGCTCAATGTAACAATTCCATCATTTTAAGCAAAATGAGGTTGAAGTCATCAAAGACTGTTTTTCAAATCTTTTCCGTAATCAATGGTAATCAATATAATAAGCAATGATAATCTTAAGTAACCATTATTAATTTTTAGTTTACATTTTTACTTATAACTTTTAAACAAAATATCGGACCACGAAACAATTGAATAGTGATATAGGTACTGACTAATAATACCTTTCAAATGAAAGTAATAGCAGTCGAATCAGTTCAGCCATCTCCGAGAAATAGGCGATACAAAATTGCATTCCGCACATACATACACACATCCACACACAGATATTCTCAGTTCGTCGAACTCTATCGATTGGTGTGACTCATCCCTCCGGGCCTCGGATCAGTTTCGTGTTTTTCGACCAATTTCTGAACCTTTGTTATATAGTATAACAAAGGTAAAATCGGGAAGAGCCCGAGGAAAACGTGACAAAAACTGGACAAACGCGGATTAAAAAAAGAAATAACCCCAACCGCAACGCTTTCACCACATTTACACTTGAAATAACTTATTTGTGACTTGTATTAGTCATTTTTCAGTCACTGTAACCACTTTATAATAATTGTGAGGCTAGGGACACCAGAAAGAAGAAGAATAAAAACTGGCATGAAAAAAAACACGAAAAAAGAAACACGACGAAAGGTATAGAAGGTGAGGAAAAATGCAAGAGAAGAAAACGGGTGAAAACGAGGCAAAAAACGAGAAGACTGGACAGAAAAACATGAAGAATATAAAGATAAAGATGATAAAGAAATCGAAGAAAATAAAGAAGAAAATTAGGATAAACTAAACAGAATGACACGAATAAGGAACAAAAAGGAGGAAAAGAAAAATGGAAAATACGGAAGTATGAAAATAGAAACAAAAATAAAAAAGTGGAACAATATTACAGAAAAAGAAAAAATGGAGAGAAAAAATTTAAACGGATCACAACGGATCACGGCCAAACCGGAATAGACAACCAGAACGTAGCAGAAAGGAGGAAAAGCAGGACATAATAAGAGGAAGAAAGGAACACGAAAACGAAAAATGGATTAGAAAAGAAGTTAAAATGTGAAAAAAGATGAAAACCGGAAAAAGAAGAGAGCGAGAGAGAGAGAGGCAACGAGAAAAACGAGATACAAAGCGAAAAATATAAAATAGGGAACAGACAAAGGAGTAAAAAATAACCGAAGAATCAGACTAAAGAAAAAAAAAAGAACGACAGAGAAAGAGACCAAATTGGGAACCCGGGAGAGCTGCGAATGTGACTGTCATCAACGGTTTACAGTCGACATTCTACGAGAGCCTGTCCTGGCGACAGGTGAAAGTCATAATGGATAGTCGTCAGCAATTTCAACCCTTTATTCTGCCTAACCAATGACAATGGACCAGTAAGTAAGTAAGAAGAAAAAAATAGAAAAAACATAACATAACAGGTGGAACAACGAGGTATTACAAAGATGAAAAACGAAACAGACAAAGTCGAAAATCGAGAATGATAGGAGGTAAACAGAGTAAGAAACAGACCAAAACTGGAAACTAAAACAAGAGGAAACGAGAAATCAAAAGATAGAAAACGGGAAATAATATAACGAAAAACAAGTGAAAAACGTGACTGGGAATAAGAAAAAATTAAACAGGAAACGAAGAAAAACTGAACAATGAAACCGGAATCACGAGACCGAAAAAAAGAAAAACGAGAGAAATATATAGAAAACGAAAGGAAAATGAGAGCAAAAACCAAGAAAACGGTACAGAAAAGGAGAAAAATTGTAACACGAAGTAGAAAAACGAGATTATAAAAGAAATACAAGAAACAGAAAAGAGGTCAAGAGGCGTGTGCGTATATGGAATGGTCGTACTGGAGGGACAAAATTAGATATCAGACTGTCTAGTCAAATGGTGCGGCTGTAGTTTAATTTCCAAAACACTCGAGTTTCAACCGAAAGAATGTCAGTTGGCATCCATTGACGCCATTGAAGTTTCATGCAATCTACCATTCTTCTCTCCAAACGCTCCTCCACTTTACAAAAAAATAGTCCAAATTTTAATCTGATTTGATAGTCAACATGTTGAATTGCACGTACGATTTTAAACCCTATTTCAAGTCTAATTATATTCCATATTTAGGTTAAATTTTAAATTAACTTTAAACTCTGATTTTAATTCCAATTTCAAGCACAATTTGAATTCCAAATTCAAGTCTAATTTCAATTGAAATTTCAACCTGAATCTCATGTCCAATTTCAATCCTATTTAAGTACAATTTCAAATTCAATTTCAACAAAAACAAAGTTGGACTATTCAATTTCGAGCTTAAATTATTATTCTGTTTCAAATCACATTTTATCTTTATTTTCAAATCCAGTTCCAAGTCTAATTATATTTTAATTAAAATAAAATTTCAAATCTAATGCTAAATAAAAACTTCAAATTCTGTCTGAAGTCCAATTGTATGTCTAAATTCAAGTAATTTTCAAATTTCAAACCCAATTCCCACTTCAATATGAAGTAAAGCTTCAAGCACAAATTAGTCAAAATTCAAGTCTAATTTGTTGTCCGAAGTGAAGTCCTATTTGAAGTCCAATTTAAACTGTAATTTCTAGCCCAACTTTTTTTTCAACTTTGATTTTAAATCCATCTGCAGCAATTGTAGAATCCGGACATTCAGGATTGTTCAACTTATATCATCACAAAATAACAATGGATTCACCAAACTACGAAAGCCAAGCAAAGCCATGGGTATAAACGTCCTGTTGAAAACTTGACCCTTCTTTATCGACAGTCTTCGCAGCCGATTATTAGAGTACAGAAGAATTACGGGGCTAGTGCAACGATCCTACTGACTCTATGGCAGCACCTCCCAGCCGAAATTCGAACATACGACGACTAGCTTGTTAGGCCAGCATCGTATACTCCGAAGCTAATTGGACGAACGCTAACCTACGATTACTCCGCTTTCCCAGGCTAAAATTTTTTTCTGAAAGGTCGGTCCTTTTGTTATATCTGGGCATGCTAGTGCACGTGTCTGAAAATGGTTTGAAATATACCTTATATTAGAATTAATACGAATATTTTCCTCGTTTCCACGTAAAATTAAGAAAAAGACGAGCCTAATTTTAGTTTTTATTGAATTATTAGTTTTGAAGCTTTCATATTAATATCATCTGTTGTTTATTTAGCAACAATATTCATCGTAAAGTTCGATGAAACATACCAAACACAACCTACAACAGGTCGAATTTGTTTTGAAAAAGTCACTAAAAATATCCACCCGTTAGGCTATTATATTCTCACATATCCGTGGGCCGGCCGGTTTTGTAACATTGCCCAAACAGAACTATTCCGGTGGGTGTTCTGGTGACAACCCAAATTGCTGACAATTTACCCAAACATTGCCGTGGAATGGGACGGTACGTGCTAAAATGGCCAGTCAACAACAGCCAATGCACCCAAAGCGTTCCTCTGTTGTCCTCTTGTAACCGGGAACGGTGCTTTTGAAATGCAGTGTTGGTACCTAGTGAATGGCACGAAAGTTGTATTTTTTTGTAATGCAATTCGACGTAGTGCCTACATATAGACAGTATGGGAAACGATATACTCTCTGCGGAATGATTGTCATGGTAGGACTTGCTTTAGCCCTACAACACGGTTTCAAACAGCGCATGACGCCGTAAATTTTCACTGCGGATTCCAATCGTTTCGCATTTATGTTTATCGATTTAATTGAATTTTATTTGCCTCGCCACTGTAGCAACAATCACATCTGCTATGCAGTTGACCTATAGCCTGCAGTACCGAAAGCTGCACGGGATGATTTGTTTGATTTAATGATACGTTATTAGCTTTAGGACCGCGCTCTTTAGCGAAGCTGATTGATTGTATTAACCGGAATCAGTCCAATAATGCCATGCGGCATCACTTGACACCGTTTCACATAGAATAAAATTATTTTAATATGAGTGAATTTACGGGGTAATTCTGGTCTGGTTCGGGTTAAATATCAGTGTCAAATTGAAATTTATTATATACTAGCTGACCCGGCAAACTACGTACAGCCACAGACTGACAAAAATTGTAAATTTTGCATGTACTCATGGTATTAGCTATGCCACTACTAATGGTATAAACGTTTTATGCAATCATTCAATTACAAAATTTTCACAGATCATCCTCCTACAGTTATACAAAATCATCACTGGCGTGTCCTGGCTGGGGCACACTAGGTCATGTGGCCTCTTTGATGTTTCTTTTTGAAATTTACAATGAAACAATAATCTCTGTAACGCAGGTTTCCGCAGTTATGAATCTGCCTTTTTTAATGCGATAAGAAAATAATTACGTAAAAATAGTTCCAGTTTCAAGTACAGTTAAATTTCAAGTTTAGTTTTAGTCCAAATTCAATTCTAATTTCTTGCCCAATTTCTTAACACAGATTTCAAGATCAATTTTAAGTTAAGTTTTCAGGATTGGAATTTTGACGATTTTTGAATTAACGCGGTTTTTTACAACATTTCTCGAATTAACGTGGTTTTTCTAAAAACGATATCCGCAGCGTATCCCCCGTGTAAAAAAAGACTTCAGTATACTACGAAATATTGGCATAAAAAGGATAATTTAACGTCTACTATAATTTAATGACTGAACGGCAAAAATCCCAATCCTTCACCATACATATCGGTCGAAAAATACCAATTCAGTTTTAAGTTCAATTTCAAACACGATTTCAAGTGCAATTTGAATCCTACTTATATCAAATTTCAAGTACATTTCATTTCAATTCCTACTTTAAGCTTTATTTCAAGTTTAGTTTCATGTCCATTGCCAACACTAATTTTAACTTTGATTTTGATTAAGTCCAACTTCAAGTACAATTTCAAGCCGTCAGAATTTATGTCAAATTAAAAATTCTTTCAAGCTTAACTGCAAGTCCGACTTCGAATCCAGTTTAAAGTCCAATTTAAAACCATTTTATATTCATTATTGATTCATATTCAGTAGAAATTTAAGTGATCAAAGTGAAGTGATCGCTGAAAACGCAAAATAGAGTAGAAAAATTATGTTTTGTCACATGCATTTTTGGAAATATTTTTTTCTGGTTGGTCAATTTTTAATCTTTTAATGATAAAACATTACTCTGGCACCTCCTGGAGAAAAAAACCGAAAAAGAGCACGGGAAAACACGTGAAAAAATCATGGAAAATGAAGAGAAAAAACACGAGAAAAAAAGTTTAGCTTAGCTTAACTTGGGAAAAAAGGGACAAAACGAGTGAGTGAAAAAATAATACTCGCGAAAAAAAGGAAACCAAAATCGTGACGCGAAAAATAAGGAAAGCAATGTACGGGAAAAAAGGATATAAATAGAGAAAAAACTGAAAAAGAATAAAATGGGAGACAAAAAGGAAAAATTAGGCAAAAAGACGGCGACTGCACAAAAATGGTGGGCGAACAGAAGAATAAAAAAGAAATGAGAGAGAAGAAGAAAAACAATAGAGAAAAGGAGGTAAACGAGAAAGAAAATGAGGACAAACTAGACAGAAACGGAGAAAAACGGAATAAATAAAAGGAAAAAAATAGAAAAAAAGAGAAAATACGCGATCTTGAAAATTGAGAAATGAGATTGTTTGTTCTGGAGATGAAAATGGAGAGAAAAAAGGAAAATGCAAGACAAACGGGATAAAACAAAATCAGAATCGGAAAGTAACAGAATAGAAAGAAAAGCAGAACAAATTAAGAGGAATAACAGAACAGATGAAAGCAAAAAAATAGGAAAGGAATAAACGGGGCAAAACACAAAAAACGAAATTTAAAAAGAGAAAAAACATGTCGAGAATGAAAGAAAAACACGAAAATCGACAGAAAAAAAAGAGAAATAGACGAAAATCTGGACTAAACAGTTTGAAAAACGGAACAAGGAAAGAAAAGAAAGAGGATGCAGCAGGCAGAACAGTTCGACAAAACGGAACTGGGAGAGAAGAAGATGCAGCCGAAATAAAAAAAGAAAAACAAAGATAGAAGAGGAAAAGCAAAATAGAAAAACAAGAAAATACGCGAGCAAGAAAATGGAGAAACGAGAACATAAAAAGATGTAAATGGAAAGAAAAAAGGAAAATGCAAGACAAATGTAATAAAACAACAATTAGAACTTAACAGAATAGGAAGAAAAACAAAACATATTTAAAGGAATAACGGAACAGATGCAAGCAAAAAAATAGAAAAGGAATTAACGGGGCAGAATACAAAAAAAAGACATTGGAAAACAGGAAAAAGCAGGCCGGACATGAAAGAAAACGATGAAAACTAACAGAAAAAAGAAAAAGAGAAAAATCTGGACTGAGAAGTTTGAAAAACGGAACAGAGAAAGAAGAGAAAAAGGCAGGAGACGGCAGTAAAATGGAAATGCGGAAAGATAAACAGAGAGTGAATGTGTTTGTGTGTGTGTGTGTGTGTGTGTGTGTGTGTGTGTGTGTGTGTGTGTGTGTGTGTGTGTGTGTGTGTGTGTGTGTGTGTGTGTGTGTGTGTGTGTGTGTGTGTGTGTGTGTGTGTGTGCGAGTGTGGGTGAGAGAGAGAGAAAGCCGATAAAGGAAACATGTAAAATGGATTATCAAGAGAGCAAGTTGAGAACGGGAATGCAATGGAAAAATCGGGCAGAAAAAGAAGAAGGAAAAACATTAAGAAAAAAACAAGTAAATAGATAAAACTACATTGAAGACGGCGAAGAACGGTAGATAATAATAAAAGATCAGAGAGAACTGAAAACAAGAAAAAACAGAAAAAGGGACAGGAAACGTAGAAAAACGGAACAATGAAACAGAAAGCACGAGACAGAAAGAAACAAAAATAGAAAAAAAGTGGAGAAACGCAAGAATAAAGAAGAAAAGTTCAAGTAAAAACCAAGAAAAAGGTATTGAAAAGACGGATAAATGGAAAAAGAAAAAAAAGGATTTCAAAAGAGGTAAACCGTTTCAGAAAGTTAGAAGAAACATGTCAATCCTAATTTTAAGCTAAATTTGGTGTTCAAGTCCTAATTCATGTCTAATTGGACAGTAACAAGGTCAAGTTGAATTCCAAGCCAAACTGCACGTCCAATTTTAAACCCAATTTCAAGTGTAATTTATTTCTAATTCTAAATCAAATTTAAACTCTGACTTTAAGTCAAATTTCTACTAAAATTTGAATTCCAATTCCAAGTCCAATTACAAATGTAATTGCAAGTCTAATCTCAATTGGATTTGAGATTCAATGAATTGATGAAATTCAACTAACATCCAATTTCATATGGAATTTGATTTCGGCTTAGACTTGGATTTAGACTAGAACATGGACAGGGATTTGAAACAAGGTTGAGTCTTGAACTGATGTTGGGTCTTGGTCTAAGGCTGGGACTTGGATTGAATCTGGAGCTTGAACTGAGGCTGAGACTTGGACTGAGCTTGGAACTTGAACTAAGGCTGAAATGTGGGCTGAGGGAGGAACTTGGACTGAGGCAGAGGCTGGGGCTTGGAGTTGGGCTTGAACTTGAACTGAGGCTGCAACTTGAACCGAAAATGGAACTTAAACTAAGGGTGGTACTAGGACTTAGGCGGGGACTTGGAGTGAGACTGAAGCTGGAACTTGGACTTGGATTGAGGCTGAACCTTGGACTGAGGTTGAGACTAGGACTGAGGATGGGACTTGGACTGAGAGTGGGATTTGAACTCAAGTTGAAATTTGGGCTCTGGGCTGAGGGTGGAACTTGGACTGAGACAGGGGCTAAAGCTTGGAGTTGGACTTGAGCTTGGACTGAGGCTGGAACTTGGACTGAGGCTGGAACTTGGACCGAGACTGGAACTTGGACTGATGGTGGGACTTGGACTGAGAGTGGAACTTGGACTGAGAGTAGGACTTGGACTTGGACTGAAGGTGGGACTTGAACTAAGGTTTGGAGATGAACTGAGGCTTGAACTTGAACTGAAACTGGGACTTGGACTGAAGCTAGGACTTGGATCGAGACTGAGACTGGAACTTAAACTTGAACTTGGATTTGAACTTGGATTGAGGCTGGGACTTGGACTGAGGCTCGATCTTGGACTGAGGCTCGATCTTGGACTGAGGTTGGGACTTGGACTGAAGGTGGCACTTGGACTGAAACCGAGACTTGGACTGATGCTAAGTCTTGGACTGCGTGTGGGACTTGGCCTGCATCTATGACTTAGACTGTGACTGCGACTTGTACCAAGGCTGAGACTTGCACTGAGACTGTGGATTGGAATTGGACTGAGGCTGGATCTTGGACTAAAAGTGAGAGCTGTAATAAATTGGTTCTTGGACTGAAGGTGGGACTTGAAGCGAGGCTGGGACTTGATTTTGGGCCTGGTCTTGGTCCTGGAACTGGTCTTGGCCTTAGGCCTGAACATAGCCTGAATATGACATTGGGCCTAGACATGCCTGGACATTACCTTGAATATTGACCTAGATTTGCACTTGGTATTGAGCTCAGACGAGACTTGGCCTTAAGCTTAGACGTGACTTGACCTTGGGCGTAAACTTGGACTTGGACCTAGCTTTGGAATTAGACTTAGCCTTGGGTTTGGACTTTAGGTTTTGACCAGAACATGCCCAAGTAACAATGACAGTTTTATTGCACTCTTATTGCGATTTTCATGACCAATTTTGGTCATAAATGCCATAATAAGAACGTAATAAAACCCACATTGTTACTTGGGTGGTGTTGGGGTTTACCTGGGACCGGCTTTTGGCGTAGGCCTGGGGCCCAAGCTTGACCTTGCGTATGGTCTAGCGCTTAACTTTGGGATTTGTCTTGGGCCTCAACTTAGAGTTGGACTTGAACTTCAACTTGGATTTAGTTTTGCATTTAGACTTGGACGTAGTAACAGCCTTGGCTATAGTCAATCTCCGTCCTTTCAGACGCATGATACAATAGAATTGAGTGTGTAGTTGGTACGGACATCTTATTAGCAATATTTAGGCCTGGTTATCACTGTTGGAGTCCGACCTAGATGTAGGAGGAATAATTAACCCCTCTAAGGTCTACATCATTTTTAGTATCGCAAAATTCACTAGAATGGCCGTAACTTTTTAAACCGTATCCAAATGCATTGGCATCTCCATAATAAGCTCACTTATGTACTTGTTACTTACAACTTTTTCAAAAGTTACGCGATAATTCCACTTTTACGCATTGGATACTCTGTGTTCTACAGAGAATTCACATTATTTTAAGAACACGGCATAATCCTGTTCATAACTGTAATGTGCTGATCAGCATCAGTTTGAAACTTCGACTTCGACTTAATTGAAATAAAAAAATATAACGCTTAATTTTAATACAACGTTAATATGAATCCGTTCATCCTTTGTGCAGCAACCGGAATATTAATGTTTTCTTCCAGTATACTGGACGACACAAACTACTACAGTAGCGAGCTCTGTTGTAACGGCATCTTTTTATGTTATGTACTTTCGCTGCATTGGAAAAACTTTGAAACCAGTGAAATGTAAATTGCTGTAAATTATTACATTATACTGTTGGCACTAGTTTCATGCAGAATAATTTCGAACGTTGTGCGAATCGCACACAGTCTTGCGTGGATAATGCGTTCATGATTTTTTTTCGCCAGTTTAGCATCACCAACAACAAAAAATATTGGCAGGATTTAAATTTTTACCATGAAGTTTCCATAAAGTACAGCAGCTTGCCTTTAGTGTTATTATGTGGAATCAGACCGATAGCAGGTGATTTACTTTCGCACAGCATCGGTTATCCGGTTTATAATAACAACCATTAAACTCACTTTATGGGGCACCAACATCGGGAGTTATTACTTTAAATTTTGTTTTTACTACTGAAGTTTCCTGTCTTACCGCACCGTTATCAGTTTGTTTGTTCAACCATCATGAACCACTACTAAAGTATCTCTTTCTCTTTATGTCCCATTCCGCAGATTTTTCCACGGCCAAAGATTGAAAACAATTATCCAGCAGTGCAGTAGCCGTGTGTCCCCGGACCCGCAGGGAGCGTGCAACAAAAAAAGCTTATCTGAAAATAATAGCAGAGTCGTAATTTTCAAGCGATTAGTGCAATGCTTTCTCCCGAAACGACATACAGAGTACAATAAACGATTTTATTTCGCTTGCGCTTGCAAATAGTTCCACTGTGAGCAAGGATGGCAGCCAAAAGGAAAGCTATCTTCAGCACGTAAAAATTGTGTCCCCATAAACATCCCGATTTATTGTGTTTTGAGATTCCTAGCTCCTAGTCGGAAGCTCTCCAAACGTAAGAGGCAGCACGGCTCGGTTGAGAGCACCGTTACCAATGCTCCACCATTGCTGCTGTTCCTGCCGCACCGTTCCAGGTTCAAAGGTTAGACTTGGAAGATGAAGGTTGACAAAGCGGTATGCACCGAAACGTACGAAGATCTGAGCCGAGCGATACGGTTTGAGGCGGTGTTTTCAACACTTGTTGAAAACAAAATACTCGCAATCAAACGCGAGTGTGAGCAGAAGAAGCGAAATAAAAAATCTAAAGTAATTCGGAGGATTTTGTTCGGGCGGAAGTCTTGCAGGAAGTCGGGAAAAAATGGTAGCATTGAGAGTAGCAAACCGAAAAATGCTTCCCCTACCGGGGACAACGAACAAGCGGAAGAGGAAGTGGCGCCAGTGGAGAATGTTGAAAATGAAATCAAAACCGTCGGTGACGCACCACCGGAAAATTCAATTATCAGCGACGGCATTGATGAAGTTATCGTCGAGATTGGTGATTTGTCTTCGCTGGTCGACGCCGACGGAAATTTGTTACCAACAGGAGTCGATGATACCGAGGCGAGATCGGGAAGCTTTCATTCAAAATCGGAATTGGAAGGCAATCTTTTTGGAACATCCGAAACGGTCAACGGTGGTGTGACGTCGGTGAACGTGGATCAGGTAGATAGCGAAAGTGCAGGGGCGGTTGGAGGATGTATCCTCATCGATGACCGCACTTCATTGAAGAGCGACGCGATAGCACAATCTATAGACGACGATAGGAAATCAATTATGTCGAATGACGGTCGATTTAGGGAACGATGTAGCACATTAGAACCAGTTAGTGTATCCATAGAAATAGAACCACATTCCGATCCGCTTAGTACCCAGTATGACCTCGAAGATAGTGGAACCAACGTGTCCATCGAGTTGGACGCAAGTGAAATTTCCGATATGAAACGGAGCATTGCCTCCGATCCGGTTCCGATAATTAAGAATATTAGCAAATATTGTCAAGGCTCACCCAGGCAGCCGTCTTTGCTCGGAGTGCATCGGCTACGCGTTCTCGAAGCCAAATCAATCAGTGCCCAGAACAGCCCGATTCTTCCGCGTCAAAAGTCGACCGAAGCACGACATTTGACGTTTAGTACTGCAACTTATCAGACGACCTCATTGCACCAGGTACCGACGAAATCGAACAAAGACATCGAAGACACCTCGTTTGTAATCGATCTCAGTCGAGAAACTGGCGCCGGAAACGGAGACACTAGCGGCGCCACTAGCAATCTTAGCAACTGTAACTCTATTGTGATACCGATGGACAAACATCAGCCAGCACTACTAGAAGGCAGCAAGCGAAGCGGTAGTTTTAGTGCTAGCCAGAAAAAGTCAGCATTAGTAGTAGGCGATAGCAGTAGTAGTAGCGCTAGTAGGAAGAACAAATTGAACCCGGCATCTACGAGTTCCGACCATCATCATCAGCATCATCATCATCACCATCGGCATTCGAAGCGCCTGAGTGATGTGGTGGTCGAGTACGACCAGACGCCACCGCAAACGCCGGGACTCATCGAAAGCTTTAACCAGCTGACGTCTCCCAATCTACCTGTGATAACGATGCGTCAATCCGCGTCGCCGGTTAGTGATATGATCAAGCTGCATCGACTGTCCGCTGCTGGTGGTGGCAGCCGGTCCGGCACATACTCCGCACAAGCTCAACTACCCAATCAGGAATACAGCCAGCAAACGAAACCGGCACAACTGACAACGACAATCATCAGCGAGCTCAGTGAAAGCGGAAACGGTACCGGGCGGAAGCATCGGCACGGTTTCCTGAGACAATCAAGCTGCGATGTGGAACTACACTACCGACCCAGCAGCGGGGCATCGAACCCACAGCAGCACCAGTCGAAGCAGTCGAAGAAACACGATCGACACAAATCGTCACGAGACCGCTACAGTAGAGATAGCTTCAATCGGGCAACGACGGTCGCTGCTAGCAGCGCGTGGGACGATTATGGTGACGACCCGGTGATGATGGCCGAGCTCAATGAAAGCGACGAGGAAAAGCTCAACAAGCGAAAGTACAGTAAGTATGCAACTCTGAACTGTTTTTTGCCTTAAGGTGAAATTAGTCGTCATCGATTCTGCAAATTTCAAAAGCAGTTTTTTTGTTTGAAACAAAAATTTTGTTCATGAAAATATATTCGTTGTGTTCAGATTGGCAAAGAGAATATAGTGAATACATTTCTATAAACAGAACCCCGCTTTTAGGCTCAAAAACTGCTTCCGAAATTGGGCTCTACGACGAAAAATTAATGACTGCTAGTTTCCCGTTAATTCAAACGTGGTGAATTTGTAGCATGAAATGTTTATTATAATTAAGAATTTAATATGGAATATGGGGTTTCCTGTATAAAATATTCACACTGTCTAAACATAAAACACACAAAAATGGTGAAAATTTTATGACGATTTAACCAAAAAAACACTCGCAAATGGGTTTTACACAAGAAACTTCCATAAAGCGACATATTACGTGTAGCATGCATTTGACGTTATCTCGTTGCTAAATATTTTAATGCTTCTAACTATTAATCATATCTAAATCATATTATGTATCTAACAGCCTAGTACTACTGTTTTTATATACGCTTGGAATGTTCTGATATCCCTGATAAATTTCAAGCTACAGTGTTTATACCGTTGGGGAAGAATAAATGCTTAATGCGAGAAATGTAGATTCAGGCAAACTGAAAATTCTTGATATTAGGCCAAAAAAGTTAAGTCGACTGGTATACGTCGTTAGAAAAAAGAAATTGTTTATACCATACAGATATTCCTTTCTCCGCTGAAATATCCAGATAAAGTCCAGAGGAACTTTGCGCCATTGCAATTGCTCCATACAAGGATTTTGTATTTTGCGTCTATTAAGTAAGCGATTCAGTTAAATATGCGTTAGTGAGCATAACTTAGCAAAGCAACGCCGATTTTGCCAGCATGCATTTTATTTTGAAAGTATTTATCTTCATCTCGAATTTCTCTGCTCTGCTTCGCTTTTTCTGCTGTTCTGTTTAAGCTCCATGTGGAATTTGAATGAACTTGACAATCTATCCGAAATCTGCACACACACTGTGTACCATTCATTGTAACTTTGATCAGTCTGATCGGGAAAACCATTCTCGTCTATGAATTTCCATAGCTTTGTACGGTCGACGGTGTCATATGCAGTTTTGAAATCGATGTTTAAATGGTGCTTGAGGACTCTGTAATCACGATCTTTTTGGAGGACCTGCCGCAACGTAGACATTTGGCGTGATGTTTACCGTTCCTCAACAAAGCTGGTAAATTACCACAAATATATTCGTAATTGGTGATAGTCGACGGAAAATGATCTAGGAGAGCACTTTGTAGGCGACATTAAGAACGCTGGTCGCACGATAGTCTAGCTTTTTATCTTTTTTTGTAGCGTGAGCAGGCAACCGAATCGTTTCATACCTGCGACAGCTGTTAGGTATTCTAAATGCTTGCAAACAGTCGGTGCAGACAAGTGGCGAGTTTTTTCGGTCCTATTTTTATAAGTTCCGCTCCATTTGAATTTCAAATTGTATTCTTTGAGAGAAAAATAGAAATTTAGTTTTCAAAGCGAATTAAAAAATATTTAGCAGCGCAGGTGCTAAAGAATACTATTTTTTCGGATTCCTTGGGCAATTTTCTTTGAAAATGTTCGAATTTGGTAGAAATCCGAGAAGATCGACTACACGGGTCTCAGACACTTGGCGTGGAATGACCCATTTATATTGTCAGGTGCAAGAACTCGTTGACGGTAAATGCGTAATGATTCATCATAATTAAAAACGTCAGCAAAGCAGTTGAATTGTCTGAAAAGATTGCGAAATTTGTCTATGTCGACTTAGCGTGCTCAAACCCAACAGGCGAAAGCGATCTTCGTACGACTTTAAATATTACTGATCCCTCCAGGGAACATGACGAAGTGCATAGCGTAAAAATATTTGCTGTACGTTTTTTGGTCTAACGGACCAGGCAGACTCCTACGGGTTCCAAACGATGCTCGCAAACTCCAACGTCGACCGTACAATAGACCAGTAGAGAGCTTTAAAGAAAATCAGATCATTGAATTCATCAGCGATCTGAAATATGAACCCAAGACAACGATTGGACTTTTCAATTATAGCAGAAATTTGGGATTTCATGGTGAGTTTCTCGTCAAGTATTACTCCAACCTTCACCTGTTCCATCTTATTCAGTTTGGCTCCGGAAATTTTGTAATCAAACTCTGTTGCACTTCTAGTGTGATGAAAGCTGATGACGCAACATTTCTCTACACTCAATAACAATTGATTCCTTACGCACCAATCACTAAAGAAGTCCAAAAGCTTTCTGAAGTCCTCGATTCATCTAACTACAAGATAACTTTTCAAATTATCAGCGAAACAAAGCCTTCCACCTTCATTAAGTTGTAACGCTGCAACTTTTATGTAGATACATAATAGAAGTGGTTCGAAATTGCTACCCTGTGGTGCACCAAAACTATTTACAAACGCAGCAGACCGGCAGTTAGTAAGTTTACGTAAATTTGTCTATCCGTAAGGTTTGTTTCCTACTATCTGTACAACTTTGTGGTACACCCAAGTTTCTACAGTTTGCTCAAAAGAATAGTATGATTAACGGTATCAAAAGCGGCTTTCAAATCAGTATAAACGGTATCAACTTGTGCTTTGGCACTCATATTATTTACGCAGAACCATGCAAAGTTCACCAAATTTGATTCTACAGACCGTCCGGGAAAGAATCCATGTTGTAGGTTGCTTATATAATTCTGCCTGGCTGCTGCAAATAACGGGTCTTTCATGACAGTCTCGAATATCTTGGATTCATCACACAGAGTGGTTATTCCTTTGTAATTTACGACATTACATTTGTCTCCCCTTTTATAGATTGGAGTACTCTTTGTTCTAAGCTTGGACCTCACCGGTGGTAATCTGACTTAAATACAAACGGCATGGGACAGAATTAAATAGCATCTAGTCGACAAACTTGCTTTTTGATTACTGACAGCATGCTTAAAATAAATCGGTCATTAGAGCTTTCTTACTTCTGAAAAATTTATTGAAAATTCTTTTGGTGGAAATTTTGAATATTTTTTTTGAATAGATATTAGAGTAATTAGAACTATTTCTTGTCGTTTTTCTCTATAATACCTTAGGAAATTTACGGGGCCAGTGTAACGATCCTACTGACTCTAGCTAGCATGCACCGCCTAGCCGAGATTCGAACATACGACGACTGGCTTGTTAGACCAGTATCGTACCTCGAAGCTAACCGGGCGGGCCTTCTGCGGCTGAGGTGCCCCAATCTTAACGATTATGCCGACGTGATAGTCTGCTGGACACCTAAACTTAACTTAATAATTCTTATTATTGAATTATGTATATTTAGATTTTCATTTGTTTTAGCATTGAGAACATATATTTAGCAACCTATTGGATGTAAGAAAACCGCAGATATGAGTTGGGAAGAAACTGCAAACTTCAGAATCAAAATAAAATACATAACGCATCTTTGGTATATGTCTGATTTTTGCGTTGTTGCAGGTTAAGAATAAAAAAGCCGACAAGAGGGAACATGTTCAATTGATGACAAAAGAACACAAATCCGTTGAGAAACAATTTCCATTTCCGTAAACGTAATGCTAGTAACATCTACTGTAAAGGCCACAACATGCGTAAATCATCTTTTTCTTCTAATATATAAGAGCCTTGTCTGTAACCAAAACCAGGCTCCTGACAGAACAACATATTTTCTTGGTAAAAATCGTAGCTCTTTATGTGCAAAGTTGAAACCAATACATGTGTCTGTGTCAGCTAAACTACAGCTGGTGCGAGCACCTAATGAACACTCTGTCATTCGGGGTAGGATTTGTTCGGGGCCCGAAAAGATGGGGTCAAGATGCAGCGATAAAAATTCGTGATACAACAATGTACAGAGGTTAGTAATCTGGTTAAAACCCCAGCGTCTCAGTCTGGTTTAATATAGACTATTAAGTAATAGATACAAATATGAAGCGATTTAACACAGAGTACGCATTGTTCGATGTTTAAAGTCGCAATTGTATCTGATGTTTAACTTAAGCGCCCTCTATAAGCATATGAAAGCTTATAGCAACAAAAGGGAGTGTGCGCTCTACTGCTAGAGATTGCTAATTTGGGGTTGTTTTGGTGGTTTGATTTCCCCCTGTTTGCAAAGCTCTGCAACAGCACAATGGGAAACCCCCCAACAGTAGCAACAAATCGCGTGTGCGCAAGCAGTTTTCAGTAAGGTGTATAAGTGTGTGGTAATCAAAGATTACTTTTGTAATTACTTACGTGTGAAATAAGTAACCGACGGTAACCAATACCATAATCAATTACAATCTTAATTAGTCCTTGGTAATCACTAATTTTTAGTAATCATAAGAGCAGGTTTACCAAAAATTAATGGTAATCAAAGGCAATCAGTAAAGTTTTTTACCATCATTGATCATTCACCAGTCGACTAGAAATTTAAAACATCAGATTCGACATATCCTCCGATAACCCACAATATCTGTGGTGTCGTCTGGCCACTACTAATATCGAAATGTTTCACTACTAGAAAAATTAATCTATCGAAAGCAATCACTTGTATCTGAAAATGTCTTAATTTGTAGAGGTTATGGATATTTCAATTAAAAAAAATGTCTGTATCTATGTCATAAAATGGACATTTTGTCCCCATCCGTTTTGTGACATCGATTCAGTGATTCGGTGCCTTACTTACTTTACTTACTTTAGTGGCAACGGTCCGTTAACGATCCTGCGCCGAACGAATTATGGTTCTCCAGTACCGTCGGTCCTGGGCTACCGTTCTCCAATCCCCACGAACACCAGCTGAACGTGCATCGTCTTCGACAGCACACACCCACCGGGTGCGGGGTCTGCCTTGGAGTCTACGGTCTCTACCTGGTTCTCTGCTGAAAATAGTTTTGGCTACTCTTTCATCGGGCATTCTGGCCACGTGTCCAGCCCACCGCAGCCTGCCACATTGCACTACCTTCACTATATCAGCATATTTGTATACTTGGTACAGCTCGTGATTCATGCGTCTGCGCCACACTCAATTTTCCATTTTGCCAACAAGTATAGATCGCAGAATTTTACGCTCAAAAACCCCAAGCACTCGCCGATCAGCTTCCTTTAGCGTCCATGATTCGTGTCCGTAAAGAGCCACCGGGAGGATTAGTGTTCTGTAGAGCGCCAGTTTGCAAACTACGGGACTTCAGCTGGCTACGTAATCCGTAGAAAGCCCGATTCGCGGCTGCAACTCGTCGTTTCACTTCGCGGCTTACATCGTTGTCACATGTCACGAGTGTACCAAGGTACATAAATTCCTCCACTACTTCATATCGTTCCCCATCTAACTGCACCTCGGCTCCCACGTTCCCTACCAGCAACCATGTACTTCGTTTTGGCGGTATTAACGGTAAGTCCCAATCTCGCAGCTTCCCTTTTAAAGGGCCTGAAGGCTTCTTCCACTGCTCTACGGTTGATTCCGATGATATCGACGTCATCCGCAAAACCAAGAAGCATGTGAGATTTCGTGATGATAGTTCCATTCCTTTCCACGTTTGCCCTTCGTAATGCACCTTCCAAGGCAAAGTTGAATAGCAGGTTAGAGAGTGCGTCCCCTTGCTTCAGTCCATCCAACGTCACGAAAGCAGCTGAGGTCTCACCCGCTATTCTAACGCATGATTTGGATCCGTCCAGCGTCGCACGAATCAGCGTAACTAGTTTCGTCGGAAAACCATGTTCTAGTATTATCCGCCACAGCTCATTTCGTTTAACTGAATCGTACGCCGCTTTAAAGTCCACAAACAGATGGTGTGTCTGCAAGTTGTACTCCCGGAACTTGTCTAGCAGCTGACGCAGGGCAAACATCTGATCCGTCGTGGAGCGACCCCCACGAAAACCAGCTTGGTACTCGCCGACGAAGGACTCCGCTAACGGTCTCAGTCTGCAGAACAGGATACGGGAAAGCACCTTGTAGGCAGAATTGAGCAATGTAATTCCTCGATAGTTTTTACACTCCATTCGATGTCTCTTTTTGAAAATTGGTAAATGAGGCCATCCAACCACTCCTCCGGCATTTGTTCTTCCTCCCAGATCCTGACAATGATCCGGTGGATTACTTCGTACAGCCGCTCGCTCCCCACTTTTAGAAGTTCAGCCGGGATACCGTCCTTCCCAGCAGCCTTACCGTTTTTCAGCTCACTGATTGCCTTCTTAACCTCCTCCTGTGTTGGTGGCTCCACAGCTTGACCATCGCTTACAATTTCTATCCTGTCCCTGCTGATCTCCGCATTTACCTCTCCATTCAATAGTGTCTGAAAGTGCTCCTTCCACCTGGCTGCTACCGCCGTTTTGTCGGTAAGCAGGTTACCAGCACAATCATTTCACATCACAGGCGCCTCCATGCAGATCTAAGTCAAATGATGACGGTCTATGGCCTTACCAGAAAATGCTTCATGCACTTACTGAAGCAGCCAAGCTAGGAGGTGCGAACTAGAACACCTGTTCTCCAGGTGAGGGGCGGCTCACACAGCGTCTGTCTCGTAACGGGCGGCTGAATATGAAATGTTGTATCCCGCAAGCTATACCTAAGATGGCAGACCCATCAGCGGGATGTAGGTATCGCAACCCCGGTGAGGTAGTATACCGAAAACTCAATTATCACGAACAACGATTCGGTTCCTTATCAGATCGAAAAATTTTCAGGTTCTATCATGAAAGGTTTCCCTCTGAAAGATTCGGCAATACTGAACTGAACAATTGTTTGAAAACTTTGCTTGAAGCAAAGCATAGTTCTTTCAACCATTCGTTGGACTTCTCCACCACTGCACTGTGAAAAAATAGCGGTAATTTTTTTCTCGGTAGCATATTTTCTTGATTCACCAGAAAATTTATTTACAATTTTATCACAAAATATCTGTTTGATTCAAGAGCTGTGAATTTTTGAATTAATATCCGATAAAGTTGAAAAATTTCTATATTACTAGCTTGTTTCAACCCGCAGATCTCGTAATTTCGTAAAAAGAAACGAACTACGAAGCTAGTAAGCAATCAATGTAGTAAGCTTCAATGATCCCTGGGACCCCAATGTCCCTTTAACTTTAACTTTAACTTTAACTTATTTTTCGCTCTATTACCTTACCGTTTTGTTCTAGCCTAGGGCTACTATAAAACAACTATGTTCAGTAATATGTCAACACAAATGCATGAGGTTGATCAAGTCAGATGTTAGTTAATAAATTGTGTAAAATTGTTTTCCACAGAACAACGAAAATGACAGTTTTGCATTAAAATAGAATACAGATGAGTTTGAGATATAAATTAAAACCTTATATCAAAACTTCATTGCAGCCTAAAAAACTAAATCAAAATACAATTATACTAGAATCTCTTTTTGAGTCCATTAATTTTACATGATTTCGTTTTACGTCACCTTTTTTACGTCCGAAATTTGAATTAACGTCCTCTTTTTTACAACCGATTATTTTTCCATCCCCCCAATAGTGGATGTAAAACGAGATTTGAGTGTAGAAAAAAAACTGGAATTAAATTTACAAATAAAGCATAAAGAGGAATACAATTAAAAATGTAAGAAAAACCTTCAAGGGCCATTAAAATGAAACTGAAACGCCAGTTGATAAGTGAACCTCGCTATTTTTACGACCGGGTTATGTGCCACCTACCCAAAGCGACCTAATTTTGCATGGAATGTAAAAGAGCATGCATGAAAAAATTTCAATGTATCAAAAACATACCGATTTGTAAGACCAGCATCATATGTTCCCCGAGGCCAACCGAGCCCGACATTTGTTCTTTTCAGTGTCTCAGCTGAGCTGAAATCTTGAGTAATTTTTACCGTCTAACAATAGGTTCATCGGTCAGAGAAGATGAATTAGAAGCCAGCGGGTATGCTGGCATTGTTGAATTTCTTTCACTTATGAATATATACACATGTGTTTCATTTCTATATTGTTGGCAGCGGCCGGAAATGGAGAGTTTTTTTGTGATTACTACCGACTTGTGGTACTACTTTGTTTAAGTTTAATCAAAGAGAAAAGGGCATTTCGTGCAAGTTTAAACTCAATTTAAAGATACAATAATTGGTTTCGATTGAGTGACCTTTTTCAAACAAGCGGCATAGTACATTTTAGTAATATATTTATATAACACTGTAATGTTTTTAATTTCATCTCGTAAAACTAGTTTTGTACGAAAACAACAACATTATTTGTTTGTTCTTATTGAAGTTAACTTTATGATAGGTAGAAAACAGACACTCATTCGCTTAATTTTAGATAAACTCAGAAAATTTTATGCTTTATTAATGTTTTCATACTAAAACTGAAACTAGAAATATATTCTGCATCCCACTGTATTGTTTATGTTACGCTTGCTATTAACCTTCGGGAGTTGCGTGTGTATTGGAATGCATGTTAGCTACATATAAGTGTGATTGTACGCTGTCGATTGATTCCTTTAGGTATCATTTATCACCTCGCACTCAGCAGCCTCTGGTTTCATCATCTGTGTGGCCATCTCGAGACAATCATGGATAATAAACGGTCATCATAGTTCTGCTCCAGGGAACCATCCGACCTCAAGCACATCGCGTCGGCACCGTTTCGAGCCATCTCTGTTTCTTTCATCACATCACATCTCGATGATGTTCTACTCATATCTGTCCTCAGTGTCAAGAGCGTCGATTTTCTCAAAGTAACTTTGTCTCTCATCCTCCTGTTCTAGAATATTTGAAGCGATGTTCGGATCCGGTAATTGTATTTCCTACCACTAGTACCGGAGGTGGTCTAGTCGGAGCAGGACCCAGCGGGACGGCGCCGGGAGGTTTCGGCAGCAGCGGGCTTCAGCACTGTATACTCAGCCGACCGCCCAATCAACCGATGTAAGTTAACAATACCCTGCACTTGCTACGTTTTCGTGAAGGAGGGCAGTAACTTTTCGTTTTCTAAAATGCTTCATGCCAAGTATTCCCTGCTGAAAAGCCATCGCAGTAAAACAGGGATGTAACTGCAAGCCAAAACAAAAACCTGCCAAAACAATAAGATCATCAACTCCGGAGGGATTTTCAGATTAGCTTCAATAGTGCCCTAAACGATACTGCGTGTTACTCTACTGCTCCTTCCTTCTGGCTGCTTCAGCTAGTCTCAATAGAAGTCTTTTTATTTCTTTTCGTCTCCCTCGGAAATATTTTCAGCCAATTCCCATACGATGAGGATTTCATGTACGACGTCTCGCTGCAGCTTGAACCCGACCGGCACGGTGAGCTGGATTCGATAGTGCCTGAACATAAAAGAAGACATAAACATAGGTGAGTATCATGGCACCCGCCGAAAAGTGGTGCACGCTGCATCCTTGCAAGCTAAGGCGGGTCGGTACAGTGTCGGTTGAAAAGATGTGGTTATGATGCATTATGCACTATACTATACCAATCATTGATGGATCATTGACTTTATTGTGCATATTATTAGGCGATAAAGTGGAAAAATATTTGTGATTTCAAGCCATTTTAGCGCTGACTAAGCGTAGTTATTTGTTTAACACAGTGCAGCCATCTATTCGGAGAAACTACCACATGTTGAACATGTTCCTAAACACTTTCACACTTTCTTTCGAAAGGAATAAGATTTTAATACATATTATATGATATTTTATAAACTGTTGAATTAGTACAGCTTTTGCTAAACCAAGTTTGTTTAAAAGTTTCTCTTCAACATCCTTCGTCAGGCCGCCAAGCCACATTCTTTCACGAGGCACTATGTCACGTTCCCCATAACATCTGTGGCACTCGACAAACTGATTAACTTTTTCACTTTGCCGCTTCCGTTCTTACTTTCTCAACCACCACCCAGACATCACCAGCATCATCACTGCAAGAAGAAAAGACACAAGAAACGGAAAATCCTGGTTCATGATTTGGACGATCAAAGCGTTAAGGTAGGTCATTACAGTTTCTATGTTGCTTTCGTGCGCCAAACAGCGCACCAACCCACAGCCATCGTATAATACGGTATCGCACATTTATCGTGTCATTTGCTCGACGACGACCACGACGGTGAGCAACCGACGGACGACGTCGTTCTAACGAAGTCAGTCGCTGCGCAGGCTGTTGTCACAAAGAGCTTCTGCATCATTAGATTTTCTTTGATAAAGGTTTGAGAACAGAGCTGAAAGTTTGACTTCGGCTTTCTCACTCTACTGCGTCAGAAAGCTCTAATTCGTAGCGTTCCATTTGGTTTTACCAAATCATTAATGCATTTATCGGCAACAGTTCCTTTGTCTGTCTAATGGAATCTGAGTCCTATTGATGCTTATATTTAAACTATCGATATAAAGTAAAATTCAACCATGATATCATTCAGAAGAGCAACCTTTTTATGAAAATTCGGTAGAGTAAGGAGTGCGATGCGGGTAAAAGTGCGATTCAATGATTTATCGGTGCAGATTCTGAGTAAATTTTCTACATTGGCATGGATGGATAAAGTAGTCACCCATTAGCTTGACAGCTTGAATCTAACGTAAACTTTAGTTGCTTACGAAGCATAGTTGCTGAGTTAGGTGCAAATGTTAGTTTAGAGCGGTTTTAATGTAATTATTCTATATACGGCAAATACGATATCAACAGGAGGATATTACTTGTTGAAAATTTGTAGCAGTGTTTTACATCACTCAGATATCTATTTTGAAAATACGGTGAAAATAATTTACAAAATATATTTCGCTTTTCCGTAATTTAATCTAACTCCGTCAAGCGCCTAGCGGGGTAAAAGTTCGATTCACGGACGGGGCAAAAGTGCGATTCACGGACGAGGCAAAAATGTATAGCTAATTATATACAGCTTTAGGCACTATATTACAGATACTAGAACTGGAAGATCTGCAGAAAACTGTGTGCTCTACAGAGGCTGGCCGAAGAAAAACAATGTTTTTCCGCTAATGAAACAAAAGACAAACTTTGTAAAAAACAAACGTTTGGAAAAGTTTCGATCTAACGGAGGCTGCAATACACTAGCGCAAAATAGAAAAGGTGCAAATTGAGAATATTCCTTACCGAAATATAACGCAGATTGAAGATAATACGGTTTTGTTAGTTACTGTTGTGCTAATTTCATGGATTCGAGCTTCGCACTTTTGCCCCGCGGTATACGCACTTTTGCCCCGCTAGTGGGGTAAAAGTGCGAATCTGCACTTGATCAAAAGAAAGAAGAATTTATTTTGCAAAACCCTATTACTGCAGATGATTTATAGTTGAATATGAAGACATTGAGCTACTGCATCACTATAAAATATATTATGTTGTTGTCCTTTTTCATATCTCACGAAAATTGATGACAACTTCAAACATCGCACTTATGCCCCGCCCTACTCTAAAGCTTATTAACAAATATCTCAACTGTTGCAACTAAATATCATTTAAAGCAGTTAAATTCGTAATGCAAACTTGGAATTATGCTTGTGAAAAACAAATGCAAAGATTTTTCATACATTTTCCAAGCTTTTCATGAATGTAAAATGAAAAGAGATCAAAAACCTAATTTGAAGTATACGAGTGGAATAATATCAACCAACATAAACCCCGGCAGTATTTCCCCAGTCTGTATCTGTCCCTTCATAGCAGTTAACATATTCAATTTTTTGAAGAAATAAAAAAAACTTTTTTCAGTGTATCTTTTCTACATGAAGTTTATCGATTTTCTATCAGAAAGATTTCTTTAAAAATATACACGCTCTTTTAAAAACTATTCTTGAGTCGTAATAGTCAATTCTCGAGTCACATGTCAAAAGGTCGAATGGGCAAATAAGAGATTCTCTTCTTGTCTCCTCTCTTTCGCTTATCCTGCTGATGCAAATGCACCTGAATGCATTTGTTTTATGCAACGGTTGCTAGCATTATTGGCTAGCCAATTTTTAAGAAAAATTGCATTGAAATGCATTCGTGATAAGCATAAGAAAAGAGACCCAAGAAGCTTTCTCATTCGATGTTTTGATATGTCGCTCGTGAATTGACCAATGGAAAAATATTATCTGTTTCACTTTAGACTCGTAGAAAGTATCATTCAAATCAGAGAGAAAGAGAGAGAGAGAGAGAGAAAGAGAGATAGTCGTATAAGATATTTATATACCTAGCAGATATCATAAGGAAATAATAAACCAATTGAAGACGTCTCAAAAATAAGAACTTTAATAGAGTTGCAACTCTAAAGGTGTATTGCATGGCAATTAAGAAAATTTTGAATTTTCAAATCGATTTCTTCTTCTACAGCAGCATAGAGCAGCGGTGGCTCGTTCTGTTTCAAGCACTCGTCTCCATTCAACTCGGTCTTGGGCCACTCGTCGCCAATTCCCTAGTCGTCTCAGAAGTCGCAAATCGCTTTTGACCTGGTCGAGTCATCGTGCACGTTGGGCCCCCCCTGTTCCTGGTGCCGGTGGGGTTGTTGAAGGATACTATTTTCGTCGCACTGTCGTCCGGCATCCTTACGACGTGTCCGGCCCACCGTAGCCTGCTAACTTTCACTAGATGTACGATGGGAGTCTCCCCAAGCAGACTGTAGCTCGTGATTCATACGCCTCCGCCACTCTCCGCTTTCAGTTTGTACTCCGCCAAATATCGTCCGCAGCACTTTCCGCTCAAACACGGCAAGGGCGCGTATGTCCTCCGTAACCAGCGTCACGGCTTCAAGTTCATAAAGAACTACCGGTCTAATAATGGTTTTGTACATTGTTAGCTTCGTGCGGCGGCGTATGCTTCCTGATCGTAGCATTTTACGAAGGGCAAAGTAGGCCCGATTTCCCGCTTGGATGCGCCGCTGGATCTCCTTACTAGTGTTATTCTCCGCGGTCACCAGCGATCCCAAATACACGAACTCCTCTACCACTTCTAGTTCGTCGCCGTCAACGGTTACCGTCCGTGGGAGGCGCGCATTTGTTTCCTTTGAGCCTCTTCCTTTCATGTATTTGGTCTTCGACGCATTTATTTTTAGCCTAATTCGCCTAGACTCCGCTTTCAGTCTGGCGTAGATTGCTTCCGCCGTCGCAAAGTTCCTGGCAATGATATCGAAGAACCAAACCATTATAAGTTGGCTACTCTTGGTACAAATCGTGCCTCACGTTTCGATGCCCGCTCGTCGGATCACCCCCTCAAGAGCGATGTTGAACAGCATGCAGGATAGACAAATAGATTTATACTTCTTTAATAAATTAAAATAAAAATCGTTGTTGCCTACAGGGTGTTAGGTAGCTTATTGCAGATATTTCAGGAGGTGATAGAGGATCACATTTGACGAATAAAATCCTTCTACGCATATGATCATATTCACATATGTTATTAAACATTATAAGTTTTTGGTTCTGTTTGCATTAAATTAGTACAAAAACTATGCTAGCTAGCTCAATTCTGTTACTTTCATTCGAAAGCTGAGAAAATTTTGTAAAGAAATTGCTCTAAATCTTATAGTTTATGACATTTAGTTACTTTTTAGAAGCAAAAAGCTTTGAAATAAGTGTTTCTCAATGCGTTTTTATCAAATTTCTCCTAAAAAGTTGAGATAAAATCGTCTGCTTTTATTTACCAATTTGAAGCTCTGGCACCTACCGTTCTACAATTTGTTCTTTGACGTAAACGTCTATCTCTTTTAGTTTCGTCGCAATTTCATTTTAAACGTATCATGCTAGGTGTAGAATTAGTATCTGAAAACTGCACGAATTCATGCATCACTCTTAGCAAAGTAGATTACCGCGAGCGACGAACACAATCTGACACGTATAAAAAACAACAACAGCAATAACAATGTTTTTCATAAATTTAAGAGTTCGCCTCCACGTTTGCTTGCATAATCCTGCAAAACTCAAGCCACTTAGGTTTCTTCGCAGGCGGCAGCTCTTGGACCTGTAGTGTAGAAAGGATGCATTTTTATCCAGTTCAGCACGCTCCACACCTCCACTGTGACCTAAGGTTGTGCCGCAATTTGCCTTGTGCTTGTCTTGAGATGATTGCTCGTCCATAAAATTTCATAGTCAATCGCTGACGCCACTAGGTGATGATGCTCCCCTCGAAGTCTCGTTGAAAATAACGTCCCTTCTCGAAAGCGACGGTCCGTTGTCGTAGACGTCCCTGAATTAAAATCGTTGTGTAACAAAACGAACACTTCTGCATTTGTGTTCACTCGCTTGCATTGGGTAGCCGACGATCAGAAAATCTACAACCATACTCATGCTGGGCTGTCGTTGCTACATAATTAGCGAAGCCATAGCAAAAGTGAATGTCCGCGAGTTCTTCCGGAGAATACATTTTAATAATGCAATCGTTTTCAGTAATGTTCCAGAGAGACCCGAAAAGTCTGTTTCGTTATTGTTTTCAATATGCTTCAGACCGTGTCCGTCGCACGCGGTAATCTAGTGTGCTATGCGTAATGTACAAGTTTGTACAGTTTTCAAACACTAATTCAACACTTAAAACCATACGTTTAAAACAAATTGCAACGAAACTAAAAGAGATAAGCTTTTCACGTCACAAAACGAATTGTAAAACGGTACCAGAGCTGCAAATTGATAAATAAAAGCAATCAGCTTTATCACACCTTTTAAGGAAAATTTTAATAAAAACGCCTTGAGAAACACTTATTTTAAAGGTTTTTGCTTCTTTTTGCGACAGCTGCTCACGACGGGACATCAAGATCGTCATTGGGGATATGAACGCCCAGGTCGGCAGGGAATCAATGTATAGACCGATGTTCGGGACCCATAACCTGCACACCGACACGAACAATAATGGCCAGCGATGCATCAACTTTGCAGCTTCCCGAGGCATGATGGCCAGAAGCACTTTCTTTCCTCACAAAGATATCTACAAAGCCACCTTGAGATCACCTGACCAACGAACTTCGAACCAAATCGACCATATTCTCATCGAGGGCCGGTTTTTCTCGAACATCACCAACGTACGCTCCCTACGGGGTACGGATATCGACTCAGACCACTACCCGGACAGTACACGTGTGTTCAAAACTATCGACGGTTTATACCTCGCGACAAAGCCGGCCTTCTCGGTTCAACAGTTTACAGCTAAACAACCCGCTAATTGCCGAAAACTAGGCGTGCGTTCTGGATGAAACTCTGCCTTCCTCTGTGGATGGTTCGACCCTCGAAAATGGATGGAGTCAACGAGGCCACAACCGCGGTGCTTGGAGTAGAAACCTCGAGTGCACGAAATGATTGGTTTGACGGGAAATGCCAACAAGTGATAGAGAGGAAAAAAAGAGCTTGGAAAAACTATCTAAGCATATTCACGAAAGAGAATTTGGCCAAGTATCCACGAGCGCGGAATGATTTGCCACGGTCCTGTGGAGGAAAAGCGCCAGAAGGAGGATAGAGATCGTGAGGAGCTGGAACAACAATTCCGGGCTTCTGGCACGCGCTAGTTTTACGAGAAAGTGAACCAAACTCATAAGAGCTACACACCTGACATGTGTAGGGACAAGGAAGGGGATCTAATCACAAACGAGCGCTAGGTGGTCGACAGGTGGAAGTAATATTTCGATAAGCACCTCAACAGCGATATAGCAGCAGGAGATGCAATGGAAGTTAACCTCGGTGTGCCTACAAACGAAAACAGCGTGACGGCTCCCGATCTCGAAGAGATTCGGCGAAAAATTAGTCAACTAAAGAATAATAGAGCCGCCGAAAGGACCGACTCCCGGCAGAGCTCTACAAAAATGGCCAAGAACCGCTAGCAACGGCACTTCATAGGATAATTTCTAGGTTTTGGGAGGAGAAGAAACTACCGGAGGCGTGGATGGAAGGTATAGTCTGTTCCATCTACAAAAAGGGCGACCAGCTAGATTGCTGTAATTACCGCGGCATCACGTTGATCAACGCCGCCTATAAGATTATAAGATTTTTCCCAGATTTTGTTGCGTCTATCCCCAATAGGAAGTGAATTCGTAGGGCAGTATCAGGTGGGTTTCATGGGGGCCCGTGCAACTTCGGATAAAATTTTTACTCTCCGACAAAACCTCCAGAAATGTTGAGAATACAACGTGCCCACGCATCATATTTTCGTGGATTTCAAGGCAGCATACGATACAGTTGAACGAGAACAGATAATGCACGAGTACGGTTTTACGGACAAACTGACGCGGGATCCAAGCTACCCTGGAGCGAGTGATGTGCTACGTGCGCGTTTCGGGGACACTCTCGAGTCCTTTCGAATCGCGCAGAGGGTTGCGGCAAGAGGATTGACTGTCCTGTAAGTCATTCAATGTCGCTATTTATTTATTTATTTATTAATTTATTTATTTGGGATAATTCATCTGACCTTGAATTTATCTACAGGAATAAAACTTAAGTTAAATAAAATCCAAACTACGTAGCTTGTGCGCAAACAAGTCCGTTGGTTCACCGAAATTGAACAGTTCTTCCAACTTCGAAAAAGTTCTAATGCATTCAGTAATTGGCTCGTTGTAATCGAATGCAGTCCGGTGAAACTGCGTTTGCAATAATCCCGTTGAGCGTAATGGCCGTTGTGATGCCCGGAAATTGAGCATGGTCAATAGCGTTGGAGAGTCAACTTCGCCGTTGATAATTTTGGCTACAACTAATGCCTGTTGCATTTTGCGTCTAGGTTCTAGTGTGTCAAGTTCCAGTTAACGGCATCTATCTGCATAAGGGGGCAAGTTATCTGGGTGGTTCCATAGAAGATGTCGTAAAGCAAGTCGAATAAATCTTCTTTGCACGCGTTCAATCCGTATGTTCTAGGTTAGCTGTTAAGGGAACCACACCAAACTACAGTTCTCCAACAGCGGGCGAACTAGGACGCAATACAGTGATTTTAGACAATGCGAATCCTCAAAATTTCGTCCAATCTTAAAAATGAATCTGCCGAGATGCTCTAGAGATAATTAGCTCACGATATAAGTTAAACGTCAATTTTGGGTCCAGTAAGACGCCAAGATCACTAACTTGGTCCACTTTGCGCAACTCAATACCATCAATAGTGCAGCTGAAGCAAATCGGGTTTTTAATGCGGTAAAAACTCATCCCCTCGCATTTAGCAATGCTCACAATGAGCCAGTTCGGTTTGCACCATTCACCATTTGTATTGGAGCAAACAATTTCAGGTCGTCAACGTACATTAATTTGCAACAATACCAAGCGATAAAGTGACGTCGTTAAAGAACAACACGAAAAGCAAAGGTCCCATGTTGCTATCTTGGGGAACTCCAGACTTATTAGTAAACACTGATGAAATACTAGAGCCGAGTTTTACACGCAATACTCTACCGCTGAGATGTGAGTACAGCCATTTGACCATTTGTTGAGAAGCACCAAGCCGAGAAAATTGAATTGAAAGTGTGATTCGACGAGCGTGCATCGAAACGAGATAATCGTGAATGACGCTTTGTTCGCTAGCTGCCAACACTACATTTCCTCAGACCAGCATGGTTTTTTCCAAAACGTTCAGTTTCCACGAATCTCGTCGATTTCGTCTCGTTCTGCCTGCGCAACATGAATGAAGGGGTGCAAATTGATGCAGTGTATACGGACCTGAAAGCTGCGTTTGATCGGGTGGATCACGGCATCCTCCTTGCTAGGCTGGAGAAGCTGGGAGTTTCCGCACCGTTCTGCAAGTGGCTACGTTCGTACCTAACACACCGTAGGCTAAGTGTGAAGATCGGATCAGACGTCTCCGACTCGTTCAACAACATCTCTGGCGTGCCACAGGGGAGCAACCTTGGACCCTTGCTCTTTTCTCTTTTTATAAACGAACTATCAGCTCTTCTGCCACCTGGCTGTCGATCGTTCTATGCTGACGATGTAAAAATCTTTAAAGCAATTAAAAGGGACTCCGACTGCATTGAACTGCAACGCCTTGTGGATAAATTTGAAGATTGGTGCTCGAATAACATGCTTACCGTCAGCATCTCAAAGTGCTTCGCCATCTCGTTTCATCGTAAAAATAAGCCCATAGCTTTTAGCTACAACATGGCAGGACATTTGTTACAACGCGTCTACCACATTCGTGATCTTGGTGTCGTCCTGGATAGCGCACTAACCTTCCGTATACACTACAACGACATTATCTCCAGAGCCAATAAGCAACTTGGATTTATTTTTAAAATCGCCAAGGAGTTCCGTGACCCGTACTGTTTTCGATCTTTGTACTATGCACTTGTAAGGTCTGTTTTGGAATTCGGATCAGTGATCTGGTGTCCATATCAACAAATTTGGATCACTAGAATCGAAGCAGTGCAGAACAAATTTCTACGGTATGCTTTGCGCAGTCTTCCATGGCGCGATCCCAGAAACCTTCCGCCATATGAGGAACGCTGCCGTCTGCTTAACTTGGAGACTCTTGAAAGAAGACGTGCCAACGCTCAAGCCACGTTCCTGGCTAGATTGCTACTAGGAGATATTGACAGCCCCGCTCTTCTGAGCCTACTAAATCTGTATGCTCCTGAACGACCCCTCAGAACCAGGTATTTCCTGCACTTGCAGGAACGGAATGCAAACTACGGACTGTACGACCCTATCCGATTTATGGCAATGCGGTTTAACGAACTCTACGGTTGGTTCGATTTCAACATGACGCCTAATAATTTTCAACGACGACTCTCTCGTAGACGATAAATTTGTAATTGTACTATTGTATGTATTTACTGTCATATGTGTTTATATCATGAAGACCACCTTGTGTCCGATGATTTTTTTTACAAATAAACAAATAAATAAATAAACAATCTGCAGCTGTTATTATGGGGTCTCATAGACCAATCAACCCAACCCTTTACCAACGGAAAACAACTTGAATACAAAGTCAATTATCAGTTTCATATTTTAATCAGCCAAATTTGATTCGCAATTAATGCACGTAAAAAGCCGACAGTTCGTGTTTTAAACAGGTTAAATAAATCCTGTCGCCCTAAAAGTTTATAATGTCCCAAATGGAGCAATACATGATCGCTGAAGTATTAAATAATTGATTTTTTAGGTGTTTCATAACCGAAAAATTTTACTGTTTCTCAACCGGAACGGATACCATTTTTCAAAAATTAGTATAACATTTTTTGAGTAAATTATTTCATTTAAAATTTATCTGTGTGATAAAATAGAGATCCACAACTAAGGTTTTATGCATTTTATTGACCTTTTCTATTCTATTTGATACAAAAAAAATCGGTTGGAAAACATACTAAAAACTTTGCTGAGTGGTTTTAAATACTTTTCCTACAAAACATTCTATTAGCTGTATTTTGACCGTTGTTTGTTCAAAAGCTAGAATGCACCAACCAACGAGTAACTTGAAAATGCTAGTTTGATAAACATGTTAAAAATGGACAGCATTTCACCACCGTGGACAATCCCCTACATAGGAATCCTCCGAATACGGCGATTGGTGAAGGTGTATACAGCATATACGCCCATCACGATCTCAGCAGTCCAATAACCAATATAGTCAATTTTTGGTAGGTGACTAGTTTTAGCACATACTAACAATGTACCAAAAATAAAAAAAAAAAAATGATGATGATGATGGTCCCACCTCATGCCCCTACAACGGTTTGAGCGAGACGATTTATCTATTAAGATATTTATGTAATAACAATGTAGCCAGGTGTAAAAGCAAATAACGAACTGGCTTCTAATACAAACATATCAAACTTTCAAGTGAATATCACAATTTCAAACAATGTCCAAGGCTCGTCCAAAACGTTTCCAACCCGAAAATTATCTGGACTTGATTAGGAATTGAACCTAATATTTAGGAGCTCAAGCTAGTCAGAATTGGTTCTAGATAACGATCTAGAACTACGAGGGAGATCCTGCAGAACTTTGGTGCTCGATATACCACTCGGCAACAAAGCGATGGTATACGAGTTCCAAAGTTCACAAGCAAACCCAAGCCCGTCCAGCTTCCGCTCTAAACCCTTTGTTCAGGACTTTAACCTGATCATTCATTTTCCAGATTGTGTATGTCTGTTCCCGCGCGCGTGACTCAAACATGTGTAGCCTTCTCTATACTTTTTTAATTAATAATAACAATTTCAAATCCATCATCATCAGTGAACATGATAACTTAATATATCCACTAAATATACAAAAAATAAATAAATATACAATCTTCTTTAAGTAATACAAAAAAATCATCAAATTGTGTCTATAAAGTAGATTTTATGTGTGAAATGCAAAGCCTCTTGAATTCCGCCATTGTTGCTGCACGTTTTATTTGTCTTGGCATCGAATTGAAAAAATTTATTCCTTTGTACAACAGAGAGTTCTGTGATCTTCTAAACAAAAAATGTGGTGTTCTTGCATCTTCCGCGTTTCTAGTGTTGTACGAATGTAAATCTCTTCCTCTTTCAATTCGATCACACAAATATCGAGGTAGCATCCCATTAAGAATTTTATATAGAAACACCATTGTCAAAAAATAAACTCTTTGCTTCACAGAAAGCCATTGCAATGCGTCCAGCATAATATGTGAGGAAGTGTATCTATTACATCTTAAAATTAATCGCATAACTTTATTTTGCAAGCGCTGCAACTTCAATATTTGTGTATCGTTTGCAAGGAACAGGATGGATGAACAAAAATCTATATGTGGTGAAATGATTGACTTATATAAAAGAATTTTACTACTAATCGTCAATTCATTTTTTAAACGGCACAAGACACCGTACTTTTTCGCCATTTTTTTGATGACATTATCAATGTGAGACTTAAAAGTTAACTTGTCATCAATGATTACTCCAAGATACTTTAGTTCATTTACGCGATCAATAGTCTCACCATCAATTTCAACGTTTACGTCTGGCTTGAAGTTGGCTGAAATAATCATATATTTTGTCTTGCTAATGTTGAGTTTAAGTTGTTTAAATTTTAACCAATTCGAAAGATAATGTAAATCTTGGTTTAAATGTGATACAATTTCATTAGGGTCCTTAGCCGCAATGAATAGAACAGTGTCGTCCGCAAACAAATTTATGTCGCAGAACCGTAAAACTCGTTTCATGTCATTGATATAAATTATAAACAAAAGGGGCCCCAATACACTTCCTTGCGGTACACCAAGTGTGTTGGCAAGGGAATCAGAATTCAAATTATCAAAGCGAGTTTTCTGAGTTCTGTCACATAAATAGCTTTCAAACCATTTATATGCCATCCCTGCAATACCAAATCGCTTCAAGGTTTGTAACAATAAAGGCCTAGAGATTGTTTCAAACGCGCGTTTTAGATCCAAAAATACAGCAAGAATAGTTTCTTTAGCTTCGATTTTTTCTTTCCATTTTGCTAGTACCAGATTTAATGCAGTTTCACAAGAGTGTCCCTCTCGATAGCCCGATTGCTCTGGAATTAGCAAATGATTATAATTTAAGTAACTCATAAGCTGGCCTTTGACAACAAGTTCTAAAATTTTCTCTAATGTGTGCAATATGTTAATAGGACGGTACTCTTCGGCTTTATCCGTTCCATTAACTTTGGGAATAGGAATCACAAGCGACTCTTTCCAAACTTTAGGCACGTGCCCGGTTTGCAACGATTCATTAACAAGGTCCAGCAAGTCGTGTCCAATGACATGAAAGCAATCTTGTATTACTTTTGCGTTGACATTGTCGATACCAGCCGATCTCTCTAAAGAAAAACAAATATCTTTCAACTCTGCAAAAGTAATTGGGCGGAAACCATCAAATCTAATATTGCTAAGGATCGGTTGTATTATTTCGTGAGGTTCACTAACCAAATCAATACCTTGATTGATCAGCTGAACACTATCAACGAAATAACTGTTAAATTTATTTACTATAACTTGCGTCGATTGTTCTTCAATGCCATTGAAAGTTATGGATCGCGGAGAATTATCTTTACTCTTAATCAACTGTTTTAAAATTTTCCATAACTCTTTACTGTTATGTTGATGGTGATCAATCTTCCGTTGTATATAATCACATCGAGCCTTTTTCAAGGTGCGTGAATATACGTTACGAGCGGCTGTGTACCTAACCCAATCATCACTATTATTGCTTCTACGAAACTTCTTGTACTTTTTATCTCTTTCACGTTTCAAACGTACTAGATCTAAAGAGTACCAGTTGTTTGTATTACGTAGTTCCACATACTTATCAAAAACAAGCTTATTGGTACACTCTTTTAGCGTGTTGGTAAGCACAGCTGCCTTATGGTCCAAAACACCTGTTATTGGGAGAAAATCCAAGCTTCTCGAAACAAGCTGAGACACTGCCTGCTTCGAATATCTATTCCAGCACTTTATCTTTACTTTATCATCACATGTTTGGTCCTTCTCGATTAAAATAAAAATTGTCTCATGGTCAGAAATTTTACAATTGGCCTCTGTAACAGAATGGACCTTGTCAAAGTTTGAAAACACGTGATCAATTAGTGTTCGACTGTGTCTGGAAATTCTAGTAAATTGACTAACCGTTTGCCTTAAATTGAAAAAATCTGCTAATTGCTTTAATTGGTTCGAATTTGATCCATTCAGCCAATCAATATTAAAGTCACCAGCAATAATATTTAATTTATTTAAGTCAACAAAATTATCCCACCAGTTGTCTAAAATTTCCAAAAAGCGCTGATTATTTGAACTAGGGGAATGATATATTACTCCAAAATTTCCAATCGTCATGCCTCTTTCAACTGAAATACCTAGAAACCAATTGTTCTCAACGGATTCGTTGGTACGAACGTTGAATTTAACTGATTCCTTGGCGTAAATAGCAACACCACCAGTATGTCTGGAATGCGAAAGGCAAAAAGCAACTTTATAACCCGGTATACTATATTGATTGTAGGCATCCGCGTCCACTATATGAGTTTCGGCTAGAGCTACCAACATCGGACGTTTTATTTCTACAAGATGTCGCAACGCAACATAATTTGTAGATAAACCAGCAATATTCAGATAGACTATTTCTAACTTCCTATCGCATTGTGATTTCTTTTGTTGCTATTTACTTGACAATATGTTGCTTTTCCTTTTTTCATACAGTCTCCGATAAACCGGACACTGTGAGCTAGATGCTGGATGTTTTACGTCCAAATTCATTTTAAGTACTTTATTTGATTTTATACAATTTACGCAATTAAATTCAGTTGAAGAGCAATCGGATGTTTTGTGATCTCCACTGCATTTAGAGCATGCTTCATTATTTACACACTCTGTGCTTTTATGACCAAATTCTCCGCATTTAAAGCAACGCAAAACATTGACGGCCTCTTTAACAGGACACTTATCCCACCCGATGCTTACTTTACCAGCATTCATCAGCTTGTTATAAGTGTCCTTGTCAACTTCGATTACCATGTTAAATTTGTTATATTTAAAGCGTGGATTTTCATACTGTGCAATAACTTTGACCTCGTTGATGCCGATGTCATCGTTTTGACTTTTAAGCAAGTCTACGAAGACATCGGAGGAATGTTGATCACTCATTCCTACAATTTTAACCTTCGGTTTAGCAATTGTAGGAATAACAGCGTTAAACTTCTCACCCAAATTGATTTGTATGTCATTTTTCACGACTTCAATGTTATCCTCTATTGCACACTCAGCAATAATCGAACCATTTTTCCCGTTTCTAAAGTTGCTAATCTTATGTTTCTTCGGATCTAAATTTTGTTTCAAAAACTTTCTGGTGTCTTCACTCGATTGAGCAGACTCGACCGGTTTAATAACAATAACTGGACGAGCCTTACGGTTCTTCAGAACTTTGTTCGTATTCCCAGCTGAACTCGCTAATACACTCGCATATGTTCTTTTGTTCGAAAAAACTTCATTATCGAGACTAGAATTATTAATCGGTTCATCACACACGATTAACATTTTCTTGCTGGGATTAGAGTCCGATTCCGAATGAACCGCTCTCTCATTGCGCGTCCTTTTTCTACTCATCGCGACAACATTTATATCCCGATCGATTTTATCAATGACAGTTTTTTTAAAATCATCCAGCTTTTTGGCAACACTGGCTTCAATGCTTGCCATACTCTCACGAAGTGAGATACTGATTGATTTCAAAATATTATCGATACCGTTTGAAACTATATTATTTATCTGGTGTTCAATTCCGCTTTGATTATTCGCGAGTGACTGAGAGACAGATGATAATGTACCTATCATCTCAGACAACTCACTACACAAAGCATTATCTTTACCGCCGTCATCTTGGGCTGATAAACATGATTCACATTTAAACACAATGTTTTCATTATCGCTAACTACTTTAGCAGCAATCTTGCTTAGTGGAGTACACACTCTATGTAACACAGATTTGCACTTACCCACACAAGCAACAGGATCGTCACTAGCTCGAATTAAATTCTCGCATTTTGAACAATTCATCCCGACCTGCAAACAAACGCGCGCCGGCTGGACTCGTCCAGCAGCAACAGCTAGCACTCGAGGCAACGGACAATGAAAAAAATCACAACAATGAAATTTCAAACAGCAGCCGCAGCGACTATTGTCATAGCCACGGTGTACGGTGCTGGCCCGGAATTAAATTCGGTAAAAAACAGAATAAATCAAAAGCATGCAATGAAACTTTTACTTATCTGAAATTATCACCGAATTTGCTTTCGGATCACTAGCAATAGATCACCAATAGCACTTGATTTCACACACAAAATATACTTTTAAGCTAAACACAAATGATACACAAGCTACCATGTTCACCATATCATCATTTCTTCCCAACTTAATAAACTTAATAAACTTAATAAACTTTATTGATTAATGGACAACTAAGAAATCACCTTGGGTGTACACCGCCACCCACCACCTTATACGGCGGACTACTGTACAATGTTATTAAATCAAAGTACAAGGCGTCTCCTTCGCTTGTGAATAAATGTGGCCGTATGTGAATCTGTAATAATTTTAGCAGTTTTAATAATTTTTTGTATCACACATAAACAAGGAACACATTATTATATACTTAATAGCCATTTTATTTTTATTGGCATTAAAACAACTAGTAAAGCAACCGACAAATTTAGTGAAATAACTGACTTCTCTAGTTACTCGCCCATTGAATCAAAGTAAGAATGTTTAATACAGTTAACACTCTTCAAACGTCCAATTTACAATCGTCGTTACACAAATGAAACACATATATGTTAATTCACTATGCCAGTTTATGAGTCAAACAAGTTTCAACTTCAAAAAAATTGTTTTGACCGATAATTTGTCAGCATTTGTTTACTTTCTCCAAACAGGTTATAGATCCGGATGATCTTCCACAGCGCGCACGTTGGACTATAATCGCAACCGCTTGCCTACTACTAATAATGTGCCTGCTCTTAGTCGGAATAACTCTGCGAATGGCTCCCATAATCGACGATATGGGTAAGTATATCTCACTGTGAAGCTTTTATAGCGTAGAAACGATTGTGTTTTATGGTGAAATTATTATGGAACTATGGAAGCAGCTTTCGCCGAGCTTTTCCCAAGGGGAAATTGCCTATCTAAAGCATTGTATTTTCATTCGTCTCATAAAACTGGAGAGCGATTCTGCGCAGTGACTGCGCTCGGAATGGAAAATTTGCCCGCTTCTACCACGTGTCGTCTGCTACGGTTAAAACCATTTGTTGCTGCCACTAGCAAACAGGCAATCATACCGAACACAACCCTTACGGGTTTAATGACAGTTTTTTTAGTTTTCCGGAAGAGGGGAAATTAAAGAGCACTCTTTTAAATCGAGTATAATATCAGCTCCAATTCAGTCCTTGTCGAATTCCCATGGTGGCTACGTTAGATCCAATTTCGGTATTGATTTCACGAACCAGTTACCGGCGTGAAGTAACACGCTGTTGCTGGTTTGTTGCGAACCAGATGATCAGCATTTTTTTACTATTATGTAATGTTCCTACGCACATCAGGGTATAATATAAACAGACAATGTAAAAGCAAAACAAATGGTTTCAACAATTGCATTGCGCCTTTGTTAGGAGAGATAAAAGGTATATTACCAGACTCGGCTAGATGTTGACCTAGATCTGGGGAATTTAATAAAATACGATAGCTACATTGGAAAAGGGTAATACATTCCCTGACAAAGAGATCAAAGAGTACGTTTTTTATTCAGAATAAATCCATAACAAGCGACGTGCACTACAGAGATATCTCCGTCCTCTCGATGATGGCTGAAACAATAACACTCGTTGAGGTCAGAACACTAAGCAGGCAATAAAAAGCGCAGTATACCCCACCATACTAAATCCTTGTTTTCCGGCTGGCACACCAAACCGTAGTTCTGCGAACTGTGTTATAGAAGTGGAATAAATAGGCATTTCTTCTTCATTACGGAACAGCAATGTCGCCCACACGTTCGTTCTGCTGAAGTCAAGCTGGATAGTCACTGCCGAAGCATCCGTCCCAAACAATTGAAGTGTTTTGTTGACAGATTTGGTGTGTATGTCTGGAGGAGATATCTATCTTCATAAACACACGTTAGATTCGTTATTTTGTTTGACTATAGTGCTTACCCATCCCGCCGAAGGGTGGGACTATTTAGAGAAAGTACATGACATTCAAGCCAGCTCCGCTCCACTCATATTTCGATGAACGCTCAAACGAAGTACCTATCCGGTTTCAGAGCATGGTCTCAGACAATTCATCTGGACAGACTAGTGAAGCTTAAATTGAGATTAAGTGATAAACTGTATTTCCAACGCAAAAAAACATAACATGATTTCGATAGCGAATAGAAGAGAAACGATTTTAACCAGTATGTGATGATGTTCTGTCTGTCGAAAATGAAATTTACTTTTTGCCAATTTCACTTGTTTTGTTTCTACTAACCTAATAATAATGACCTATAATAATATTTAAATTAGAAAAATAAAGAATAAAAATTACATATAAAAGCTTGTGTCTAATTAGATTCTTTTTCATTTATTAAAAGTACTCCTTAAACAGTAATAATTAGGTACAACTTCATAGTTTCATAAGCAAATGCATTTGTTGCTGTCTTGTAAACCAGTACATTCGCCGCAGTTGCCCAAATAGCAATTACGTACGCTACCTCGCAGGGTCTTTACTCAGTTCATACTGTCTGTAAGCAAAAATACTTCTATCCCTTACTATGTATTCCAAGCTTACCTAAACAGCAAACTTTATCCTTCTGATGATTTATTTACACTGCGGCAACAAATTTGCGCACAAATTTAAAGTTGTTTCTACATTGTTATTCACTACAGCACAATTCTTGTATATATTTTTGTATAATGCATTGCAATATACCTAGCTGAAACTTTGCATGAATAAAGTTTGTTGCTTGGTCATAAAGAGGAATCGAATTTCATTTATAGCGTACGACAGCTTTACGAGTAAATTGTATATTTCTCACTCTGTTGTTTTGTGTTCTAATAAAATAAATTCATCTTTAAATATAGGGTAAACATTCAAATTATTAAATACAAATTATCTCTTATAAATTGAAAATTTGTTAGCACACCAGACAACTAAATACTAAATATTCAGAGATAACCTTCAAACGTTTGCGAATCGGCAGTAACATGCAAAAGGATGTAATTTGCTATATGCGAAGCAGTAATCTGTAAACCTGAGATTACTGCTTGCGGGGCTAAGCATAGATTCATTAAACACACGTACAGGAACCATTTTCAACATTTCAATACATAAAATGAAATGCCCGTTGACCCAAAATACCACGAGCGAATGCAGCAGGCTTTTTGCTAAAAAAAAAGTTCACTACAACGTACTACCAGTGCCAGTGTACTGTTTCACTGATGATTAGAATCCTGCCACAAGAGAGATATGTGCTTTCCTCCGCCGAACGCGAACAGGCAAATTAAAACCGCAGATATATTATTTAACCAGCTATCCAGTATCCATCGTCATAAACATACTCACTCACGTTTTCTCACTACAATGATCAAAGCTGTTGGCCGTTAATATTCATTATTTATTTTACTATGATATTAAACAAAATTATGAAAAGACATACCCCCACTATCAAATACAAAATGAAAAAAACCAAATCAAAAGCTCCTCTTGAAGTCCAAATTTTTACTGTACAACCCAATATACCTATATCATTAATTACCAAATTTCTTCTTTCTTTTACGAATGTTTCACTTGCTTACAGTTATGACGCAGTTAGAAGTATTGATTCTGAGCCGAATCCCCGGCCCCACATCACTCTGTTTTGGGCTGTCATTCCCCAATCGTCCCGAACACCCGCTTTCCGAGTATCCTCGACGATAGTGACACATTGAACTGGTGCGACCTGTTTCAATGTCGTCGGTCTACTTCTTCAAAATCGTCGGTCTATTTCGGATTCCCTGCTGAATATTATCTTCGATGATCGTTTATCCGGTATTTTAGCTACGTGCCCAGCCCCTTACGGCCTGCCATGTTCAACTCGCTTGACAACATGCACAGCATAATACACTCTGCTGTTATAAATTGGCATTCAAAATGTTCTTCAAGTTCTTCTGGTCAATTATTAGGCGCATCAGGTTACTCGTAAGAGGGCAACAACGGTAAACTAGAGGATGTTTACAGCTGTTGACCCTCTAACGGGTAAACTAGTGCTCCTGATTACTGACAAGAAGAACTCGAATACCATTTTCAATGCCAATTTATAACAGTATAAGTGCTTATTAGGTGCTTGTTTATTGAATATCGGCAATATAACGGTTTAATAATCTTCTATTCAAATAAAATGTTTGTTGGGCCATGCTCCCTATCAGCCACGAAGCAGACCTATAACTTGATATTTTGACACCCTTAGCTAAGACACGATTTAGTACGCCCTCGCTTATTAACTCAGTTGCTGTTCCAAGTTAGTTATTTACTGGTCTTAAAACTCAACTTTGCGCGTTCACAAAATGAATGAAAATCGCTAATGATATGGAAGTTGTCCGCAAAACATAAAAGTATGTGAGACTTATAATGATGGTACCACTTCTCTGCAACCTTGCTCATTTAACCCATTTTATTTCACAAACGACACCGATAACTTATCAGCTATCCAGCTGAAGTGGAATCATTAGGACTGGATGGTCCAGCCCAATCAACTTCATTGGAAAATCGTCTTCAAATAATCCGCCATAACTCATTTCATTTCACTGAATCGTGCGCTGCCTTGAAATCTATAATTCTCGAAAGGTGTTGAGAATCGGTTGCAAGTGATCATTTGTTCCGTTATGGAGTGTCCCTCTTGATCACTACGATGGTATTCACAAACAAAGAAAATCTCTAACAACCCTAGTTTGTGGAACGAGATATGGACAGAATTTTATATGCCGAGATGATTGCTGCAATCTTCTAAATCGGGCGTATGAGACCTTCCAACTAATCCACTGCACTGTGGTCCAGAAAGCCAAATTAGGTGGAATAAACTGTTTACTCAGTAGTCGTTGATTTTAGACTATTTATGTGTTAGCAACAAAATCTTGATTTAAGATGCCGCTTTTTTGGCCTGAGCTATTTTAGGGTGACCCTTAAATTAACCAAAATCCAGAAATTATCTTTAAAACGAAACAAGATAGAGCGATATTCACTTCAGCAATTTTATAGCTTGAAGTATTTTGAGTAATATAGCAGAAGACGAAATCCCTCTATCTCGAACCGTTTCCATATTGGGGTGATTTTCCTGAGTCAAATTAGGGTGACCCTGCTATTTTGCGATTTTTCTTCATAACTTTTTTTTTGCATTTCTCGCAAAACACTTCAGATGACTTTTGAGGCTCAATAAGGCGCAACTTTTGGTGGAAAAAGAAACTGGCTATCTATTTTACTTCTACACTTATATTAAATTTTGTGATAAAAATAGGCCGTTTTCAAATGTTAGTATCTTAGAAAGATGCAAGCAGAATTAAAATCGGTTGATTGCGTTTGAAAGATCGTGATTTTTTGTGCATAATATCAAAAAATTGGAGAGTGGATTTTTGTCTATCTCAAATAAATCAACTTTGAATATGTGTGGTTTTAACATACGTAAGTATATAAAAGTAAACGAGTTGTGCCATAACTCCGGAACGCCTTGACTGTTCTTCAGCAAACTTGGCGTACATGTTTCTTGATACAAGTGAATCAGCACAGGGGGTTGGCAAAAAGGGGGTGGTCGCTAAAAAGGGAAGGGAGGTCCAAATATGTAAAAGTGTCTGCGATCATCTTGCATTAAGGAGCGATCCAGCCACAGGTTGGAAACCACTCAAATATAGAATAATAGTAATATCTTGCATTTGGACCGTTAGAAGTTGTACAAGTGGCTGGGAGATAAGATGAAGAGCGTGTGAAAAGATGGGAGGGTCACAACTACGGGAGTAGAACAATATAAGGAAGGCTTTGTTTCTCTTTCATTAACTTCGGAGAGACACACAAGTTGCTGTAGACAAAATGGCCGATGGCCGAGGAGAGCTAATCAAGGGGAGGGGTAGATATGTCTAAATGAGGAAAAAAGCTTTGTTTTTGTATTATGAGAATTTGCAAACTGAAACGTAGTGTTGTGAAGCCCGCATTCGTGTGGTCCAATTTTCTCTCACGATTTTCTTCTAACGAACACACATGCATGAGCATTTCTGTCGGATTTCATTTCTAATATTCTCATGCACTGCGACAAGTTTTTGGCATAGTGTATTTAGTTATCACCTCCCAGTTGGCCTCGAGGTATGATGCTGATCTAATAAGCCAGTCGTCAGATGTTCGAATCCCGACTGGGAGAGGCTGTTAGAGTCAATAGGATCGTAGCAACTGGCCCTGCAATTGTCCGGCACTCTAACAGCTGGCTACGAAGTCTGTCGTATAAAAAAACAGAAGGTCCAGTTTCGATAACGGAATGTAGCACCTAGACTTTGCTATGCTTTGCTATTTAGTTATTAGCCACAGTCGTTGCTTACGCTCGTCATAGCAACACAGCTGTTGATACCTATCATCGCTCGCAATGGCCCGCACACTTACCCGCGTGTGTTAGCGAGGGTGTAAAATGAAGAAGAAAAGAAGTAAAGCAAAATCCGTATCCATATATCCTAGAGTGCCGCTCGTGCTCACGACCTATGGACAGGTCGTGAGCTTTGGATTCGCGGGCGGGATGTGTAGAAAGTTGCTATGAGGCTGTACACTCGCGAGTGTGTAGGTAGCAGAATGTATGCACACAGTACCAGCAGATGTTTGTCGTAGGCTTGCGTCAGTGGAGTAAGCTTTGGATGCTATGCTTTTCTCGCTCGCTCGCCTGAGATTTTCAACCTTATCGAAAACAGATGTACAAGTGGCTGAAAGACAAAAGGATGGTGACCTCTGATGAAAGGGGAGGTGCGAATCACGGAAATCCCCGTCGCGGGTAGAAAATTATTTAAACTTCTCATTCAGTAGTTCCACTCCAAGATACTATGAAACACATATGATTCCATTACTTTGTCTACCATTCCCTCTGTTTATTGGAAAGTCCGTTTTTAATGTCTAACCTCATTATAAAGTTCAAGTCAACAAACATGAAGTTTATACATTCTCTTTTAGATTTGGACCACTCACACAACTTATAACGGTCTAAATGCAAGATAATTACAGCCACTTTTACTTATTTGTACCTCCCCCTCCCCTTTTAAGCGACCACCCCGCTTTTGCCAACCCCCTGTACTGATTTACTTATGTCAAGAAACATGTACGCCAAGTTTGCTGAAGAACAGTCAAGGCGTTTAGGAGTTATGGCGCAACTCGTTTATTTTTATAGTCTTTTTAAGTCTTTTTCCACCAAAAGTTGCCACCACTTATTTATGTTTACCTACCAAAAACAAGCACTAATCATTTTTTAAATATGGTTTAGTTACTCTGTTATACTTAATTTTCATGACTTCTACCCAATTTTGATAAAAACAAACTTTTCCTATACCTCTCCATAACATCTTACTACCATTCATCCGATAGCCCGAAAAAGATAAGCGATAAACACAAAAGAAACTGAAATACATGAGAGAGTAATGTTGCTGCATTGGGTAAATTTATTGTCGCGCAAAATTGAGCTGTTTCCGAAATGTACAATATATGTTACAAAGTAACGACATCTGTTGTATTCAACAGAGAAACAATGATAGTTTCAAGCATACTCTCACGCATGGCGCATGATGAAACACTACCCGAGCAGAAGCGAAGAGCAAATTAATATCAAAATGTGTTATGGAAGTCGAATAACTCATATCAAAATTTGATCTTGTCTTGGCTGACATAGTTGGTAAAATAACTAAAAATAATATCAAAATTTTGTTCCTTTAAGGCTAAAATAATAACTACTTGTGATATTTGAATAACAAAGCTATAACACGACTGACTTCAGAGTTTGGAATAACATATTTTAGTATTATTAAGGTATTGAATAACAAATGTAGTAGTAGGATATGACATATTAAAAAATCATTTTATAAAATATTTGTAATTTAAAATCTCTTTAATCAATAAAAAAATGAAATATATCGAATGTCATCGTAAGATCGTAAGATGGGGGGCTCCGTAGCCGCAAGGTTACCGAGTCTGCTTTGGCAAGCGAGTGGTCGTGGGTTCGAATCTTAGTAGAATCAAACCATTCGATGTCAAGTGACTTTAGCATGGGTTTATTCGCAGGCCCCTCCATATATCCTTCCTTCATGCTGAATTCTATATATTTACCCACTGAAGCCTCCTGACTGTGCAAATGTCCCTCCTATAGTTAAGTTTACTGGTCAGAGGTACGAATGAGTCCTCGCCAGGGACGGCTATAATATAGGATAGTGCTGGCAGCGAGGAATCAGTGGGTAAAAAGTAGATCAAGCTTTGAAGGAAGGGAACCCCAATACACAGAAGCACGCATAAATTTAATAAGCATATCGCTCACTCAATAGCGATTATAGCAAAAAGAAATGCAGTGCAGGTCATACAGCAAACACCCGGGCGATATTACAATAGATCAAATACTGGTCGCAGTAATGAGTCCACACATGGAAAAAAAAGATCACAATAAGATATGATAACAAAATCAGTTATTAAACTCATCTTACAATGTTTTAAATATCTACGTAATAACAAAATGCGTTATCAATGCATCTCCATATCTAGTATAAAATATAGTATTATACTTTAGGTTGATATAGTTTTGATATTATTTTGCTCTTCGCTCCTGCTCGGGTAGCGCCAACTTCTGTTATTTATTATCAGAATCTAGAGGTGGTGTCCTATTGGGGCATTTGCCTTCTTTAAGAAGGGGGGATCCCATACAAATGAAATACAAATTTCCTCATAACTCGAGAACTAATCAAGCAAATGGTACCAAATTTGGCATGTGGGGGATTTTGGAGGCATGAATTTATTTTATGATGGTTTGAGACCCCTCACTTCACCCTGTGGTAGAAGGATAAGGACTCTCATACATATAAAACAGAAATTTTCGCGTGTGTGCCATATTTTCTGCTATGTAGCAAGCGGTAAGCTGTGAAAGTAAACTAGTAAAACCTTCTCGGAGCAAAAGACAGTGAATTGACGCTGCTAACTTTCGTGCCTGTTGCCATTCATGTCAAAAGAGAAGTACATTCGAATGGCACGTCATATTTGCGATGAACGTGCTTTGGCTTTAATGTTATTTGTAAGCAATGGCCCTTTTAAATGGTTTTTTTAAAGGTAGGCTGGTCATTCATTACTATTCCAACCTTTATGATGCACACAAGCGTTTTTTAAAAGAAATCTCTATGTCTCAATGGTTGCAGGCGTTGTACTTATGATTCCCCGTCCACGTATTTTTAAAGCCACCATTCATTCAATGAAGAATTGAATCTGAATATTTCGCTCTTCTCTTTTAAACATTCACTTAAACAATAGCACTCACAGATTCTTATAAACATACATATGCCAGAAATCCAGTTTACATTAGTCTTTGATTTAATGATCTGATATATTCCTACGTCACCCTTTCGTATAACCCTTAGGGCTGTATACCTTGTAGTTTTTATCAATCCTTGCACCCCTCATTTTTGACACAACGATCAATAAATAGCACTTATTTGGATTTTTTCATTTGTTTTTCAGTCCAGACTCTCAATTTTATATCAAAACATGAAAATAAACGCATAAAACTTTGAACACATACTAGCACAACGTCGGTGTCGATTTTACCCTGACTGAAAGTGTCGATTTTACCCCGAACTGACATAAAAGTTCAAAACAAAGTTTTAGAAACTCGATAAACGAAAAATCCGCCTACCTTTTTTCAAAGTAGACTAAAGAATGATCTGTGATAAACCAGGCATAGGAAAAGTGTCGAATTTTACACATTTTTTCTACTAAAATGCTTAAATTCCACTTGCAAAATTTTAACCGCTATTTATTCTATAGTTCGCTATTTATTCTATAGTTCGAACGGATTGGTATTTCGAACGAAAGTTGTTTCGAACGAAATTGCCGCCAGCAAAATCAAATGGGCAAAACATTTCGTTCGAAACAAGTCGAATGAAATAGAGATTCGTACAAAATACAGAATAGGGGTGATTATAAGGACTGTTTCTTCAATGCTGATCGACTATGTTTTGTTTTTAGTTTTGACAACTGCGGAATTTTGGCGGTTGTAAAATGACTCAAAATGTACGCAGTAACAAGTGTAAACAAAACGCATTGAAAAATTAGCAGAAACGCAACCTATAACTTAAAAATTCATGGGATGTCGGTTTTACCCGAATTACCCCTATGCTGCATATACCGCAATAACGATTAGAACTGTTTTATTGTTTCCCCACTCAAGCCATGCACTATACCCCGGTTCCTTTTTATTCTTCACCATAAAGCCGTCCGAAAGCAGTTGTAACCGAACCAAGAAGGACCGGAAGCAACCACAAGCTCTACGTTTTCCTTTCACAAATTTGTTTGACATCTGCAAACAGAAGTCTTTTATCAAGCGAGTTCGCCTGATAATGCCCGCTCCAAATTGACAGCCAGGCTTCATAAACGGAGTCACCTAACGGAATGTGCACATTCACACAAATCAGGCAACGTCACATCCTGAAACGTTAAGGTACTCTTGTGAATGCGTAAATGCATACAACCATCACTGACCTTCCGTTCCATTAAGCTGACATTGATTGATGCTAACGGTCAATCTAAATCAAGCTTAATGCTTTCTAACTGCGACAAGTAATTTTTCTTTACACGCTTACATCTAATTACTCTACGTATGCTAGTTTGTTACTGTTAAGAAAGGTAACAACGCATTTCAAAAAGAAGTATAGAAACTATACCACACCCATGTATTAATTAGTCTCAGATCTAGTTTTGTCCCAAGCATTCCATCTTTCGCACACATACGCTCCCCCGGTGATGGTTATTATTTGTAATATGACTGCCCTTTGCTTCTACCACCGAGAAGATTGACGATTATCGACTGTATTATATTACCATTATATTACTCTTATTAACTGAGTATTCAAAGTTATTTAAATTAGTAGATATACGGTCAGTTTTTTTACCACCACCAGTTTGCTGTATCAACCAAAAGGCTGCAAACTTTCACATCACAATATCTTTACATTCTGTTAATGCATTTGTTCTGATTTTTTATTTTTTCAGGTAAGTCACAGTACGCTATCAAACAATTACAAGCTATAAAACCCTTCTTCACAAATAAGTAAAACGATTCGCAAAACAAAACATTCTGAAGGGTAAGTACTTAAAACGTCCTAGAAAATTAACCTCTTAACACGGTCGCATAGTATTCACGCTCAACAAATCATAATCCGTTACCTCTTTTGTACCGTTCGTGGGATAAGCCATCAGCAAAACGTTTTATACCTCTCTTTCTGCCCGTCGCTTATCACAACAAGACCGTTCGAGGTACACCACTTTTTGCGGCTCTGTCCGTCGAAAAGCTCAACAATACTTGAAGGCATTCGATTTAAAAGCTTTTCCATTTAAATTATTACCACCTTTCTGTGATCTAATTTATTTTCCTGTTTTTTATGATTATATTAACAACAATCCTAAATTACTAATGAATAATCATCTCTAGAAATTTTTATTATTGTTTGAAGTATTCACTGTGAATCACTCCGATGTAGAATTCCGAATGAACTAACAACTCAAAGCCACAGCTTTATCATTGAAAAACTGTTCGGAGTTCAAATTACAATTCCCACCAACTTCTCATTGGTGATTATTTAATTTAACCAGCCTTAAAATATTTAATCAGTTTTAGGCAACATTAAAATTTATGCGCCAGCTTAGTAAATTTTAATAACTTTTTCAAAGGGAGGTTCGTCAAATGTACTAAGTAAAGGGTTCGTAAAATATTTTATAGCAAATCATCCAATTACGCCACTATCAAAACACCAAAGATAGGTTCCACGGGAATAGCGGTATTTATGAAAAAAGATACCAACTTCCTGGGTAGAGCGACCTCGTATTGCGCTTTCACCGAGTGACTGCGCTGCTTTAAAATTGATTACCTTATTTTCTCCGGTTTCGTGACGCCAAAACAAATAATATAGAGCTAGTAAGCTGACCTGCTCCACGGAATGAAGATTAAAGAAGGTTGTAATGAATTTAGCTCCAGCTTCAGTTTCTATTGGGATTATCCCTGCCCCACGCACCACGCTGCACCGCACCGTCATCAGTCGTCTACGTAAAACGTTACACAGCTAACTGAAAGCTTCCCGCAATGGATCGGAACCAGCAGCACAGCATATACACGGATCAGTCATTTTAGTTTGATAGCCAGATGGTCCCGCAAGCGATTTATTTTTTCTACTACATTATTTTATTGTAGTAGCAAAAAAAGGAAGAAAGAAAAGCAAAGCACATCCCTTTGTGACGCTGCTTCTAGCGGACAAAAATCAACCATTTCGCTGATCTTGCTCTGTGACTGGAAATAGCCGAGAAAAATTACAAGCATTTTGCTGGATTTCGGTTGTTTATTTTTCCCTTTCGTTGTAGCTTCGGTGCAGTCAAGCACTAAACCAGTAAACGAATTATTATGACTCTCCCCTTTATTTAATATTCTATCGGGTACAGGATTAGTGCTATCCTTTTACAATTGGCTCACGTAAAATTGATCAAATTGGCAAAAACTAATTACTCGAAAGCTCTCCTTCAACGTTCGTTTTTTACGAACGACTAATTGACCAAATCCCGCTGCTCACATATTGCATATAACGAAATCTCGCACGGTGCATCATTCCATGTCCAGTTGAACCTTTGTTGCGGCCAGTAGTACAGATTTAGGCAGTGCTCCTGCCCGCCAGTCGGTTCACCCGCTTTCCACTGTGCGAATCTTATCCGAACTCCGGTATCGTGCCAAACGTAGATACCGGTCCTGGCCAAATCACTAGCACCGAGCCATACCCCGAGAAAGCCACCGGTCCAGAGTCCCGTTTCATGAGCAAGCTTGACGACCGCAGCATGTTTATCGGCATTATCAACGATGGCTAGCCGCATTCTAAGCCGGTGACAGTACTCGACTGCTTCGAACCAGTTGCTCTGGAAATACCCAAGAAGGTACTTTTTATCTGTAGATAAAAATCAACCTACCGTGTAAGGTGAAATGTGATATCCATTTTCAATTTGTGATTGTAGTTGTTGTACCCCTAGCAGCAGTATAGAAGTCAAAAGAATTGATACTTTCTCCTCCGGAGACATCTTTCTACAAACGGTGGACTAAAACTAAGCGCACTGTGTTTATATACAAAACACTCAAGATGACTTTTTTCTTTATTTATGAAACTTGGGCAAGATAACATTATTTATATAGATGTCCGGTCTTCTTCAAACCAAAGATAACAAAAAGCTTACAGACCAATTTACAAGCTAAGCAAAAGTCCCATTTGCTTCGCAGTTATCACACGTGAAATTGAGAACTAGGAATACATCACTGTATTTTCTAATGGGAAATACATGACTTCCTGGAAAGGCCATTTGCAGATAACATTGTAGGTATATCTAAACTGTCGCTTCTGCATACAAATACGGTATACAAATACGGCATACGGTAATATATTACCTAGATTGAATGTTCATTTCATATAGTTTAAGACTAGATATTTCATATTTCTGATTTAGATTTTTTTAATTATTCCAATTTTTAATTAAACCGGATGATTTCTTAACAGCATAATCTAGGTGGCAACCCAGTACAGTTTTTATATACAACTAGCTGACCCGACAAACTTCGTATTGTCACAAAATAAACTGTGTTGTACATACATCGTGAATCTCGGATGACCTTTGTCACAAACTCGAGTTTTGCAAGTTTCTGGGGAGTTCATGGGTGTTTTAATATACAAATTTTGCTCATAGTAAAGTAGAAAACAACTCCCCCCATTGTCTAGCCTGAAGCGTCTAGAAGAAAGCGGATAGCATTTAAATATTCGCCATCATTACAAACCATTTCGCCGACTACCATTTTGCGGAACACTAATTCTTGGTTGACCATAATGCGGAATATAGAGTTTCGTAGAATACTATTTCGCGAAAAACCTTACACGGGATGTACCATTTCACGGAAAATCTTTTCGTAGAAAGAACCATTTCGCAGGGGTGACCCAACTGAAGGAAAGTAATAGAGGTCAGTAGATCTAGGAAAATAAATATACCTAGATAGAGGTGATCTCTACGGGAGGCTGCCCCCGCAGTGGCCGCCGCTTCCGACGGCAGGTCGCTGACAACACTCGCGGCCTGTGGCCGTCTCGCGCTGAATTATCTAATGTTACTATTGATAGTGTTTGTTGGTCTTGTTATTGACTAATGTTTTAGGAAAGTGTCTAAAATTTCTCGAGTTCGGTTAGTTTTTGAGTTACGCAAAAATTTCTGTTTTATTTGTATTTGTATTTGTATTTGTATTTGTATCCCTGCCTCTTAGTGGAGGGAGGGGTCTCTAACCATCATATGAACCTTCCCTGGCTTCAAAAACCACTATTTGCAAATTTTCACGCCGATCGGTTCAGTAGTTTTCGATTCTATAAGGAACATACGGACAGACAGACAGAAATCCATTTTTATAGGTATAGATTATTCCGAGGAGTTTGACTACATTACTGAAGCTCAGCCTAACAGTTAGAAATCAGTATATGGAACTCCCCCTACAATATGTTTTTTAATAGTGAATGGTATAACAACTATTCTTGTGTGATTTATATTAAGCCACCCTTATAAACATCATAACATGGTGGTGTCTATAGGTCCTAGCTGCACTGCGTAAAATTTTCCTTTAGCGACGTAAGCAATAGTCTCATAACCAAGCTGCGATAGCTTGTGAAGGAATGCGTCGGCCACCAGTGAGCAAAAGCAAGAAGCAGAGAACTGCTTGTGGAGTTTCTTTCATCGCCAAAATCGTGAGCGACGTCTCTCCCAATGATGCTATGATTTATCTACTCGAAAACATTTCTAGAATCTAGCTCATTGTAGTGTGATCGATTTCATTTTGAAAAAGTACCACACATGATTAAACTACGGCCGCAATAATTAAAGCGAAGGGCGTGTTATCGAAAGCGTCTTCAATATCAAGGAAAGCACAAAATACCGTCTCTTGATATTTGAGCGTTTTCTCGATTAACTTCACTATGCAGTGCAATGCGGTTTCTGGAGGTTTACCGTGTTGGTATGCCTGTTGATTTCCATGCAGCAAAGTTTTTGAAAAAACACATTGCGGATATAGTTATCCGTGATTTTCTCCATCTGTCAGACTCAGAGATTATCCGATTACTTTGACTCAATTTTGATTCGTTTGACAGTACCGTCTCAGCCGAGCAAAAGGGTAAATAAAGGACATTTGCAGAACTAGTTATTATCTACAATTTTGCTGAACAAAGTTTTGTTTTATCTTTTGCATTTACGGAGCTACAATCCTACTACCTCATTAGTAGCTATATGACCGTTAACTTAGTTGCTAATGAGGTGATAGAACATGCATATTTTTCACCAGTTACAGCAAGTAGTCATGAATTAAGTAATTTGATAAAATAATGAAGAATTTCACAGGTTATGTAAAAAAACATATCGACGGATCTCGACGCGCCTTCTATCAACCGGGATTGCTTTACTGCAAAGCAAAGCCTTGGGTTTATACTGTCTTTAGACGTTTCCCTTCTTTATCGACAGACTTCGCAGCCAGCTGTTAGAGTACAGAAAAATTACGAGGCAAGTGTAACGATCCTACTGACTCTATCTAGCAAGCTTCTATCTATCTAGATCTAGATCTCTATCTAGATTCGAACATACGATTGCTTCACTGCACGCATTTCATGTTGCCTTGGAAGTTTCGTATGCTAACCGCGCTTTTTTTTACGTGCCTTTTTTTTACGTGTCGGCCAATTTCGCCAAATTCAATGATATATATTCGTAGGTATAGGTATCGTACCGCATGTCGACGAGAAGAGAACGTTCCCGAACTTTTCATTTGACAGTTTCTTTTTCGCCAGCAATACTGACTCAAGTGAGCCGAGCGAGCTATGTTTCGCCGACGTAGAGGTTTTACACGCTAGCGGCTTTTTAATCTAATTCTGAGTTAACTTAACTTATTAAACGAAACAATCGATTTGTTGTAAGTACCAGTAAAAGTAAGTTGTTAGAGGAAACATTTATCCTTGACATATACGTAGCCGTAACGTAAATGTCTAATTTGAGGTTAAAGTTAAAAAAACTTTTTCAGGATTGCATTCCATTAAGACGCTCAAAAAACTTCAGTAGTTCGTAGGTATTTGATAATATTAAACTAAGCATTATTTCCTGTAATGCCATCCTATTTGAAAATTTGCAAAAACCTTCACAGCATTAAATCCTCCCGTTTGATGCTAGAATAATTGAGACCAAATAAATTATCTTAGTTAAAATCGTTATGAATTATTGTAAATTTCAATGTGCTATAGGGTAAATGAGGTATTTTGGCCAATGCGTTAGGCAGTCTCTATTTTAGCTCACTCAATTTGATTTTGCCGTGGTGGGCCAAAATAGAAACCGCGTAATGCATGGGCAAAAATACTAAATTATTAAACTTCGAAAAATTTGCTGTAGCGATTTTTGTAATTATTAGAAAATAGTAACTTGACAAGTATTCTTGCAGCCTATAGCTGAAACATCAGCATTTGGTTTTCCCGACAAATGGTTAGCCCAAGGTTAGTCAAGAGAGGTTTTCTGATGTTCAAATTTGTTTTTCACCCCCGCTGGGTTACCCTTGACGATCACCGAAATTTTCAATGCGGAAACTGTTGAATGTATAAACAACATCGATGGTTGCTAGCCAATCGTTCCGCGCACTTCTGTTCTACAAACTGTGAAAACTAGATCACCTATTTTAACTCACCTTGGGTTAGCCGAATCCCGCTGCTCACACACTGCATGCAATGATAGGTCGCACGAGGCATCATTCCATGTCCAGTTGAAATTGTTTGACGGCCAGTAGGAAAGATTGACGCAGTGCTCCAGCCCACCCGTAGGCTCTCCCGGTTTCCATCGATCGAATCTTATTCGAACGCCAGTATCGTGCCAAACGTAGATACCTGTCCTGGCCAAATCACTAGCACCGAGCCATACCGCGAAAATGCCACTGGTCCACAATCCCGTTTCTTGGGCAAGCTTGACGACCGCAGCATGTTTATCGGCATTATCAACGATGGCTAGCCGCATTCTAAGCCGGTGACAGTACTCGACTGCTTCGATCCAGTTGCTCTGGAAATACACAGGAACGTAACAGGTATTAGCATTGCCCATTTTGCCCGACGGGATAGAAAACAGTGGAAATAGCAAAGGTACAGAACGGTAGATGACTTAAATGCACAGGTACCTATATACTGAGTGGGCAATCGTTGGCAAATTTACTTTTCAGTAGTACACACCATGAAAGTTGCACACGATGATAAACAAAAAGGCTCTTCTAAGCTCTTTATCACTTTCGATAGGAAACATCAAATGTTTCACAAAGTTAGTTTCCTAAAATCCGATTCATTTAAGATGTACGATCCAAAGACATTATGATGCAATTGTGCTACTACATGATACAGTTATCGTGGTCGAATTCATACAGATCACAATGATAAAAATCCAGTACGCTGAATCACATCCATTAAATAAATATGCATGAACTCCAAAAACACAAAAAAAATAAAATTGAAGCATTTCTAGGTATGACCACGTCCAGATGCTAAGGGGATGACGAGAGATATGTTGGGTCATTTCGAACTGATTGTTCTGTAAATATTCAAGAAGGTATTTGTTATCGGCAGATTAAAATCAACTTACCGTGTAAGGAGAGATGTGATATCCATTTTCAATTTGCGAATACAGTTCTCGTACTCCTATCAGCAGAATTGAAGTCAGGAGAATAGAAATTTCGCCAGAAACATCCTTCTAAAAGTGACCGTCTGCAGCTAAGCACACCGTTTGCTTATATACCAAACCATCACGACACTATTATTTAGACAGTTTGTCCGGTTTTCCTCAAACAAACAGCTTATAGCCTAATTAGCAAGTTAAGCAGAAGGTTCTTAGTGAAATAGTGAACCATGTATTTTTCTTTGTATTACTTAATGGGAACTATATCTATATGATTTCCAGGAAAGTTTCCTCTCCATACATTGTAGAACGTGGCAAAATTTCACACAAACTGAATGTTCTTTTCATTGTTTTGTAATGGCTGTATAAATATTTGCATAGCTTGGAAACATTTATCGATGTTGGATTTTAATTTCTAGCACAAAGTACTTTTCCAACGTTATATGTAATTTATTATGGTGATCGTTTTTATGGCTCTCGTCCATTATGACAAACATACATTATGGCATTCGTCTTTATGGCATTCGTATATATGGCAACCTGTGTATGGCTAATCATTCTTTCATTAAAGATAAATTCGAAAAATTAATCAGAACAAATTATTGGAAGAACGCATTCACGACACCGATAACGGAGCACACGACGAAAAAAAAAACAGATTGATTGAATTGAACTGACACAATTGAATTAGATTCCTTTTTTTCTTCATTTCGATCGAGTTCTTCGACTGACGTCCCAAAATAGTCAAGTGTAGCATAAAGCTCAGCGCTAACCTTGCGTTCAATAAGTTCAATTCTTTTTGTACGTCAAAATAGAAGAGAATATTCCTCCGTCTTTGGCAAGGAAAGCGAACGGTACCATTGCTGCTGAATAACATATACGTGTAACATATCATTATTGGCATAACTTGTGAATAGTACCTAGCATATGCAACTGAAGAAAAATTTGAGTGATCTTGAGAAAACTTCAAATCAACAAAATCATTTCCGTCGCTACGTTGCTTCCTACTATCATTTGCAATATTAACAAGACTTCAGAGTTCCACAGACAACAGACATCCATGCAAAAACATTTTTTTGGTGATTCTTGGATACATTTTCAAATTAAAATCGTTTAATATACTAGCGTCATCAGCACTATACTTTCTTAGCTAAACGATACTTTTATGGATCAACTGATTTGGATACTGATTAATTTCTATTCAAACATAAGTTTGATATTAACAACAATTTTTTTCTGGCGCTAGTGTATTTGGATTATCTGTTATGAGCTTATCGTAGAATTTTATGCGCCTTTAACCAAAACATCTATATATCCTTAACTAACTCGACATATTAGGTCGTATGAATAAAACAGTTTACTTTGCTTTTCCCGTTTAAATCGTATGGGAGCATTTGCTCTAACTCTTTTATTCATACGGCCTATTATGCCATGTTTTATCCATGTGAACACTCTGGCTGCCTCTGTTATCTGTAATAATACCTATGAAGGCACGCTTTTCATTGACATAGGTTTGAAAAATAGACCAAGAAAAATAGGCTCCTTGTTATCGCATAGTGGCTTATGTCAAAGAAAAATGTTGATGAAATCATTCTTTTTGTTTATTTATATTGTGCAGAAAATTAAAACAAATAGTTTTCTAAGCAATGTCATATGTATTTGTTTTGCTTGTAGTAATATTGGAGTCTTGCATGTGTATACAGAGCTAGCTGACTGACAACGTTAGCAACAGACATCCTTCCCTCCCAGCAGAATCTAGAGATATTCACTTTCCGGGTAAAATGGTGAACCGACGCCAACCCATTGGAATACTTTAAAGAAAATCTTTCTTCTGATATCAAAAGATTGAATCTTTTGAAAAATATTACTTTTCATGGAGGGAATGTCTAATTTAAGTACGATTTCGTGTTCAATTTAATGTCCCATAAAAAAGCAAAGCCATGGGTATAAAAGTCCTTAAGAACTTGACCCTTCTTTATCGACAGACTTCGCAGCCGCTAATTAGAGTACAGGAAAATTACGGGGTCAGTGTAAAGATCCAGCACCACCCAGTCAAGACTCGAACATACGACGACTGGCTTGTTAGGCGAGCGTCGTACCCTGGAGCTAATTGGGCGTCCCAAGTCTAATTCCGAGTCTAAATTCTCACCACCGATCTCAAGTCTAACGGGTGACAACTAAAATTGTGGAATTTTTTCGAGGCCCTTATACTCAACAACAAACGAGCTCATAGAGAAATGAGAGTATGTATGCGTTAGCTCTCTTTCTACTCTGTTTGTCAATATTTTTTTTGTTTATGCTTGCCCAGTTTTGCTTAAAATGGCATCGAAACAAGAAGCATTTCAGAAGCGCGTTGCATACTCCTATACTCAAAATATTCTGCACATAACTAATGGTAAATTTCCATATGAAATTCCAGATGATTATCATGTGCCACATATAAGCACAATCCGCCCAGAAATACGCATGAAAATTTTACGTAGGGTATGGAACGAGTCAAGCAGTGTCACCTTTTTTAATCAGTTGAACATAAATGTGCCGAAAATGCACTTTTTTATTCATATTTTCAAAATCTTTTGATAGGATCATCTTCACAAATCACTTAACCATACATTTGATTCACACAAACACAATTTACTGGGTTTCCGACAAGAAATATAATGAATTAAAAATTGTTGTCCAAAAACGTACATTTTTCAGCTGCTGAAGGCAATCGCCACCTCGCTACTAACGAATCCATCACATTTTTCAGCACTGATTACAACCACTCTAAAAGTCAAGCACTCAATTGTCACATACCATATTATTCATTCTCTTTTTTTCTATTATCTAAGGCTTTGTCACTAGCCGAAAGTTTTATTATTTTCTAACAAAACTGAAAACAAATTCTGAATTGACGGAACCTGTTCACCACTAGCAGCAGCTGCAGCACAACTGATGAACTATCGTGTTGCCAAGACACTGTTTCGGTTCTGGAAATAAGAATTTTAAGTTTGAAATTAACTGAAACCTCCTATGGTGAAAACGTGGTTCAATACTTTCAAGAGAAATGTATGTTCATAATTAATTTTTCTTTATTAAAAACAACACGGTAGTTTTTTCAATAATTTTCGAAGATTTTCTCAGTGATTTAATAAAGCAACGATGTGTTTCAATGTTATTTGCTTTGACAACACTGTTCTGAGTCGGATCGTTTGTACTGCTATATGTTTACCTCTTTTGTTCTCCCACCATCCTTATGAACAGCGAGTGAGACGTCAAACTCGTAGTTTCCCATAAAAACACCAGAGAATAAAAGAGACGACGAATACCGTTTGCCGAACGGTGCGGTGAGTGTATGCCCCGATAAACAATTTAGACAGATGGCATTTTACGCATCTATGCCGATACGCTATACCGATTACGCATCAGATGCCGATTAGAAGGTCGCGGATAGGAACGCGAACTTACTGAATAGCGGGAAAAGTTCGAGGGATTTTTTAAGGGGACGTAAAAAAATTCAGATTTCAGGATTGCTTAAAAAAGCACCTTGCGGGTGAAAATGGGTTCGGTCTGTTCAAAATTAGTTCCGCCGCTCCAACTTTTAAAGCGAAAAATCAAAAGTTTAGCTCAACAATAGTGTCTTCCAATGGTAACAGCTTGAAGAACTAAAGATAGCAAGAAGATTGGTATGCTGATATCCCCCACTTAGTCAACCCACCGCTTGTAATAAGGTAAATCAATCAGTGACCCGCTTAGACTGCTTAAAACTAGTTCTTTACCCTACATGCATACTATGTGCAAAGTTTTCACGTACCCATAAATTATAACTGTTTGGCATATAAAGTCCAATAACTGGGCAAATTGCAAAAATCTATGTGTGGGACACATAGAAACTATACGAAAAGTTTTCTCAGTGTACGAACTGCCACAGAAATCTCGGCAAAAAGTATACGGTACAACAATTATAAAGCGAATATGTTGGGGCTTCGACCTTCCTAAGATGCCCACAAACTTTTCGCAAGCAAGGTAGTGAAAGACCGGCCAAAATTATGAACGCAGAAGGACGTCGTTCTCTTTCTCGTGCCTACAACAACAAGTCCTCTAGTTTGGCTGCAAATTAAGATGTGCACCAGACGAATGTTTGAAGAAAATTTTGATCCCGTTTCTATAAAAACTTCATGCAGATGGACAATACGTGTTTTGGCCGCATAGAGCATCATCGCATTACGTCAAAAAAAAACACAATCGTTCCTCAATACCTATTCGATCCCATTTGTACCCAAAAACCATGACCCAATAAATCTGTCTCAGTGCGCCCAATCGAAGATTTTTTCGGGATTTTCGGTTCCTTGGTGTACAAAAATAGCTGGAGAGCCTCGAATTGCAAACAGTTGATTGATAGAATCAAGAGATGCTTTCGCAAAGTTGACATGACGGCCGTACAACGCTCCTGTTTCGGGATCAAAAGGAATCTTCGCCGAATAGCCGATTATGCACCGTTTTCAAATGCACATTAATTTTTTTTCAACAATGGATAATGTATCTTTAATTTCGGTAAATCAGATCTTCTTCGTGTATCTTTGTCTTTTTTTGACAGCTTGAGAAAAAAATTCCAAAATTTTAGTTGTCACCCGTTAAATGGTTTATCCAATTTAATGTCCCAATTCAAGTCCAATGTCGAGTCCAGTTTAGTTCCAATTTCATATCCGATTTCAAATTCAATTTCTAGTGCATTTTCAAGTCCCATTCCATGTCTAAATGCAAGCATAATTCAAATCAAATTTCCACTTCAATTTCAAAGTCTAATTTAAATACGATTTCGTATCCAATAATTCTTTTTAAGTTCAATTCCGAGCCTAATTTAATTGAAATCTCAACTCCGATTTCAAGTTCAATTTCAAGTCCAATCTAATGTCCGATTTTAAGTTCAGTTTCGTGTCTAATTAAAATCAAATTTCAACTCCGATTTGAAGTTCAATACCAAGACTAATTTGAAGAACAATTTATTGCCCAATTTAAAGTACAATTTGAAGCACAATTGAGGTCCAATTTCAAGCCCAATTTTATGTCCCTTTTCAAAGCCTTTCCCAATTCAAATTTAATTGTTATTTCAGTTCCGGATGAAAGTCCAATTAAAAGTCCAATCTTATATCCGACGTCCAGTCCAATTTCAAGTCAAGTTCAATTCTGATTTTAAGTCCAATTTCAACCCCAATTTGAGCTCGAAATCTAATCTAATTCAAGTCAATTCATGTGCGACCTAAAATTCAATTACAACTTTCAATTCAAGTCCAGTTTGAAGTTCTATCTTTAGTTCAATTTTGATCTAATTTCAAACAAAACTTTTAATCCGAATTCAAATCCAAATGCTAATCTAATGTTTAATCTTAAGATCAACTTTAAGTTTGATTTCAAATCTAATTTAAATTGCACTAGTGGGCCCTGACTGGAACACACATCCCGTCTTTTCTACAACATTCAATGTAAAATAGTGAAACTCTGAAATTATGAGTTTTTAACCTAATCGATCGGAATTTTTGCGATAAATAAACTAATTACGTAAAAAAGATCCGCTGTCCCACGATTATTTGGTAATTGTTTGTCCAAAAGTTGCTTTTGAAAGGTCGATGGTAGTGTTACTGAATCCCAGCACCGCCCAGCCGAGATTCGAGTACCGTGGACCCCCGTTCGTTTGAACGATTCCTCATGCAAACTAACGGGGTTAGTTTTTAATTGAATTTGAATTGAATTTAATTGAACAACTGGCAACCTCAAATATGCTGAAACTTGTGTGAACTGGCCGCCCTGCTCTTTGTTATTGTTTTGGTGGTTTGATTTAGTTGCCAGTTGCAAGCACGAATATTGCATTCTCCGATCGGATTTCTATCATATTCGGTGGGAAAACGGATTGTGAAATAGATTAAACACGCTAGATCAGTAAAAACATATCGTGTTATGTGCATTGTCATTTGAACCATTTTCAATTTGCACGTCGTGCAAACCAGCGAGGTTGAAATTAAAAAGTGCTCAGATTAAAACGGTCAAACGAACGGGGGCCCACAGTATAGACGGCTGACTTGTTAGATCAACATCGTATACCTCGAACCTAACTGGGAGGTTGATTCCTAACTTCTTTAAAAATTGACAAAAAGATGAGGAAAATTAAAAAAACATTGACTGTATCACAGAGAACATAATTTTGTATTATTTTTAGAAAAAAATATTCGTATCGGTAAAAATATAGTTTCATAGCTGCAATTTCGTACCATTTAAAAACATTCGTAGCCTTATTTTCTACCGTAAACGTCGTCATTGCGAATGGTTCGTATTTAGTACGAGGCACATTCATAGCACATTTTGCACCAGATCGCATTTGATGCTTGGTTCTTATCTGGCATCGTAATTGACGACTGAACTTCGATTTTCGATTATGTCAGCAAAGAGAGTGTCTCCAGAAACGAATTTTTACGTTCATTCGATCCCACCATCATCCCGTGATGGTAGGGTCAGATTTGGCAATTTGTTCCGAAAGACCTTAACCCACCCAATTACCCCCAGTTCCGCCCTATTGAGAAATACTGGGCAAACATGAAGAGGAGACTCAAGGCAAAGGGAGAAGTTGCCAAAGACATCAATCAGATGACCTAGTGGAATAAGATCATAGACATAGCGGAATAAGATAGCCAAAACGATGGACGAGGAAAGTGTGCGCCACCTAATGAGCCATATTACAGGAAAAGTTCGAGAATTTCTTCGAAACCGTGACGAATAATTTTATCCGTATTTTTTCTTGAAAGTATGAAGAAAATGCTACATTTGTGTAAAATCTTGAATTCTATAATAAATAACTGAAATACACGCAATTGTTTTTGTTCCAATACTATCTGAAGCAAGCTTTAAGCTTCAGCAACATGGTGCTTTTTCGAGGTGCATTTTATCAGTGAAAAGTTACCTCTACAGAAAAACGAAATTTTTTATCAAATTGAAACATGGCACACATTCGGTGCATCTCTACTGTAACCTGTCCCTTCATCGGCCATAGTCCGAAGGTGGTAACAATATAGTACTTACTACAGGACCAGGTAACTTAATGGTTCCACTTAGCGCAATTGCTATTTTGGTGCACAGAAATCTGAATGGATCCCATTTTGTAAGGAAATTCATGCCACTGACGGAAGCAAAAGTAAGTGAAAAAGATATTTCAAAAGCACTTTTAAATCACTTTCAACTGTTCCAACAACCAGATACTTTTTTTTATGTGGGCAGCCTTTGACGAGACAAGCGCGTGGTTGGTTATCTCTGTCACCGGAACATGGTGGCTGCGTCGGCGGCAGCATCAACAAACGTTGTGGGTTGGGAAATTTCGCATATAGTAAACCATCGGTCTGCAGAAGAGAACGTAATACCGTAATACGTAGGGGCGACTTTAGCGGTCTGGATGAACAAAAAGCTATAACGTTTAAGCTTCGAGGGGAAAATCTCTAGACGCCGGCAAAGGACGAATTATGAGCAGAAACATTCGCATTTTTCATCGCATTTCTTCGCTACAATCCCGCGTGTTATGTAGGTACTACGACTAGAAAGACTACGAAGAACAATTTCCGCTAGATTATGTGGCGCAGAGAAAAAGACTCCATCTTTTTTTGGAACTGTGCGTTACAGTCGGTCGTTTTAAATGTTGCCGAGCTGTGTGACTCGATCTAATCCACCTAACGGTGAAACGGTGCTTGTTTCCCACTATTTAATAGGTACTAATGGAGCCACAGTATTATTCAAATAATGATACTGAAATGTGTACTCAAAGCTCAAACTGCAGTGCAATTTAAGTTTTTACAACAGATTTTCATACCTTGACTGATTGGCAAAATGTTATGACAACAAAGGTAAAATCTTTTGAAGAATGATCTTTTGTCGAGATTTGGTCGGTTGTAACTACGCATCGGAAATGGGGAAAGTTTTTTTTATTTTCGTATTTGCACGATTAAGTTGACCGTCGAAGATATGCTGAGAAAATTTTACCTCATTGCCCACATAATTTATCCTAACTGTTGGCGAATAAAACACTGTTTTTATAATTCCAAAAAACAATAAAAATAAGTCGAACACATGTAGTACATAATTTTTCTGCAATTATCGAGCAAACCGCTGGTTGTGGAAATTTTCTTCCCGGCTAGCTGTCACATTCACTCGGTGCAAATTCCCCGTATTAATCATTTGCTGGCTGGGGGCAGTCAAATTTCTTCACTCGCAAACAAATCTGCCCCGCTTGCATGGCTTTCATTCAATCCGTCCTTCTCCCTCGGAACTATGTATGCTGTTTCCGAATCGAGATTTCTGTTTCCTCAATGGAATTTACATCGTCGATATCCTACACTCGGGCTGAACGTACGTACATCAGGCAGGTCTGGACCGATGGTACAGGGTTGTGAATCGGTGTATTGCATCTGACTGCCATCTTGGGTCTTGATTTATTGATGGTTAGTGCCGTTGGAAAAGCCAGTTGGCTAATAAAATTTACATGCTCGGCTGAACCGGACATTACGTTGCAAACAGTTTCAGTCTGGTGAGTAAATAACTGTCTTAGAACGTACATAGAGCCTATACTGTTGTATACATATATTTTGAAAGATGTCACACGAAAACGTTCCATTCTAGTCACTTGAGATCGAATCTTTAAAGAGACCAATATTGGCCTGGCTTCTCCGGTCGCTGGCATTATTGGCAACCATCCGAGCTAAACGTCTCATATAGACAATGACAATTTCCTATAAACTAGCAGTGTCATGCTTACGAAAACTGTAGATATTTTCTGGGAAAAGTGAAACCGTGCCTGATCGGAAAACAAATACGACGGTCGTCCCTGGTGAACATCACATGTCAGACTAACGCTGTTAGGAGACACGCCGGGTAATGTGCTGTCAAATAATATTATTATACGGTGGTCTCACATATTATACCCGCATTTGAAGAAATCAAAAACTTTAAAAACTAGCACTGAATAAGTAGATGTTCATTTACATACTTTTGTATGAATTCAGTAGTGTGTTAAATTGCTTGCAATTTTTTGCGCTGGCGAGCGTCGAATAAAAAGCCAATCTATTCAGTTACACGTTTCATATGAAGACACGTGTTGAATACCTATAACAAAAGTTTAATTGCGTAGGCGACGGGAGAGCCAAAAATAGGAGTCTTTTCCGATGTAAGTCTGTTGCCCTGGAGCCAGCCGGAGACTTTTATAACGAGATTCAGCTCGCAGTGGAATATTTTGTTCCGTCGCCGGAGTTATATTGACTTTTGGACAGAGAGACGACCAGCTTAGATTACAACACGGTATTCGTTTTGCCCGGATAACATGACCGAATACTTGACTGTGCATGAATAGTTGTTATATTTTAACGATGAGAAACATGTTGGTAGCTTTTATAAGGAGGAAGATTTAAACTGTTGAATTCGTTTCGTAGAAAAATTTCTCTTGCATTCTCTGAAGATATCGAGTCAAGGACGTCCTGTGGTTTGTTCAATTTCAGCAATGACCATCCAGCTAAATATAAAAGTGCCACTAACTGATTCGACACAACATCCTTTAGCTGTTAATCACGAATTTAATAAAAGGCTCATTGGAGTCTAATTAAAACCTGATTTAGAAACAACGAAATAAGTAACTTGTTTTGTTCATTGTAAAAAATGCTGTTCCGGAAAATAATGTACCGTATAACTCACTTCCGCAGGAAAATAAACCGTACGTGCTCTAATAACATTTTACTTTCTTCTGCAATAATCTTTCCGCACTACCAACCTCCGCCAATCTCCACCAATTGCGTCGATTCAATCACCTAAAAGTATCCACCACTATATGAAGCAATACCCCGGTGGGGAGTCCAAATATTTACGAGCTATAGGTAACCAACCACACAGCACACGTAGTAGTAGTAGTAGTTGGTCGCGCAAAAATTGCGTAGCACTTCCAGTCTACATCACAAGTCCATTAACGCACGGCATCCGGATAAATCCATCCTAGCGGGCGGAGGTCTGCTTTTTTCTTTCACCTGATGCTATCAACGAACAACGGATGTGGTGCAACGGAAAACTTAAGCTGATGAATCTATTTATTTTCAAAGCAGGCTCACTGGTGGGGCCGGCTGGCTAAGGAAGGACTACACACAGTCTTAGTGTCTTTTGCTTACATTGAAATTTGTTCGGAAGTCCACAAAACGTGCAGAGCAAAATCGATACGAAAGTTTTGGTTTACTTTTCTGATACTGATACTGATACAATCTCTCTATCAACAATGTCGTGGCTTGTTATCAAATCCCATCGGGACTTGACCTTCGCTTCGGTGCCCTCAGAAACTTGCTGCTGCAATTATTTTCTGCTGCTACTGTTTTGTTTACCTTTTTCATGCTCTTCAGCCATTTCAAACGATTTAAGGGATAAAGGAAAATTGAATGCCAATTAGGAACAGACAAATTTTGTTCACGCTCAAGGGTATCATTGTTCGAATGTTTGCAAATGTAGAGCAGCACTGGCCTGCCCTTCTATAAATTATTGTATAACAAAATAATTCTTAAGATGTAACCGAGAAATACAGAATCGTCGAATCAATATCGCGGTATTTCTGCGATCAATGTTGCAAATTTTCATCACGATGAAGGCTCATCACCTGCTCATCAGCGATTTAAATCTTATCAACTGGCAACTCTATCGTATCCTGATTGCTCGCGATGAATCGCCGACGCAAAAACTGGTGAGCAAAATATGAATTGATTACGCTCGCAACTACTCGCTCGGTATCTCTGTCTCACATTCATCGCTAATTATCGTTAATAGCTGTCATCCAACCGAGAATGTATTTGGCAAATTACAAAAGAAATATTGCTCGTTCAAATACAAAACGTTATTCCTATCACATATAATAATTATGAACTTGTCAAACGTCAACATATACTTGCAACGCCATACACAACCAGTAACTTCAAGCGGCACACGGACAAACAAAATGGTTTCAAGATTTAGTTTCAATGAAATGCAAACCTGGTGCAATATTATTATTATTTTTTGGTGCCTCGAAGGTTCGAAGCTATGAAAAATAATATATCTTCTTCTTGTGTGATTAACGATGAAGGCTGATAATAAAAATATCGTCGGCTACTGTTCAAAATTTGATCCTTTGAGCTTGTCATTGTCACAAAAAAAAGATTTATGCTGCACTCTACGTGGATGTTGACAAATTATGAATAGCATGTTAAAATAATTTTATGAGATTTAGACTTCTGGGTGTAGAAAAACGTTGATGTTTTGAAGTGCATTTATGTATTATGTCGCAAAAATGTATATTCCAAGTATCTCAGGTGCTAATAGTTGAACTGAAAAACCAACATAAATGTTAGGTACATGTTTTTTGACGGTATAATTCAATATCCGATAGCGCTTTAGCCTGTTTTCTAAAATTGATAAATCATAGCTACTCATCGCGATGAGTAAAATGCGAGGTATTCGTTTTTGATTGGCATCACTAGCGATCAAATCATTGCATGAAAAAGAGTGAGTGGTAATTCGCTTTTCTCTCACTCTCATTAAATAATTCTCAGCTAGAAAGCATTGCCAGAGAATTTGACGTTATGGAATCACCTTTGAGTGTGTTGCGAACCGAATCAGTACTTTTATCAATGAATAGCAACTTTGTCTGCGATAAGTGAAATTATTGCGTAAAAATAGATCGAGATATAGTCCAACTATAACCTTAATTGTAGCCGCCCAGTTAGCTAGCTACGATGCTGATCTAATAAGCCAGTTGTCGTATGTTCGAATCTCGGCTAGGCGGTGCTTGCTAGATAGAGTCAGTAGGATCGTTGCACTGGCCCCGTAATTTTCCTGTACTCTAACAGCCGGCTGCGAAGCCTGTCGATAAAGAAGGGTAATGTCTAAAGACGGTATAAACCTAAGGCTTTGCTTTTATAACCTTTATTTTAACTGCATTTTTTAGTGATTCAGGTAGGATTCCAAGGTCCAATTTCATGTCCAACTACAAATTTATATTCAAGTTAATTTCAAGTCTAATTCAGTTTCTAATTCCAAACCTGATTTCAAATCCAATTTCAACTTCAATTTCAAGTCCTATTTAAAGTCCAATTCCGATTTCTAAATTATTTCCAATTTCACCTCCGATTTCAAGTTCAATTGGAGTTCAATTTCAAGCTTTGATGTACCCAGGCTGGGGCCCAGTGGGGCACGTGCTACACCTTCTCTATAATACAATGTAAAACAAAATAATTTCTGCGATCCAGAAGTCCGCAGAATTTAATTTAATCGACCACTAAAACTAAACATTTTTGCGTAAATATAGTTCTAGTTCCAAGTCCAGAATAAATCCAATTTCAAGTCCGATTTCAAATCCAATTTAAAACCTATTTATTTCTATTTTTATGTTCAATTTTAAGTTAGCTGATGGTGTAAAACTTCAAAGAAAAGTCGGAAAACTATGTTTTGTAACGTGGAAATTTCTCGTTTGTCAATAATATTTCAACGCTCAAACTTTCATGATAATATTTTTTGTTGTTCCTGATTTATGGCTGAGGTTTTCAGAGAAAATGAAAGTTTGTTGAACATATTCACAGTTGGATTACACAGTTGGATGTAGAGGTAATTCGTCTCTTGCTGCTCTCCAGAAAATGGAGCGAAAATGGGAAGAATGAGACAAAAGGAGAAAAACGGAAAAGAAACACAGAACGTAACAGAAAAGGAGGAAAAACGGGAAAGACGAACGGAAAACGGAACTCGGGACCGAAACGAAAAAGTAAAAAGTCGAAACGGGGCAGAAAATGACGAAAAAACGAAAACCGGAAGAAAGGAAAATATGGACTGTAAGGTGTGAAAAACCTTTAATTAGGTTAAGTTCGACTTAATGTCCAACCCAATTTATTTCAAATTTAATATCTTATATTAAATGCAACTTCAAGTCAATTTTAATGTCACAATTGTAGTTCAAATTCATGTCTCATTTTGAGTTTAAATTTTAATTCTAGACTCAAGTGCCATTTCAAAGCCACCTTAAGGAAAATTTCAAATCTAATTAAGATCCAATTTGGTTCTTCGATCTCAAATTCAATTAGGGTATGTTGCTGCTTCGTCGTAACTGCCTATTCCCGTCCTATCCAACACAAATTATTAAAAATATCAGTGCTTTTTATGACACACAATGCAAGATTAGTTATTCCCTATTATTTTAGTTTGTTGACTATCATCCGCGATCAATCAAAGTGTGCTGAGATCTTTTCAAATGCTTTTTGCCTTTCTACTATATAAATATATAGTATAAAGGTATAGAAATCACTTGGAAAACCGGAAATGGAAAGAAGGTCCTGCGGGCCGAATGTCATATACCACTCGACTCAGTTTCGAAAACTGAGCATTTTCTGTGTGTGTGTATGTATGTGTGTGTGTGTGTGTGTGTGTGTGTGTGTGTGTGTGTGTGTGTGTGTGTGTGTGTGTGTGTGTGTGTGTGTGTGTGTGTGTGTGTGTGTGTGTGTGTGTGTGTGTGTGTGTGTGTGTGTGTGTGTGTGTGTGTGTGTGTGTGTGTGTGTGTGTATGTAACGCTTTCAATCTCACTCACTTTTCTCGGAGATGGCTGGACCGATTTTAATGTTCTTAGTGTCAAATGAAAGGTCTAGGGGTCCCATTGGTCGCTATTGAATTTCATACTGATCGGACTTTTAGTTCAAAAGTTATGTATAAAAATACGAAAAATATGGGACTTCATTATCTCATAGATCCCTTAACCGATTTGAACAAAATTGATTGCATATGAAAGAGGAGTCTTGCAAACCCTTAAGTTCCAAATTTCATGACGATTGGACTTGTAGTTTGAAAGTTACATAAAGAAATGGGAAAAAAATAGTATTTAAAACATATTTTTCAAACATATAAACATTAATTCAATGAAAAACATCACGCATTTTATTATTATTTGAAAATTACTGCTGAGATCTATCAAACGAAACCGAGTTATTGAAAATCGGACGGTTCATTCAAAAGTTATTCAAACTTTAACACTTGAGCACTGTATATTAAACCGTTAAAACGTGTGAAATCAAAACATATCAATCAAATGTTGATTGTATTCAATGTGTGTGATGTATGTATGTATGTATGTATGTATGTATGTATGTATGTATGTATGTATGTATGTATGTATGTATGTATGTATGTATGTATGTATGAATGTATGTATGTATGTATGTATGTATGTATGTATGTATGTATGTATGTATGTATGTATGTATGTATGTATGTATGTATGTATGTATGTATGTATGTATGTATGTATGTATGTATGTATGTATGTATGTATGTATGTATGTATGTATGTATGTATGTATGTATGTATGTATGTATGTATGTATGTATGTATGTATGTATGTATGTATGTATGTATGTATGTATGTATGTATGTATGTATGTATGTATGTATGTATGTATGTATGTATGTATGTATGTATGTATGTATGTATGTATGTATGTATGTATGTATGTATGTATGTATGTATGTATGTATGTATGTATGTATGTATGTATGTATGTATGTATGTATGTATGTATGTATGTATGTATGTATGTATGTATGTATGTATGTATGTATGTATGTATGTATGTATGCATGTATGTATGTATGTATGTATGTATGTATGTATGTATGTAAGTGTGTATGTGATGACAATTTGCAATTTTTAAATTTGCATTGAAATTCAAGAAAAGTGAGAAACATGTCAATTGTCTGAAGTTTTTGAAGCCTCTTAGTGGAATACGAACTCTGAAATTAAAGAAAAGAAAAAACTTTTACCGACTAAATTCCACTATTTAATATTCGTTCGCGACAGATACGTATACGCTTTGAAATAAGACACTGATGAAGCCTGCACGTCGTAGGCGAACTACGTATCTGTTGCAAATAAATATTAAATAGTGGGATTCAATCGAAATTTTTTTTCTTTCTTTGATTTCAGGTTTCAATTGTCATTTTCTTCTCTTGCTGTTACTCACAATTGTACAAGGAAAGCAAAAAGCGAAAAAAAGCAGTTGATTTAAGCATGTAGGTAAAGTGGTGTATAGGATTAAAGTGTGTTGATTTTACCAAATAAATTTATACAAATTTCAAACAAATTTTGCGCATCAATAGATGCTCTTTTCAATCATTAGATATTAGAGCTTAGAAATGTTATATGAAAAATAGGAAGTAAACGTTGCGCGGTAGTAATTTTGTAAGGTTTGTTTTCGTTAGTGACATTTTAAAGGACAGATGTCTTATGTCATGTATCATGTTTTAATAAATCCAAAATGACAAGCGCTGGAAATCATGTCGATCATATTTTTCATTCTCAAGCATGTTTATGGCGCAACTTTTGCACTATTTTTCGACCTCGTCTTGTTTTCCTAACCCTCTAACATTGTAAAAACGATGCGATCAAGCTAATGACTATCTTTTCATGAAGGTACATTCAGAAGAAGCTCAAGTTTTGATTTTCATGCAAAAATAATTATCTGAAGGAGCACTAGCTAAGAAATTTCTCTTTTTCATATCTAATGCTCTATTCAGTTATTTTTTCTAATCCAGATATGTTGCAAAATTGAAGCCAAGCAAACTAATAGTAAAATTTTCAGATTAATCATTTTGTTGTAGATATCCTTTTTCTTCAAAAGCGAAGTATAATAAAAAAAATTCTGAACTCTTGTTTTTCAAAGATGCTAACTTTTGAACGCATGGTATTAATATCAAAATATCAAAACATCTGCTATGAACACATATTTCATATTGTCAATTCAAAACAAAACAGTCTAAGGTAGTTAGATACTGATGAAGGTCACACGTCGAGACCGAAATACGTATTTATCAATAGAGCACAGTAGTAGAATTAAAGGATATAAATAACTTTTTGTTTTTCTTCTTTTTTATCAATTCAAAACAAGTTTCGTATGTGGCTCTGAAGCCCGAAAGTTAAGGCCGTCTGTAGACCCGTTAGAGGGTTAATTTCAAATTTTCTATATATATTCATTCAAGTCTGTATAAATTATCTTTTGAGTTAACATTATTTTTCTATCAATCACGTAAATATTATAAGACTAAATAAGGTGTTCATCAAGTAACATAAATGACGCTTACAAGTATTGACGCACCGAAGGAAAGAAAATATAATTATTCTACGCAATACGTTGTGAATTTTATTGGCAAATTTTTGAGGAATTTGAGGAATACGGAACGGATATTGAAGAAAATAGTCAAGTTAATTATAGATGTTTCTGAGAAATTAAATAATGATTATTGAGGCAGTAGAAAGGCTAGGTCACGCCGCTAGGTGGATTAATTCGGGTTTTTTCATTAAAGAATTCCTACCAGCCAAATTTCCTACGTTTTTTCGTGCGACGAAGAAGAAAATGTCGACTAATCGATTCAATTTCCGTCATTCATAAATGAAAATAACTCACGCAACGCATTGTCGTTATTCTACAGCCAGCAAAACTTGCCTAACCAGCAGAAATTTTGCAGAATAACATTTGTCATGCCGTCTTACACAAATACATGCGCGCTAATTTCATAAACATTGTTGTGATTTTTAGTTCGCACGATGAAAACTTTTGATGGACGTATTTTAAAATGGTACGACGAATTTAAGAAATAAAGTCAGTCGCGTAATTTCAATAAAATGCTTTAATAATCGCTTTTTAGTGATTTTTAAGTGCACGGATCGGAAGATAAGTGTGTTTGAGTTAAATCAGCACAATCACTTTTGGAGTATTCATTAAATCCATCCAAGAAATGATGAAAATTCGAGTGGCTTTACTTACTACGACGGGAAGTAGAAATAAACCCTACACGTTCAATTTGATTTCCTTATTAAAACCCAAATCTTTAAGTCTTATTTAATTCCAATTTCACCTCCGATTTCGCAATTTCAAGTCCAACTGAGGTCCAATTTAAGATCTAATTTAATGTCCAATTCCAAACCTGTTTTCAAATAATAATTCAAGTTTATACTTAAGGCCAATTTCATGTTCCATTTTAAGTTCTATTTAAAGCTAAATTTTATGTCCTTCTTGGATTCTACTTTTAAGTCCAAGTTCAAGTCAACTTCAATGTCCCAATTGAGTTCAATTTAAAGTCTTATTTTAAGTCGAGTAAAATTCCAATCTCACTTCCAATTTCAGGTCTAATGTCAAGTGCAATTTTAATGCCACTTTAGCGCCACTTTCAAGTCCATTTTAAATCTAATTTCGCTCGTGTTCTCAACTTCAATTTGAATTGCAACTTGACGTTCTAATTAAAATCCAAGTTCAATTTAATGTCCCATTGTAATTTACTTCAAGTCAAATTTTATGTCCTAATTATGATCTTTTTTTAACTCCCATTTTAAGTCCAATTTAATGTCACTTTTTAAGTTTAATTTGAAGTCAAACTTAAAGTTCAGTTTCAAGTCTAACTTCATTCAATTTTACCTTCGAATTGATCCGAATTGAAATCGAATTCCAACTCTATTTTTAAGTTAAATTTAATTCCAAGTTTATTTACGGTAGTCAAGTTGAATTTGACGCGCAATTTAAGTTATGTATCAAGTCACATTTCCTGTATCATTTTAGTCTAATTTAGTTGAAATGCTCCTACTTAATGTCCAAATCAATTTTGTTCCAATTGAATCTCTTGATATAAAGTTCATTTTCAAGTCAAATTTAGTGTCCCAATTGAAATCCCATTTAATGTCCCATTTCAAGTCGAGAATAATTCCAGTTTCACTTCCAATGTTAGATCCAATTTCATCTGCAATTTCAAGGCTACTTAAAGGCCAATTTCAAGTCCAATTTAATGTGGTAATTAAAATCCAAGTTTTCTTATTCAGTTTTAAGTTCAATTTCAAGTTCAATTGAATGTTCCATTTTAGGTTTAGTTTCAAGTCTAGTTAAATTCAATTTCACCTTTGATTTCAGCTCAATTGCAATCTTGTTTCAAATTTAGTTTAAATTGTAATTTAGTGTCCCATTTTAAGGCTAATTTAATGTTCCATTATGAACCATTATGGTGAAGTAGAACTTACCTTTGTTTTTCGGCCCATTTTCAAGTGCGATTTCAAGCCCAACTGAGGTCTTATTTTAAGCTCAAGTTTAATGTTCCATGTTATGGCCAATTTAATGTTCCATTTTAAGTTTGAATCAAATTTTAATTCAAATTTAAGCGTGTATGGTACTATATCTCTGCATATCAGCGTTGATAGGAGGAAATGTTTATCAAGTTAGGGACTATTATGGCTAATTTCATTATGCCTGAATTTTATTTTCAGGTCCCATGAAAACACCAGTCGCCGCGCATGTTTGGGTCGCCGCGCGCTGAGTGATATTTTCATCAATTTCATTAAATTGTGATGGGGACTCTTAATTCTATACATACAGTTGTGTTGTCTCAACAAAACGAGATGCATTCATTTGAATGTATTAATCTCAATTTGCAAATATCAATGAAAGTGTCACCTAGTGCGAGGTGGTTGTCCAAGTCGACTGGTGCTTTCACGGTATAATAAATTCAAATTTGTCACGAGGTTTTCGAGTCACCGTGCATCTCGCATGTGCATAATATTTTTAGATATAAATTAACAAATTATGGTTGATAATGTAGTACCATTACCATTGTATTAAATTCAAAAAAGGTGAATTTGTGATCTTAATTTTCGTAATTACTGACTTTACAAGAAAATTTTCGAATATTCTAGTTAGTCTCATACAACCGGTGCTTACATCTCAAGTCTCTTTTTACACTTTTTTAACGATTTTTGAATTAACACATGTGGGAAATGTGTGATGCGTTGTCAAAAAGGATTTAAAGTAGTAGTGCTCACATAAAAAAAACTAAGTAAGCAAGGGCCAGAACTCAGACGCGGACAAAAGAGGAGACGACTGAATACGATGACAATAACAAGACGATTCACCGAGACTTGAAATAAGGTTTAAATTAGACTTTTAATTATACATAAATTGGGACAATAAATTTGATTCGAGGCTTAACTTAAAATAAGACACTAAATGAAAATCGAATTGAATTGGACATTACTTTCAATTAAATTACATAACTTTCACATAACTTTCAATTAAATCAAACTAGAAATTGAACTATGTTACAAGAGGTTGGACTTGATATTCGGCTTAAACAGTAATTGAATTTGACTTAATCTCGAGCTTAATTCGGACAACTTAAGTCCTCTTAGTCCGAGAAACGGCGTTCAATCGACCGACATAGGTTAATTCGACCGGCTTATTTTGCTTGGTTAACTCGCGAGTCGGGCCGAGACCCAATTAGCAATACGCTGCAGTCCATCAACTTGCATATTAAAGTTAAATTATAATTCAAATTTAGTAATCCAATTACGGTCACTTTTAAGTCAAATTCAATTACTGTTTAAGCCGAATATCAAGTCCAACCTCTTGTAACATAGTTCAATTTCTAGTTTGATTTAATTGAAAGTTATGTGAAAGTTATGTAATTTAATTGAAAGTAATGTCCAATTCAATTCGATTTTCATTTAGTGTCTTATTTTAAGTTAAGCCTCGAATCAAATTTATTGTCCCAATTTATGTATAATTAAAAGTCTAATTTAAACCTTATTTCAAGTCCAATAAAATGTCCCATTTTAAGTCCAATTTCAAGTCGTATTTCAAGTTCAATTTCAAAATCCAAATTAATTTCAATATAATTCCAATTTCTCGTCTAATTTTAAGTAAAATTTTAAATTAGAAAGGCGTCTATGCTCAAGGCTTTGCAGTTTTTCTCGTCTAATTTAACTCTAATTTATATCTGACTTTATGTCAAATTTCCAGACTAGTTAAATTTCATTTTCAAATCAAAGTCCATTTTAAGTCTAATTTCATGTCCACTTAACAGTTAAATTGTGTGTTCAATTTTAAATGAAAGTTTAAGTTCAAGTTCGAATTCAAATTAAAATCCGAATTTTTACCATCAAGTCCAATCCTAAGTTTAATTTAAAATACAATTTGAAGTCCACGGGTAGGCCCAAAGTGGGGGTGCTCCCAAACTGGACCCAAAGTGGGGCCCAAAGTGCAACTAGCCCAGAGTCCAAAAGTATTATTAACTGTTGAATTACAAGACATATTTGTACTAATAATGAAGTTTTACGCATATAAATGAAGTTAAGCCACAATTACAATAGACGAATAAAAGGACTGCGAACCCGTAGAATTATAACACAGAATCCAGCTCGTTTCCAGAGCAAGCTGGAGAACTTTCTAGCTGAATTTTTTTCGATTAGGTTAAGATTCTTTTTAATTATTCTGAAACCCCGAAAATTGACTTCGATAGTATTTTCTCTCATTTGACGGTAGTTTTAACAGTACAGCTTTTTCAGAGACGGATGCATTCTACGGATCAGCAACAATCTCGTTCAATTAGTGTTGAAGTATTTTTAGAAAATTTGCATATTTATAAATAAAAAGCTGGTCGATCCCTTTCTGCAGACCAAACAAATGAGAAATAAAAAGAACAGGTTCAGCTGCTAATCGTAATGAATATTACATTAGCAACTTTGACAGTCTACAATGTCTCCCTTAATCGTTGAATCATCGTTTGCTAGGGAGCCTAAAAATATGGACCATCCAAAAAATTGCTTGTACAGTGCAAAACACCTTTTGAACATGATTCTCGACCATCGCTTTAAATCTACTTTAAACCCCGCAAATAATTCGATTCAAATCAAATTCGAAACAACAACGATAAGTGAAAATCATTCACAACCCACTTCATTGCAGGTAATAACCTTCCCTGCGGTTAATTTCAATTAAACTTCACCCATCAGAATCACATTATCTCGATTGGTTGCACTGTCACCAGAAACCAGCAGCGTCATGGGTGTTATCACAAACTGCAACGACCTACACGGTAAGCTAGGTCCCATGATGGCCCAAAACAGCAGGGACAAAACGGAAAACGCCTTATCCTAATCACTCAGAGAAAACGTTGGTCACGGGTTCATAACCTGCTCGGGCAACAACGGCGCGGTGGTACCGCGCGAGAGCAGATGAGCTCCCGAATGTTTATAATCTTCCGTCGAACCGGTTTACATAATCGAAGCATCCACTCTGTGCTCCGTCGATTGAAACTTTCCTTTTCTGTACTCTCCCTCTCGCCAGAATGGTCGGAACACTCAATTCCAGTAAACATTGAGTGCCACCCATTCGAACGTCGGAACGGTTCGATGTCACGTGAGAGGTCACTCATTTTCCGCCTGTCGTCAGAAGGGTGTGTTTGAGTGTCACAGTTTGATCACCGTCCGCAGCCGGCCGACCGTTTTAGCTCCGGTTGGTTGTCCAATCCTTTCCCTTCGACGGCGTCCAGAATCGCGGCAAATTGTTGCATATTTTCTTTGTTTCCTCTTGCTGGTTTCAGCTTTGACCAGACGAGCCAGTATAGAGCCCTTGCCAGCACACTAACAGACAAATAGTTATATTTTTCTCTGCTATACCATGCTTTATCCTGCCTGGCTACTGTATCTCGCTGCCCACAGGAGAGAGTTTATTTTTCCTCCCCGGCTGGTGCAAGCCGTGCTATAGATATTTAAAGTAATGCTTTCCCACGATCGGATTATTAGCATAAAATAATAAATGATGGTTGCTGTTGGCCGTATGGGCCTAACCCGATGAGAACCATTTGTTGGCAACCTGTTGATCTAGCCTTTCCGTTGCGGTGTATTTATATGCTGCTCAGGGCTTCTCCATTTTTGAATAAATCAACATTACCTGTTGATATAGAATTTAGGAAGCCCGCTAAATACAGTTTATAGTGGTGGTCCCTGGAAATGCAAAATTTTAAATGTCTTCCCAATGTTAAAAGCGTAAAGATATTACGAAATTATAAAAAAAAGTTTTTCGACAGGGTTACCAGTCAGATATATTTTCAAGGCAGTTTCCGGTTGTTACAATTTTATTCGAACGTGCATTAAAATCCAGTACGGTCAAGGGAATTTCTAATGTGTTTTGTTCTATCCCGAAACATCTTATCTCGTTATTTGCGATGAAAAAAATCGAGTGCTTCACCGGCCGACGGTCACTACGAGCAGTTATGGGAATAAGCCTTAAAAATTTAACTCTTCCTGTTGTTTCAAGAAAACAGCCAGCTCAGATTGGTGGACCGATACGGGTGGAGCACGAAACAACTGCCGGGAGAATTTTCAGCTTTCATTTCCCGTTTATTCATCTTGATACTGAGCAACTCATAAACAGACGAGTAATTTTCATTTCATTTATGGCGAGTATCGTTTATACCCTTTAGGGAAAGCCTTTTCTTCTGCCTCTTTGCTTCAATTGGTCGTTCGCTGATGGTTCAAACTTGATTCGAAGGAAAAAATCTTCGTTGTTTATGCTTCAAAACATGTCCGTACAAGATTCGGGTTCTGTTCTTAACAACTCGTAAACAACTGAAAAACAGTCAGGCCTGCGGCCATTGTTCATTGATCAGGAATTTGGAACAACAGCCAGTTTTATGCCAAAGCGAATTTTTTAAATTCATTTTCTTTAAATGATTATCAAGAGATTTTACTGTTCACCGTAAAAATGTACCGGATAGCTCATTTACTTTGGAAAGACGTGGTGCACCTGAGTAAGGCTTCACAAAACAGTGTCAATGTCAAACATACTCGGAAAATATTGACATAGATATAGACTCGTAGAATTATTGTATTATTGAACTACTCAAACAACACAGTGCTCAAGAAAATTTGGCACCCGTAGTCCATTCGCCCACACTGGACAAGAACCAATTTAAAATGTTTTTGTCCTGAAAACTAAGAAATAAATCCTGTTCAGAATTATTGTTCTCTTAAAACGTTTACTTATGTTTGGAGAAAATTAAACTAATTGGTAGATACCTGAAAGCATTGTCTTTTCTATTGGCTTTTAACTGGGCATAATTTTAACATGGTGCTGAAGCTTCTTGAGTATGAACTTTTTTTTAGCAAGGTCAAATCGTACATTTCGATGGAACAACATGGCTGTTTTTACAATATGCTTGTTAATACGAACATGTTGCAGTTTAGCTAGTTTTGCCTCCGTCATATAAAAGGTGCTGCTAAAATTGCTTAAAGCTGCTTTCGATCGCTTGGACCACCAACAACTGCTACGGAAAATGAACCAGCTAAAGACTTTGAATAAATTTGCCTGTTGGCGACAGACATATCTGTCGTACCGCAGCCTCCGATGTTCCACAGGGAAATAAATGAGGACTACAACTTTTCATCATTTGCTTCACTATCATTTATTTTGTTATTTTACCGGGATGCAATCTATGATATGCCAATGATTTAGAAATATTCCTTGTTGTACGACCCGTAAAGAACAGTAAACAGCTACGAGACTTTATAAACCGATTCGCAGATAGGTGTCGTATAAAGTCGTATAAGCATCTCCAAATGTTTAGCTATCGATTTCACTAGAAGCAAAACTCCAATCATGCAAGATCCAATCATGTATGTATGTCAAGTACCAGGGAATAAAAATGGATTATCCGCTTAGCCAAGGACTTACGTGATCCGCATTGTCTGCACGTCCTCTACTTCTCCTAGTGCCATCCATTCTTAATTCGGTCTCTATTGTAGCCGTATACAGGGTGTTCAATAAGCTCGAATACACTTTAAAAACGTGTTTAAAAAATGAAAATACAAGATATTCTTTTCTGAGACAATTTTTATTGCAGTAGTGTTTATTGAGAGAACCTGTACGTACCGTAGAGGTCACGAAGTGCTGGGCCATAACCTTCTCCAGAACCTCGGTCTTATAGTACGCGGCGTTGATTTTCACGTCTTTCTCGATAAACACCAGTGGAAGCTTCCCACGCTTGGATTCGGCCCCCCAAACCATCAACGACGCGGCGCTCTGGAACCGCGGGATGTTGATGTGGGACGGGGGGATGCTGGGCAACAACGGCACCCACAGCTGATCATTTTGGATATTGTGCGGCTGTTGCAAGATGAAGAGTTTCTCATCAGAAAACACGAACTCCTAACCATCCAGCGTGACACGAAAGTATCAGTTTTGCTCTGTCCAGCCTCTTCTTCGTTGTAGCCTCCGTTACCCCGTGAACCCTGCGTTTTTTGTACAGCTTGCGTCCCAGGTCCTTCGCCATGATGCATCACGATGGTGTGGGCAGTCCCGATCGACACATCCAGGTCAACAGCGGTCTTCCGGATCGAACGGTCCTAATAGATAAAATTCCGCTTTACCTCGGGGGATTTCAACCGCCGAAATATGTCGCCGGGTCTCTCATCTCTCGCAAACAACTTCACTACGACGTTGCGGTTGTGGTACTCCTTCATCGCGCGCGGTAAACAAATAACAAATGACATCAAGTCGACACCTTGCGCGTTGGTTAACTTATATGTAAGGCAAAAGCTGGCACCAATACCAATACACAGAATGCACATGACGCGCACTTACACAACGATGAAAAGTTGTATTCGAACTTATTGAACACCCTGTATATACGTCTCAAGATTTCAAGAATCGAAGCTGGGCAAGGAGGATTCATTGGACATACATTTAGAATTTTATAACTTTTTAAGTTCTTTATATAATTTTTAGACTCTTTTTTTCCTTTTTGCCATCTGTTTCATTTTTATTGTATTATTTTTACATAATTTTGGGCTGTTTTTGCATTGCCTTTTCCGTTGCCATTGCCTTATCTTTGTATTATTTTCTTTTTTGTAATTAGTTTCAGCTTTTTGATTAATTTTTGCCTAACCTTTGTATCTTTTTTGTGTCATTTTGGTGTCGTTTTTGTATCCTATTTGTCATTTTATATTCATATTTTAGAGGGGTACTCTATCATTCTTACACACTTTTTATGTAATTGTATTTTTGTGTTAAATTTCCTGTGATTTTTGTATTATATTTACGTCTTTTCTGTAATTTTCAATATATTATAGGACGTATTTGTGCAAGAATGAAAGTTTTTAGTGTCTCTGTGTCCAGTTTTATTTTTTCAGTGTTTAGTGTGATTTGTTTTGAAATTACAATTAGTTAGACATGGTTTTATACCATTTTGGTGCCATTTTTTATTATTTCTGTACCCTTTTTTCATTTCTGTGTTTTTGTTTATGTTATTTTTGTGATTTTTTAGTTTCGTTTTTGTGTCTTTGTATTTCTTTTGTTTCATTTTTGCGTTATTTTTGTATTATTTCTTATAGTATTTCAAGTCATTGTTGACCTTTTTTGGGAAATGTGGGAAGTGCCTGGTGCGAAGAATGATACTCTAGATGAAGTAGAAAATATTGATATATAAAAATATATTCAAAAATATTATGGGTCGTTTAATAGCAGTTCGGGTTTGCACTCACGCTCTTTCCTTATGGTACCCGAATGCTTTACTGACTTAACTACCGTCGCACCCTTATATTAGACTAGCTGATTACCCGATCTTACTCGGGGCCCCTTTGCCTCTCAGTCACTTGTACATCTGTTATTGTAACGAAAATTCTCATAGTGCAAAAAACAAAACCCTTTTTTCATTTTAATGTGTCTACTTTCTTTGTCAGTTTCCCTCATGTTGTCCCCCAGCCACTTCTGACTTTTCCCGGTAATCCCTATAAATCGACAAAAAACCGTTTTTGAACCTCCCTTTGTTAATGGCCACCCTATCCCCCGTTTCAGAAATGCAGCAACTTGTACAACTGCTATCGTTCCAATTGCAAGACAAACGCACCCCTTTATTCATTTGAACCTTTCTTTCCCCTTGTAAGAGACCATCTCCCTCTTTTGTCAACCCCCCTGTGCTGATTATGCGCTGATTCTATTATGACAAAATACATGTGTTTGGCAAACGACGTTTAATGAAGAACAGTCCTGAAGTCCCGGAGCTATGGCGAAACATACATTCATACTCACGTTCTTCGTCCCCCTACTTGTCGATTCTTTCCCAGTCAGCTCCCTCTTCTGTCACGTAGCTAATCATGGATTGATTTGCTCTATGAAAATCACTATAATGGAAACTAAACAGAAGTCTTTTTTACCATATATTCCTCTTCGGTGGAACCCCCTCTTTTCTCAAAGTTTTCTTAGCCCCTTGTTAGGGCCCCCATCCTTTTGGCAACCTCCCAGTGTTGATTCTCTTATGTCAAGTGTGCCAAGTTTGAAAGAAGCGTCCAGGCGTTTCGGAGGTATGGTCTTCCCCCTCTTACCAACCCCCCAGTGCTGATTCCCTTGTATCAAGGGATATGTGTGCTTAGTTTGGTGGAGATCGGTCAAGGCGTTCTGGAGTTATGGTGGAACATACAAACAAACTCACGTTCACTTTTATATATAGAGCAGTTACACGTGAAATAGGTAAATGACAAAATTTGAACCTTTCTGATTGAGATGAAACTTTACAAACGTGTTTGATAAGTGGGAGTATGCACCTTCCACAGGTTTTGGCGCCATTTTGATTCAAGACTCATTTTTAAGAAGGGTGATTTTATTTTCATGTGTTTGAAAGATTGTATCTCGAAAACTATCGATTTTACAAAAATTATGTCTAATCAAAAGATTTCTGAACATGAAAAAAATATGCACTGAAACAAATATTTTACTAATTTTTAAAAATTTGAAAATAAAACTTAAAATTAAGATATCAAAAATATACCATTTTTGAAAATTTTCAATTTTTTTTTTTGGTAAAAATAAAAGTAATTTGCAACCTTTTAAAAGTTATCTTGAGATGGAGCAACTTTCATGGACGGACTTCGTAGAACAACGACTTTCATGATTTTTTCCCAACTTGGAATTTTTCAAGTAACAGATGAATTTGTAATACAAATAACAATTCTTTATGTCATTTACAACAAAATTGATCATAATAATTATTTTTCTAAATGTAGCCGTTTTCGAGATATTCGGAGAAAAAGTTAGATTTATTTTAATTTTTTATGTTGAACACGTCTTTTTGATATGTTACTCCAGTTGCTCCACTGTTTCTATAAAATTTCTAATAACTACATTTAATTTCCTACAATTTATCCGAAAACACCTTATTGAGCCAACTTTTCGCTTTTGAGTTGTGGGTATTTTGAAAACTGTATTCTGAAAACCTGGACACGCTGATTAGTTAGTAACTTTTTATCGCGTGAGTAAACATAACAGAAATGTTGACTAAAATAGTTAAAAGTATGTTGTGTATATCGGTAAAGTTTTACCAAAATAGATTAGGAGATTACAGTGATATCTTTGGAACAAGAGAAGGTACGCAAAAAACTTTGAGTATTTTCTTCGAAAAGCCAAATGCTTCTCATCAACGGAGCAGTAAACAGCTCAGAATCGAACACTCAACCGTATCCCAAGTAATTAGACGTTCCAGAAGCATCAGATTACCAAACGGAGTGATGACAGCGGTAGGAAACGCGGTGCCACAGACCCGACGAATGCCAGCACGGATACTTATCCAATTTTGTTTTATTCCCTCAGTTTTATCACTCCACGCACCACAACCTCGTCTCGACGACGATAATTTTTTTGTATGATTACTTTTGTTTCTACCGTCGTTAATGGCATTAACTTAATGCCAATGCACACCTAATTTGATAGATGTTTCTTGTGGCATTTTTCCTCAGTTTTCCAATGGTGATCTCCAAATTGAAATCAATTGGGGGCTCATGGCGAAAACGGCAATTTTTTTATCAAATCTAATATGGCAACCAAATCCAAGATGGTCACCAATTTTGTTTTGTTTCATATACAGGTATACCTCGATAGTACGTACACCTTTGCTTCGTTTAGCGTACGTATTACCGAAATGTACGTAGTATCGAATCACAATTTTAGGTTTTAAATCATTGTTGAATTACGCTTAAAATTGCATGAAATAAGCAAATTTACATACACTATTGATTAAATATATATTTTGGTGGTATTGATTTAATACAGCAGTTAATTTTAATTTTTTTTAAATCAACGATTTTGCTCTTTGTGAAGCTTGGCATGAAACAAATAAAATGTTGCTGGAAAATGCACGTACTATCGAGGCAAAATGTACGTATAATCGAGGATACGTACTATCGAGGCAAAATGTACGTATTATGGAGGATGCGTACTATCTAGGGTACGTACTAACGAGGGTACGTCCTATCGAGGTATACCTGTAAAAAAACGGTCCTTCCTCTTTACAAAACCATGTCGTTTGTTTCATAGCAAATTTTGAAAATGTCACAAGAATTATATATATGAAAATTGTGAACCATGTTACAGATAATTGGTTAATTCATTTTGGTAACGTTAATGCACACCTAATTTGGTTAATGTTTCTCATAGCATTTTTCTCAGCTTTACAATGGTGGTCTTAAAATGGAAATCGGTAGGGGTGCTCATAGCAAAAACAGTCATCAAAGACGGCCACCAAAAAATTTTTACCCCTTTTGAAAGCCCTGTTCTTCTTCTTTACAGAACCATGCCATTTGTTAGTTGCTCCATTGCAAAATTTAGGGAATATCACCCCATATAGATTTGAAGGTGTGCTTAAAATTCAACTTTTTTTAACTTTCGGACCGCTTGGCGAACGAGGGATCCACTGTTTCGAGGTATTAAATTCTGGCAATTCTGGTTTTTTAACCATTTTCAATCAATCAAGTGCAAAAGTACCAATGTTTGAAGACCTCGTATCAGTAGTGACCCCGTTTCAGTAAGAATTACTCACTTTTAAAATCGAAAGTCACTTTTAAAAGCTAGAAATTATACATAGAGACAGGGCTGGTAACGGTCAGGTTCGTCACTGACGCTAAAGGAAAACCAAAAATAAAAAGTCACCCTGCCAAATATTCAGTCCCATGCGTTTTTTATTAGCAACAAAAAATCACTGATTATAATCTGTTAGAATAAAATCACTACGCATCCAGGGTAGGTGACGGTCAGTTTAGTAAGTGACGTTTGACTATAACCAAAACTAAATAGTCCATGCGTTTTCGTCAGTGACAAAAAAGCCCGATTATTTATTTGAAAGGCGTAAAAATGTTCCCAATTTGATGTTTTGGAACCGGGGATGCTATTAGATGTTTAACGCCATTTTACCATTTGTTGAAATTGGATGTTTGACGCCGTTTTAATATGCAAGATGGCGGTAATCAACATTAGACTCCATTTTGAAATCCAAGATGGCTGACTAATATCTAGCATTTTGCATGAAAACCCTTACGATATATACTATTTTAGAATGCAGATGACGGCTAGAAATCGAAAATCGATGTTAGACGCCATTTTGTAATTTAAGATGGCGGACTAATACAGTAATGTTCCTTTTGTCTATCCCCGATTTTATCTACCCCCGATTTTATCAGCTTTTTATCCCGATTTTGTCAGCCTATATGCAGGTTAATTATGCAGGTTTTTATCATTGACGGGCCGATTGACCGACTTATCAAGAGGAAGTACGATCAAACTATTTCTCGTCACTACTATGATGAAAGGTGACTGTTTTTCTCTAGAAATAGTCAGTCGGGGTTTGTCGTTGATGGGACGGTAACGGAGACGGTTGATGGACGGAGTAGTTTGGTTTTCGTCGCTGACTATGCTGTTTTGACGGTGATGCTAGACAGCCCTGCATAGAGAACATCATCTCAAATTAACAGGAAACTAGCAGTCATTAACTTTTCGTCGGAAAGCCCAATCAGGAATTAGTTTTTGGGAACCAAAACAGGGGTTTTGTATTTAAAAATGTATTCACTGCATTCTTTTTGCCAATCTGAACACAGCGAATATATTTTCATGAAAAGGTTTTTTGTTTCAAACAAAAAACTGCTTTAGAAATGTATAAAATCAATTATGACTCATTTCACCTTAAGCTCAAATTTGTTATATGTATTTCCGTACGAACAGCCGACGACGCCGCAAACCACAGAGCCGCGACTACCGCATACCAAGCAGACCAAGCAGCATAGCCACAACAACAACCGTGCATCAAATGGTTTTTGATGCAAAATATGCTACGAATGTGTGATCGTACAAAATACGATTCATTCGTAATAACAACGTTTGCGGTACACAATAAGCCTTAGTTTTCAAATGGTATGAAATTATTTTTATCAGCTACGAATATAATTTTGCGAATATTTTTTCTAAAAAACACGAAATTAAGTTATACCCATAATCTTTTTTCAACAGTGTTATTCCATTGTTTCATACTGTAAATAGGTACGAAACCTGAAATTAAACGTATTAATCAGTCAGAGGATGACATTTGCCTGCAAAGGTCCTTAGTACATAATATCCACGCCACGAAACCATGTTGATTGCCTTTGGCAATACAGCACCGGGGCGCTAGCAAATTGGCCCACCCACGCAAATTCCTGCAATGACACACCTAAAATTTCCTCTTCCGAAGAATAACATGTTCAAGCATTTAATTCCATCGCGAGAAAGCATAACAGGTAGGTATTGAATCATATTCATACAGAGTCTTTTATTGCATTAACCCTCTACTGCCCATAACTCCCGCTCTGCGAATTAAACGCTAAAAAGTTGTGGAGCTTCAACGTGGTAGCTTCACATAATTTTTTTACTGTTCAAGAAAACTGAATTTTACTAATTTTACATTTTAAATTATTATTTAAATTAAAACTGCTCAGTGCAAAAAGTTTTAGACTCCTAATTTGAAAAAGCATAACTTTCACTCGGATTGTTTACATTTGGAGATGAGATTCAGTAAAAACTCAGTCCATTAATAACAAAAACAGTGGAAGAAAAATTTGTGCAGTAAAGAGTTTACAGCAAATGCCGCCTCCATAAACCATGCGTGTTCTGCGTAAAGCAATTGCTAACTCTCTTCATATATGGAATACCACTCTAGAGCGGTAATAGAAATTCCGTGAATGCATATTTTCCCACTCAAATCCCCTTGTTTGCTTTGTCATCCAACGCACCACCATTTGATGATTTGCTTCAAAGCGAAAGTTTCAGTGAGTTTCAGTGAGAATGTATACCCTCAAATGATATCAATACCAACCTACAATGTATTTAGTACAATAAATCATTTTCAACATGCGGTTTAAAATGTACAATCTTCTTCCAAAAATACCAAAATCAACTAAGAAAAATAAAACAGCAATCTGTCCGCCCAACAACCGGGTCGTGTTTAATTTCAAACTACCTTCCTACCTTATTGGTACGAGCGATTTTCTTTTACATGCTCATCGAGATAAATGTTCCCCGTTTGAAACCGCTGCCTTGTTTTTATCGTACCTACGACCAACCATTATTGCTCATGTAGCAACGTTTTTCGCGACCCTTCCGCCAAACCAGTCCTAACCACCCGCTCACGACTTTCCTCCACCACTGTTGAACATTCCCACAGAGTATTATCCCATCGACGAACAGCGCCGCACCGCGCTTCGTGTGTGTGTGCTGTGCGGCACAGAATCGTTCCAAAATTGGAACTTGAAAAATTTCCTTGCTGGAAGCTGCAATATAAATTTACGGCGGTTCTTGTAAATCACAACAAAAACAGCCGAACAGCGGCCACAGAGCCAACGTTAGTGTTTCAGCTGCGTGGTGCTCACTTCTCGCTAGGGAAGTGATCGCCTCCAAAAATCTCCAAACGTGTGCGAGCTGCACAGAATGCTGTGAGTGTGTTGTTGCTGCTTGCTGTTGTTGTTGGGAGCACCATGGGAACTCATTCTAAAGGGTTGAATTCGATAAAATATCGAAAATTATGATTTGATTGGCCAATATCGAAAATTGTTTCGTTTAGAGAAAAATTGATACTATGATTGCTATATAATCAAACAGAAATAAACCAAAAAAATATTATTTATTGATAGATTTTACAATGTACAATGCCCTTGCATAATGTATGTCGTTGTGGAGACGCATCATACTTTGTTGCCTCCAACATGACCTAAATTACAATTCGATGGCAGGTATTGCATGGTCATTAACTGGTGGTGGCCAGTTTTTCCCGGTACCCTATTAAGCTGCTATTCAGTGGCACTATTCCGTCGAAACGACCTGAATGATTATTATTTCAAAGTTGAAAATAAAAAAATATATAAAGCCGCGAATGCCGGCAGCGTTTGCTGAGTAACAAATACCTATTGCAACTTTCACGAGACTTCTCAACAAGCATCGAACTTCCCCTGGACAGTTTGCGACAAAACTCTTACCATGCCAGTTAGCGAATATGCCTTGTTAAGCGACTCGGAATCATTTTCAGACAAGCACATTTTCATATTTTGGAAAGATATTTGAGTTATGTTTCTCTATTAGCCACGTGATCTCATTTTCAATCTCATCTTCTATATAGAACTAACTTTGGCAAAACAACTTTTCAAACCATCTCTCGATTTTATTCATGATACTAATAAATTTGCATATATTTCAAATAATTTCAACGAGAATCTTACAGTCATACGTCTTATAACGAGGAGCCGTCCTTAACACTTTAGTGCAGTTGGAATACAGCAGCTCTACAGCTGTGGATGCAAATCGTGGTGTAATTCGCACGCGTCAGTGAAATTACATAATCAACTTCTACCATTCATATGGTGCTGGAGCATGCTGCCGTCTGCAGCAACATATGATGAACAGCTGACGCAATCATTTATGGGAAGTACCAGTAGCAAATATTAATGAGATGAAAGTCATTAACCCTCTAACGAGCAACATCGTAAAAACGATGCATACCCAGCTAATGGCTATTTTTTCATAAATTTACACTCAAAAGAAGCTCAAGTTTTGATTTTTGTGCAGAGATGATTATCTTGATGAACGCCAGGTAAGAAATAGTCTAATTTGTCTTTTCTAACGCTCTACACGAATATTATTTTCAATTCAACTATATTACAAATTGAAATAAAGCATGCAAATTACTCATAGAAAATTTTTGAAGTCAATCATTTTATTCTAGATGTCCTTTTCTTGAAAAGTAAAACAGAGAATATTAACGCAATATTGTTTTCACTATTTATCTCAATTCTTGGTTGCAAAACATGATAACTCGTGTATCTGTCAAGAAATCTCTTCTGAACACATTTTTCATGTGACTTTGACGCTTCAAAAGTGAAGGCCATCTATAGACGTCCTTATCCGTTAGAGGGATAAAGCCATGACCAGTATACGAGGTATAAACTATGAAGCGATTCATGGCAAATTAGAAAAAAAATTCGACTTTCTCCTTTTCCTTAAACAGAAACTGTAAAGCAGATGGTGCGCTTCCCAATTTTAATTGATTATTAGTGAGGCTTGGAGAAAATCCAACCAGGAAGTTCAATTTTCGATCAGCTTTAGATCACAATGGAGGCGGTATATCAGTGATAATGTAACGAATGTTGTCTTTTTTGTCGTGAATAGGCACAAACTTCACGTTTCTTATCGAAAAATAGTCCAACGGTGTTAAATCGCTTGAGTTTGGAGTCAAACTGACGAGTTCGTTACCAAAAATAAATTCTAGTACGCACAATGTGGCTTTCCGAGCAGAATGTCATATCAAAGGAGTATAGAGAATAAGGGAGAGTCATTGAAGCAATGCTTATTAAGTTTGTATAACGTTCCTCAATACCCAAGCTGAGGGATTTTCCGCTTTTTACCCTTCACGCATCGCATTCTCCCTTGTCACTTGAGATACTAACAACACCTTTGTTTCGTTACTTTCCTCTATCGTCAACCACATGGTTAGCTTCGAGGTATGATGCTGGTCTGTCGATAAAGAAGGGTCAAGTCTTAGAGAGACGTTTAAGCCTAAAGCTTTGATTTTTTGTCTACCGTTTGTATTGTAAAATATTTATATAGCAAAGTATTGCAAAATACTTCCGTTATAAAAAATCAATTCTGGTTCAAAAATGTCGTTGGTCATAGCCTTGTAACTATTAACTCTTACGCCACCGCATAGACATTTGGAAATTACTCAACACTACCAAAGTAACAATTCTAAAGCCACCTCTTTTTACTTGAATTTTATAAAGGTTTTATTGCGGTATTAATCATTACCTCTGGTTTCATTGTGGTATTGCGCAATACCAAGAGGATACGAGTCCAAACGCACTTATAGCTAGCTAGAAAACCATAATAAAACTGTTGATAAAGCAAATTTATTGTGGTTGCTTGTATTACCACGTTAAAACTTGTTGGCTGCACCACGTCTCTTACAAACCTACCCTACGTGTGGCGTATCAATACAAAATGGCGCACCAATCAAAATTGATCAAAATTTTATAGAGCTATTAAAACGGTAACACGCTGATCAAACAATTTTTTTGCTGCTATTATGAAGCATACCAAAGTTCAACATCAAAATCATTTTTTTATGCGAAGCCATATTGCCATATTCTAGTATTTTGTTTTAACTCGCGAACAACAATTCATCAAAGCAAAGAGTTTTGCAGAAAAAAGTTATTATCAATCGGTTTTCCTGTCAGAGGAAGCAACTAAAATGATTTTGCTAGAAATTGAGATTGACTAACTGAATATTTTATCGACCTATCATCAAATTTTCAAGTTGACAAAGCTAGTGAGCTTATTTAGCTTTTGCCAGAAAATCGAAAAGCTTTTTTGAATTATGGCGACGGCTGTCAAGCAGCGAAAGTTTAACCGGGTTTATTACTGCTTTGAGCAGAGCGTAATACGACTACTTGAGCTTATAACCTGATTCTTATAGCGGTTATGAAAACATTCTGAGGAGTGAGCCACTTGGTCAGAAAGCAGTTTTATAGCGGTCATCAGAAAGTTCTGGCGGTGCTCATAGTTTTATTAGCGGTTTTATGAAATTGGTCATGAAAACCACTATACGAACGGAATAAAACTTGGAATTGTTACTTGGGTATGATCTAGACAAGCAATCACTTCTTTGATACGCATTGCACGACGTTCTCGACGACGCGTGTTACCCCACACAGTAATACTAAATACAGCCCGGACTCGATTATCCGGGTGCTCATTTTTATTTTCAGCCCGGATAATCGAATCACCCGGATAATCGAATCATTATTTTTGGTACAATTTTTTTTTTTATTTTTTTTATTATTGATCAATCTCCCTTAAAGTCAAAAAATTCCTTTTTTGCGATTTTTTTTACTAATGGTTACGATGATGATAATGATGATGATTATGATGATGATTTTTGAGTAAAAAATTTGATTCCATCATTTCAGGATTTATTTTTGTTTTGTTCGCCGGTAAAAGGGATATAAGAAAGGAGTTTTGTAGCCTTATGGAGGTGAATCAATACTTGTCAAGTTGGAATCAACATGTAGCATGAAAACCATAACATTAAGGTTTAAAATAAATCCTTGATCTAATCTAATCTAATCTCACACTAACGCAGCCAATTCTTGAAGGCATCCTGGAAAATGACGATTACTTGAATCAATCATTTTTCTTGTCAACGGCCAGGCCAACTGCGCAGCATGTACCGCAGAGAGAATTCCAAGGAATCAAGTGGAACCAGAAAAAATATCTAATTCCATTAAACTCCTTAAAATCAAGGGGAAGGAAGAAAGCGTGGACCTCCCGTACCAAACGCTTCCCGTATACATAGATAATGATTTATTTCCAATCGTTGGGAGTATCTTTGCTAATAAAGGTTAAGTGATACTCCGAACCCTCAGGGATGAACTAATGGTATTTAGACCAGAAGCCAGGCTGCAATTAGCCAAGGATATAGCGCCTTATTTCGCTCTCTGAAAATAGATTAGTTTGCCAAAAATATTAGTTTAAATCATATAATACTTGAAAATAAAGTCGTGTGGTTTAATGGTTGCCTAAAACTACATTTGTAAGGTTAGGAACTGAAAACCGCACCTCCTAGCTTGGCTACTCAATTATACAAATTGAAGTATTTCCAGGTATGGCCACGTGGAGGCGCTAGGTAGGGGCTTGGGATGGCTAGAGCTATGTTGGGCGCTTCTTCCTAGTTGCCTTCCCCATTTCATACCCAGGTTTAAAATAAATCCTTGAAAAAAAAAATTTTTTTCACCCGGATAATCGAGTCTAAAACCCCGGATAATCGAATCCCCGGATAATCGAAACCCCGGTTAATCGAATCCCCGGAAAATCGAGTCCGGCCTGTAGATAGATAGATAGATAGATAGAGAAGAGAAGAGAAGAGAAGAGAAGAGAAGAGAAGAGAAGAGAAGAAAAGAGAAGAGAAGAGAAGAGAAGAGAAGAGAAGAGAAGAGAAAAAAAGAGAAGAGAAGAAAAGAGAAGAGAAGAGAAGAGAAGAGAAGAGAGAATTTTCTCAGCGATCTAGGAAAAATATCGGATGGAAAAGTTTTTTTGTTAAATACATAAAATATAAGCAAGTTTTCTGAGCTACCCAAAAAATTATTATCTAGAAAAAGTGTTTCATGAAATTTTTCACGGGGGTGGACAAAAAGGGTGGTGGTGGTGGTGTTGGTGGTACAAAGAAATATAAGAAAAACTACCCAACAAACATTTTTCTTCAAGAGTAGCCTATTCAACTACTGTATAATTAAAACCAATGGAACAAGCCCATGATAAGCTGCTATACAACAACAATGTTCCTTTGGTATGATTTAATTCCTGGAAAAATTTTAAAATATTTTTTTTTAAATAAATATGCAATTGTTGTTGGTCCAAAGGCAATAGAAACGCAGCAGCTTTTACTTATTTATATCTCTCCTTGGCAAACCTCTGTCTCAAATCCCATATATCAGGAAATATGTGTAGTGTAGGTAGTTTGGTTAGTTTGGTCGCCTAGATCGTGTTATTTACCACCTCTAGATTACTTTCTGTATGATTTCGTACACTAAGAATATAGATCCGTATATTTTTGAAAAAAAAAATTGTAAAACTATGTTCGCAGTTGATAAAAAAAATTCTACCACAAAAGTTGTTATTTCGAATGGTTTGTATATGGTGCGAGGCACATTCCGTATCACATTTTGCATCAGAACGCATTAGTTGCACGATTATTGTCTGGCATCGTTATCGACGAGACGGAATCAAGCAATTGTATAGATGGGAAAATATACTTTTGCTAATTATGATCTGTTTCATATATAGTTGCCGTGGTTATGTGGTTTGCAGCGGCGTCGACTATTCTTACAGTAAAATGACAAACTAGAGCAACTTCGATCAACAGCCTTTTTTCGAAGAAAAAAGAGGTTTCGCTATTTTCCGATAGGTGTCGGTATTATACAGGGCGTTAGATAGCTTAGTGCAGATATCTCAGGGGGTGATAGAGGACGAAAAAATTCCTTCTACGCATATGGTCAAATCTCAAGCATTGCAGAGTTATTGAACATTTTTAGTTTTCGGTTCTGTTGGCTTTAAATTAGCTCTAGTACAAAAACTATGCCAGCTAGTTTAATTCTGTTTCTTTCATTCGAAAACTGCGAAAGCAATTTGAATTGAAAAAATTGCTCTTAAATCACCTAGGGTAGTTGATCCAATAGTTGTGGTAGTACCCATAGTTGCGCTACTATTCATTATTAATGCATATTTTCGTCACCGTCGCATTTTATATACAACAATTACATTCAGTATATAAAACAGGCTTTTAGAAGTATTGGTAGTTAGACTACACCATTTAAAATTAAAGCATTATTTGCTAAAATGCCAATTTTCCAAAATCTAACGCGCAGTTGGAGCGCACAACTATAGGCGCTCATCTATAGTTTTGCTACGATGTTTTTTCACTTAGCAACCTAGCAATGTATATGGAATAACACAATTAAAGGAACATCAAACTTAATTAAGGAAACATTAGCGCAATTGTTGGTACAATATAATTGAATCGGAAAATTCATTTTTTCTTTATAAAGCTTCTCGTACAACGAAAGCAATTGTCTTGCCTTGTGACAAATACATTGTATTTGATAAATTTATATCCCACAAGTATTAATTGAAGCATATACTTCAATAAACAAGCAAAATTAAGTTATATTGGGGTTAGTGGCGCAACTAATGGATCATCTACCCTATTTCATAAAATTTAGTCACTTTTTAGAAGCAAAAAGGTTTGAAATAAGTATTTCTCAAGGCGTTTTAATCAAATTTCTCCTAAAAACGTATGATAAAACTGATTGCTTTTATTCACCAGTTTGAAACTCTGGTACCGTTCTGCAATTCGTTCTTTGACGTGATACGCCTATTTCTTTTAGTTTCGTTGCTATTTCATTTTAAACGTATGGTTTTGGGTGTTGAGTTAGCAACTGAAAACTGCAGTAACTCATACATCAGGCATAGCACACTAGATCACCGCATGCGACGGACAGGGTCTGACGCATATGGAAAACAAAAAACAATGTCGTTGCCGTTGCTGGTGGATAAGAATGATAAACTGAACGAAATTGGGAAATTTCGTTATGAGGTCAAAAATATACTCGGTCGTTCTATGGCAGGTGCAACTCCAACCCACACTCTTTCGGTTGGTACCCAAGTATTTTTGTAATTAAACTATCGCCGCACCCTTCTATTAGATAGTCTCATATCTAATTTCATCCCTCCAGTCCTAACCATTCCGCACATACGCAATAACCCAATATATTTTGACCTCATTTCCCAATTTGATTCAATTTATCATTCTTCCCACTGAGCGCTCCTTCACTTCAGAAAAATGTTAACGTTAGACCGCGGCAGAGTTAGAGACAAGTAAAACATGAAAAAATACGCCCAATGTGGTATAACACTGAACGTTCCGCTTCGATGATCAACAGCCGTCAGCTAACTCGCTTCTATCACGCTACAGTTGATAACCGTCTATCTTCTCGATAGTAGATAGTAGGGTGTGACGGTAGTTTAATTGCAAAAACACTTGAATACCAACCGAGAGAGTGCGGGTTGTAGACTCACCTACCATTGAACGACCTTATATGTTTTTACCTCATATCGAAGCTTTTCAATTTCCTCTAGTAATCATTTTTCTCACCTAACGTTCCTTCACTTTTCAAAAGCGGTTGGAGCTTACGTTGGACCACGACAGAGTCAGAGACAAGTAAAACAGAAACAGCTATAAATCATATTTTATTCTTAGCCTAATGTCTTTTGTCTGTATAGATAAACCAACAATAATTTCGTTGAGACCTTGAAGGACAATACAGTAAAGTCATTTTATACGCGACTTGTTTTTTTTTCGATTACTCGAAAACGGTGCAACAAATCGATTTGATTCCAATCATATTTTTCGTTGCGGATCAATTATAGTATTACATATCAATTTTTCAAAAAGCTTATAATTTTTTATGTTATTTCAGAAAATTTTAAAACCCGCATTTTGGTTATCAGATTTTCAAAAAATTTAAAATGAATTTTAATAAGAAACCAGCAGCGCAGAAAAGTCACATTTCATACGATTTTAAGAAAACTTAGAACCTTTCCCTCATGTAAAAACCAATTCGAGTGTATTACAATTGTATTACAGATTCGAGTGCATAATCGGTGAGATACCATTCGAAATGTTTGAAAAAGTGATTTCGTAAACAAGCATATCGATTTTCAACTGCCTTTAGGAAGACCGATCTGGATCGATTGGTAGGAGATTTGTCGGAACCGCCAAATACGGAGCAAAAAGCTACCGGAAATCTCACCATTATACCTACATAATATACCATTTTATAAACTGACAACATTGCCGTATAACCGTATCTTGTGTCCTACGCCAACCAATCTGAGAGCCAATACTTTCAATTAATCAATTGAATATTATTTCAACGTCAGTTTTAACACGGTTTAATTTAGGAATACTTAAGATAGTTGTGATAGAATGGATATTTCAAGCAAAGCACCCGTGTCAATCGCCTGCAAGCAAAAACAGCAGAAAACTGCTCATTCGACGTGACATAATTTTCATAGGTTAAATGGATCATATGGTATAGAAACGTTTTTCAAAAGAAGCACAAAGAATAGGATTAGATAATTTAGTAAATTAAAAACCTTGAGCTCGGTAAAGAGTGTAGAATTATGTACGCTTTTCCCAATCTTATGTCGAAGACGCCGTTCAATGAGACTAGAAAACATCGGCAAAAATTTACGTTTCATTCGATCTATCGTTTCAATTGCTTTCCATGTTCGATTATTTCCTGAAATCCACGTAATTTGCCGTGCCCTAAATTCATTGAGGTGAGATTTAAAGTTAAGCAGAACGATTGGGTAGTGCATCAAAACTTTCTATGGTAATTGAATGAAAAAAGTAAAATTTTTGTAAGTAGTATTGAAAAGCATATATTTGTAATATAGTACAGAATATTTCAGCGTTATATCAATTATATACAATCGGATTTATCAACTTAAAATTACCAGAATAATGCTTTTTGACATTGAACGAAACCCCCCGTGCTGCTCTTGACTCTTCACAAGTAGTCCAACAACCCAAACAAACCATTGTATCTCTAGGGTATTGTTACTTGGACAAAAATGAAGTACCAAAGGTCTCCCGAAGAGGAAGAGAATCACCTTTCAGCGGGGTGGTGTGTGGCAATTAAGGTAGTGCGCAACAGTTGGCCAATCGTCGTATGGCACAGTACGCCCCGACATCATCGTCCGCCTGCTGCATTTCAGCCCACGTTTTCTCCGAAAGCACCCGCACTCTGCTACCGATGTGCGAGAGTGAGAACCTGGCTGCGTTTTTCCAGACTTTCCTTTCTCTGCTGGGGGTACCCAGTACGCGAGGTCAGCAAGTGGAATGCTTTTGGCGCGCCTTTTTCCTGGAAAGTTTGTACCCGGGCTCTCACCGAACGAACCGGCAGCTGTCGAGATGAGTGCCACCGCTTGTTGCGCCTTGGCTACGGATAGCATTTTCGAAGGGCACCGTACAGCGTTGTGGTGGCGTGAGTTCCGAACTTGATACCAATTTGGATTCTGCATTTGCCAGTACTATTTCACAACTGGTGGCGGCCGGAGCGATCTTTTTAGCACGCGCACGTGGATTACAACATACACACACTCACACACATCCTGCCAGGCAGCGTACGGCTTTTCCGTTCCGTGTCATTGTCAGCAAGAGGCGGGTCATCCAGTCTGCATACCGGAGAACTGGATATCCGTTTTCAGTAAAGTTGTACTCGGCTACGGTACCAGGCGAGGGTACCTCCTCGGTGCATCCGAAAAGCGTGTGCGCGTGTGTGACGTGGTTTAATCTGAAACCAGAAGAAAAATGCATTTTCCTTGAAATTGTTACAGGTTTCCGTTTGAAAATTTTCGACGATTTTTATTCCAACTACCGAAATACAGGAGATACTAGTGATGTTGAAGTTTTTTGACGGTTAAAAAATGTGAGTTTGTAGTCCTTGGGGTGTGTTTTCTTTTGAGTAGTAGGTAAGGTTCAACAACCGAAGTGTCATCCCCGCAGTTCGTTAAAAGAGTTTAAAGAGTGATTAGAAATTAACATTTTTTGTTTGTAAAACAAGTTTAAAAACAGCAGCTTTGATGAGGAAAAAATCTACTGGAACAAATCAAAAATGACGTACTGAGGATACTAATAATGGGCAAGGCCTCTCACCCGTTTGTGTAAACATATCAAGTCAGCTAGAGGAATAAAACCGCCGCCGTTCCGTTTCTCGTACAATAAAATGGAAAATCGCTTGGCGTTAGTGGAAAACGATCAGAAAAGAAGTGCGCCACTACACAGTGCCTGTGAGCAGATACATCGTGACGATGATGGTGTAAAATTAAATATCTAGATCAACAGTACAGTAAGAGATGAAGTGTATAGTATACAGATAATCTATTTTTATCATCAGTTTTCCATGGGGTTTGAAACCACCATAGCCAGGAAATTGTGTTCTGTCAGCCCACACTTCCCCGCGAGTGCGGCAGGGTGACGCCCAGCACTAAGTGGAAAATGATTGTACTAATGTGAACGTTTGAATATCAATTGTGAAAACACCTGCTGTGTAGAAGTGAGTTCGTGCATAAAATAATACTGCTTCTAAGCTGCGTGATAAGTCCGCGGGGCACTTAAGAAAAAAAAAAAAGCAATAGTAAAAGTGCCTTGCCAACTCGAGATACCCCCAGTGGGAAAGAGACAGAACAGAGTGCGCCAGTACAGCAGGCAGTTACATAATGAGCGCCATTTTTCTCTTAGCGTTACAATGTGCACAGCATCATGATGCAAGAAGCAGAATGTAGCGCAAAAGATCGTTCGCTTCTTGCATGTCGGTCCCGGCAATCAAAATGCAGATTTGGTGTGGCACATTTGCAACCACAGGATTGAGGTAACACATGTAATCGCTTCCAGAATGATGTACAGTTTCCTTTCTCCGAAATGATGGGAATAAAAATACCTGACTGGGAATACCAATGGTTGTTATACAGCATGAGTCGGGTTAGTTGATATGCTGTAACGTTGATCAGACGGGAGTTTTTTGGAAGGTTTCTAGCAAATGACTGTAATTGTGAATGATTTGAATTATCTAAATGGGTTTTCAGTCGTGTTGTGGTTTCCAAAAGCGTCATGAGTGAAATTGAGATTCGAACTGTTTGTGGTAAAAGTATTTCTGATAAAGACCCACCCATGAAGCATTAAAAGATACAGCGTCAAACTAGCACGACATCCTTAAAACATGATTTGACAATGCACTTTTTTCCTTTGTGTCATTAACAGAAAGTTAATTGACCAAGCGACTGATAAAAGCAAACATAGCATTCAAGTTAGCTAAAATCAATATTACAGACTAGTAGAACTTTCTAGAGACAAAAATATCACACAACCTTTGCTGGCAATGCCAAATGACAGTAAAAAACTAGGCTCAATTTTACTAATCAGTGAAAAAAATAAAAAATGAAGTGTACAATCATGGAAAGAAAAAAAATGTGCATAATTAAATGAAATTAATTTGTAATAAGTGATATTCGTCATGGACAATATTCAGCGAATATAAGCAATATAGGCACTACAACTTAAGAAATTAAAAATCAACTGAACATTAAAAATGTATTTCACCATAGTACCTTGAAAAAGACACCAACAATGATTCGAAACGTCGGTAGAGCAGCAAATCTTCATCTTGATAATTTTCTCTGAAGACTGTCCTTGCTGCATATCACTAATTACAAATTAAACCCAGTCGATTCCAAGCATTATCTGAAATTAATTTCTGTGCTTGTTTGCGTTTGAAACAACGTGGAACATTTCCTTCACACAACAAATTTCCACCCATATAACTACATAAAATTAAAGGTTGCAATATTGCGCGTAGCTAACTAATTGAATAACCAACCAGGCTTAGGCGGCCTGGAATATCTCCAGGCACGCGTTGGTGTGTGCGTAGGTGACATCAAAGCCAATGTTTGGCTGAAGCACAGTCATACAATTATTAATGATTATCCGCATTCGGAATTTGATGGATTTCTATTAGTAACAAATGATGAAGCAAATCTAATTCTCCTCTGCTTCTATCCTTGCGTTGCAAGTTCAGTTAACCATTGCAGCAAATTTAAGTTTTTCATAATGATTAACCAGTTTTTTACATATCACATCATTCATCAGATGTTTACATAATTCAAATCTTTATTTCTCCTAGAATCATTCCTTCACAAATAAATCAACCTTTCTCGATTTACATGAGAATTTAAAGCTTTTATTAAATGCGCAAAATCGCTATTTTATAAACACTTAATTATAATTTTGAAACGCACCTTAAAAGAACGCATGAGAAGTTAAAATTTTAGGAACCGCCATTTTCAAGAAACAAAAATGTAAGTAAGAGCTCGGCAGTAGCATCACAAATCAACACTGGAATAAATTGATTATATTTTAATTTTTATGAACTTAATTTACAAAAAATAAACAATAATTATAAATTAATTTTGAACGCCTTAGTAGAACTCACGGATGAACAAAAAAAATGAAGGAAAATAAAGTTTCAATTTCAGTAGTTTTCTCGGCATTTCAGTACCATCTATTTTGCACTCTTTTTAGTAGCACTTTTTTCCGATTTCAAAACCATCTAATATTTGAAGATGAAATCGTTCAAATATATAGTATTCCTAATTTACATAATGCATGATTTCAACAACCTTGAATTTTAGTCTTTTTCCTGTAAACCAAAAAAAAACTTTAAATAAGAAAAAACTTAGAAATAAAATGATAACATCCAAACATTACTAATTTTAAAGCACATCAAATTTGAATTATTAAAAATTTTGGAATTCAAAATCCATGTGAGGTTTGCTGCTAAAAAATTGTTGTGACACAATTCATTTAACACGTATCTGAAAATAAATATTATGAAATAATTTGAAATATATTAAGGCCATTGCAAATCATTTTCAAAGTTTTTGTCACCCCCCCTTGGAAATTGGCTTGAAAAATCGGGGAGCAAAAAAATAATTTGTGGATATGAGTTAATTTTTTTTTATATAATCAATTGTCTGTGGGCTCTACAGCCTTAAAAACTCGAAAAATGAGTGTACGACATTCTAACACGAAAAAGAAATCAAAGTTCGAACTGTGAAATTTCCGAAACTGGGCCAAAAAAATTTTCTTTCATGTTTGTCTTTTTGTTCGTAGATTTTTGCATGGAATATAACAACGTATTTATTAAAAGCAAGAATAGATTTGGTTTTCACGTTTAAACTAGAATCCATATGTTTTTTACTCGATTAAAAAATTCTCTTTGTTTCCCCCCCTTCAGTGGCCCAACACCGGAGGGACAAAAACTTTTTTAAATATTTGTAATGGCCTATGGAAAAATAAACACTGGTTTCTACTCTTTTGTTTAGTTATTGAAGTTTTGATATTATTATTTTTTTCTTGCCCCCCCCCCCCTTCAACAATATTTTGAGACCAGGACATAAACTTTTTTTCAAATTTGTATAAGCCTAAGTGATTTTCAACAATTGCATAATTATGATGGCGCGTTAATTTTAGCCACTTATCATTCCAATATGAACGATAAAATTTATTGCGCAGTTGTGCGGCAACTACGGAAACTGCTGAAAATTTATTATACATTCTGACGGCTATTTCATTGTGGTCGCTGTAAATCAAATCGATCAGTAACACTTTACCTTTTCTGCTTACGGCTATATATTTTCTAGTTAATAAAGTTGTCTGGGTGATTTAGCTTTTCACATAGCAAGTTTTATGCTTTATAGCTTTGTCGAACAAAAGGAAAAGCTTCACTAGATAGAACTGCCGTCAAGCAGCGAAAGGCATAATTGGTTTTATTGCTGCTTTTAGCAGAGCGAAATACACCTATTTGAGCTTGTGGCTTGACTCTTCAAGGGATTATAGAAACCTTCTAAACAATGCGCCTCTTGGTCGGAAGGTTTTATAGCGGTCGTCAGAAGGCTCTAGTGGAGTTCATAGTTTTATTAGCGGTTTTATGAAATTAATCATGTAAACCACATGAGTAACGTCATAAAACTTAAATTGCTGCTTGGGTATATAATTTGAAAAGCATTCCCAAGTAACAATTTCAATTTTTTTACGTTCGTATAGTGGTTTTCATGACTCAATTCTTTAAAACCTCTAATAAAACTATAAGCTCCACCAGAACTTTCTGATGACCGCTATAAAACTGCTTTCCGACCAAGTGGCCCACTCCTCAGAATGTTTTCATGACCTCTATAAGAATCAGGTTATAAGCTTAAGCAGTCGTATCATGCTCTGCTGAAAGCAGCAATAAAACCGGTTAAGCTTTCCCTGCTTGACAGCAATCGCCATAATTTAACAAAGCTTTTCGCTTTTCGCTCTGGCGTTCGCAAGCATTATCAACTTGAAAATATATCCATGAGCAGTAAAGTCAAAGTTTTAATGTCACATAATTCTGTTTTATAGCGACCATAATAAAATATCCCATAGTATATTTAATAAATTTTAAGCAATTCCGTTGGCTTGCAGCATGTGCGCATTTAATTTCATCGTGCATATTGATATGATAGGTGGATAAAATCAACGCGGCACTGAAATTTTGCAGTTTTCGAGAACTGGTTGTTTTAACCAAATAAAAATATGCAGTTAGTTAATCTCATTTTCTAGCGAAATCATTTTAGTTGCTTCCTCTGAGAGGAAAACCGATTGATAATAACTTTCTTTCTGCAAAATACTTTGCTTTCATGAATTTTTGTTTGCGAGCTAAGACAAAATACTAGAATATGGCAATATGGCTTCGCATAAAAAAATTATTTTGGTGTTGAACTTTAGTATTCTTCATAATAGCAGCGAAAAAATTGTTTGGTCAGAGTGTTGCCGTTTTAACAGCTCTATAAAACTAACAGATTTATTACGGTCTGTCAAGCAACCGCGATGAGCTCAATTTTGATTGGTGCGCCATTTTGTACTGCTACGCCACACTTATGGTAAATTTATAGGAAACGTGGTGTAGCCAACAAGTTTCAACGTGGTAATATAGGCAACCACAATAAATATGCTTTATTAACAGTTCTATTATGGTTTTATAGTTGGCTATAAGTGTGTTTGGACTCGTATCCTCTTGGTATTGCGCAATACCACTAGAAAACATCAATATTGAAGCTTTTTTAAAAAAAATATTTATTTCAAAATTTGTGTATTTTAACATAAGTTTATTTGTGTTATCATAATATCTTGTGAAAAGTGATTCTACGAATCTTAAAAAAACTGACTTTCTGTAAATACGATTCATGAACAACCAGGAAATAGTTTTTATGACTGCGTGCTTAGAAGTTATTGTTTTTTAATTTTTCATATCATTTTCGTTTTTCAAACGCCTATTTTCTTAGAAGTTTGCAGATCCAGAAAAAATAAGAATATTAAAAACGTCAACAATATCTAATGACATCGAGTTGTATTAAATCTTTTTTGTGTGATAAATTTTCAAGTGCAGAAACTTTCTGAATGCAGAAAACATTCGGAAACCTAGCTGTGTCGAGTAGGAATGCTTACAAGTACCACTTGTTCAAGAAAGTTCGTGGATGTATTGAAAACGAAATACATTCCGCAACATGTACAACACGTCAGGAGAATCAAAAAACGTGTACCGAGTGCCGAACTCTCTCACGAATGCAAGACCGTCTCTATGCGGTCTTCGATTGTATTTTTTTTTTCATGCTCAAGAATGCGAAAAATGTGCTTCGACCAAATTGCTTCACACTTTGGCACCAACATCACAACATTCTGACCGCGTCCCAATATAATCCACACATTACACATTTAGAATAGAATAATCATTATTTTATTGTGAACTATCCATATATTTTGTTTTAATTTTGTAATACATCAAAAGAACACACCAGTTCTGCATACTATTTACCAAAAATTTCAACCCATATATTTTCACGTCCACCCCTAAGCAAACATTTTATTTGAAGAGCAATTTGTTCAAATGTTGTATAGCTAATAGCCGCCAAATAAGAATTAAATAATTTGCCCTTGCTTCCCTGACATATTTGATCCTCTATCTTTCGAATGACTTCTGGCTATTCGTTGGATTCAAAACACCACTTCGCAGAAATCGTGCTCGTGCCGATTAGCCAAACCCAATTCACTTATCACATTTTTACTTAATACCTATCTCACATTCGATAAACAGTTGGAGACAGTCCACTGGGAAATCAATAAATTTTCTTGAAAGGTATTGGATTGTATTCGAGAGAAAAAAAAATGTGCATAGACTAACCGTTGTACACGAAAAGAATCGGACACAAAAACCATGTATGATAAAAATTATGCGTTTTAGTTTCTTCTTTAATGGTCAACCATTATTTCAGCCGTACTTCTAAACATAGCGCATTACTCTAACTTTTCTACAAGTACGATGCTGGTTTTCCACTTGTTTGGAAGTCAGTTGTTTGAAATTCCATTTTCACTGGAATTCACAATCGACCACTATCTTCAAATCGGTTCGTGCTTTTGTCATTGGTATTGATCTGATTCCAGTCGTTGGGAATTCCAATGACGCCATTGTCATTGTACCGTTGTATTGTACCATTGTACCATTGTATCGAATAGGGATAGCTAGCCAGCTCGGACCAGAAGAGGCAATTAACCTCATACACAATATCACATTTACTTAGTATTTTTTTCAGCAACCGCTATCAAGATTCGAACACTACTAGTGCTAGTTGAAAAACTTCCATACGCCGATGCTTACGATTGTATTTTTATCTACCAAGAAGTGTTGAGCTTTTTCTATTTATTGTAATTTTTATTTATTGTAACGATTTGAAACAGCCTAATAGAAGTAAAATTTCACTGTTAGTTAGATTGAAGTTGAAGTGGACTATTCTGCGTATCAAATTCAGTATATGCAGTAAATACCAGCCAAGCAAGGACACAGTGGCAGAAAATATGTACCTGAATACCTCTCGGAAAACTTTCTCGATATAGCAACAACAATATTACTGAACCACCACAGTCAGTACAGTGGTCTACAGTGGTTAACAAGTGAACTTCTTGGGAATGTTCGTTATTAACAACTGTTGAAAATCTAGCAACCACCAACGGCAACAATCTTGCAGCCCTCGATTTTCTTAATTGCAACAGAAACAAACTTGAACACATAGTTAAACCATTCTCAGGCGGAAGGCACATTAACGATTGAACGGTAACCCTTGATTTTTAGTCCCTTCTCCACGTACACGGGATAAAGGGATCAAGTTTGAGGGGCAAAATGTGGTATGCTGTAACAGAAGAGCATTCGCAGCTGTAGCAGCAGGCGAAGCAGAAGCAACAGCATCTCGCAAATAATTTGCGTGCTTGCTTTGTGTAAATATTTTTCCCCGAATGCCTCCCGGCAAGAAATGGTGAATATTGTGCAGCCAAATGACTCCGGATTTAAGCGAAAGCAACATTACAGTAAGTCCTCCGTAAAGCTCGAAACAGGTTAGGTATTTCGTGCTATGACGCAACCACTGTCGGGGAAACTGAGCAGAAGCACGTAGATGCAAATGAAAAATCAGGTACCTACCTACTCGAGAAAAGGGACATTCAAATACGCGTGACAGTCATAAGCAAAAACATAAGGCGGCGCGGATCGGTAGAAGCACACAATGGATCCGTTCATTTTGCAAGTGAGAAAATGAGCAGCCATCCTTCTTAAAGTTTTATAGCCACGTTGAACAACTGTGGACAATGCAAAAATATTCCCGGCAAAAATATGTTGATGGTGGCAAATGGTAGCAACAGTGTGGAATGATTTGGAATATCACGTTTTGGGGAATGCATTCGGAATTTTTGATTCACTGCCATCGGATTGAAAAGTGCATAAGGCAATAAAAAACTTTGCACTTGATACCGTACCCCAGCTGAGCTGAAATAGAAAGAAAACTCAAACGTTCGCATTTTGCAACCATTGGAATTGGTGTGAAAGGTATTTTTGGCAATGTGCAGAATACGTCATGATTCGGACGACAGCCGAGAATACCGATTGATTATAACGGTGGAATTTCATTTGATTGAGTATAAATCACATCTCCAAAATAATTCTATTACAATAATCAAGCCCTGCGTTTTCCGCAAACTAAAAAACTAGTATAAAAATTGTGATATATGATACACCCGAAGAAAGTCGTTAGAACGGATCTGTCCGAATCACATGTTTTCATTTTTATAATCATAACAAACGATTACCCATTGAAAATTGAAACATTTTTCATTTTCTCCACCCAACTCGATCCGCACTGGTACTGGCTGCTGCTGCCTGTCTTACTTCAAGTGGAAAAACAGAACAGTGAGTAACGACCGCGCGTAAACTGACGAACCGAGAGGCGCCATCGATGGTTCTCGCACACCAGCCAGTCAGCCAGTCAGCAGCGGCAGGGACGGAAATTCGCTCTTCCAAGATGAGTTCGAGTTCCCCACCGCTCTACCGTGCCATGGTGGAAAACCCAGCTCGAAACAAATTGTTATACCACCCAAAAGGAAAATGCGATTCTACTGTTGCTTTTATTTCACATTAAAACTCGCGCCGCGGAGCTATTTCCAATCGATGAAACGAATTCGAAACCTACCTGCCGACTGCTACTCAGTGCTCAGAGTCAGAACAGGAAACGTTACGGCAGTGGTTTTCTTGTTTTAATGACTTGTTGGAGAAACTCTGCACTATAAATTCGAACGACTTCAAAGTTTTTCACAAGGAGTGTGCAGTAGAGTTAATTCTGCTCGTATAAATTCGATCGTTGTTTACACAAATAGTTGTGAGTAAGTTTATAACCAATTTCGAATACAAGGTATTTAGTATCAACGACAGCACTTGTTGAATCATTTCAAAGAATTATCATGGGTTTCACGAAAATATAAAATTTCAGTCCATTTCCTCTTTTCTTTTTCAATTGAATGATCGCTTTATACCACCACTGCATGATTTGTATCCTTTACCTAAATTCGAAAGCAGGTTAAGAGGAAACTTTCTGAGAAATATTATATCTTTTTCAAGATCTGATATGAGCCACAAACCTATTCTATAAAATACGAATACAGGTAAATTCTCGAGTAAAGGAGTGATATTCGATTGAACATTTATACTTAACAGCTAGGGAATTACCAGCAGCACCCGGCTTGATTTCGTGTTAAAAAACAACGAAGAAATATTATCACATCACATCACATTGCTGAAAGGCACTGACTGCATGGATCCTGCTTGGGTTCGAGTCATTATTGAATCAGCATCAAATTTACGAGATTCCCGTATCACTTGGTTGGCTGTCACTGCTAGCGTCGAATCTGTTTAACGGAAATTCATTAGACACACTCCTATTCTGAGTGATCCGTAAAACCTTTTCCCCCAGTTAGCTGATTGCAAAATCGTACTTTAGAGAATATCCCTGAATGTTGATTGATAACTAAGCTGTTCGTTGCCAAAATTAATGCTCCGAAACTGCTAGTTTAATAGAATTTAAATTAGTGTGCATGTACAGTACTCGAAGCACTTCACATGCCGTGAACCGCTCACATAACTACAGTTTAAATGATGTCTGTAGCACTGCATTTGCTTGATTAATTATTCTTTGTTCACTCGAAAAACTACTAGTTGTACTCGCGTGCATTGCACGCATCCAACTTTAAGCGAATAAGGTACCTGGCTTCGTAGATTTCAGTAAACTAATACTGAACTTGCGCACAACATTATGTTGCACCTGTCGGCGAATTGCTGAAACCGTAGTTCATTTGCTAATTGCCACTGTGGCGCTGAGGTTTTCGTTACAGACCGAATAAGGCACGTCAAACATGTATGAATTTCAATTTAAACTGTTGAAGCCAGCCATTTTTGATTCGAAGGTGACGCCATATCGGCAAGGCATGGGGTGCTAGGCGAAAAACGTGAGTTCGAATCCAGTTATAATTGGCTCCCACTATAACCTGGTTCAACCCGCGGTTCTCCTAGCTTGGCAAAAGGCAACGCGCTACGAATTATCCAATTTTCGCTAATTTGCCTACCTTTAGTATTGCGTAATATCAAAATAATAGATTTCATAAAAAAAAAACAAATAAATCTATTAGTTTTATAGTGCTATTTAAATGGCAGTTTCCAGACCAAACCGATTTATTGCTGATATTATGAAAAATACTAGAGTTCAACACCAAATACATATTTTATGCTAGGCCATATTGCCATATTCTAGCACTCTTTAGTCAGTAAACAAAAATTCATCCAAGCAAATCGTGAGTTGCCGAAATCAAATTATTACCTATCGATTTTCATGTCACTGAAGGCAACTAGAATGATTTTGCTAGAAATTGAGATTGACTAATCTAATATATTTATTTTACTGCTTTTTAAAAATTGCGAAATTTCGTCGGCGCGTTGATTTTAGCCACCTATTTAATGCGCATATGCTGCACAACTGCGGGAACTGCTAAAAATTTGTTATTTATTTATTTATTATTATTATTTGTTACGCTCGCTGGCTTATGACCTATCTTTTAAAGAGGTTATTAAAACCTTCTCAAGTGTGGGCCACTTGGCACTATAACGATTTTATCGCAGAAAATTATGAGGATCTCTAAGTTTTATTAAGAGTTTTATGAACAAGTGAACAATAAAGGGTTCGCAATGTACCAATATCCCTGAACTCCTTCCCAACCTTCATGATGAGTCCGAGTTGGCGATTAGCTTTGCTAGTTATCATGCCGTAATGCTGTTGAAAGATTAACAATCAGTTACAACGTTACTACGATGCAGAGGTTGACCACAAATGTAGTAGTTATGGATAAGAGATTGGTTTTGGCCGGAGAAACTAATAACTGTACATTTCAGGATTCCAATCGTCATATAGTCGCACCACTCCGTAAACGTGTTGATCAGTACTTGCAGTATTAGGAAGTCCATATCGGTGCGGATGGTCGAGTAAATTTTAATGTCGTCAGCATAAAATAATCGTGTGCGAGGCGGTAGTATTCGTGATAAATCATTAATGAATAACGAAAGCAGTAAAGGTCCTAGAGTGCTTCCCTGAGGTACTGAGGATACCGCATCTCGTGGTGGAATATGTGTTTGGAGCGCACCGTGCGACACCGTGCCAGCCGGCAGCCGGCAACCGAGCAACTTTTTCCAAAGGTCCTAGAGTGCTACCCTGAGGTACTCTTGAGCCATTCCCAAACCAGCCAGATAAAGATGCACCTAATTTCATAGCCATTTTGCGGTTCGTGAATAAGAAACAAGCCATGCTGTAAAAGTTCCTGAAGTCTAGCAAGTAGTAAGTCTTGTAAGTTTAGCTAACAAGATACCATTATCGACACGATCAAGGGCTGCCCTCAGGTCAGTATAAACAGCGTCAACCTGATCTAGTTGGTCCATAGTCCGCAAGCCCATGATGCTTAGTGGAAATTTTCTTTGAAATGCAGTTTTATCGCCGTAATAATCGGAAGAGAGAGAGACACCAAAGAGAGAGACAGTTTCTCAAAAATACTCACATCCAGAGGTGGGCACAATTCCGCTAATCCGCTAACAACTAATTAGCTCAGCTATCATTTTGGTTAGCTGTTAGCGTTTCCGCGAATTTTTAAAACCGTTAGCGTTTTGTTAGCTTCCGCTAAATTTATGTACCGCTAAATTTTTTTAGCAGGAAGAAAGTTCGTTGAGGAATACGAAAATTTTCTTTTAATTCTGCTATTGAGCTAATAGGGTAACCAACCTATTCTGGACCCCATTAGCAGCTGTACATAATTTGGACACTTCCATTTGATTTGGCTGTAAGTGTCCAAATTATGTACAGCTGCTAATGGGGTCCAAAATAAGTTGGTTACCCTATCTATCAATATTATCGCGATGGTTTGGGTCGAATCTCAAAACTTCGTAAAGTTTTATACGCGGGCACAGTTAATGGACTTATGAAATAAATCAATACCTGTTTTGAGGTCACCTATATTCTCAGAAAACATCAAGAGAAATTTATCGATTTATTCACTTTACTTTTTTTTTTACTTGCATCACTTATTTCACAAATTCATGTCTTAAACCAAGCACAACTGCAAAAAAATTATGAAAATGTTATTAGGATTTCTCAGCAATCTAGCGAAATTTTTATTTGGAAAACGGTTTTCACAAATATAAATGAAATTCAAATTTCCGCATAACTCGAGAACTAATCAAGCAAATGGAACCAAATTTGGCATGTGGGGAATTTTGGAGTCTTGAATTTATTTTATGATGGTTAGAGATCTCTCACCCCTGTGGTAGGGGGACAAGGCCTCTCATACAAATAAAACAGAAATTTTTGCGAAACTCATAAACTAATCGAACTCGAGAAATTCCAGATTAGTCAATAACAAGACCACAAAAACTATCTGTAGTAACACTAGATCAGTCAAGGCGAGACGGCCGCGAGTGTTGCCGGCGACTCGCCGTCAAAAGCGCCGGCCACTGGAGGGAGGAGGCAACTCCCCCGCTGAAATCACCACTGTCTAGGTTTATTTGTTTTCCTAGGTCTACTAACCTCTATTACTTTCCTTCAGTTGGGTCCGAACAAGCGATAGCGAGTAAGGAGAGGATCTCCCCTGCGAAATGGTACTTTCCATGAAAAAGTTTTCCGTGAAATGGTACATTCCGCTTAAGGTTTTTCGTGAAATGGTATTCGGCGAAATGCTGTACAATCACGGCGAATATTGCTATCCGCTTTCTGGCTAAGCAATGAGGGGAGTTGTTTTCTACTTTACTGGGAGGAAAAATTGCAAATTTGTATATTAAACTACCCATCCCAGGTAACCAATAAGCATTAACATGAGCAGCAAATCAGCTTTTTGACTGCATATGTGTTGTAAATTGGCATCCAAAATTCTATTCAAATTCTTCGTGTCGGTAATTAGCTGCAAATTAGCATTGTCAGCACTATAAGAAGGTTAGCAGTAAAGTAGCTGTATATTTTGTCAAAATAGCATTTAAGGCGACTTAAATGCTTATTGGCTTGCATTTGAATAGCAATGGTGAAGCTTATTGGTTACCTGGGATGCTTTCATAGTTACTAAAATGAATCATCTAAGGTTGAACTCCTCAGAAATTCGAGATTGTGACAAAGATTCACAGAGATTCATGATTCATGTATAACACAGTTTAATTTGTGGCAATACGAAGTTTGTCGGGTCAGCTAGTTACGTTATAAATAATAAATGACTATGAAATATTTTTAAATTTCAAATGAGCTATGTAAAAAATTCAACCCAATCATTTGGTTTGAAATTCATAAGCTTTTCCAAGCATCCCACATTTACATTTTTCGATAAATTTCGTATGATATTACCAATAATATTACGCTGTCAATGATGTCATAAAAAAACTGATCTTAATGCTGGAAGTTTGGATAAAGACCAAATTAATTCTAACCTAACAAACTAAACTAAACTAAATGGCAATCTTTTCCTGAAGCGTAAGGCAAGTATTCGCATACAATTAAAAGCTAATTAGAACAAAAAAAGCTAATAATAAAACTTTACTTTCTACGCGCAATTTTAATTAATTGTCTGCAATTTCAATGGCTTTCTATGGATTTCGTCCTGCCAGACTTATTCAGTTTTTTTTATCGGAGTTCGACCATAGTAGATATGGCTTGTTAGAACAGCGTTATCTCGAGTCCAGTCCGGGAGCGATCGATATCGGTGCGTTTAAAATTACAACGAAGAAAAGTTAGGTTGATCTTGAAAGTGTGCAGCCGAGTATGAAATCAGGAAAAATGCCTCTCAAGGCTACAAACTGGAAAACGTCGTTTTTGTAAGCGACAAGAAACAGATATCCGTAAAAATGGGCCACGGAGTTATGATTCTGCTCTGCATCCTGCAGATGGTGTATTCGGTCGGATGAAAAAAAATATAGGAAAAACTGTAATCCGGGACTGCCCACTTCCTGCTGCCCCGGGGGCCGCTTCGCTTCGCTTCGGGGTTTGTCTTCTCCTGGGCCCAGCAGAATAGCTTTTTTATGTCCTATGCTATGCAACCACACCAACCACAATTGATGGTGATTTTTCATCTGGTTTCCCGTCAAACCATTCCACAGCATTGCTAACGAATGTTGACAAACGGTAACAGTTGAATTGCGGGCATAAAAACCGTTTTAGTCCGCGGATTCAGCAAGCGGTTCCCGCTATCTGTCCGAAGGAAAAATGTGCCATTGTGGCCATCCAGACGACAGTAAATGCAGTGATTATTGTTCACGTTTCTTCATGTTCTGCGGTGTGTAAAATCGGGCAAACCAGGTTTGAAATCTGAGCTCAATATTAGAGCATTTAAAAACTAAATTTTAGGTTGACTGATGGAACATTTCATTCACCTTAATATTTCTTTGAAAAATTATGCAATGTTTTTCATGTGAATCATAATATGAACATTTCCAAAAAGTTATACAGTATTGAATTACCTATTATAGACAAACGTGTAAGTTTTATTTAAAACTGTAAGAGAGATGCCAATCGTTTCTAGATGGGACGTAAAATGCATAATTTACAAGAGGCTGTAGGGGTTATTTTTCCTACGTCAACGTACGAAAAGGCGCGGTCTATGCCATCAGCATGCTGGGTGTATTTATAATCGTCTGTGAACGGCAATTCCCACTGAGAGATCTTAATTATGGTGGCATTTCTGTTTTTGCAGTGTAGTTTTTATTCATTCGAAACGCCCTGCTGAAGAGAAAGGGAAAACCTATGCTTGATGTTCTCTTTATATCAACTATTCATCACCAAAGGAATTTAATTTTGCATGATAAAAACGTACGCAGCATACTTTACGAAACAACAGAAGCGTACATGCCCGGGGGGAAGCATCCAGCAAAAAAAACGAGAAAACATGAAAAATTCCAAGAAAAAAATCTGCAACGTTCTGTCGAGTTTCGAGTGACGTTGGTTTAGCTCTGCTAAGACCCTGGTACACTGGTAAGGCGAAAGGAAATACAGGGGTCTTGTTCCGTTTTGCTTTCGTGTTTGAACATATATCAAAGTACTGTAAAGTGAATTGCTAGCTTACATGATACGTACACGATTGCCACACTTTACGAACAACATCGATGATGTAGGTACGTATGTATACTTATTTGTGCTGCTCTGTTCAGTTGCTTGCTAGCAGCTCACTCACATGCATAAGGTGTTTACGTTGTGTAACTTCCAGAAGGGTTGAGTAGAGGATTGATACGGTTACATGTGCCACTTTAGCTAACATGTGACATATTAATGTAAAAGCATTCACAAGAAGCTAACTTGTATATATATTTCTTATTCTACTAATTTTACTGGTGCATTTACATTAGATACAGAAAATTTAACACTTTTTCAATTCATCAGCAATTCTGACATCACTTGCATTTTTAAACCGGCTACGGCTAAGTTTGAATAATTAGTTTTTTAAGGAATCTGCTCGACTTATATTTGAGTATTTTTATTCATTTGTTTAAAGCGAACTTTTAATAAAATATATAGATAATATACCTTCCCAAAGGTGAATCAAAATGTATCAAGTATTAAATGCTTCCGTTATGTGGTAGCATAAAATAATTTAAAGACCCACATCAAAACCTACAATGTTGAGGTAATCCAACTGAATAGAAAGGGAAACTTGACGAACCGAACCGACCGAGCACTGACACCCAGCACGAACTAAAGAGTAGAGCTGCTGCTAGCATGAAATCATCTATTATTTCACCCAACCAATTAGCAGCAGCTTCATATTTAATTATTTTCATCGTAATCAAAGCAAAATTTTCGCAGTGCTCACTAAAATGATATTAGCCAAGCTGATTATCATGATAATACGGACGGTACAGGAAAATCAAAAGCAGCATTAGCAACAGCAGCCGTCGGATTGGCTGGCTGGTGAAGGAGCTTTTCTGAAAAGCAACGCGCGCCTGTTTGGACAAAGGAATAAAACTCTCGTAAGCTTGGCTCTATCACTGAGCTGCCATCAAATGCAACTGCAAAGCGTGGTTGAGCTGCCATTGAGCGCTCATGAAGTAAGGCAAAACAGTGACGATGAAGTAGTGCAGGGTGACGCAAAGTAAAGTTCAAAGCCTTGTAGAGAAAGTGCCTTCCTTGGTAGGACGGCTAAAGAAACTTGAGAGAGAGCCAGCGGGTGGCTTAGAGTGTGAAACCTTGCGTCGCAGTAGGGTGCGGAAATTATTTTTCGTACTTGAAATAGCATCGGTGCTGGAACTAGCAAACTTGTCCGGTTCGACTATATCTGCGGTGATTGCCCCACGGTCTCTGTAATGTGCGGTATTATAATATCTTCTCCCGGTTGATGGGCGGGAAGCCGTTCGTTCCGAGCAAAGAAGTCAGACCAGAAAGGACAAAGTTGATTTATATACGTTTTGCTTCGCCTTCCTCTGTTTATAAAGGCTATAATTTTACTCCAATTAATAATTTTTTTTAACTTTGACCTGTGTATATCAAATATCAATTTATGTACCTTCTTTGTTGGATTTTTCTTGCAAAAAGTTTCGCTGTTTACCGCAAAATCTAAGATGGTTGCGGTGCCATAGAAAAATAATGCACTTTTCACATCGTCGAATCTTTCATCTTCTGTTGCGTCAACCATAATTGGAAAAACTTTTCAAAGAAAACTTTCAATTACAGTGATTTCCAATTGGACGTATTTAGGAAATGAGAAATAAAAGTACAAATAAGAAATTAATAACACATACAAATACAACTCATTCTAGTTTCTTTGCATCCGGCCAAATCAAAAAATCTAACCTAGCTTTTAAACCAGTACCATGCCTATATGGACTGTTTTCATTCTGACTATAGCGAGCTGATGTAATAATAGCAACAAAAAAAATCAAACTTTATTTCTTTGACAAATGTTTTGAACACAACGAACGATGCGATTTGTAGGAATTTATTAAACCTACGGCTACGTTAAAGGACGACCAACGATGGATCAAATATATTTAAGCTGAAGCAGATCCTTCATTAAGACCGTGAACGCAGAGCTCCCACGTACCACTTTTTCGTTGATTTCACAGCTGCATAGGATATCAGCGACCGTAAAGCGCCATGGTAAATCAAGGACGAGAACGGCTTCTCCGGGAAGTTGGTCAGGCTAGTCACATTGAACAGTGCTACGGGCGGATTTCAGGTGGATTGTCGAGTTCATTGAATCATACGATTGTGCGCTTGCCTTTCGTTAGCGTGGTGACTGCCAGTCATTTGCAGTCATTCGCTGCTCCAAACGGTAAAGGCAACTTGAACGAAACGAAAATTTTTAAAAGGCTTTAGAACGCGTTCGTTCTACTGCGTGCAATCGGCGTTTGACTGAGCAAACTGCCAGTTGTGTTATGCATAACGTTCATATTCCACCACTAAACGGACGGTGTGAACTTGAATGCGCGTTGGTGTGACTGCGGTAGAAAAAAAGGATCGGTCGAAGCCCTGGTCTCTACTGTCTGCTATTCAACATAGCACAAAACGAGCTGACGGTAACCGCTATGATTTAATGAAACTTTTGAATGAAGCGAAGAAATTTTCAGCAGTTTACGTTATTGTGCAGTATATGCGCATTAAATTTTGTCGTGCATATTGGAATGATAAGTAGCTAAAATATACGCGCCTTCAAAATTTTGTAGCTTTTGGAAACTAGTTGTTTAAACTTTGTGTAAGCAAGTTAGTTAGTTTTTAGCAAAATCATGCATTCTGACAAGAAAACTGATTGATAATAACTTCCTTTCAGCAACTCACAGTTTGCTTCGACGAATTGTTGTTTGGTGACCTAAAAAAATGCAAGAAAACGGCAATATGAGGTCACATAAAAAAATTCTTGAGATGTTAAATTCTAATATTCGTTATAATAACAGCACTAAATCTGTTTGGTCAAGATGTTACCATATTAATAGCAACATAAAACTAACCGATTTATTGCGGTTTGACAAGTAACCGCAATAAGATCATCTTTGATTGGTGCGCCATATTGTATTGCTACGCCGCACTTATATTAAGGTTATAAGAGATATGTCGCAACCAACTAGTGTTATCACGATAATATAGGCAACCACATTAAATTTGCTTTATAAATAGTTTTACTGTTGTTCTATAGCTAGCTATAAGTAGTTTTTGACTTGTATCATCTTGGTATTGCGCAACACCATGATAAAACCAAAGGTAATGGTTAATACCGCTATAAAAGCGTCATAAAATTCAAATAAAGCTAAGCAGCTTTAGAATTGTCACTCGGGGGAACACAATGTTTTTGCCAGAAAATTTACATCTGATTATGAGGTTCTCGTTACAACTGCCAATGGTCCTGCTAATTTAGTGAACATAAGTACTTTCAGAATAACTCCCAATATGAGTCTGTCTGCTGTTAAAAAAGAATGAAACGTTCCTGTTGTCCTGGACCCGATTGTATGCTAGCTTCGAAATGTTCGAAACTATCGTGGTATCACTAGTTTTTCTGCTACATCTAAACTATTTGAAGTTTTAATGAGTAATTTTATTCTCACAAGAATAAGATGCTATATTTCCCCCGAGCAAAAAGCATTTGAGCCTGGTCGACCATGAATTTCACGTCTACTTGTATTTCCCGCTTGAAACAAAAGACACAAATAGATGTGATTTGTACAGTTTTAAAGGCTGTGTTCGATCGCATAGAACAAAAAATTATGCTACAGAAATATTCGATATTCGGTGCATCTCGAAATTTTACGAAATTGAACAAAGTTCTTCGTATCCAGCTTGACTCACGCTTCTCTTCCCGGCTTACCAATCTCTCAAATGTACCGCAAGGCAGTAACATGGGACCACTCCTGTTTTTGCTTCAACGATATTACTTTGCTGGTTAGAGTTGTATGCCAGCTGATGACTTGAAGTTGTTTATGTGTTTGTTGATTGATGACAAGAAAAATTGACTAGTTATCAGCATCGCGAAATTTTAAGTAAAAACTTTCTACTGCATCACGAATCCGGCTATTTTCAACTACCAAATAAATGAACATTTACAACAGTCGATTAAGTCAATTACCTTGGGGTACTACTTGGCACCATAGCCACCTTCAACTTACATCGTACCACGGCAAAATGGAAAGCACTTGGCATTAGTGATCCTCACTGGTTGAAAGCGCTGTACTGTAGAAAAGAAAAAGTAATGCAAAATCTGTATCCCAGCGCACACCTATGCCTCACGGTTAGCTGATTGCTCAGGAGTTATATGACGCGCGAGTAAGCTATGTAGGAAGACGCTGTGAAGATGTGCGTGCGCGAGTGTGCAGGTAGCAGAATGTCTGCACACAGCAACGATGGCTGTTTGTGGCGTAAGTGTTGAATGCTATGTTTCTCGTACTCACTCGCGTAAGAGTAGACAACGTTGGCTTCTCGCTCAATTCGCAACATTGCTTTTATAAACTTTACCTGCAATATTTAGTTGCTGTCAGTTGACATTTACAAATCAATTAATAAACAAATGGAATTTTTAAATATACCAATAGACACAAAAAAGTTTGAATGAAAATAAAACTTATTAAAAACGTTACGTCTCGCCCTTATGGGTTCGTGTTTGCCGTAATCAGTTAGTTAATATTACTGTTTCAAAAAATGCCATGATTTAAGGTTTCTAGATGGAAAGTACAGGGGTTAGACAAAATGATCGGGACAGGCCAAATTTTGATGAAATTCAAACGGCCATAACTTTTACAAAATTGAACATTTTCAGATGAAACTAATTGCATTCGACAGGAAAATTTTCCTAGTTTTTCTAAAATATTTCAAAATTCGCAATAGTCAGCGGACACCGGAGATATTCCGGGTTGTCTGCGGGTATGTCAAAAACTGACTATTTCAATCGCCTGTATCTTTTTCTAAAATTTATTAATTTTCATATTTTATCGCAAAACTAGATTTCATTTCCAGTCGATTGGTCGAAAAAGAACGGAAATTCCGGAAATCGGACGAGAAACAACCGAGATATGGCCATTTTAGTGAAATCAGTTCTGGAAATGTTGCCACAAATGTCTTACCTTTATGACCATTTTAAAACATGACCAAAACCATTCCAATATGGAAGTCAAACTTCAAAAATTTACCAGGGTTGAAAATCCTGAAGTTTGACACCCATATTGACATGATTTCGAATATTCTCTGAAACGACACCTTCCGCCGGGGTACCTACAACCTGCTACAGGGTTGCCATGGTACGCTGCGGACCTGTGAATGCTTCCAGTGGCAATGGCTCATAAAACCTTAACGCAGTGATGGCCAAACCGCGGCCCTTCGTAATGATTCATGCGGCCCTCGGACTGGTTTGAGGGATGGCGGAACTTATGAACAATTTTTTTGATTACACAGAGGTCCCTCAGATCAGTCATAATATCTCGTGCATATTTTAGATCTGATTGCTTTCCAGTTTAAATCTTGTGGTGATTCCTAAAAATCGGCTTTTGCTGCCGCCTATGTAACATTTTGTTATTCGCAAAAATGACCAAAGATCATTGCAGCCCGCGGACTCATGGGGCGATCTAATTTGGCCCGAACCACGCCTATGCCTGGGCACCACTGCCTTAACGTTTGATGCTCATATTGACATGGTTTGCGTCATGTCCTAAACTGGCCAGAGCAATAGATGTTACTAGTACTGATTTTACGAAAATAGCCGTAGCTTGGTTGTTTCTCGTCGGATTTCCGTTCGTTTTTCACCAATCGACTGGAAATGAAATCTAGTTTTGGGATAAAATATGAATATAAATAAATTTCTATGACAGAAAAAGATACAAGCGATGAAAAAAATCAGTTTTTTACATACCCCCAGATAACCCGGAATATCTCCGGTGTCCGCTGACTATTGCGAATCTTGAAATATTTTAAAAAAACTAGAAAGATTTTCTCGTCGAATGCAGTTGGTTTCATCTAAAATTGTCCAATTTTGAGGAAGTTATGGTCGTTTGAATTTCATCAAAATTTTACCTGTCCCGATCATTTTGTCTAACCCCTGTATATGGGAAAGAATAAAAAGAGAAACAATTGCAATTTATCTTCTTTTAATCAAGCAGTTCATACCGTGCAAGCGGCAGCGCTAAACATATGGTGGTAATTCCATTGGGTTTCTCCAAGGCAGATTTTTCAACGCATTACGCAAGAAACTTGGTTGAATAGCTTCGATCCTGTTTGACCAAACAGCTGTGCACATAGACTCCAAATGGCCGTTGAAATTTCTAGTAAGGAACGAACATGGGAATTATACAATGCTCGTGAATGGTATGGCAAGTTTTATGATAAACCCCATTTTTCTGTTCGAGAAACAATAAAAATAGCAATGGTCCCAGATTACTCCCTTGTGGCACGCCCGAGAAATTCGTGTCTTCCTGATATATTATGATTCATAACCGCCTGTTTTTCGAGATAAGATGCAGCCAATAAGTCTGTTTTCAGTAATTGAATTATGTTGGGATATTGATGCCTATCCGCTATATTTTCGATAATAGAATGAGGTATCCTAGGCATTCACTACTTAAGTTTCCATAGACCTAATGCAGTGCAAAATCAATTGTTTTAATTTCATGGTAGTTGATGGATACATTTTATATTGTTCGAAATATTGCCTGCGGCAGTGACTAACATTTTTATGCCTTCCAGTTAGTCTCGAGGTTCGACGCTAATACACAAAATACACTCGAAAAATGCTTAGCAAAATATACAGTTATTACTACGTGTGCTGAAAGTTTCGCTAGCTAATGAAAGAGAGAAAGGTAAATAAGATAGAGAGAGAGAAATCGTCATATTCAGCCAGCTTTATGCATTTTTGGGCCATTTTACAGTTGAAAATAAAGAAAAATAATCGGCTTTACTCGCGCAAACAACTTGAATTACTTTTGTGACTTAAAGTGATACGCTACACCATCGCTCTTTGGAAGAATAACGTTACGAACTGAAATTATTCTAAAGCGTGGAAAAATTGCTTCACAAATACTACGTGTTACATGAAGTTAATTAATAACTGAGCGCTAATAACTCAGCGTTTACCCAACAGCGTTTAATATTTTTCCACCAATCGTTCTAACAAATAAAAAGGTTGTATTTCCAAATTGTCAAATAATCCAACACGAATGCACTAACAAGTGTAAAGTATCGTTAATAAAAAATAACAACAACAACCAATCAGTTGAAAAATCTGTTACTCAACCAGTCAAATAAAAAAAAACTATGTTTGGGTTTAGTTGATTTTTTTCGGTGCTTTGGTCTTCGGCTCGGCACCGATCTTTTACATTCGATTTTTGTATACATGTCTGTGATCTGTTAGAAAACTCGGGCTCGGTACTGTGGCTCCGTACTCTAGTTCGATATGGCACGGTGTCCCTCGAAAAGTTGGCTTCCGACGCGATACGGTAACAAGTGCCTTTGTTAAATGAACCATACAAATCTGGTTGGCCTCGATGGCCGGTGTCATATTCGTTTAGTAGTAGCGAGTCGGCAAATCGCACCACGAAACCGAAAGCATGAGAGCTATTATTGGGGCTAAACATTTTGACACGGCTCCCAGTCCGGATAAAAGATTTTCCGGTATTTATATGTGTAATGTCAAATTGGTTCACTGATTGATATTACTTCATACGGTCCGTTATAGAAAACATCTAACATTTTTATGTTCATACTATTTTATTTGACTGAAGTTTTTGGAGCGTCTTAGTAGAATACGAAACCTAAAAATAAAAAAGAAGAAAACTTATCCAATTTAATTCTACTATGTGTATTTTATTCACGACAGATACGTATTTCACCTACGACTTGCAGGCTTCCACAGTGTCTGTTTTCGAACTAGACACTGAGGAAGCCTGCAAGTCGTAGGCGAAATATGTATCTGTCGTGAATAAAATACACATAGTAGAATTAAATTGGATAAGTTTTCTTCTTTTTTATTTTTAGGTATTTTATTTGGTTTTTTTCATAGTTTTTTTATAAATTAAGGTCGATTTTTACGTGTTTTTACATAAATTTGATTTTTTTGATTTTATAACTTCCTAACCTTCCAAAAACGTACTCAAACTGATTGCTATTCCATCTGCATTCGGAAGGTCATATTTATACTGAGAGCCACTTGCAGATAATACAATTATTAAAGTTCGAATTGGCATTGCCATTCGAATTTCGCTACCGCAGCCAAGGCACTCTCACGGAAGTCACGCGTTTCCTGCAATACACGTACATTTCGCATAAGTCACAGCAGAACCGGGGCGGTACCTACCTGCTGCATTTCCTGGGAAATCTTACCGACGCCCGTTCAGATTTATGTCCGCTTTGGAGGTAAAGCGTTTTCTCAGTAGTTCACATTATTTCTTGTATCCGGAACTCGCTGGCGCTGGTGGTATAATATGTCAGCGTTAGAAATGATTGATTTATTCGAAGTAGGGTACACCAATCTGCTGTAAGACTGCGCAGTGGCCCTCCGCCGCCCGGTAGTTACGGGATGAAATTGCCAACTGTAAGCACACTAGCTTTTCGTACCTAATTTGACTTGAACGACGATATTCGTTCTCGACGGATGGAAATGTCTAGTTTATATCGCTGAATTGGAACGTAAAGCCTCAATTGACGATGAGGTCCTTGCTCGTTGCTTGCTAGCTTGCTTGCTTAGTCCGAAATCATGCACATCCTAGAGGATTGACGAGCGAGCGAGCGAGCGAACGAGTACGTGTCAGGCCCATCGAGTGTCCAATTAAGAAACTAGAAACGGTTTTCCGGGACTGTGGTTCGAGTCATTCCGTATGTCTGCACTCTGATTAATGGCTTCAATAACTAGTCTACTCTAGCCTCTCTGTCTGCCGTCAAGCAGGGCCTGAAATCAAGCGAGATTGTTCACTCTTTCGGGAATCGAGCCGGAAATAAACAGAACAGTTTCTCCTTTCTGTGTTCTGTGTTTCTGATGCAACAGATTAGGTGGAAGTAATTTGCAAATGAATGAAATTACGTGCAATGAGATGCCCTTTCATTAGATTTTGCAGGATACTGTTGGAATTGAATGTACCATGTCTCTCTTGTGGTGGTAACCAATTTCTACCGACAGATTGACTGGAACGAAATCATCCATAAATAAGGAGAGAATTATTCTGATTGTCGTTGATTGAACAAGCTATTCAGTTCAAATTATAAGCAGTGTTTTGACATTCTGGATATAAACACATAAAATAAAATGAAAAATAACTTCAAACGTATTGCAACTCTTTAGACAAACTAAGCTCTTCCTGTTAGTTATCGTAGTAGCTCTCCTACGTTGCGAATCCCATAAGTGCTCAACAATCCTCGAGTTGAATATTTATGATTCTTCAGTTCAATGCACGTACTCATACACAGAGTTCATATTCACTTCCGCTGTTGACTGTGTTCTGACAATATAAAGAGCATTTTTCCTCAATTTGTTCTTTTATCTGTTCTCTCCCGAACCGACCGGACCGGACGCAGATGTCACATTTCACAACTTTATTATCCTGTTGAGAAGCTCTAACCATTGGCGCTTCGGTCATCATCCGCTTTCCAACGATTTTACTCCCTACGGTTGTGCTTTATGCTTTTATATCTTCCGCAGTGCTCGAGCAAAGATGCCCGCCAGGGAGGTCATATCAGCCAAACATGCAACATCAGATTTCCGTTCCATTTGTTTGTTCCACTCGCTTTGCCTAACGGTCTACCTTCGAAGGAGGATTATTTGAAATGACATAATCGCAAACTAAGCGCCATGCACTGCCATCATTAACAAGCTTATGGAAACGCTTGGTCACTCACTCAACATATTGGATGTGAGCGACGACTATGATGGTCGCGCAACAGCAATGCACGTCGATTATAAACAGCAAAAACTGAAGCTTCCGATATCTGGTATTATATTTTGCTCGGGATGGTTTATTTTTAGCGAAAGGGTACTCGTTTGGATCCATTCTTTCACTACTCTATACGCTATAGTATCGATTACACAGTTTAGCCTGCACTATCAAACTGTACAACCATGCTGGCAGCCACCAAAGACTATTGCCGGGAAAAGCTCAGCACCCACTCGTAATCGAGAAGCGATCCATGCCGCACCATGCCAGCAAAAGCCAATAAATAAATGCGTCTTTCGATTGCCCGAGCCGGCAAGCAAGCTGGAAATGACTTAGACGGATGGTGAGATTTGGTGGCTTGGCAGAATATATTGATAAATAGGTACACGTACATCGCCCCGGAATGACATAGTTGTCGCTGGAAATGTACCGGAAATTGAAAACCATTCGCCCGAAAGCCACCAGCAAACTGGATGGTAGGAAAAAAAATCGTTCTTGATTTCAAATAAATTGACGGGCGCTTGGAAGACTTCCTCTCCGGGATAAATTATTATTGGCGCTAATGGGTTTTCGGATATTACAGCAAAAAGTGGAGTGTGTTTTTACCTAGTTTATTCTATCGCTTTAATGCAAGCAAACACTTTGTTAAAGATGAATAAGCACTAAAAGGTTTTGTACCTTATGTGACGTACTTTTACAAATGTTTTTCGTCATTTGTTTCGAAATTCATAAAAGATCAAAACGATTAGATGTGTTTAAAATTACAATACTCAAGGCGGAAGTACCAGAGAACTTCTCGAGTGGAAGAAGTCTCAAACCCGACCACACAGATTAATAGCAGTCACGCCTGTCGCATGAGTTAAGAGTGCTGCGTGACAGCAGCATGATATGAGCACTGAGCAAACAGTTTTCCCAGACACGACGATGGTAACAAGCTAGCGGTTGTTGCTGATGATAAAAGTAAATATGTAAGCGGGAAAGTAGGTCCTCTCGGAGCGCCATCTACCGGAACCGGTTGGTGCATGTGGCGAGTGTGCTTGTGCACTCACGACGGTTCCATTTTGCTTCCTTCATTTGGAATGCAACTGAGTGCACTTCTGGGTGGTTGCATAGCTAGCACAATAAATAATCTCTAACCGAGATTGCAACGCACAGAACTCAACACAGTTAAACCTACATTACGATCTGCTACTGGTGTGAGCAATATCAAATGAATGGCTCTAAGCTAACAGGAATCCTTTATCAAACACCAAAACTTTCACGACGCTGAAAATAATGACGAACAAAATATTCTACACCGCATAACATTTAACACTTTTGAAAATGTGTTCATCCGGATATTGTGAATAAAGTTTAAAAACAAATATATTCAAAATTCAATTGTTAACTTCTCAACTAATTATAAAGCTAATAAAATACATGATATGCAAACATCACTTATCTTCAGTCGTGAAAATAAGCAGCGGTAATCAAACTTGGCCTACTTGAGCCATCGTTGCTGGCGGTTAAATAAATAATTAGCAACATTATTCATTTTGACTGTCGCCATCAACACCACCAGCACCACCCTATGTGAATGTGAGTTCGATGCCTAACCTCTCATAACACTTCTGCTCACGGTTAGACTATAACCTCAACAACATCAAGGACGACAACGACGACGACGATGAGATTCCAGCGTCACCTTATGTTTCATCAAATACGTCGTTGCTCACCTGCTGTTACCCTTCGGTAAAAGAACAACACTTTATGATTGATGCCGGCACTTGTTTATTCTCGCAAAGGGGCCACCGAGCCGGTTTGTTGCTGTACGGAACAGTGTGGTTCAGTGTGATGCCGACAGGAAATGTCGAGTTAAAGCTTTAAAATACATAAATACATAAAATTGAGTCAGTTAATGCTGAATATATTAATCAAAAGTTACAACGCATTAGCAACATTGGGATTACTGAGGGCTGTTGTTTTTTTACAACAATTTTCTTCTGCTAGAACCAACTGTAAACTCTTCCGGCAAAATTTTATCACTTCTTCGAAGCGCAGAAATGTTCTGCCACGCTGCCTGTTGTCAAGCGTGCCCCGCTGTAGGACTGTGGGGATAAATTATTATCGTTTGAAAAGTTAAGCCGCTTAGCACAGCTAATGCCACGTTTCCATTTTTCCACCCGGATTACCGCATCACCGTGTTTTGGTCACAAAAAGTGGCTGACAAATGTGCAACTTCAAAATGTGATTACTATGTTGAAGCCTTTGGCTAATAGATAAAATATGCACTTCCTTGTGCATATTTAATGAGTGACAACAGATCTAAATTCTCCGTTGTAGTTGGACTTTTGTATTATACCGTTTGCTCGACATAGAGCAGTGCCACACGATAGGTATCCCTCAACATTACCTCGATCCTTTATAGTTTTGCGTTGTATACCAATATGCTGATTGTTCTACAAAACCGCATTCACCACAAATTTGTTTGCGATTCACGAGAACTGGTTCAGCCACAACTGTTTGATAATTTGCCTAACATAATAAATGTAGAGTAGGCACGTGGGTAGTTTGATCTTTTAGAGAGTTTGTATGATTGATGGATTCATTTCATTTTCTATTGAAACTAATACAACTGATTTTTTATAGTTAATTTTCCGTGTCTCAATCATAAAATAATAGCATTTTAAGTATTAACCCTCTAACGAGTAAGACCGTCTGTAGACGGCCTTCGCTTTTGAAGCTCCAGAGCCGCATACGAAATTTGTTTTTAATTGGCAATATCGAAAATGTGTTCCGAACAGATTTCTTGACATTTTGATACTAATATCATAACATTCTGACCATGCATTCAAAAGTTATCATCTTTCAAAAACAAAAATTCCGAAAAATTCCGAAAATAATTATTGCGCGAATTTTCCCTTTTTTTACTTTTGTAGAAAAAGGACATCTAGAACAAAATGATTGACCTAAAAAGTTTTTCTATGAGTAACTTTCATGCATTATTTTAATTTTGTAATATATCTGAATTGAAAAAATATCTGGGCAGAGCGTTAGACATGAAAAAGGAAAAAAAGAAATTGGACTTTTTCTTACCTGGCGCTCCTCCAGATAATTATTTTTGCATGAAAATCAGAACTTAAGGTTTGTTTGTGTGTACTTTCATGATAAAATAGTCATTAGCTTGATCGCATCGTTTTTACGGTGTTGCCCGTTAGAGGGTTAAAATCCGAATCTTACGATTCGGAAAATGAAAATGAAAATTTATGTCAAGAAAATGGTAGATAGATTCCATTTGCCAGTGTTTTTTTTCTTTGCCAAATTTGATTTGATCTTTGTTCTTTGAACTTTAAATTAATTTTATTTGCATCACAAAATGCATCTTACAATTACAATAGGGCAGTTACAAATATTTTATAAAGTTTTTGTCCTTCCGATGTTGGACCACTGAAGGGTGGGCAAAAAACAAAGAAATTTTTTTTAATCGAGTAAAAAAAGGGTGTTTAGCATTTTTAAGTTTAAACGAGAAAACCAAATCTATTCTTGCTTTTAAAATATACGCTATTATTGATAGATTACTTACTTTACTTACTTTACTTTAGTGGCAACGGTCCGTTACCGAACCTGCGCCGAACGAATTATGGTCCTCCAGTACCGTCGGTCCTGGGCTGCCATTCTCCAACACCAGCTGAATGTGCATCGCCTTCGACAGCACACACCCACCGGGTGCGGGGTCTGCCTCGGAGTCTACGGCCTCTTCCTGGTTCTCTGCTGAAAATAGTTTTGGCAACCCTTTCATCGGGCATTCTGGCCACGTGTCCAGCCCACCGCAGCCTGCCACATTGCACTACCTTCACTATATCAGCATATTTGTATACTTGGTACAGTTCGTGATTCATGCGTCTGCGCCACACTCCATTTTCCATTTTGCCACCAAGTATAGATCGTAGAATTTTACGCTCAAAAACCCCAAGCACTTGCCGATCAGCTTCCTTTAGCGTCCATGATTCGTGTCTGTAAAGGGCCACCGGGAGGATTAGTGTTCTGTAGAGCGCCAGTTTTATGCGAATTTGCAAACTACGGGACTTCAGCTGGCCACGTAATCCGTAGAAAGCCCGATTCGCGGCTGCAACTCGTCGTTTCACGTCGCGACTTACATCGTTGTCACATGTCACGAGTGTACCAAGGTATATGAATTCCTCTACTACTTCATATCGTTGCCCATCAAACTCCACCTCGGCACCAACACCACTTGGGCTCCCACGTTCCCTACCAGCAACCATGTACTTCGTTTTGGCGGCATTAATGGTAAGTCCCAATCTCGCAGTTTCCCTTTTAAACAGCCTGAAGGTCTCCTCCACTGCTCTACGGGTGATTCCGATGATATCGACGTCATCCGCAAAACCAAGAAGCAAGTGAGATTTCGTGGTGATAGTTCCGTTCCTTTCCACGTTTGCCCTTCGTAATGCACCTTCCAAGGCAATGTTGAATAGCAGGTTAGAGCGTGCATCCCCTTGCTTCAGTCCATCCAACGTCACGAATGTATCTGAGGTCTCACCCGCTATTCTAACGCATGATTTGGATCCGTCCAGCGTCGCAGGAATCAGCGTAACTAGTTTCGTCGGAAAACCATGTCTAGCATTACCTGCCACAGCTCATTTCGTTTAACTGAATCGTACGCCGCTTTAAAATTCACAAACAGATGGTGTGTCTGCAAGTTGTACTCTTGCAAGTACTTGGTACTTGCCGACGAAGGACTCCGCTAACGGTCTCAGTCTGCAGAACAGGTTACGGGAAAGCACCTTGTAGGCAGAATTGAGCTATGTAATTCCTCGATAGTTTTTACACTTCAGTCGACGCCCCTTTTTGAAAATTGGGCAAATGAGGCCATCTAACCACTCCTCCGGCATTTGTTCTTCCTCCCAGATCCTGACAATGATCCGGTGGATTGCTTCGTACAACCACTCGCTCCCCGCTTTTAGAAGTTCAGCCGGCATACCGTCCTTCCCAGCAGCCTTACCGTTTTTCAGCTCACTGATTGCCTTTTGAACCTCCTCTTGTGTTGGTGGCTCTACAGCTTGACCATCGCTTGCAATTCCTATCCTGTCCCTGCTGATCTCCGCATTTACCTCTCCATTCAACAGTGTCTGAAAGTGGTCCTTCCGCCTGGCTGCTACCGCCGTTTTGTCGGTAAGCAGGTTGCCAGTACTATCATTGCACACCACAGGCATGGCAGAATCGCTGCATCTCACCGTTTTAAACTCCGTGTGTCGTTGCTGGCGTATCGCTTCTCTGCGCCGGCGAGCACGTGCGAGGAGCACGCATTTCTTTAGACGATGGATTCTTTTTTCCGCAGCTCTAGTCTCTCTGTACCTCTCTCTGTTTTGACGCGTTGCCGCAGTGAGCATGCGACTCCTGGCCTGGTTCTTTTCATCTGTCACTCTCTGGCATTCGGCATCAAACCAGCCTGTCTTCCACGCGTCGTGCCTACCACCGCAGCTGTTTCGATGGCACCATGGATGTTCTTCCACAGCCCGTTTATATCTTCTCCTTCTACTTGCTGTTCTGCGATGCGTTGGTCAAGCTTCCTGGCGTACTCCACTGCTACGCCGTCTGTCGTTTACCGCTGGATGTTGAAACGCAGCGTCCTCTCAGTGCGAGCTTTCGCCGTGTTCGACAGCCTTGCGCGAATCTTACTCACTACGAGATAGTTATCAGAGTCGATATTTGGTCCCCGAAAAGACCGTACATCAATAACATCCGAAAAGTGTCGACCGTCAATCAAGACATGATCGATCTGAGAGCTAGAGTCTCTATTTGGATGCCTCCAGGTGTGTTTCCGAATACTCAAACGTGGAAAGTAGGTGCTACAGATGGCCATCCTTCTGGCCGCGGCGAAATTTATGTGCCTCAGACCGTTATCATTGGTCGACAGATGCAGGCTATGTCTTCCAATAACTGGACGGAAGAAATCCTCCCTCCCGATCTGCGCGTTTGCATCTCTGATGATAATTTTTACGTCGTGTTTTGGGCACTCTCTATAGGTCCACTCAAGCCTGTCGTAAAACTCGTCCTTAGCATCATCGGATTTATCATTTGTCGGTGCGTATAAATTGATTAGGCTATAGTTGAAGAATTTGCCCTTAATGCTCAACACGCATATACGGTCATCTACGGGCTTCCATCGGATAACTCGTTGCTTTTGTTTTCCCAACACTACGAAACCGACTCCATGTTCTGCTTTTTTCCCGCCGCTGTAGTAGATGTGGTACTAGAAAGAAGTGCCTGCAATAGCGTCTACTGTACGGAACTCCCTTTCTCCGGAATTTGGCCACCGAACTTCCTGAATAGCAGCGATCTCCGCTCCGAGTTGGTGCAGCTCTCGAGCAAGCAAGCCAGCCCGTGCCGGTTCATGGAGAGTTCGGACATTCCAGGTACCAAGTTTCCAATCGTTATCCCTCAATCGTTTCCTTGCCTGGCCGTGTCCTATACCGATTGTTCCGTCCTGAATTTCTTTCTTCGTTGTTCGTGGTAATTGAGCTTTTCGGTATACTACCTCACCGGGGTCGCGATACCTACATCCCGCTGATGGGTCTGCTATCTTAGGTATAGCTTGCGGGATACAGCATTTCATATCCAGCCACCCGTTTCGAAACAGACGCTGTGTGAGACGACCCTCACCTGGAGAACAGGCGCTCTAGCTCGCATCTCCTAGCTTAGCTGCTTCAGTAAGTACATGAAGCATTTCCGGGTAAGGCCATCGACCGTCATCATTTGAATTAGATCTGCGTGGAGGCGCCAGGTGGGAGCTTGAGAGAGTCAGAGCTATGTTTGACGCTCCTTCCAGGTAACTCTCTCCATTTCATACCCGGCCGAATCCTTATTTGGCCGAATAATGAAAGGTCGAATCTCTACTTGGCCGAGTCTCGAAAGGTTCAACATGTATTTGAACGAAACGTGTTGCGGACTATTTTTGGCGGAGTACAAACGGAAAGCGGAGAGTGGCGGAGGCGTATGAATCACGAGCTACAGGCACTGCTCGGAGGCTTCCCATCGTACACCTAGCGAAATTTGGGAGACTACAGTGGACCGGCCACGTCGCAAGGATGCCGGACGACTGTGCAGTGCAATCCGTTTTCTTCAAGAACCCCGCCGACACCAGGAATAGAGAGACCCAACGTGCTAAATGACTGGACCAGGTTGAAGCCGACTTGCGTGTGTCGAGACGCGCAACGAACTGGCGACGAGTATCCCAGGACCGAGCACAATGGAGAGGAATTCTTGATACGTCAGGAACCACCTAGACACTCGGCTGCTAAACGATGAAGGTACTATTCTCGTGCTCTCCTTGATAGTGTGATATATTGCACGTATAGTAAGTTTTGAAAAGACCAAAAATAACATAATAATTTACTTCAGTAAACAACAATAAAAATCTAACGGGTGACAACTAAAATTTTGGAATTTATTTCTCAAGCTGTCATAAAAAGACAAAGGTACATGAAGAAGATTTGATTTACCGAAAATAAAGATACATTGTCCATTGTTGAAAAAAATTAGTGTACATTTGAAAACGGTCCGTAATCGGCTGCTCGACAAAGTTTCCGTTTGATGTCGTAACAGCATCGTTGTATGGCCGTCATGTCCACTTTGCGACTGCAGTTTTTGATTCTACATATTTTTTAAATAACACACTATTCATATTTTGATTTACGTACAAAGCTTCAAACAACAATACATTTTGAAGCCCCAAAGGAATGTTGTACCTTCTGATGGAAAAACACCGTCATTGCTGTTTCGTGCTACAAAATATCGTGAAACCACTTTGAAAATTCAAACCAGTGCTATCCATTCCACGGGCACGTAACTTCGCTCAACAATCATTGTACTTTCCATCAAAATTATGTTTCCTCATGATCAGTTCCTAAAAGTTTTCCAGATTTTCCGCCTGCCAAAAAAGCGAAAGACCACCCACAATCAGCCAACTTTGCTTGGGCAGAAACAAAGTCCGAAACAGTGTTCATCTCACGCGGCAGTAAGCACACACTGAACTTATGCAACAACACGTACCGTCCCACATTCGGGACTAAATTGCGCCTGCTTTCACGTCGTACTGGCTTGGGAGGGACTGTTATCTGCTCTTTCTAGATGTGCGGAGATATCCACTTGAAATGCATCAAACTGCAAGCTTTTGTTCTGCGCTGAGTTGCAACGTTGTACAGTCAGTCAGTACTACGCTGCTTTGAACCGACGATGGTGCTTCACAGTCTGGTTAGGCTAGCATAAAAACTAAGGTTGAAAACAGATAAAAGTAAGGGTCGTGAAAATTACGGTTTCATACAGCCTGGATCATTCACCGTCTACCCTCCTTCCTTCCAGCAGTATCACTGCGTTTAATTTGCGTCCGACTAGCCGCTACCAGTTGCCACTTGCTACAAGGCAGAGCTGGAAAGAGATACAGCACATGGGCGTCAATCAACAGTCTACATGGGTCTACAAGTTGGATCTGCTGGCGATTATGGTAAAACTTCACCATATGACGGTATCGGATTGTCATCGTCATCGCGGTCGCCGGGCACTATACCATTCTAAGCTACACTCTATTTTTTGCTCCATCCCACAAGCGTCATCCCAGCAGCTTCGAGAAGGTTCGGTTAGTTTAGAGTCCGGACTCGGCGCATATATGAGAAAATTATTTTTTTAGTGCTTCGGTCCCGCGCCCCGATCCGGGCTATTTAAAAGGGCCGGCGGTTTTTCCACCACCAGAAGCGGAAGACCCTGCAAGTCACCGGGTCGGTGAACCGAGGGGGAAAGGGGAGCGACACTTTCACAAATGCCATGCCACTATAATACATAGAACTTTTACTGTTATTCGCCTGGCTGATGACGGGGCAGTCGTAGAAATTAGTTTACGACTAGCACGTTCCGAGTGGAGGAACATGTAAACATGCATAGAATAAATATTTAAGCTGGACGGGAGTACATTGATAAAATGAAATATCGAAGCGTGTGATTCGAAAAAAATTGGGGCAGGATTGCCATTACTGATTATATCACTTTAAAGGGAATTCACACTTAACTTATTTTAAGTTAGCTTTCTGAGTAACATTTCCAAAATGATCTCAAATGAGAAACAACAAAAGAATCGGATACGCCCCGAAATTGTTATATGAGTAATTTTAGCTCTTAAGAATATATTAAAAACTGGTTGAGCTATTGGTATTTAAGTCATACCTACAATTTGAACCAGAATAAGAATAATAGTTCTTGAACCGTTCCTATAAGCGCTTTATCCCAGAAATTTAATGTAGAAATGTGACCTATGTGGCTGCTACCTCAGAAGTAAACAAATATTTTAAGGTCAATTATAAAATGAAGCGAAATAATTGAGATATGAATAAATCATATAAGTATATATAAGCTATTTTATTTAAAATTACCCGCACAGCTCAGATGTTGGTGATCAGCTCCACAGCATTTACATTTCTCGATATATTTCAGTGGTTTATAAAACCTGAAATCATTAAAGAGGATATAAAACTTATCAAAATGGTTCAATAAAACGGTTAAAATATTTATTATTGGATCTGGTAATCCTGAACGCGTAGCATACGCGTTCGTTTAATGATACTGTGAAGAGTTCCTCCGAAAAACCAGCTCTATTGGCATCCGCCTATGTGGATAAATGCCTCCAGTGTTCCGGTCATGATTTATGCGACGATAGAATAAATATCACTTTTCCGAGTCTGCCTTTTTGGTGTGCCTTTTTATCACACCAGAGAGAGCGAGACAGACAGAGAGTAAACCAACCGCTGCATATCGTAGTAAATCTCGACTTGCCAACATAAAATGTTTCCTGCATATGTCCGATAAAGAAGAGTGTCGGAAATGATACTGATGGAGTGTACAAGTTACGCCAAGCGGAAAAAGCTACGGGGGAAACGATTACTGTAAATTTTTTTTTATTCCTTCCAAGGCCGTTCATGCTCGGGACTAACTGAAACGATGTTGTGCCAGGAGCTGCAACCAACCTTTGAGCAGCTTTTTAGCTGACAGAAATTTTTATCGTATAGCGTCCTGTTGTTTACGCCTATTATTAGTATCAGAGCGAAAAAGTGCAGACCGCAAAATGGCAGGAGTTGGAGATTATTTTTAGTCTATTTTATTTGGGATTAGCAGGACGATCGATTACCGGGTCGGTTACTATCTACACGATACTGACATTCAGGTCAGGTTCAGGTTCGGGAATATTTTCGAAGCCGAAACTCCGAAACCACAATCGCGTAAGTTATTAGGGTGAATAAGAACATCATCTAATTTCAAATTTAATTTAAAACGTGGAGTTTTTAAAATGAAATATTTGAGCTTATGTCATGAATGAAAAAAGAGCGTATCTGTAAATGAAGTTTTCTGTGTTCCACAAGCTTTCCGTGGCAGTTTCTAGTTTCGAATTTCATTTTCCTTTCCATGGATCCCATTGTCACTCAAACTCACATTTTGCAAATACATATATATATAGCAGCAATACAGTCTATGTATAAATGTTGGTCGCGTGCTGCTACTACAGTGAAACCGAGTTTATTCCAAGCCGCTAGTTTTCTGCTGTTTCGTGATGTGGAAACGTGAATTAGAATGAGCACTTTACTACGAAACGGAATGGAATGAGTTTGCCTCCAGTGTACGAATAAGAGGTTTTGTTTGTGAAATCTTTGAATGAGTAAGTTTTTTTCATTTGACTGATTTCAAGATATTATGATGGAATTGAGTGAGATTCTGTGCTTATAGTATTGCCGTAAATTGCGATGTTTATGATGTCTAAAATGGTTAAACAATACTACAAACAGTCAATGAATCAACATAAACTTATGACGTAAATATGTGTACGGATATACATGAAAGCAACTGAAGTATTGAAAGTCTATCTGATGATCGACTGGTTCTATTTTAGGTTGCTGATTAAATTTTACTTCTAAATTATCAGTCACAATCTTTGTTGAAAAGTGTTACAGCTGGCACGCACGATATCCTGAGGTATTTCATCCCAAATATCCGCCAAACGATGCTTGAAAGTATCCACAGTCAATCCTTTGGTGCTTCCTAGTTTTCCTAGCATATAACCCCTTGCATAGAAGTCGAAAGGATTCATATCAGGCGGAGAGGCAGGTCACTCTTTTGAAGAAATAAAATCCGGGAAATTGTCCTCCCACCAAACTTGTATAGCTTTCCCCATGGAGAGACGGTGCAGAACCTTGGTTGAAGCAGTATGGTGCATTCTTGTAGTGTTTTTTTACGATGGGAAGCAAATGGTTCGTTAAAACACTATCAATGTAATATTTAGTTTTGATTTTAACACCTGGTTCAATGAACAACAATGAAACCTTCAAATTTTGGGAGAAACGTCCTCATATCATCTCACTGGAAAAGTTCTGGAACTTTTGTCACGAGGAATGTCAGAAAGATGTGCTACATATATCTGATCATTTTTTGGTTGTGGTGATCAGGAACAGTGGAAGCAGGAACAGTTTTTCGTCCGAAAAAAGAATTGCTCACTCGCAATGCCACTCGAGCAGCTGCCGACATCTTTCGACTCTTTCAACCTTAGGCAATTCATTCAAACCATGCACCCGTTGTTTTTTGTATTGAATCAAACAAAGATCATCTTTCAAGATATTCTTCATGGTTGACTGGAAAATTCCCAGCTTCTTGGTCCTGATTGATCTGGTTTGGGGAGTATTTTCCAAGAACCGGGTTTCCTAGTATTGCTTGATGGTACGAAAGATGAATCTTTCGTTTATTCTGAGTAGCTTCAGCTTCTTTGAAATATCGCACGGACGAAAATTTTTCAAAAACAGCCTTATCACAAGTTATCTTTTTGCGTCCATAATTGCCACGACACTTAAACGAATGAAAATTCGTAACAAACTTGCAATCTATAATTACATTTGAATACACTCTAAATAAAAAATATGTACACATCTGTGACTAACTCATTTTTAATTAAACACGTTCAAAAAATACTGACAGTAATTGCTACTCGCCCTGTACATCTATGCAAAAAGATACGATCTATTCAAAATTGACTAGTATGGATTGGAACGGCTTAATTGAGAATGGTAAAATGTGAATAGGATATTTTTGTGGATCATTTGAAAGACAGAAATAGAGACGATCACATATCTAGCGAATCTAGCGAATCTAGCGACCGCATATCTAGATAAACTAGCGAAATGATAAGAGATTTTTATCTTTATTTCAAGCTCTCGCAGCGAAAACCGAAAACAGGGTTTTCCATGGTAACTCCTTCGATTTGTTTATATAATTTACCCCGAAATGAAGTATAATATTTACCCACGCAATGTCGGTTCGTTTTCGGCAGTTTTTAAAATTGTTGTCATCGCGAATGTCATCGCGAAGTTAAGAAACAAGCCAAGTAATCAAACAAGCGAGAAGGCTTCAGTATCATTTTCAGTTTTTTGCGGTGACGTGACCTTAGCAGTGGTTCCCTACCAGTTTTGCAAAATTCTGCCGGAAATCAGCACTTTACGACAACTCTATTAGTCTTTAAATGGTGGATCTCGCGCCGGATCTCTTCGAAATCGAGGGTCGGAACGCTACTGTAATTTGTGGGTACTCCCTAGTTAACGTCCGTTCAGCTAACTTTTATTACATTGCCATTGCGATGAAACCTTTTGTGATTAATTAGCCTGAAGTCTTATGACAAGGCCTGCGTCGCATAATCTGTCCATCTATGTCGGTTCATGGCAGATAGTCTCCAGGTCCGCGGGCAGCCAGTGCTCGGCAGATCTCGCTTCACCTGGTCTTGCCACTGGGCCCCGCTTCGTGTTGTTCCAACCGGATTCGAAGCGAAAACCATTTTTGCAGGATTGTTGCCAGTGAGCCAAGGTATACGAACTCGTCAACTACCACAAATTCATTTCCATCGATTACCACGATACTGCCCAAGCGGGCCCTGTCGCGGTCGGTCCTGCCCGCTAGCATGTAGTCTACTTCGTTTTAGTAGTATTTATTTTCAACCCAATCTTTTCTGCTCCGCGTTTTGGTCTGATGGATCTTCCACCGCCTCAAATGTTCTGCCGAGAGCATTCACGTCGTCCGCAAAGCAAATAAATTGACTGGATTTATTGAAAAATCGTGCCCCGCATTTCGATCGGCACTCGTCTTATAACACTCTCAAATGCAGGCAGGCAGAAAAGATCATCTCCTTGTCGAAGTCGCCTGCGAGTTTGGAATGGGTTCGACAATCCACCCGAGATTCTCACACAGCACTGCATGCCATCCATCGTAGCCACGATAAGTATAGTAAGCTTACCCGCAAAGCCGTTTTCGGCCAAAACTTTCCATAGCTCTTGTCGGTTTATGCTATCATATGCGGCTTTGAAATCGATGAACAGGTGAACTCGGAATTCGCGGCACTTCTGGAGGATCTGCCGCAGGGCGAAGATTTGGTACGTTGCAAACCGACCCTCCATGAAGCCGGCCTGATTACTTCCCACAAATCTATTGGATATCGGCGATAGTCGATGGAAGATGACTTAAGACAGCACTTTGTAGGCGCCATTCAGAATAGTGATCGCTCGGTAGTTCTCACAATCCAGCTTATCGCATTTCTTGTAGATAGGGCAAATAGCCCCGTCTCTCCACTCCTCCGGTAGTCGTTCCGTATCCCAAATCTTGACAATCAGTTGATGCAGACAGCAGACCAACTTGTTCGGGCCCATTTTAGAAAGTTCCGCTCCAATGCCATCCTTTCCCGCTGCTTTGTTGTTCTTCAGCCGCTGGATGGTTTCTTTAACTTCTCTTATCGATGGAAGTGGCACATCTTCGTTGCTTGCTACACCACTGCGGTCACTTCTTCCGTTCTCATGCTCTTCCGCCTGCACGCCATTTTGGTGTTCATCGTAGTGCTAGTTCCACCTTTCGATCACCTTTCGAAGCCTCTTGTATAAGGGCGATCGACTTGTTCCACTACCTGATGCTTCCGACGGAAACGGAATTGCAAAAGTAGTAAGGAAAACAGGCACACCCTTACCAAGTATGGAGCTCTACTTTAGTGCCTCTAGCCGGTTGAACACTTATTTCATTTGTAGCTTTCATAGAATAAGCCTAAAGAGGATTTCCCATAGATGCTCTTGCGGTTTGTTTATAGAAGTTGCCCGAAATGAAAAATTGTTTTCATCCATGCACAAAAGAGCTTGTTTTGTAAATTTAATTTTTCGAATGACATCGTTATGTTAGATGACAACTCAAGTAAACAAATCAGCGACAACGCTGTACTGAAAAGTACTCAAATCTCGTTTTACGTCCACTATTGTAGAGACGTGAATAAACTCGATCGCAAAAGAAGAGGATGGTAATTCTAATTTTGGACGTAAAACGAACGATTTTTAAGGCCACCTTAACTCAAAGATACCCCAAGCGTCAAACGATAAAATTACGTACGTACGATCTTTTCGAACCTTAAAACAGAATTTATAAATTCATACTGAAAAAGGATCGTATTGTCCCAAACCGCAATTTCAGTTTTAATGTACTCTTATTGCGGTTTTCAAGGCCCATATTGGTCACCAATATTATTATAAGTGTTTAACAAGTGTAATTTTTTCATTAATTCGCATTATGTTTGATGTGATCTGAAAATATCAGTACTTTTCCCTAGAACATCCCAAGACAAATAAACACGCTCAAGCTTTAGTTAATCGAAACATAAACACATAATTCATAAGCTCCGTGTTCCAACTAATGTCTGTTTCCTATTATGCAGCTGCACCGCTCCGCAGCTGACGGTAAAGTTTAACTGCCGCAGGCATTCGAATTTACGATAGTAATTTGAAAATCATCCTCCACTCACCGCCCCCCGCCATCCCTTCCTTACAAAGCTCGGTAGGGATTTAAAATATGGTCCTCCTACACAAGCCGATGATCGCCACTGCAGTTATTTCTCTGCTCCGAAGCTCTCGACTCGGGCCGACCGGAAACCGACGAAAGGGAGATGGAAAATTGCTGAAATATATGGAAGATAAATTCTTGTCTTTATAAGCCTCTTTCCCCTGGCCAGGAGAGCGTCGTCGTCCTGTTATGTCCATTCTTCCCAGTTAAGATGTTTTACTACATCTACATGCCTTCTGTTGAAGCAGTTACAACCACCGTACGGGCTAACTAGTGAGTTGGGAGTTTCCACTTCTATGGGCGTGAATGTACCACACAGAAGATTTGGTCATTTCTCAGCTCAGAAAGTTTGAAAGGCCAGTAGATTAAGCTTGCTTACTTGTTGGGGCGGGGGTGGTTGGCTTACGGGACGATTGAAAAGTCGATGCTCAACGTGAGCAGGTTTACAATTCCCAGGTAAGTGATTTTCAAAAACAACATACACACTCAGTATGACCGTGTGGATTTGTGTGTTCTTAAGTTTGCGGCAGAATGCTTGGAGAATAATATTGGTGGTAGAAGTTCGCAATTTGATAAATAGCGGTGAGAAACAAAAAGAAACTTTATGACGGATTTTCTAGTGCTTAGGTTTCCCTTCTTCTCGGTTCACTATCGAACATTTAAGACTTGTTTTTGCTAAATGAAATGTCGTGCAATGTTTTGGTTGGTTGCGTTTCTACCATTAGTTTAATGCCATAATTAGTGGCGCCTGTAGTTGACATGTTTATTTGGTACACAATTAGTTGTATAGTTTTCTTTAGCTACTTTTAACTTTCAACAACGAAGCGCCTTGTACAAAAAAAAACAATTTCTAAAGTAGCCTTTCGTTAGCTTCAGCTAACTAACAACATAAAAAATCTCTTTAAATTGATTACATTCATTGTTCTCCGAGACGGAAGTTCACTTCACTTTCGAACCGAACCGAAAATACCAGTTGCTGTATGTCTGTAGGATTTTAAACAACATTTTAAACTTTTTGTCTGCGGTGAGTTCTATTCCTGCCCATACCGCACCGTGACTAGTACCTAGGATGGTTCTTATCTGTTTTGTTGTATTTCTGAAAACCTTCAACTGCATGTTAGCAGTGATGAAAATCGATTTAAGGAATTTTCTGTGTTTGGCTTATTTCTCTCAAGCCGTGCAGAATCACAGTTGTAGCTATAAACCAAAATTTTGGAAATGAAATTTGCAATCTCTTGACAAAAAAAATGGTTAGATATCATAAGGGCAACAAACCGTCAATGGCAACCACAAAGCAACTGGGACCGTATAGTGTGGTACTTACTTATAACACAAATCCCTATGTAAAATACACAGTAATTTTCATCAGCACACAGTTTGAAGGTTTCAAGTATTCAGTATATAATATTAATCATAGCTTGCGAAAACACACGCCGAGTGCTTGTTGTGGTAAGACTTAACTTTTAAAGCAGCAAGAATAAGCCACAAACAAACACACTTTCCGGAGTTCTCCGGAGTAGTGAGCACTGAGCACACAAGGTAACGTTCACCCGCCAGGCCGAGTGTTTAATAATGCAAATTCAGCCACAACACAACATATTCTCTGCTTCGTCCACCCCTGGGCACGTTTCCAGTCTGTTCCGGTTGCTGCGAAGGGGATAGCCAGCCACTCGTGTTGAATTTTGTTGCATAATTAGCACCTTTCTGTTTGTATCAACACTTTCATAATCGTAACGTAGTACCTATATATGTAGCTAGGTAGCAGCAGCGGGAAGGCTGGTCATAAGGCGATGACTCTTATACAGCAACAAAGTACCCACATCATCTAGTGTCCTAGAATTAGCAGTATTAAGGTCGCTCTTACCAGCTATCCACCATTGGCTCATTGCGTTGGAAAGATGAAAGGGCACTGGTTTCGATCTAATCTCAGTGAAAATTGAAGGGCACGATGTTCATCATACAAAGGCAAACTGTGCCAATAAATATCTAATATCGAATTCTTTCTACTTTTAACAAAGCGTCAAGATAAATCAGGACTTAGCATTTGTATACGTGATTTAGACTCCAAAAATCTTTCACCACTCTGGAACTATTTAAAGACCTCTAACAGTCCAGTAACTTAAAACATGCCCTAAAAGTTACACTTTTGGTAACATTTTTGAATTATTTTTGTGTTATGTTTTGTTTTGTTGTGTTTTGGGTTATGTCTATGTTTACTTGTTTGTTTATTATTTTATTATTACGTTATTGCAGTATTTCTTATTGGGGAATGTCGTCTTTCCCCGTTTTGTATTTGGCTGCCATGTTGGATTTTATCAAAAAATCGCTGTTTTTACCATAATCCTTTAAACCGATTTTATTTTTGAGGCCACCATTGGAAAGCTGAGAAAAAATGCTACAAAAAATATTTGTCATATTAGTTGTGCAGTGGCATCGACTAAATAAAACAATTAATTATCTGTAGCAAGGGTTACAATTCTTATGTAATGTATTGTATGTAAAGTTAATAGTTTAATCGGGTTAATTACACTGCACATTTAAGTTGATGAATATTTCATATAGCACTTTTCCTCAGCTTTCCAATGGTGGTCTTAAAACGAAAATCGGTTGAGGGACTCTTGAAAAAAAGGTGATTCAATGATAAAATCCAATATGGCGGCCAAATCTAAGATGTTTGCCAAATTTTTGACGTAGGACTACGTCTTACGGCAAGTTTTGAGATAGGGTGTCATTCCCAAAAATCAAAAAACGCGAGCGTTACGAAAAATGAAAGGTTTTGAGCGCTAATAGCTCAGCGGTTTTCCGATTGATTTTCAATATTCTTACACCAATCGATTGGAAAATCTTCTAAGAATTGGCCCAAATGAAGAAAAGTATGGATTCCTGATGTTGAACTATTGAAAAATTAAAAATGGTGAACCTATGTTTTACCAGAATTCTCGCTGCGTGATTGGTTGGAAGATTCTTTAGGATGATCTAAACCTATACCATTTTGATGTCCTTGCTTGGGAAGTACGCCAGAAAGAGTGACAAAACCTCCTCGTGCTAACAGATTTCTTACGAACGCGATTAAACCTAGTCCAATTTGATGTCTGTGTTAGGGAAGTTTTCCAGAAAAAACGACACAAGTTCATTGTCCCAACAGATCGCAAATTCTGAAAGATGTGCTGTTGATAAAATAGGATTAAATTGGTAAAATCCCTTCAACGTGGATAACCATGGGTAATAAAAACAATTTTTAATTTTTGTAAGGTAGGAGGAACACAATGGTTTGTGTTTTTGATTTTGTTAAATTGTGTCCTAAAGCACATAGAAATAACTCTGGAATCTTTTGAGGATTGAACGTATACAATGTTACTGCTCTGATAAATGTTATATACAGCGCATGTAGCATATATATATATTCTGCATATAGCAAGCATACAGGAAGAATCGAATGATTACATGCATGAATACACGCTACTATCACTACAAAGAGACTTACGGAGTCCTGCGTCACCTATATATGCGGTCGTGTCTTGTACACAACCCCTCTGATTTTTTTTCACTTTCCCAAATGCTTTATCCTTCCTCTTTATAAAACCCGAATTAATCCACCTAGCGGCGTGACCTAGCCTTTCTACTGCCACAATAATCATTATTTAATTTCTCAGAAACATCTGAACAGAAAAATAATGTTAACACAAAAGATAATTTTTGCAGACTTGAATGAATATATATAGAAAATTATAAATTAATCCTCTAACGGGTCTACAGACGGCCTTAACTTTCGGGCTTCAGAGCCTTGTTTTGAATTGATAAAAAAGGAGAAAAACAAAAAGTTATTTATATCCTTTAATTCTACTACTGTGTTTTATTGATAAATACGTATTTCGGTCTCGACGTGTGACCTTCATCAGTATCTAACTAACTTACACTGGTTTGTTTTGAATTGACAATATGAAATATGTGTTCATAGCAGATGTTTTGATATTTTGATATTAATACCATGCGTTCAAAAGTTAGCATCTTTGAAAAACAAGAATTCAGAAAAATTATTAGTATACTTCACTTTTGAAGAAATAGGAAATGTACAACAAAATGATTAATCTGAAAATTTTACTATTAGTTTGTTTGGCTTCAATTTTGCAACATATCTGAATTAGAAAAAATAACTGAATAGAGCATTAGATATGAAAAAGAGAAATTTCTTAGCTGGTGCTCCTTCAGATAATTATTTTTGCATACAAATTAAAACTTGAGTTTCTTTTGAATGTACTTTCATGAAAAGATAGTCATTAGCCTGATCGCATCGTTTTTACAATGTTAGAGGGTTAGGAAAACAAGAAGAAGTCGAAAAATAGTGCAAAAGCTGCGCCATAAACATGCTTGAGAATGAAAAATATGATCGACATGATTTCCAGCGCTTGTCATTTTGGATTTATTTATTAAAACATGATACATGACATAAGACATCTGTCCTTTAAAATGTCACTAACGAAAACAAATCTTACAAAATTACTACCGTGCACCGTTTACTTCCTATTTTTCAAATAACATTTCTAAGCTCTAATATCTAATGATTGAAAAGAACATCTATTGATGCGCAAAATTTGTTTGAAATTTGTATAAATTTATTTGGAAAAATCAACTCACTAGTATTTTTAATCCTATACACCATTTTACCGACATGCTTAAATTAACTGCTTCTTTTCGCTTTTTGCTTTTCTTGTACAATTGTGAGTAACAGCAAGTGAAGAAAATGACAATTGAAATCTGAAATCAAAGAAAGAAAAATCTTATCGATTGAATCCCACTATTTAATATTTATTTGCAACAGATACGTAGTTCGCCTACGACGTGCAGGCTTCATCAGTGTCTTATTTCAAAGCGTATACATATCTGTCGCGAATGAATATTAAACAGTGGAATTTAGTCGGTAAAAGTTTTTTTCTTTTCTTTAATTTCAGAGTTCGTATTCCACTAAGAGGCTTCAAAAACTTCAGACAATTGAAATGTTTCTCACTTTTCTTGAATTTCAATGCAAATTAGAAAATTGCAAATTGTCATCACATACACACGTACATACATACATACATACATACATACATACATACATACATACATACATACATACATACATACATACATACATACATACATACATACATACATACATACATACATACATACATACATACATACATACATACATACATACATACATACATACATACATACATACATACATACATACATACATACATACATACATACATACATACATACATACATACATACATACATACATACATACATACATACATACATACATACATACATTCATACATACCTACATACATACATACATACATACACACATACATCACACACATTGAATACAATCAACATTTGATTGATATGTTTTGATTTCACACGTTTTAACGGTTTAATATACGGTGCTCAAGTGTTAAAGTTTGAATAACTTTTGAATGAACCGTCCGATTTTAAATAACTCGGTTTCGTTTGATAGATCTCAGCAGTAATTTTCAAATAATAATAAAATGTGTGATGTTTTTCATTGAATTAATGTTTATATGTTTCAAAAATATGTTTTAAATACTATTTTTTCACATTTCTTTATGTAACTTTCAAACTACAAGGCCAATCGTCATGAAATTTGGAATTTAAGGGTTTGCAAGACTCCTCTTTTATATGCAATCAATTTTGTTCAAATCGGTTAAGGGACCTGTGAGATAATGAAGTCCCATATTTTTCGTATTTTTATACATAACTTTTGAACTAAAAGTCCGATCAAAATGAAATTCAATAGCAACCTATGGGACACCTAGACCTTTCATTTGACACTAAGAACATTAAAATCGGTCCAGCCATCTCCGAGAAAAGTGAGTGAGATTGAAAGCGTTACATACCCACACACACACATACACACGCACACACACACACATACATACACACACACAGAAAATGCTCAGTTTTCGAAACTGAGTCGAATGGTATATGACATTCGGCCCGCAGGACCTTCTTTCCATTTCCGGTTTTCCAAGTGATTTCTATACCTTTATACTATATATTTATATAGTAGAAAGGCAAAACGGTGTCGTTTATTATTTGTGTCATTTTATTTAATTGGTATTTTCATTTAGTTGAATACCAATGCACACCTAATTTTATGAATGTTTCTTGCAGATTTTTTTCTCAGTTTTCCAATGATGGGCCTAAAATGAAAATCGGTTGAAGGGCTTATGGCGAAAACGGCAATTTTTTGATAAAATTAAATAATGCGACTAAATCTAAGATGGCCGCCAACAAAATTATTACTGCATTTTAAAATTCGGTTCTTCTTCTTTACAGTACCATGCCATTTATTAGTTGTTTCATTGCAAATATAGGAAACTAGCTGACCCGACAAACTTCGTATTACCACAAATTAAACTGTGTTGTACATAAATCCTGAATCTCGGATGACCTTTATCACAATCTTGAGTTTTGCAAGTTTTTGAGGAATTCATGGGTGTTTTAATATACAAATTTTCCTCACAGTAAAGTAGAAAACAACTCCCCCCATTGCTAAGCCTGATAAAATAAAGCGAATAGCATTTAAATATTCGCCATCATTACAAACCATTTCGCCGAATACCATTTTGCGGAACACCAATTCTCGGTTGACCATAACGCGGAATATAGAGTTTCGCAGAATACCATTTCGCGAAAAACCTTACACGGGATGTACCATTTCGCAGGGGTGACCAAACTGAAGGAAAGTAATAGAGGTCAGTAGATCTAGGAAAATAAATAAACCTAGATAGAGGTGATCTCTGCGAGTGCTACCCCCCCTCGCAGTGGCCGGCGCTTCCGACGGCAGGTCGCCGGCAACACTCGCGGCCTGTGTCCGTCTCGCCCTGAATCATCTAATGTTACTATTGATAGTGTCTGGTGGTCTAGTTATTGACTAATGTTTTATGAAAGAGTCTAAAATTTATCGAAATCGATTAGTTTTTGAGTTACGCAAAAATTTCTGTTTTATTTATCCATATGTGAGGGTGGGGTGAGGGGTCTCAAACCATCATAAAAAAATTCCTGCCTCCAAACCCCCCCCCCCCCCCCTGTGCCAAATTTAGTTCCATTTCCTAGATTTGTTCTCGAGTTATAAGGATATTTGCATTTCATTTGTATAGGAGCCCCCCCCCACTATTGAAGGAGGAGGGGTCATAATTCCCCTTCTAAGAGGGGTCTCAATTCTCCATAGAAAAAAAATCTGCCTGCAAAAACACCCACATGCTAAATTTGGTTCCATTTGCTTGATTAGTTCTGGAGTTATGAGGAAATTTGTTTTTCATTTGTATAGGATCCCGCCCTCCTAAATTTGGGAGGGGTCCTAATTCACCATAGAAAAAATTCTTGTCTCCAAAAACCTTCACATGCCAAATTTGGTTCCATTTGTTTGATTGGTTCGCTAGTTATGAAGAAATTTGCATTTCATATGTGCGGAAGCCCCCCCTCTTAAAGGGGAGAGGGGTTATCATTCCCCTCCTAAAGAGGCGAGGGGTCTCAATTCACCATATTCAATCCACCAAAAAAATGTGAACTCATAGAAAAAATTCTTGCCTCCAAAAACACCCACGTGCCAAATATAGTTTCATTTGATTGATTATTTCTCGAGTTATGAGAAAATTTGCATTTAATTTGTATAGGAGCCCCCCTTCCTAAAGTGGGAATGGGTCCTAATTCACCAAAAAAATGCTTGTCTCCAAAAACACCCACATGCCAAATTTGGTTCCATTTGCTTGATTAGTTCTCGAGTTGTGCAGAAATTTGTGTTTCATTTGTATGGGACCCCCCTCTTAGTGGGGGGAGGGGTCTCTAACCATCATAAGAACCTTCCCTGGCTCCAAACACCTCTACATGCAAATTTTTTGCCGATTGGTTTAGATGGTGCCAATTGGCGTTTACAGATCATTAGTAATGTTTGGTGCAATTAAAAATTTTACCAAACGTTCAGCTGTTTAGATTTCGGTAAAATTTTTCCGGACTGTTAAGTGTGTAGATCTCAATGTTTGCTAAAAATTAGACTTGATTTTAAACTATCGGGACCCTTGGCGAACGTCGACTGATTCGAGGTATTAAAAGTGTAATTCTTATTTTTATAGACACTTTTCAACCAATCAAGTACAAAAATTTCAATATTTGAAGACCTTGTCACTGTAGTGACCCTGTTTCAACGAAAATTATCCAAATGGAAAAAGACGAGCAAATACAGTAAAAAGACGCAAAAGGAGCGACAAAATGGTCAAAAACAACAGAAAATGGCGAGGAAAAAAAATATAAATAAATGCAGAAAAGGTCCACTCTATAATAAAGTCAACAAAAACAATAATAGATGCAGAAAATATTATGCAAAGATAACAAAAAGACGGTAAAACAGCAACAAGAAATGTCAAAAAAATAAAAATGACCACAAAAAAACGAGAGTTGCCAAAAAACACTGTAAAGGATGACATCAAAACAAACACACCGCAAATGACGATAAAAATACAACAACAAATTGCTTAAATGTAAACAAACAATCGATGTAAAGATGCTGGAAAGTTTGATGATAAAAAGAACGAAAAAGACTAACAGATGTCACAAAATAAAACAACAAACCAGCAAAAACAAAAGAGACGAAAAATTAAAATTAAAGGACGAATGGCGAATAATGAAAGATGAATAACGAAAGTTGAGAGTAAGCATCCTGGAATAAGTTAGGTCAAATCTAAAATGTATTATGAACTGATTTGATTCACAAAAGTATTAATTTCTTTCAAAAACAATCAAGGACCTATAAAGTAAATACGATAAAGAATGATTAGACGTCTAGGCAGAACGAAGCGAATATATCCATATAAATCCATATCCATATAAAAAAAATTCTTGTATATTAAAAAACAGTAGAAATCGAAATTATTTTACACTTTTCATCAAAACTGCAAGTGCAAGTGCAAGTACAAGCGCAAGTGCAAGTTCGAGTTCAAGTTCAAGTTCAAGTTCAAGTCCAAGTCCAAGTCCAAGTCCAAGTCCAAGTCCAAGTCCAAGTCCAAGTCCAAGTCCAAGTCCAAGTCCAAGTCCAAGTCCAAGTCCAAGTCCAAGTCCAAGTCCAGGTCCAAGTCCAAGTCCAAGTCCAAGTCCAAGTCCAAGTCCAAGTCCAAGTCCAAGTCCAAGTCCAAGTCCAAGTCCAAGTCCAAGTCCAAGTCCAAGTCCAAGTCCAAGTCCAAGTCCAAGTCCAAGTCCAAGTCCAAGTCCAAGTCCAAGTCCAAGTCCAAGTCCAAGTCCAAGTCCAAGTCCAAGTCCAAGTCCAAGTCCAAGTCCAAGTCCAAGTCCAAGTCCAAGTCCAAGTCCAAGTCCAAGTCCAAGTCCATGTCCAAGTCCAAGTCCAAGTCCAAGTCCAAGTCCAAGTCCAAATCCAAGTCCAAGTCCAAGTCCAAATCCAAGTCCAAGTCCAAGTCCAAGTCCATGTCCAAGTCTAAGTCCATGTCCAAGCCCAAATCCAAATTTAAGTACAAGATCAAACCCAAGTCCAAACCCAAATCCTATTTCCAGTCCAAGTCCAAGTCCAAGTCCAAGTCCAAGTCCAAGTCCAACTCCAAGTCCAGGTCCAAGTCCAAGTCCAAGTCCAAGTCCAAGTCCAAGTCCAAGTCCAAGTCCAAGTCCAAGTCCAAGTCCAAGTCCAAGTCCAAGTCCAAGTCCAAGTCCAAGTCCAAGTCCAAGTCCAAGTCCAAGTCCAAATCCAAGTCCAAGTCCAAATCCAAGTCCAAGTCCAAGTCCAAGTCCATGTCCAAGTCTAAGTCCATGTCCAAGCCCAAATCCAAATTTAAGTACAAGATCAAACCCAAGTCCAAACCCAAATCCTATTTCCAGTCCAAGTCCAAGCCAAAGTCCATATCCAAGTTTCAGTTCAAGTCCAAGCCCAAGTCCAATTTCAAATCCAAATCCAAATCCTAGTCGAAATCCAAGTCCACGTGCAAATCCCAGCTCAGATCGAAGTCCATATCATATCGCGAAACCCTTTCTAACGTAGTACTACGTCAACCATGTGGTTATGTCTAGGACACAACCCTTCAGATGCTTTTGCATTTTTCTCTGTCTGGAAACTGAGTGTCGGTGAGTCAGAATTCCGACTGGTTCAGGCCTAGTGTAGGCCGCAGTTTTATTGTTATTCGTATCCAAATTCGTGTTGGACCACGGATGAAGCTGGTTCTACACGACTCGCTCTCTCCAAGGATTTTACTGGAGGAATTACTTGGCCCACTTGTAAGACCAGAAGTTTGCCAGAATCTCTGATGGTGCTTCTCAGACCATTTGTGGTCTTTACAAGAAAGAACCACAGAGCATAGACTCCTACTTGACTTTTTTGGGATCAAAACCTTTATCGCTGGATAGTTCCGATTCTCGTGAGCATTTGACTCACACAAAAATTGGACTGAGTTAAATGCGTCCCGTGTTTCTTTTTCAGGAAGCTCAAAGGCAAATATTTCTGTTTTCTTCTCGGAGCTCTTGTCAGATTTCTTTTGGTCTGCGAGCGTCTCTCAGAATTGCAATAAAAAGTAATAATAATTGTGTGTCATCAATGATTGTGAAAGGACTTTCAGAAAATCGAAAAAATAGATACGTGCTGTAAACTTCCACTTGTCAGCGATTACGAGCGTGTTGTCATTCAAAATTGTTAGCATACGAATTTAGATACGTTCCTGTATAAGAAGCAACACACAAATTTCCTACGGCTAGAAAATTTAGTAAAACTTAAGAGATCAAACTTAAACCCCCTAATCAATCCAATTTGCCATACTTCCCAACAAGCATTGAAATCAACAAATGTACAAATGCAGTCAGTTTAATGCTACATCATTGTTGTGATTCTCAGAATGTTGAAACTCCTCAGAGAGATTTTAATTAGAGAAATTTCGTCAACCAACCAAGCTACTTAGAATAAGGAAGACATGAAAAGGTCAGAAGCATTCCGAAACAGAAGAGATTATTAGAGCAAAATCTTCCTCCAAGCTTTTCTAATTAGCATTGTTTGTTGATTAATGGTGAAACTGACAATGAACACAGCAAACAATAAGCCCAATCCAACTCGGTTGCTATAGGGCAATATCTCCACAATTAAGCAGTTGGAAAATTAACGACCAGAGAAATTCTTTTCAAGAATAACAACTTCAGTTGATTTGAAGTTCTTGAAGTTGAGTTTATTAGCACTAATTAATTATCTTTAATAAATTTCTCAATGACAGAATTTTCAGCAGCTGGCGCGACTCGATAATAAAGTCGCAACTCTAACGAAACGAGAAACTATTCATTTGCACGATTATCGTCTGAGTGTTTAAGGGTGTTATTTCATTTCATCCAACGCGTCGAGTAATTCTGTTGACGAGGAAATATTAGATAGAAACTTTTCGCTTTCGACCCGCTACATCTCTCGACACATGTTTGCCCTCAGCTTCCGGATGGGAGAACTTTACCTTTCCGGGAACGCTCTCCTGTTTTGCTTTCCCACACGTCTGCCGGGGTGCCGAACAAAAGTGGTACGCTTAAAAGTTGTTCATTCAAAATACACACATTCGGTTTGCAAGAAACTTCCACCCGATGAATCCGTGCTAGCAGCGACTCATCAAATGTCAACAAAACCCGAGCATGATGTGAAATGAATCCATTTGTCACTTCCGTTGCAGAAAACGGAAACCCTTGAGCCTCCGCTATATCCACCCGCAACCATCTTCCTCACGGCAGCAACCGAGAGCGTGTTATTCGTTTCTTCATAAACTTTAAACTTAGTTTTATTTAATCCGTATCCGCAGAGGTTGTCAAAAAGTAGAAAGTAGTTTGGAGCTTGAAAAATGTTGTACCACTAGCTAACAGTGCAAACACCTGCCAGAAGATGACACCAGTGGCAGCGGTACTTGATAGCTTGAGTGGAAAACTTGAAATGTTGTAAAAGTATTTCGTAGTCATTTCATTTTTCGTTCGTTCAACGAACGATTCTAGTACAAGTAGCCACGACACCTACTTATGCCGAGTTTCAATCTGGACCAAAAGAACTTCGGTTTTTTTACTTTCTATTGCTCTTTTTTACCCTTCAACGAAATAATTTTCCAATGGCGCGATATCTTTTTACGGTGTAATAATAATAAAATGAAGTAAAACTTTTCTTATGATAGAAATAGGAGATAGCTTTTTATTCTATTGGGTGTTGAACAAACCGTAGACTTTTAATTTTATTTTTATTAATATATTAATGTATTGTATTTTGAAACAAATGAACACTGAAATAATGAAAAAATTAATAAAATTGTTGTTTCACTTGTTGATTAATTATGTAAATCCGGAATTGTTTATTTTTTCCTCATTTCATACGAAATATTAATTCAAAACACGAATACCATCTTCGTCACCACCCTGCACTATAAACTCCGGTTTTTACTTATTCTAGCCCCCACCCACGAGTGCGGGAACGACCCGGTCGGTGTGAACGCAGCACGCTTTCATTGTCAACCGAATATTAAACCGTCTAGCGCAAGTTGTTTGCAGAAATGATAAAAGTTTTCAAAGACAAATATTTGATGACCGGACTTATTCCATCAGAGCAGCGGAAATTGTTCAAAGTTGAACGGTCTGACATCGGGCGGTTAAAACATCGCGAACCATGGCGCGCGCGATGACAGTAGCAGGAAAAAAATAGATACACTTCTAAAAGTGTGGCGAGTGGCAGCCACTAACCAGCTGGGAAGGACAGCTATTCTAATTTCAATTTTGTCTGTTTCCACTTAATGTGTAACTTTCAGTAGCAAGGGCGTTCTATGGGACACTTCCAGTTCGGTAGCTTGAAACCATCGTAGATCGTACCTTATTTTTCTAAGGGGCGCGCGGACTAGGAATTTTGCCATCATATTTATTGACACACTTTTTTTCTCGATAACGTGAAGGACGATCTGTGCGCCAGAAACAAAAATAGCCACATAAACAGGACTCTGAATGAGCAGAACATGAAAATACTGGAAGAGTGCAACAAAACTAGATATTTGATCACTAAACAGAAAAATGGCGCAGTGGCGTAAAAGAAATACTCTCAACCGGTAATCAGTAGCAAAGACGATGGATATTTGCCGAAAATATTGATTGGTTTTCCTTAACGCGGTATTTGGCAACTTCCGATTTGAAATGATATGGTAAATCATTTTTTGAAACATTTTTCGTCTTTCCAAACTCTGAAATATGCTCCATGAAATGAATCCCCAAATTTCTTTTGGTTTGAACCATATAAACCGTTGGAGACATTAAATTTTGTATATCCCAGTTTGTTCAGTTTATCAATACGGTCTACGGTGCTTAGTTTTGATTCAGTTATTTCTACTTGTGTACACAATATCCATCCAACTCTTTTTTCAATATTTGTCAATTTCCAGCGGAGCATCCTGGCTTGTTAGTGCAATATTGTATTCAACAGCTACCTTTTTCAGATTTTCTGTTATTTTAGTGAATGTCGTAAAAGATTTCCGTATCCTTCTTTTACTATAACTAATTCCGATTTTTTTGTTTTGTCTCATTACTATGAGGCAAGGATTCCATACGGTGAATCATATGGTGGAAAGAGGCCATCTAGCACAGGAAAATAAGTGGTTCGAAGTGTTAAGGATTATCCGCTTGGTATTCGTGGGTTTTCAGAAAAAAATTAAATTCAAAGTTGCTGGGCTTTTTTGACCGAATTCGGTACTTTTTTTCAAGTATGTAAGAACGAAATGTTATCATTCTGTTTTGGTTCCATAGAAAAGTTTATATTTTTACGAATATTTTTTATGTTTTCACAAAACTTTTTGAGTTCATCTCGTTTTATAATGCAAGAAAAAACGTCATCCCCATATCTCCGTCAGCAAATTGGCAAGCGATTCTTATTCTTTAATTTGATTTCCATTATTGCCATAAATAAGCTCACATAGAAATAGTGAAAGAGGGTTTCCGATAGGTACACCCTTAGTCTGGTTGTAAAAGGTTTTCACTCATGCAAAGTAGTGTTAATTTTAACCAAGGTTTAACTTTACATTTCCGAGTGTTTCAGCTTTTATTGGAGCATTGGAGAACAACTCAAATGAAACCATTTATTTATCATCCCCAATGTTGCCAGAAGATTTTAATTTATCGATGAAATCTCCTGTGTTCTTAACTGCTCGGCTAGGAAATTTGTCTGGCATGGCTTTAAATTCTTCAACTAAAACTTTGCAAAAAAATTTTGCAAACAATTTCTCTCGTTTCATTGTCTAGCTTGTGGATCTTTGTGAGAGCCTTTATTAAAATAGAGCGTAGGCCATTGCAAATTATTTTGAAAGTTCTTGGCAAGCCCCCCCCCCCCTCCCCTTGAAAATTGGCTTGAAAAATCGGGGGGCAAAAAAATAATTTGTATGATAAACGTCAATTTTTCTCATAAAATCAATTTCCGGTAGGCTCTGCAGCCTAAAAAACTCGAAAAATGAGTGTACGTGTGGAGTTATCGCTTCTAACACGAAACAGAAATGAAAATTCGAACAATGGAATTTCCGAAAACCGGCAGAAACTTTTTTCTACCATTTTTGTCTTCCTTTTTGTAGGATTTTGCATGGAAAATAATAACGTGTATGCGAAAAGAACGATTTGATTTGGTTTGCACAATTAAAGTTTCATTAAAAATGCTTAAGGGGGCATAGTACTTTTTACACCATATTGTTTGCCTTATTTCAAATATTTTATTCTCGATAACGCGAAAAGCGATTCGATTCGGGTTTTTTGCATTCCAAACATTGCACTTTATACTAATATTTACAATTTTGTTTGCATATGTGAACCTCTTTCCCTCTCCCCTACGGCTCCTTGAACATGATCGATGATCAACATGATTTGCGGTGCCACGGATTGGCGCTGGGGGTCTTATCCGAATTGAAAAATTCCAAAACGACATGAAAGTATATTAAATTATCTCGTGTTTGACCCATCCTTTTTTTAAAATACGAACGCATAACAAAATGGCGGACATTCAAACATAAAAGTAAGGTTTTTAGTCGAAAAAATTGACTTTAAACATTTCTCAAAAATACAAAAATAGTAATATCAAAAAAAGGATGGGTCAAACACTAGATAATTTTGTTGGCTTTAAAACAAAAAAAAAAAGAATCATGAGAATTGCTTAAGCCGTTCTTGAGATATTTATGGTACCGACTTTCAAAACCTGGTTTCGAGAAAAACGACGTTGAACTTTTTATTCGCCGTGTAATCGCTCCAGACATGCGCGGTACAAATAGCTGTAACTTTGTCAATTTTTGGAATTCATTGAAATGACTTGAAACACATAGGGTCAAAATGTTAATCTTTCGAGATAATAAATAAAAAAAATTCGATTTTTTTAAGTTGAAAAAGTACTATGCCCCCTTAAAACGCGTATTTCTCTCGCACAATTAAAAAATCTTTGTGTTCAGTGGCTTTCAGTGGCCCAACACCGGAAGGACAACAACGTTATAAAATATTTGAAATGGCCTTATTATTCAAAAATTAGTAGAAAAAAAAGTTGTTGCTGAATTTTGAGTTTAGCTAGATTACTATAAAAATGATTGCAAAATTGCAGACTGTAGTCTACAGGTCGAAGAGTAAGGAACTCTTGTAAAGATTCGTTTTCTAGCGTTTCAACTGGCTAAGACAGACGAGAACTCAATTTTTACACATTTTCTAGAAAGCCTCGCGAAGCATGTCAAGAAATGTCAAACGCTCGGATTATAAATTTAACAAAAAATGCTAATTTAGCTTCAATTCAATTTTAAATGACAAATAAGATAAACCGAAATTTTGTTTTGCTGTATTAAATTGAGTTTTGAATATTTAACACAAGATTTCGATATATTTTTTTGGAAAAATGCTCATCGTAGAACTGGTCGACTCGATTTTTAAAAGTGCAATAATTTTATAATGTGTTGCATGGTGATTGTCTACCTGTCGGTCAGCCACGTCTGTTTGTCCCGTGTGTATCTATTCCATTTGTCTGTCTGTCCTGTCTGTTTCTCTTTCCGGTATGTCTGCAAGTCCCGTCTGTCTGTTCCGTCTGTCTGTCCCGTCTGTCTGTCCCGTCTGTGTGTCCCGTCTGTCTGTCCCGTCTGTCTGTCTGTCAGTCTGTCTGTCTGTTCCGTCTGTCTGCCTGTCTGTCTGTCTGTCTGTCTGTTCCGTCTGTCTGTCTGTTCCGTCTGTCTGTCTGTTTGTCTGTCTGTCTGTTGAGTCTGTCTCTCTGTCTGTTCCGTCTGTCTGCCTGTCTGTCTGTTTGTCTGTTCCGTCCGTCTGTCTGTCTGTTCAGTCTATCTGCCCCGTCTGTCTGCCCATCCCGTCTGCCTGTCTGTCCCGTCTGCCTGTCTGTCCCGTCTGTCTGTCTGCCCCGTCTGTCTGTCAGTCCCGTCTGTCTGTCCCGTCTGTCTGTCTGTCCCCTCTGTCTGTCTATCTCGTCTGTCTGTCTGTCCCGTCTGTCTGTCTGTCTGTCCTATCTGTCTGTGTTTCCTTCCATCTGTTTGTTTGTCCCGTCTGTCTCTCTGACCGGTCTTTGCGTCTGTTGCCTCTGTCTGTCTGTTCCGTCTGCCTGTCTGTCCCGTCTGCCTGTCTGTCCCGTCTGCCTGTCTGTCCCGTCTGTCTGTCTGTCCTATCTGTACCGTCTGTCTAACTGTCCCGTATGTTTGCTAATCTCGTCTGTCTGTCTGTCTATCCAGTCTATCTGTCTGTCCCATCTGTCACCCTGTCCCATCAAACTGTCTGTCCCATCTGCCTGTTTGTCCATCTTATCTGTCTGTCCCTTTTGTCTGTATGTCCCGTATGCCTGTTTGTCTGCTCATCTGTCTGTCTGTCCTGTTCGCCTGTCTGTCTGACCCTTTTGTCTGTATGTTCCGTAAGCCTGTCCATCTGACCTGTTTGTCTGCCTGTCCCGCCTGTCCCGCCTGTCTGTCTGTCCCGTTTGTCCGCCTGTCCCATCTATCTGTCTGTCTGTTTATCTGTTTCATCTGTCTGTCTGTATGCTATAGGCTCAAAAACTACTAAAGAGGATGTCACGAAAATTAGCATACAGTGATTTTTGGGTACGGAGTGTGTTTTAGTGTCATCAATTTTTGTGTATGGGATCCCTTCGGTGCTATCAATTTGCAGGTTAAATTCAGGATATGGGACCAATATAACAAATAAAAAATTCTCATACCTCCGAAATTCACGATTTCAATTGAATTAGGTATGACACTACATAATCGTCAAAAAAATAATGCATTTACTAGTACCTCGTTACAAGTATATACAAAGATAGTAAAGTTACAAAGGATAACCAGCTATTGAATTAGCAGTAAAAGAATTTGTATGAAAATTTTGTAAAAGCAGCGTTCATAATTTTTTGTCCGTTTCATTCCTTATTGGACTGTTTAATAGTGGGAAACAGCCCATACAGTTATGCTTTTGTGGTAAACTGTTTTGATGCGTGAATTATCGAGGGAATAAAGAAGATAGAAGAGAATTTAATGCAAACACGTGCCATTTTGCATGTTTAAGAAGCCTGTTAAAAATTAACAATATAACCACATATAACGTTCAATTCATATTGTGAAATAACTAAATTCTCCGGATCAATCAAGTGGCGCAGTTAGATGTTTAAGAGTAGCAGTTATCGAGATTCAGCAATGCAATTCTTTCGACTAATTCTGACGACTATTAACAGAATATTAAAACTAGACCTAAAAATTACCGAGAAAATCAGAATAAAGTTTTGATTGTGACAAAGAGTCCTCAAAGATGCCAAACAAATATTGGGAAGAATTGAACAAATGCACAAAGCCAACTATAAAATGTTTCAGGACATTAAATAAAAAAATCACAGATTTCAGCAGCAATTAAATATGGTCTGATGATGTAATGATTGTTATACTCAAAAAGTGTTGAACATAATAAATAGACCAAACTCGTGTTTTAGTCTTCGACCTTCAAATGCGGTCAGGCATTAATATTAATATTGTTTTGGAACGATGGTTTTACAATTGATGAAGGAACGGTAGGGGAAAGTAATGAAACTTTTTTTGGGAAAGGAGGGGAAAGAGCGGAAAGGAAGGGGGGGTAATAGGTAGCTACGCTTAACAAGTTGTCGTTGTGACTCCTATCTTTTGTCCAATGCTGGAAGGTGCATGGGTCGAACCAAGCTATAATCAGAGATTATAACCGGATTTGAACCCACTCCCACTCCATCAATTGTAAAAACCATCGTTTCAAAAAAATATTAATGATAAATAGAATAAAAATTTGTAAAACGTTCGATGTTGGCAATATTCATTTTTCATGTTTGTTGCCGAAATATTAAAAAATGCTATATTATATTTTCGGCACAGTACAAATTGTTCTAATTATATCTTGATTTAATTGTGCAATGGTAACCTAAAATAAGGGTTAACGTCTGCTTAACGGCTGTTGGAATTATTGTTATCAGTCTAATTCTAATAATGTTGATTGCATTTGTACTCAAAACAAAACCACATGAGGCCAATTTTTCTGTGGTGTATCTTTCTTAGATAAGAGGAAAGTTTATTCCAACTTGCTCCCAAAGCTTGTGAATTAATCAAGGTACGCCAAATGAAGAGAAGCTAATGAATTCGTATATACCCGTCGTAAATTATTGCTTTTTTAACTAATGCAGAACGAACTTTTTCACCAGACAGCGGGGTTTCCTTTCAATTACAAGCACGTCTCAAGGTCGATCAATAGGACTTCCTCGTGCTTGTTCAAGTCTGTAAGCTTTCCAGAAGCAACTCTGAATAATTCAGAACAGAATCACCATCGAGCTTTGTTTTCATTTGGGAATACGAGAATAAAACAGGTAGTAGCTTTTTTTTATTAAAAATATTTCTTTAGTCTATCATTATCTTAGTTAGTCTATCTCACTGCATTGTCAGAGACCTACAATTCGGCACAATTTCTCAGCAAAATTCACAGAACTTTATAAGGGATATTTATTGATAATTGGGATATTAATTGATAATTTCATTTATATTATCCGCAAGTTACGCCAAAGTACACAGCGCTTACACTGCATATGAATAAAAGGAGGCGCATGGTTATCTGTAGACATGTACTCAAATTTCATATGGAAAAACAACTCACCCAGAATGTAGTGAATCATAAATCATGCCTATTACTGTAACTTAACTGTTGGTTTTTTATTCATATGAAGCTTCGTTGAAACCTTCTACCCTGACGTCAGGAAACTAAGAAAGACGACGACATCAGCAACGAAGCTTAACGGAAGTTCACTTTCCTCCCAGTCCGCCCCGTCGATATCGGAAGCAAAAGTTTTCTGCCTCAGTCAGCCTGTTGCATACGCTTATAGTGCGTTTATTGCTTTCAACGCTTATCCCCTCATTGGAAATAAGACCGCGTTATCGCCGTCATCATCATCATCATCATCATCAACATCGTAAGTGAAGTCTATCCTTCCTCTATCGAAAAGCTCAGATGGTGATGGCAATATTGCTATTGACTCGTTAGACGGCACTGACTCAAGTGTGCTTTATTCAAAACTTTCGCCATTATTATTAGCAATGTCTGGCAGGCATGGAAGCGTGCACCGTGGTGTGCCTCCTTCCGGCAGTGCGCCGATGAATGGCCATAAATTCTGCTTGACTATTGCAAACAATGTGCAAGTCTTTGGATTGAATGTTCAAAGATCGGTAAACGTTATGGTAGCAATCGGAATTTCTTCGCACCGTTTTATTGAAGGGGGACGATGTAGTTTCTTAGACTAGTTATACTAGAATTATAGATGAGTTGGAAGTGAATGGATTTTAATTGTTTCCACTGTGTACGGTATTTGCTCTCCTAAGGCTCCCATGAAGGTGCATTATTATTGCAGTATGCATTATGATAGTTCAGGGGGTGTAAGTTTTACCTTAGCTTCAACTTTAGAACTTAGACTTAGACTTTAGAACTTTAGACCTTATCAATGTCGATCATTTGGAATTGTAGTAATGTTCTATTAAACTACTTTTGACGTTAATTACATAGGAGTAAATTTTTAATATCAGTTTAATTTCAATTAATTAAAAATCTATCACGTGGTCACAATACATATTACCACTCAAATAAGCATACAAATATAATTAGATGTAGTTTTATTAAGATATAGTAAATTTCACTTTGATGCATAAATCAAATGATAAAATTACTTTCAAACGACCAAGCTAAAAATGAAAATACTACAACCTATCTTGAATCACAAAGAAACACAAACTTTGTGAACTTCATGTTTACAGGATCAAAAAGGTGTACCGAAGCGGAACACACACACAGCTGCCCTCCCGATTAATTTATTTTGGGTCACCTCCTCAGCAAATAATCAATTCAATTTCATGTGTGTGCTATCAACGCTAGCCTAAAAGAATGGTAAATAAGTTAAGCCATTTTAAATAAATTTCATCGGATATCTCGACTGGTACCAGTTTCGAATAAAGCCATACCCTTTTCAGTTTAATTGAATACAAGCTGCTCTACAAGTACTTAATTAAATTTACCATTTAGCACGTAATCAGTGGGCAAAACTGTTACTTTCCCTGCACGACTCCCTGGTCAGCAGAAAAAAAAACCCGTACCGACGTCGACGTCCGTCGGAAGGAGGCTGAGCTGGTAATGGCATTTTCATTTAATTTCCTTACTTTGTTTCGTTTTGCTTCTCAATGCTACACCGTAAATCTGCTCATAAGGCAAGTCAGGCTGGTCAGCTGGCGGCACGATAGGTTCTGGGAGGAAACACTGGGCGGTACTTCGGTACACCCCGGACAGGGTTCTGATGGTCTGTCGAATCCCCGGTACTGCCTGTCTGTAGGTTCATTGTAGCTTCTTCTGGCCTAGCGTCGATGCTGGGAGGAGTTTTTTTTTTTTGCTCCTGGTGTTAAGATAATCCGTTCCAGCGAGTTAAATAGACTCGAAGATGTACTCAAGAAGCTTTTTATTCGCTTCAATTGACATCAGTCATGTCGGTCACGAAAGCTGATTATTGTTGGGATTACATTATTGAAGTCTGTGCGACGATAATGGCTTCAAAATGGTTTTGTAATAGCGCTGCCTGACCTGCTGCGTTGCTGAAGACTTAGTATTTACCGAAAAACAGCACTCAAGTTGGTTTTGCATAATATTTATCACAAAATATGGAAAAGAAAAACGCATTTCGTGAAAGAAGGATATATTTCGCGGGCTAGAATTGTGAAATGAATTAATAATTTTGACTACTAATCTGTTTGCGTCAATAAACATTTTACTCTGCAGCAGCTTAGCATTAGAGCAGCAAAAACTCCAAGATCAATCATGGCAACTAAGTGCCAGGAAATCTTTCAAATGCATCTACCAAAAATCATATCGAATTTCATTTGAGAAAAAACGGTTCACTTTTGTTATCAACAATAAAATTGGAACAGAATTTTAACGTAAAGACCCACACACTGAAAATATATCGTATTTAGTATCATTAATCAGCAAGAAGCACCAGAAACGGTGTATAACATGGATGTGGAATCAACTCCAGGACGTATCTAATATCAGATTGGGATCGGTTTGGTCAGTTTCACATAGCCTTGCACTGAGTGTGCACTGTGAATGTACTAGGTAGAAGTTTTGCTTTCCTGCACGAAAGTGTGCTTTGACCACAATTGCGAATTGAAACTTCATCGTTGCATCTATTAGACATAGCACTCATTGCTCTGCTTGGTACATCTCTATACCTACATCTACCGATGCATCTACTGAGAGGAATCCTAGCAGAGTGACGAAGACCAACTTCGTATAATTAAAAATAAATATGCACCTATGTTTAGTTAGAATATGAAAACACATTTTACAAACTTCTGTGGTGAATTGAATTGAACCTCGCAGCTGTGTGGATATGCTAAGCACTAAATTAAATAAAGTGAAACGATTATAGCATGATTTTATTACTGATTACAATTGTCACCGCTCTGTCTGATTGCAGAGTTAACTAAAATTAATACAAAACCGCTGCTGCTTTATCACATTTCGTTTTATTACGGTTAATACGAAATTTCATGCTGACGAAGTTTTCTTGAAGTATCGGAGCCAACTAATATCGAACGGAGTCATGTTTAATCAAGTCGTATTGGGTCAAATATTGATTAATTGCTTGATTGGTTTCAGTGTGCCTGATTCTTATTTCAGTTATAGTGAACCAAATTGTTGAATTTAATGACAAAAATTAGAAATATGTGATTGTTGCATCAACTAATTAATTTCACGAAAATTGCGAAACTTTTGGTACTATTTTAAATTTGTCCTAGTCATTCTCCTGAGCAAATTACTAATTTCAGTTCTCGTTATTGGTACTGAGTTGTTCAAGTTCTGAGAAATTTTTTGTAGGAGAGTACAGTATCGCTTTCATTCGTGCCTCGTTCGTTGCAAATGCTATATGTTGATATAGTAGAAAGCCAAACGTTGCAACAACCTTTTTCCGAAGCTAAAACAAGCTCATGGTTGTAAATGTGCGGCCGCTATTGAAAAATAGTAATAGTTTATGCTGCACGATTCTGCAATCGGATTATTATTATTGTTACTGTTACTGTTACTGCTTTCAATATGTTGAATTTAACGGTTTTAAGTCTTACGTTTTGTGTGTTAAATGCGGGGCACTATTCAAAATATTCAAAATATAATTGAGTGAAGCAATGCAAATGCACTCAAACTAGATGCACGTAAAAGTCAAACAAGTCAAACAAAAGTCAAGTTACACGGATGTAAACGAAGTTCCTCTTGTAAAACTTAGTGGTGGAAACATAAGTTACTCTGAGGTCGTAAAAAATCTTAACCTTTACATAGACAGTAATCTAGGCTGAAAAGCTCAAACTAATGCGGTCTGCCAAAAAGTCTATTTTAAATTGCATACTTTGTTACCATAATTAGTGGAACGGTTTTTGACGTAGGACTACGTGTTTGTTTACTATACCGGGTAGCACTTTGTTAAAACGAATTGAATGAAAGATTTCAAATGCCAATAGCTACTAAGGTACCGTAAAACGGGGTAACATTGATCAGTTAGATCAATATCATAAAAAAGTAAAATAATCAACTTCTGCATTCTTTCCTGGACTGATCAATGTTGCCCCCCCCCCCCCCCCCCCCCCCATGATCAATGTTACCCCGTTTTACGATACTGAACGAAACATAACTATTAATATGTTGTCAGATAGGTGAAATGTTCACTAATTTTATAGTAACAGATTTATAAGAGTCTTCTATACGCTTAATAATGAAAATGTATGTAAAGTTTCAAGGTCAAATTTCCCCATATAGTTTCTTCATGATTACCTTGCTTCACAGGCAGGGACGACAGAAATACACCATCTGTTTAGTGTGGTTTTCTCTTACAAAAAAAGTAACAAAACCCACCCATCCCAACAGGTCGAAGATTCTTTATAACGTTTAGACCTACACTCAAGTACTTTTTTTACACGGTTTAGTTTTTTGAGTATTAAGAACGGGGTAACTTAGAGACCATTCATTTATTTCTCAATATATTTGGGAGTAGCTCAACATTCCTCTCGTAGATTGTAAATAATTCCTTAGCTGCACCATTTTCGAGTAATCGAAAAAAACAAACCGTGTAAAAAAAGACTTGAGTGTATACCAATTTGATATCTGCGCTTGGGAAATACGCCAGAGTGCAAAACCACCGATTCAACCGTTTGAATTCAACCGATTCTACCGTTTGAACACTTAATCTAGTCCAATTTCGACAAAACCTAGTGATTTTAGTCATGACCTTGAAATGCGGTCAGGCATATATTAATATTTTTTTTTTGAAACGATGGTTCAACAATTGACGAAGGGACGGTAAGGGATAGTAGTGAAGAAAGATTTTTTGGGAATGGAGGGGAAGTGGAAAGGAAGGGGGGGGGGGTAATAGCTTAACAAGTTGTCGTTGTGACTCCTAGTTGTGACTCACAGTTAGGTTATCTAATATAGGGTGTCGTGTACTGATAGTTTCAGAAGCGAGTAGCAACAGAGAACAGTAAGAAGTGAGTAACAAAGGTGAGTAGTGAGTAGTGAGAAGCGAGTAGTAATAAGTGAGCAGTAAGTAGTGAGACGTTAGTAGTAAAATGTTAGTAGTAAGAAGTTAGTTGTAAAAATTTAGTAGTGAGTAGTGAGTAATGACCATTGATTAGTGATTAATGAGTAGTCAATAGTGAGTAGTGAAAAGCAAGTTGTAAGCAGTGAGTAATAAAAGGTGAGTAGTGAGTACTGAGAAGTGAGTAGTTAAGTGAGCAGTGAGAAGTTAGTAGTAGGACGTTAGTAGTGAGAAGCGAGATGTTAGTAGTGAACAGTGATCAATACGTAGTGAGTAGTGACTAATGCGCATGGAGTAGTGAGTAGGAAGTAGGAACATGTGAGTATTGACTAGTGACTAGTGAGTGGTGTGTAGTGAGTAGTAAGTAGTGAGCAATAAGACTTGTGTAGTGAGAAGTGAGTGTGTAGAATTGTCAGCGAAGGTCAAGCTGCGGAGCCATCAACTCAGGAAGAAGCTAGGCTGCTGGGAAGGTTGATATCCCGGTTAAACTTCTAAAGGCTGGACGAAGCAATCTACAAGATCATTGTCAGCATCTGGGAGGAAGAACAAATAGCTGAATGACCTCTTCGTCGACAGCACCCTAGAGCCGGGATGGCTCGTGCTGTTTCAAGCAGTCGCCTCCATTGAACTCGGTCTTGGGCTACTCGTCGCTGATTTCCCAGTCGTCTCAGAAGTCGCAAGTCACTTTCGATCTGATCCCTCCCTGTTCCTGGTGCCAGTGGGGTTGTTGAAGGAGACTGTTTTCGTCGCACTATCGTCTGGCATCCTTGCAAAGTGTCCGGCCCCCATAGCCTACCGACTTTCGCCAGATGTACGATGGGAATCTCTCCAAGTCGTGATTCGTACGCCAGCTACGCCATCTCGCCATACGCCTTTTTTTTAAAAAAAAAGGACATCGACTTGAGTAAAAAACTATCGAGGCATTACTTACTAACTTTTTCGGCGACAATCCGCTTATCGAATCCATGTCGATTCTGAAAGCCGTTTCCACGTTTCTCGGTCTTCGTCCATTCTCCTTCAACGAACACGCTTCGTGACCGTAGAGTACCACCGGGAGAATTAGCGTCTTCTAGAGCGCGACTTTTGTACGGAGTTGCAGGCTACGGAACCTCAACTGGCTACGTAATCCATACAAGGCGCTATTGGCAGCCGCTATCCACCTTTTTACTCACGGCTCACATCGTAGTCACATGTCAATACCGTACCAAGAAAAACAAATTAGTCGACCACTTCAAAAGTATCTTTATCTATCACCCCCCCTAGTTCCAACACCCGAAGGGTTACCACGCTCTCTGCCAGTCACCTTATATTTTGTTTTGGTATAATGTATGATTAGCCCTATCCTCGCAGCTTCCTCCTTAAGATGTGTATACGCTTTTTCCACAACTCTACACACCATTAACACCGATGATATCGATGTCGTTCGCGAACCCCAGGTGCATATGAGATTTCGTGCTCTGCTCTGCATGCGTGCCCTTCGGATAGCACCTTCCAATGCAATGTTGTACCGCAAATTCGATAGTCCGTCTCACTTCCATCTGTCACATCCGTCGTCTGCCACAGCATATTTCGCTTACCTGAATCGTACGCCGCCTTGAAATCTATACACAAATGGTGAGTTTGCAAGTTGAATTCCCGGAATTTATCGAGGCTTTCTTTATCTATCGTGGAGCGTCCCTGTCCCTGTGCTTTCCCTATCTTGTTATGTACACTGAGAACGTTAGTGGAACCGGCGAGTACTAAGCTGGTTTTCATGAAGGTCGCTTGACGACGGATTAGATTTTTACCCTACGTCAGTTACTAGATAAGTTCCGGGAGTGCAACTTGTAGACTCATTATCTGTTTGTGGACTTTAAGGTGGCGTATGATTCAGTCAAACAAAGGTGGAGTTGAATAGGGAACGATATGAAGTAGTTGAGAAATTCATATCCCTTGGTACACTCGTGATATGTGACACCGATGAAGCCGCGAGAAGGCCGTAGACTCCGCACCCGATGGATGTGCGCTGTCGAGCAGGACGGACGCACGGTCAGCTGATATCCGAGTGATAAGGCAGGCCAGGACCGACAGTACAAGCGGACCACAATTCGTTGGAAGTGAGTGATAAGAAGCGAGTAGTGAGAAATGGGCAGTGAGTTGTAAGTAGTTAGTAGTGAGTACTGCGTACTGAGTAGTGAGAAGTGAGTAATGAAAGGTGAGTAGTGAGACGTGATTAGTGAGACGTAAATAGCAAGAAGTATTAAGTTAAAAGTTAGAAGAGAGTGAAAAATAAAAAGCATAAAAGGGGAAAGCAAAACGAAAAAACTAAAATGTGAATCTAGTATCTGTCAAAGGTAACACTTCTGTTCTGTGACACTACGGCTTGCGTTGTATGCCTCCTGTCCCGTCCCCAGAAAATAATATTTAACTGTACCGTAACTGGTATAATCGTTTAAAAATTTGGCACCCAAAGTTACTTTCCCGTTGCATATTATTCCTGATCCACTATTATGCACCACCGTGGTGGAAAGTCAATTTCAACGTAACCTAATTATATTTAACTTAAGTTTAATCTGTTTTCAAAGAGCAAAAAAGTTTTCATTTGTAGCACGTAAATAACGGATCGCTTTTCCGTCTGCGTCGGCTATTTACGTCATTGATACTGGTTTTTCATGCCTTCTTTCCTATTTTAAAAGTCGGCTGACTTTTATATGCTGATGAGAATAATTATTTTCCGACTCGAGGTCCAAGTTAGGGTGGAAACATTCATCCTCAAACGGTTTGCAACCATTTAACTTCTGGCCTGCAGTGCAGTGGAATAGTGAGAATCGAAACAGAAAGCATTTCGATATACTGCCACAGGGTAGGGCGAGAAGTTGAAAACTTTTTCATTCAATTTCACATCAAATTCGAGTTTCATTTTCGTTGCTTCCGGTGATTTTCTTTGATATAGATTGTGTTTAACAAGTTGTTTCCTCCGTAGATTCTGGGCATACTGGACTGGTCGAAGTGGATTGCGTAACTTTTGGATCAATCAATTGACCGATAACGATTCATTCATTCACTAGGAAATTAGTATACCATTATTCATACTGTATTTTTCTATGAAAACAAGTACTAACCAACCGTACGGTAATACCGACCAGGTATTCTCGTTGGATTGGCAAGCCTTTCAAGTGCTGCACTCGTGTCGAAAACAAGCTCCATTATCCAGAGGGAAGATATGGGGAAAACTTTGCAAGAAATATAATTTTAACTTTTCCCAGCCAGTGAGGGGAAAACTTGTACAGCTCGACAAGAGCAAAAGAATAATCCAACCAATAATCCGTTACCAACAGTATTTTTGCAAGCAACTAAGTTTTACTTTTCACAGTTTGCAAACTTGTAGTAGAAGTACATTTCTGTGTGTATGTCTACCGGATGCTTTGGTTAGCCTACCGGGTAAAATTCTATAAGAAACAAAGTTGGGTATAAAAAGAAATGTTCGAATATGCAACGCTTTGAAAAACCACTAGAAAATCAATGCATGACAGTTTCGTTCCAGCATTATCCTCTTTCTAGTATAAGCTTTCTCCTTGAACCTCAAACTAGCATTTGATGTATTTTCAGCAATTCTTTTTCTTCGTGGTGATTGGTTGATACTGCATTGCTTTCCTTATAAAGTAGTGTACTTTTTATCCAAGTAAAATCACGTTGGACGGTTAGTTTATTGCTAAGAAATCAATTACCGAACCAGTTTGATGGGTATTTGTCAATCGCTATTATAACCGTGGGAATTTATTCATTGTGCAAAGTGGAAACGACAAGTGGAAATTATTTTGGCATATTGAAAGTTATGTAAGAATAAATGAAGCGAAGGCGAGTTGGAAGTTCAGTCAACAATAAAAACATTGACAGATATTTTACAGACAGCAAGATTTGATAGATTTTCTCGCAAGTATGGTATGCATATTGGCATTCTGGTAAATCGAATCTGTGATACCACGGCTAGAGAATTATTATTCATCACATATCACTCTCAATTTGCTTCCACTGGAATGCACTCGATAGCTGAAACCGCACCGAATTCCAGTGGCAAAAGGTACAATTTTGTGGCTCCACCTCGAGGGGAACAAGTTGCAGTATAGCCGTCTCGCATATCAAATTTGTAGCATCCACAAGTGAGCAGGAATTCCAATTTCAAGTTTCCTTCCGCTATTGTGTCACATCATCTTACGGAACGTCATCCGACTGAAGACGCAGTAACGCCTGCAGTTGCTTTCTGAAAAGCCGAAACTGCAAAATGCTTTCCGTATAGGAAAAGCTTTCAGCAGGAATTTTGATATATCACATTGCAAATATTTTGGCAAGCATACGATTCGCCCGGTCTTTCCGGCGGGAGAGATTTTCCTCACTATGCTAAATGGAAAAATGATTTCCCGGGTGCCTAACAAAACTCTTCATTGTGAATTGTTCAACAGGCGCTTTATGAAGAGGGATTATGTGAAGTGGCTATAAATAGACCCAACCGTCACCATGAAAGGTTGAATCGAAAATTAGTCCCCAGTTCATATAGAGTCCCGCAAAGCAGATGTTAAATTATTAAATAATGAATCCCGTCAGCATAAAAGGCCATATCCCGCACCGAATCGCACCGGGAGAACTACTGACTGCAGTTGCCAGGTTCGGTACGTACGTGTACATTCCCAGCAAGCAGGATGCGGTAATGTCATTAAACTAAAATTTTCGCCAGCCGTCTCGTTCGTTCGTTGGTTCGCTGACAATGGAATATAACTAGTGTTTAAACTATCGTTATTTTGTTCGTTATTGCACCGATCCGGTGAGTGTACTTTGTCGTAGTAAATGAAGCGCAATTTTGGCTTCACTCGCTAACTCGTCCGCTATACAGTGGGTGGGGGAGTAATTCAGTTTTTGGCAACCTGAACGCGAACAATTGCGTTTAGATTAAGTGGTGTAATAAAGATAGGAAGCAGTCTGTTAAATGGGTGCGATCATCATGCAAAAAGCAGAGTTAAATCATTTTCATAGTATCGTATTAAAAATTAAGTGATTTTGGCATGGCTTTCAGGCACTAGTGTGGCCAGATAGAAACAAAAGGTGGACAGCCCGACCTTTAAAAAGAATGTTTTGGCAAGGAAAATCAATTATTCATAGGATGGCGAATTTTTAATATATATCACAAAAATATCGCTGAAATGGGACTACAAATTAGACTTGGAGCTGGACTAGAAATCAGCGTTTTTAAACTTCTCACATGGTATTAAATTAGACTGGAATGTGGACTAATTTGAGCTTGAAGTTCATTTCAAATTAAACTGGAAATGTGATTTAAAATTGAATTCAAAATTGAGCTTAAATATGCAGTATTTTGGACTTGAAGTTTTATTTGCAATTAGATATGAAATCAGACTTCTATTCCAATATATTTTCTAATCAAAATAGTTAAGCGGAATAGTGTTATGATGCTGTGAAAATGAACTAAAAAAGCAAGGGTCGGTCAAATGACCTCGTACGTTTAGTGTTAAAATTGGACTTGAATTTTTACCAGAAATTGGAATTGATTTAGACTTGAAATTGAATTCGAAATTGGATTTAAAAAATTATTTTAATAATTAAAGTTGAAATTGGACATAAAAAGTTGTAAATTTGAGATTAAGCTCGAAATTGTACTTAAAATTGGAATAAAAATTGGAATGTAAATTGGATTTAAATTGGAATCCAAATTGTACTAAAAATCTGGCTTACGGGCACTTGACTTAAAATTACACTTGTAACTGAAATTATTTTAAACTGGAAATTCGGTTTGAAATTGGACTCATGTCCATGTCCAACTTGAAATTTAACTTGACATTGAACATTAAACCCGACTGGAATTTGGACGTGAACACGAAGTTTTACTTGAAATTATGATTGGGGTTCATTCAATAATGATGTCCATTGCTTATGGGAGGGAAGGGAGTGTCAATTTTGTGACAGGTTGTGACAATGTTAACTGTTAACTAGATAGACTGTCAATGTTAACTAGATAGACCATGCGTTACATTGAAGGATATATGTAAATCAATTTCATTTCATTTGCAATCAAACTTTCTAGCTTTTTACTAAATATTGGGTAGAAAAGTAAAATGAACTCTAAAAGCTATCGTCACGATGTAGTGAAACCTGCTTCGCCGACGCAGATTGAAGCTTGTTTTGAAACGGAACCGTGCTACTTCAATTGAAACCAAAGATTCATTTCTTCATTGATTTGTAACAATTCTCAATTGAATGTTGTTAGAGACCTTGTTCGCAGTTATTAATTGTTATTAATTGTTATTAATTGTTATTTTCTATATTTTTTTAATCATACACAAACTCTTAAAAGGTTAAGCTATTTTTATAAACCACTTTTTACTTTCAACACGCCTTTCATTTTTATTTTGTGTTTGTGTGAAGTCCAATTTGGTGGACGTCATATTTCAATCGTCCCTTGATGTTTTTCGTGTTACTGTCACTCGTTTTAATTTTTTTGTGTTCCTCTTTTTTCCTTTTCCAGTCCCACTTTCTTACTTCTTGTTTCGTTTTTCTGCTTTTATGTGCCATTTTCATAATTTATGCTGCCACTATTATTCTTTTCTTTCCTTTTTACTTTATCCTTTTTTACTTTTGTTTTTGTTTTTCTGTTCCATGTTTTATGTTTCTGTTTTCTGTTAGTTCTGTTGTTCTTCGCTTGCTGTTCCATTTTTTAATTTTCAATTCTGTTTGTCAATCATTTTTTTGTAATTTTCTTTTCATTTCATCTTTTCGTTTTTCCTTTTTTATTCCCATTTTTCGTCTTGTCCAAACTCTTTTTATCTACTTTCCTTCTCGTTTTTTAACTTCATCTGTTTCGTTTTTCCTCACCTAGATGCCACGTTTTCACTTCTTTTCTGTCACTTTTATTATGTTTAGCTTCTTTTTTCCATTTGCTCTTCAATTTTCGTTTTTTAGTTCCAGGTTTTTTCATCTTTGTCTCTTCCATTTTACTGTTTTATCCTTTTTTCATTCTTTCTTTCTTTTTTCCTTTTGTCTAGTTCTGTTTTTTCTTTCGTTTTTTTCTGTTTCATTTTCCTATTCCATTCCCATTTCCCAGTCTCATTTAGTCCCATTTTTCTTGTTTTATATTCCGTTTGATCTCTTTTTGCTGCTTTCCTCGTTTCCCCTATCGGTTTACGTTTGATTGTTTCCCTTTTGGTTTCTTTTGTTTTCTGTTCTATTTTTTTCTTGTCATATATTCGCTCTTTTTCTTTCTCGTTCTGTTCCGTTTTTTTTCTTTTTCTGACCTATCATCCTTCTGTTTGTCTAATTTTTTCCTCCCTTTTCCCACTGCTCGCTGCTTCCTCTTTCTATTTTTTTCTATTCCGTTTCTGGCCCTTTTCAGTTCTAATTTTCCATTTTACTGTTTCATTTTCCTGTACAATTTTTCATTTCTTTTTTCCAGTTTTTCTTCATTTTAGACCAGTTTTTTTTTCCTCTTTTACTGACCCGCGCAGTTAGCTCGGAGGGTACAATGCTGGTCTAACAAGCCAGTCGTCGCGGGTTCGAATCTCGACTGGTGGCGCAATTGAGTCAATAGAATCTTTACACTAGCCCCGTAGTTTTCCTATACTCTAATAATCGGCTACGAAGTCTGTCGATAAAGAAGGGTCAAGTTCTTAAGGACGTTTATACCCATGGCTTTGCTTGGCTTTTTTCCTCTTTCTCGTTTTGTGTTTTCTGTCTTGTTAACGCCTTTTCATTTTTTCGTTTTTCTCTGTTCCGTTCTTCCTCTTATGTGTCCTGCTTGTCCTGCTTGTCTTGCTTTACTTCCACGTTCTGGTTTTCTTTTCCGTTTTATCCCGTTTGTCTTCTGTTTTCATTTTTTGCTCTCCACTTTCCTCGTTCTGCGTTTCTCAATTGTATTCCTCCCATATTTTCTGCTTTTCTTTTTCTCCTTTTCCGTCTCGTTTTACTCCTCTTTTGCTCAGTTTTTACTCCTTTTCTATCCAGTTTGTCTTCACTTCAGTTTGTCTTCATTTCCGTTTTCTTCGTTTTCTTTGTCAGTTGTCCTTCTTTTTTCTCATTTTTCTGTTATGTTTTCTCTTCTGTTCCGTTCTCCCTCTTTTCCCCCTGTCCAATCTCCTCTTCACATTTTCCCTGCTTTGCTCCTGTTTTCTTCTTTTTCAGTCCCTTCGCTTCCTTCGACCCGTTTTTCCTTCCATTTTGCCACGATTGTTCTTTTTTCTTGCGCGTATCCTCTCTCTCTCTCTCTCTCTCTCTCTCTCATTTTTCTAATCCATTCGTCCAGTTTGGTTCCGCTTTCCTCCATGCTCTTTCCTGTTTCTTTTTCTCCAGAAGCAGCACAGAAGACGCACTACCTCTGAATTGTTCTCGTTGAAAAAGGATCTCTAGTGACAAAAGGTCTTCAAATATTGGAACTTGTTTTCTTGATTGGTTGGAAATGGTTGAAAAAAAATGATAATTACATTTTAGTACCTGTGGAAACAGTAGATACCTTGTTCACCAAGAAACCTTACAATTTCAAAAAAAAAAAAGTTCAAAAAAATTTCATATGTTTATTTTCTACCAGAGATGTTATTATGAATTGTTCGTATTTGGTACGAGAACCCATTCGTAGCACATTTTGCATTAGAACGCAGTTGACGCATAGTTATTGACTGGCTTCGTTATTGACGATACGATCGAGCAAAAAAATACATGGATTTTAAGAATTTTTATTTAAGGTTTAAACGTGAAACCCGAATCTATTCTTGCTTATAATATATACGTTATTATTTTCTATGCAAAAATATACGAAAAAAGACAAAAACGAAATTCCATTGTTCGAATTTCCATTTCTGTTTCGTGCTAGAAGCATTAATTCAACTCGGAGACTCATTTTTCGAGTTTTTCAGACTGTAAAGCCCACAGACAATTGATTTTATAAAAAGAAATTTGACTCATATCCTACAAATTATTTTTTTGTCCCCCGATTTTTCCAGCCAATTTTCAAGGGGGGGGTGACAAAAATTTTAAATATGATTTGCAATGGCCTAATTCGTTCGAATATAACTTTGTTTTTATGTACGAAACGATCGGAACTGAATCTATTTTGTGGTAAAAAACAACAACAAAAATTTGTAAAATAAACGTACGTTTTCGTACTATACAACATGCTTTATTCTTTGTGTGGTCGTCATATTAGATATTATTAGAAAATGATCGTTTTCGCCATAAGCATCCCCCGAAGATTTTATTTTTAAATAAGACAACCATTGGACAGCTGAGAAAAAATGCTATGAAATACATTTTTCAAATTAGGTGAGCATTGGCATTAATTAAATGAAACAACCAATTGTCTGTAGTGATGTTCACAATTTTTGTGATATTTCTAAAATTTGATAAATGTTGCATGGCATTTTTTCTCCGCTTTCCAACGGTGGTCGTGGAAAGAAAATCGGCAGGGGGGGTTTCATGGTAAAAACGGCGCTCTAATAAAATCCAATATGACAACCAAATCCAAGATGGCCGCAAAAAGTTTTCACTCCATTTGGAAGTCCTGTCATTTGTTAGTAAACCTAGGAAATATCACATGATATAGAACTCAACGTTCGGGCTCTTCGGTAAAGGGGTCCACTGTTTCGAACTACTAAAAGTGTGCAATTCTAACTTTTTAACCATTTTTAACCAATCAAGTAAAAAGGTACTAATATTTGACGACCTAGTGGTGGTCCTTTTTCAACAAGAATTTCAAGAGGACTTGACAATGGACATGAAATTAGACTTGAAATTTAACTTTTGGAAACTTTTCGACTGCATTGTAATCATTGAAAATAATAGATTGGGGAATTGGCCGTTCAGTCTTTAAATAAAGTTGACGTTTGGCTTTCTTTTACGTCAACGTTTCGATTTCGGTTTTGCAGCTTCTTTAGGGCTTCTAAAATATGTTTTTGTGTTTGACTTACAAAGTTTTAACCGTCTTTGTTTATTAACTTTTAGCGTTTAGTAAGGTCTGTCTTTGGATTTTGATGGATAATGATCTAGTAAACGTTATATAGCGGTTATTTTGTTGGAATGGTGTCTAAGAAGTAGTTGCAATTAAACATTACTATAACATCCTTGAGATCATTTTGAACCAAATGCTCATGGTTCAAGTATCTTGCCTAAAACTAGCTTTTCAACATTTTTGTCACAGTATCAAGTACGTAGCAGCAGTATAAATCCAATTACCGAAACAAGACACGCCGTGCCTGACAGGACACGGTAACCGACCGAGTGGTTCCATCACTCACAGAAGGGCGCTTTCAGCGTAGTTTTATATTCCAACAGAAACGATAATATTGCCACGTAAGGGGACCGTTTTTTATGCCATTTTTTCCAAATAATTGAAAACCTTTTTTGCCACCTTCAATTCTATCAACGCGTTATGAACCTTTTTGCTGGACAAAAAAAAAATGACAAGATAATGTTTTATCTATGACACTGCAACAAAAAAACGCAATTTCATTCGAATCGTGATGATCCGGTGCCGGTGTGCACCGGCAGAAAATTTTCGATCGAGAAAAATAGCTAGCCCTTCATAACGCAGGCCCGGCACGGTTCTGTCTATGTACAGATACACTAAATATTCACGACAGTAAAGTAGCGCTCCTGCATTTGGCATCAATTCATTTGCCGACCGTCGTAATTTTGCATTCAACGATTCTTGGGTAGTGTAGCGTTAGAAAAGCTATAGAATTGTGGGAAAAATGTATGAGTTTTACTGAATTATCCATCTTGGCCATTTAGAAGTGCATATTATGTCATCTTGGAGAATTTAAAAAACAATAATTCCATTCAAAATGCCCGGTAAATATAATTGTGTTTTCAATATGAGTAAAGGGGACCTTTAAAAATATCCGCGAAGTCAAAACTGTAGAAAGAATTTAAATAAATTGGATCAACAGAGTTTTTTTGCCACCATCACCAGTACAAAATTGAGAGTGATGAAGCAGGATTGTTCAAACATAAAATACCTGCTTTTCAAAGTAAATTGTTTGAACATCCGCTGGTGGTGCAGATTAAATAATAATCATTCGCAGCCTTCCTTCTTCGAAATTAACCAATTCGCATTATACTGACTGCATACCGAGTGTAGCAGTTATTTCGAGAGCTATTTTCGGTTTCCTACTGGGAAATGTTGGATTTTTTGCTACTTTTAATAAACCCCTATGGTGTTTAAAATATTTTATTTCTTAATTTACCTCCCGCGGTGTTTATTTTGGGTGGGTCGACGTGAGTGAATGAGAATGTGATTTCTTGCTTTACTAGGTCTACCATCACTTTTTTAGAAAAACACCAAAAAATCTGCCGTCAGATTTGTTCGATGGAAATCCTGTCACCCTGCTGTGGGGATGTGCAGCCACGGTTTCCAACCTGCCAGTTTTGCAATCAATCTCTAAAAGCAAGAGGCATAGACCGTATGCACTTCGTACTTCGTTCCGCGGTCGGTACCCCCGCTAGTAGGAAGTATGCTGCAGATAGAATTGCTGATCGACGTTATAACGATTCTAGTAACGTTACTGAGAGCATTTGCAAATATTTTTCGATGTGCCTGAGCCAGCAAGCAATGGATTATTACTGTCGCTCCGGTGACCGTGGAAATCTACGGGAATATGAATTTTTTCAACTTCTGTTTCGAACCCGTAGATGGCAGTTTCCTATTTTGGTAGATTTTATTGTTTACTACAGCCTCGCTGAGAGAGAGTAAGTTAAACATATTTGACTCTACATGACATGTTCAGTTGATTGTTTTAGTATAGCAAAAACAGCCATCATAGCACTGCACTGGTGCATTTTAATAAACTATTAGGTATCAGTCGACTGTCATTCAATCAATTACACTCACAATCAAAAATTAATTACTTTTCTTGTAGATAGAAAGTTTATTAATGTGATACAATTAGCATAAATCAACATTGTACATTTCCTTTGCGTGATGTTTCTAGCTATACCCAGTAAACCATTTGTATTTAAAAAAAATTATATCTCACGTCAGATAAGAACATATAAGTACCAAAGTGGAGGCAATATACGTGCGAAAATTTTGGCGATTATTTGTAATTATATCTTGCATTTTATACAGCGGTTTTTATAACACGCAACTTAATACTCCTGAATTTATGATTAAGATATAACTTAATATTGCAATTATCTATACAGCTTTATAACTTACAGTCATGAGTTGTATATGAGGACACGCACGACTTCAAAACAATTTATTGTTCACTTTGTTTTGACATACTCTAATCATTATACAATTCAAGGTAAAATTGACATGCGTACGATTTAATGTAAATTTTCCATTACGATCTTGTATTATCTGGGTAATGGTTCACTAGGTAATTAATTAAAATAACACAAATTATACGTAAATGGTGTAATACGTAAATAAGAAATGCTAGTGATATTTTAACCTTTTGTTGCAAATAAGTATGATTTACTCCAGAACAGAAAATAAGTTTCATAAGCATTGAGTGAAAGAATAGAAACTATCTAAATATTCGGATTTAAGTAAATTGAATTATAAATAATTTCGAACGGATGCATTTCATAATAATGTAAATGTGTCTGTCTGTTTGTCTTTGAAAAAGCAAACCCTTTGGTATAAACTTCTTTAACACCTAACAGCTGGTTATTAGAGTACACGACGGGGCTAGTGCACCGATCCTACTGACTTTAGCAGCACCGCACGCCTGTTTATTGCAACAGGAAAGTGTTAAATAACAATTCCGGATGCTAAATAGACGAGTACAGTTGCACTAACGCGTTCATTATAATTTTCCTTTCGCATCAAACGGTTAATACGGCCTACCGGTAACTCAAGACCACCACGAATTAAATGGGACTATGCCATTCCTTTTTTGTCGCACCTAGACATGTTGCAAAACTTTTAATTTCTATCTACTGCAGAAGCCGTTCACCGAATTACCTCTTGTTGTATACTAGAACAACAATCAATGAAAAGCTTTGGCTAAGTAATGATATGGCAAAACATGGAAAATGGAACGAACTACAATTGTAGCTAAAATTTGCTGAAATAAAGTAAGAGTTACCTGTTTCCAGTGCTTTCAGGTGCTGCAGAATAACTCAACCATGGGAGTGGGACCGAAAACCAATGAAAAACAATCAAAGGAGTTAATGAAGAAGAAGAAAGTAGGCCATCCCTAGTGGCTCGTTACAAAAAACTACACGTCGTAAAGTTTCTAATTTTCAGTAGGTCGCTGCGAAAGGGAAATTAAGCCGAACGCGTTGGAGTAGCTGCACGCGTCCAGCTGGTTATTTGGTTATGCCGCTCGAGACAAGAGGAGTAGAACTATCTCAAGTCATTTGCAGCAGGAAATCCGAAACGACAAATAATTGAACAGACCTCTGATTGAGGGTGTCATTACTGAAGCTGGTGTATTGCTGAACATTCAAGCCGGTTTGGCTGCAAAAGAAAACCCAAAATCGTAACTGTGTTTCATTAATTACCAAAAACTGTTCTTTTCAGAACGAGCACGTTTATATATAAAGATATAAAATATTTTCTTCGCTCTACTGATCGTAATGAAACTGTCAGGCTATGGACTAGCAGTTTCTGTTGAAAGTTGAAACCTAAAACTGCGTTACCGTGTTTTGCCATAGGAGGTACGTCACAGCTTACAGAAACTCATACCTTCTCTTTATAGTTTAATCTATCCATTTAAATATATAGTTTGATTTAGAGTAGGGCGGGACCTAAGTGCGATATTTGAAGTTGTCATCAATTTTCGTCAGATATAAAGAAGGACAACAGCAAAATATATTTTATAGTGATGCAGTAACTCAATGACTTCACATTAAACTATAAATCATCTGGAATAATAGTGTTATGCAAAATAAATTCTTCATTTTTCTCATCAAGTACCGATTCGCACTTTTACCCGACTAGCGGGGCAAAAGTGCGAAGCTCGAATCCATGAAATTAGCACAGCAGTAGCTAACAAAACCATATTATCTTCAATCTACGTTATGTTTCGATAAGGAATATTCTCAATTTGCACCTTTCCTATTTTACACTGGTGCATTGCAGCCTCCGTCAAATCGAAACTTTTCCAAACGTTTATTTTTTGTTTCATCAGCGGAAAAACATTGTTTTCCTTCGGCCAACATCTATAGAGCAGTCATATTTCTGCAGATCTTCCATTTCTAGTATCTGTAATATAGTGCCTAAAGCTGTATATAATTATCTATACATTTTTGCCTCGTCCATGAATCGCACTTTTGCCCCGTTCTTGAATCGCACTTTTACCCTGCTAGGCGCTTGACGGGGTTTGATTAAATTATGGATAAGCGAAATATATTTTGTAAATTCTTTTCACCGCATTTTCAAAACAGATATGTGAGTGATGTTAAACGCTGCTACAAATTTTCAACAAGTAATATCCTCCTGTTGATATCGTATTTGCCGTATAACGAAATATTATATCAAAACCGTCCTAAAATACCATTTGCACATAACTCAGCAACTATGCTTCGAGGGCAACCAAAGTTTACGTTAGGTTCAAGCTGTCAAAGTAGTCACCCATCCATACCAATGTAGTCAATTCACTCGGAATCTGCACCAATAAATCATTCAATCGCACTTTTACCCCCATCGCATTTTTACCCCTCGTAAACTCTATAACGTTATTTTGAAAGAGTTATTTCTTACTAAACTTGAAAATTCTCGAAGACTAAGAAAAAACTTAGAAACTAGAGGGTTTAATTCCAGTTTTAACACCAATTTGATAATCAAATTTAATTGCAATTTCAGACCCAATAACAAGTGCAACTTCAAGACCGATCTAATGTCCCATTTTAAGTCCGATTTCAATTTCCGATATCTAGTCCAATTTTGAATTAAATTTAGTCTAAAATTAAAATTTCAATCCGATTTCAAATCCAATTTCATGTGAAATTCTAAGCTTAACATTGATTCGAATTACAAGTTCAATTTCAAGTCCAACTTTAAATCAAATCCCATTGTACCATTGACCCCATTGTAATTTCATTTTTAGTCCAAGTTAGTGTCCCATTTTAAAACCAATTTAAATTCAATTTCGTCTCATATTTAACGTCCCATTGTAAATCCAATTTCGAATATATCTTAATTTTAATTTCACTTGCGATCTTAACCCATTTCCTCCCAACGCACATAAGAAGGGCTCCATATAAAGTAGCGGCCAAAATTGCCGAATGTAAAATTTCACATTTTAGCACATGTTTAAAAGCGGTTTTGTAGTAAATTGTCTATATTTTTATGATTCGCGAATTAAATATTGATAGAAAAAAAATATTATGAAGAAATAAGCCAAAGTCAAAGTTGCCCATTTCGAAAGCTTGAAAAATAAGTCATTTTAAAAAAGTCAAAAAATTCAATAGTTATTGGGGATGTAAATATTATTGTTATATATCATTTTAAAACTGATATCTTAGCCTATTAAAAAATGAAATGAAAACAAATTTAAACTCAATGAGGTGCGCCATAGGCTACTTTTAATAAAAATGAAATTCTCATAAACTTTAATCAAAAAAACAACTCTTGTCGCCTCTTGTCGCCGCAGTTTCTTACACTGCGTCTGAAAGCTCAAAGTATTTTGTATCAAAACATGAATAAAAAGTTTGCTATAATTTGACGTTTTCCGAAAAAAAATAATTTTATAACTGTCATATTTTTAGCAAGTCCTTAAAATTTTAAGTACTCTTTCAACAAATTTGATTATCTTTGTTACCAAATTTATTTAGTATCTGAAGAGAGTTTCAATGAGAAAATGGGAGAATCCCCGCGAGAAAAAAAAAATTTTTTTTCAATCAAATATTTATATCGAAAACATTTGATCATTTTTCCCCAAATCACCCTAAATATGAGTTCTCATAAGTTTAAATCATTTCTTTTGTAACAAATATAATCTAGAATCAATTTGAAACTAAAAAATAATTTTGGCCAAAAATCTCAATTTTCCGACTATTGTGCAACGTTGCGAAAACGCAACGCACCCTTCTTTCGATTCTAGAGAAGGCCAGGTTAGAGATATCACTTGGACCCTAACAAAGAAAGATTAGGAAAAAATCTAATCGACCTGTGTTTGCTCAAAGCTTAGATGTTACATATAACAAAATTGTAGCCGTCTTAACATTATAAGTCGTGCTAATTTTCAATCAGCTCAAACTAGTATTTTTGTCCTCGGATGGCAAAGGCGAAACCAGTGAAAGCGGGAAGGTCAATGGCAGTATTACTGGATTCGAATCTTAAGTTCTAACTTCTCCGGAATGACAAAGCTATGTAAAAACTGCATCCCAAGCAGTACATTTTTCGCACTTATGGTTGCAGAAACTTATTGACGTAGGACTACGTCTTACGGCAAGTTTTGAGATAGGGTGTCATTCCAAAAAATCGAAAAATGCGAGCGTCACGAAAAATGATAGGTTTTGAGCGCTAATAGCTCAGCGGTTTTCCGATCGGTTTTCAATATTCTTACACCAATCGATCGGAAAATCTTCTAAGAATTGACCCAAATGAAGAAAAGTATTGATTCTTGATGTTGAACTATTGAAAAATTGAAAATAATGAACCTATGTTTTACCAGAATTCTCGCTTCGTGATTGGTTGGAAGATTCTTTACGATGATCTAAACCTATACCAATTTGATATCTGTGCTTGGAAAATAAGCCAAAACAAGTGACAGCTTCCTCATTTCAACAACATTTCTTAAGCCCGCTCAACCTAGACCATTTTGATGTCCTTGCTTGGGAAGTACGCCAGAGAGAGTAACAAAGCCCCCTCTTGCCAACAAATTTCTTACAAACGCGATTAAACCTAGTCCAATTTGATGTCTGTGTTAGGGAAGTGTGCCAGAAAAAATGACACAAGTTCTTTATCCCAACAGATCGCAAATTCTTTACTGCGAGACGATTAAACCTCGGCGAACTTGATATCTGTGTTGGAAAAATGTGCTACAGCTGTAGTGTTCGGTTATAATACGACTCTGTATGAATGCACATGCTTGCCGTTTCATTAGAAGTGTAGCGGAAAGATGTGCTGTTGATAAAATAGGATTGAATTGGTAAAATCCCTTCAACGTGGGAAACCATGGTTAATAAAAACAATCTTTAATTTCAGTAAGGTAGCAGGAAAGCAATAGTTTGTGTTCTTGATTTTGTTAAATTGTTTTCAAATGCACAATCTTTTGAGAATTGAACGTATGCAATGTTACTACTTTGATAAATGTTACATACAACGCATGTAGCATGTTTATATGTTGCATATAGCATGTTTAGGGTAACCAACGTATTTTGGACCCCCTCAGCAGCTGTACATAATTTGGACACTTACAGCAAAATCAAATGCAAGTGTCCAAATTATGTACAGCTGCTGATGGGGTCCAAAATAGGTTGGTTACCCTACATGAAGAATCGAATGATTACAAGCATGAATACATGCCACTATCACTACAAAGAGACTTACGTAGTCCTGCGTCACCTATATATGCGGTCGTGTCTTGTACACAACCCCTCTGATTTTTTATGACTAAAATTATTCGTAAATCGGCTGCCACAACTGAATTGTAACAACTGTGCCAGTAGGGATACCACCCCCATGCATTTGCATTTTTTCGGCGTATCATTGCGGGACACAGGGACAAAATTAAAAATACATCTCTGAGGTTTTTTCTTAGTTGATCTGAAACAAAACTTTCCAGAAAGTTTGAACTTTTTATCTCTGTTGGAAAAAGTGTGGGGCTTAATGGGTTAAATCCAATTTCAAGTACAATTAAAGTGATCTCAAGTTCAATATAATGTCCCATTATAAGTTCGAATTTGAGTCTAATTTAATTCCAGTTTCAACACCAATTTGAAATCATTTGAAATCCAATTTTAATTGCAAATTCCAGCACAGTTTCCAGTGCAACTTTAACTCTTATTTAATTCCTATTTTGCCTCCGATATCTAGTTCAATTTCAAGTCCAAGACAAGTTTCAAAGGTCGGTGCCCACCCTTTTGTTTATTTGGAAAATTGGTTAGCAAATTTATAATCTAATATTTTGTTAGAGATGGTTAAAAAGGTTGCCAATCGATTGGAGCAATTATCTCTAAAATGCATCGAGGATTCACTGTGTTATAAGCGCGTTAATTATTACCACTTTGATACTTGTTACATGCAACATATGCAAATTAGTAGGCCTTTTCCAACCAATCACGAAGCGAGAAATTCTAGTTAGACAATGCTTCATAATTTTCAATTTTTCGATAGCTCGCACCTCAAAATCATTGATTTTCTTTATTCGAGTCAATGCGCAGAAGATTTTTTGATCGTTTGGGTGCTTCGATCCATTCGGAATTGACTGATTTATAAACGTGTAAAAAATATTATCACTTTGATGACGTCTTTTTCAACCAACCACGAAGCGACCTTTTCTAGTCACACAATTCTGCCTGTTTTTTTTTCAAGTTTTCAAGTTTTCAAGTTATTCACTGAAGAGTCAATATTTTCCTATGTTGGTTGTAAGTGTATTCTCTACTTATAGCTACAAAAGTCATAACATCATTTCTGAAAGTAAATATTATATATTGGTGTTGCAGGTATTTTAAAATTTGCTCGACCAATCAAAATGACTGGTCTGGTTGTCTGGTAAGTCTAGTGTTAAAGCTTAATTATTATGAATTCACTTTTTGTGAGGACTGCAAACCCATACCGTTACTTCACAACTGAAACAAAACTCTTAACATTTGCTTCGACTCCGAAGGTCGCCATGCACTTTGCGTAACAGTGTGAGTTGTGTCATAAATAATGTGGGAAGTTCACTGTACTGGCATTATCTCGCATGAATTCACTGTCATTTGCGAGGAAAACTTCTGACAACATTTGAAAAACTTCTCTGCATAAATTTGTCCTGCTGGACTAAGCGATTTATAACCAAAAATAAGTTTAGATTTGGATTCATAAACCAGGAATATTACAGCTGAGAAGCAGTATTTACATATACAGAATATGGATAAAGTTTAAATTAAATTATTTCATTATGAGTACTAATATTCTATCATCGATTCCATGGGTAAAAGCGCATGGGAGTGAAATATATAAATTTATAATCGGCTGATAGCATTTCCATCCTCCTGGTCAAAGAACCGAGGAAACACACTTTATCATTCAACTGGATTTCTTTGACTCCTGATGAATGTGAAAATCTGTGCATTGATATTGGGTTAAATCCGTGTATCCATATGATATAAATATATAGTCCCTTGCTATTCTATTCCGGAAGATCATCCTTCATCATTATTAATACGAGCATGACTGGCCGCTTGGTAAAATAGAGAGATGATGAACATATATAGGACTAAGCAAATTCGGTTTAATGAAAAACATCAAAGCTCACACTGCTTCGGGTGGTGGGCTTCCAATCAGGGTGCAGATGCTGAGACGAAACTGTATAGCGATTACATGTGTTATTCTATAATCTAGCTTTCCAAACTGTGATGTATTTTGACTTTATCTCGTTTATTTTCCGGCAGCAATTTTTAGCAGTAGCTTTTATACACCTTTCTGAAACAAAAAAAAACGACCTGCAGCAGCACCTGGCCGAAGCGAGCAGTACACAAAAAATCCCGTTAAAAATTGTAAACGCAACGACGTCTAATGGTGACAATAATTTAGTAACGACTCCGACACAGACGCCAGCAGCATACCACCAATCCACACCAATCGCAATCCAATGCCACTCCAGCAGCGAGTTGATGTCTTCCGGCGTTCCGACCACAATTCCAGAGATTTCCTTCCACTTTCGGCAGCCCACCACTATCACCACTATTACCACCGAAGGTTACCATCGGCCGATCATCTAGCGTCTCTGCGTCGGTCCAGGTCCCGGCCACCGACGGCGTTGTTCGTACAATAATCTCTAGAGATGGCGAAAGTTTCGGCAGCCTCCCACCAAGATCCTACCGTAATTGATATGATGGAGATCAGCAAGAAACGTCCGCCCAAGCTAAAGTCTGCTGACCGAACCGTCTCGGTGCGAATCGACAACTACTCGCCGAGAGCAGGCGGCGGAAGCAGTCCTATACTGCTCGATAACAGCCTTATTGTGCACCACAGTCCTATCGAACGTCTGTCTCCGGTTTCGCACCAAAAGCACCAGGAACCAACGATATTCTTTATGAACGAATCTTCGTCATCTCTCAAGGTGGAAGACTACAGCACAAATCCACGTAAACAGCTACGACGCTCGGACACTCTACACGTTTACTCACCTTCGATGCATCAACTGCGGAAAGCTACTTCATTCCATTCTAGAAGTAATAGCGGAGGTTCCAATCCGGATGAAATTGTGGCCGCTCCTATCATTCGGCACAGTAGCGTCCGCCATTCGCATATCTATCCCCGTGAATATCTGGTCAAGCAGGACAGTGGTGGCGGCACAAGCAGCGGTGGTGGTGAGGAGGAGGAAGAAATTCGACCGGCCGGAACATTCGTGCATTCGCCAAACACGAGCGGGAATCGTCGTAATTGCCATATGCATCGGTCCTTTAACGATCAACAAAAAAGAAATGCGGCATTCTCGCGAAGAGATTCCGTCAAGTTTCACTCCCTCGGGGACGACATGCCGGTCGAAGTGGTAGAAAAGAGTCCCCGCGAAGGGAAAAAGTTCAGTTCAGCAAATGCTTCGCTGGAAAACGAGATCTACAGATCGCGAAGTAACAGTCGCTCGGATAAGAAGAATGAATCATTTTCGGAATTTGTAAATCGACAAAACAGTAAAAAATATAGTCAGAAAAGTACTACCAGTTTGGAGCAAGCCCTGCCGTACATCGGTGGTGGTGGAGCCGGCAGCTTTCGCCGATCGGTTCTGCAACATTCTAACGCACATCTACTTAGTCCGAATCCTCCCTTTACGGATGAGTTCAAACCGCAAAAGTCACCTATATTCGACCAGAAAAAGTCCTACAGTTTACGGTACAAAAATGGACGCGATGCACGGGATGCAAGGGAAACGTTCAAAGCGAAAAAATCCAAAAGCTTCATGCTGGACGTGGAACCGCCGCCAGCCATTATCAGTGGTTCTAGTAGTCCCTATCGGAAAGACAGTGTTCCTTTCACCCCGGAAGAAGTGGACAAAATCTATAAGGCCTCAAGAAAACTGTCACCTAATATAATACTGGACGATATTGGCAGGGAAATCTCGCCGGTTCCGATGGACATAATGGACATCAATTACGGTGTCATAATGAAGACCTACCAGATGAATCGGCAAAAGTCAATGCGCAAAGGTCGTCGGAAAGGTGACGATAAGAAGTTAGACTACGATGACGATACCGAATCTAATCGAAAGCGCAAGCGGATAGCATGCATCGTGATGACCGTGTTCATAGCCTTAGCGATATTGAGCATCCTAGCGGTCATCGTTACGTTGACCCATACGAGCGCCGGTCCATCGCAAACCAAGCCTACGTACACTTTCGCTCGCGATACGCCAATCCACGCGATTCCAACCTATACCATTTCGAAGGACTCTCCAAAGCACTACAATGGCGGCAACTGATGTGGTAGCAATCGTAGTAATCCCTTGAAATCGTTTCCATGCAAAGAACCGATCAGCATATCGGATGGTGACGCAGCAGGCTGCGATGCAGTGTCCGGCAGCTTCGTAGAGCTGTTTAGTTAGCAGTTACTAGTGGTTTATAGCACGTACGTAGAAAACGTTGACTTGAGATGAACTTTAACAATATCCAACGAAGTGCCAAGGACGACCCCGGAGCGGCTCTAAAGTCGCTCCTGCGGGCGGCCAATCTTTTTTTACTGAAAATTTCACCCAAACAAACAAACAAAAAAGCCAAAACGGAACGGACACTCACTAGTATTGAAACCGGAAGAAGACGTGTTACTAGAGTACTGGCTCGTGCGAAAAGCCATGGACTAATAAAATAGGAAAATACATACGATATACGTGATTAGTGTTAACTGATGTCATAATTAATCAGTATTTTGAACCGGTGAAACTAAATAATCAATAAATAACCTACCAGTAAATTAGTACGATACGTTACAAACTAAGGTAAAATCATAATAAACAACATACAGTAAACCGAAAAGGAGAAATAAAAAAATATAAAGCTAACCTAACATTAAACAAAACAACTATCAACTTTAGTGCTCCTAACAAAACACATTAAAAACGAAACTGAAAATTTTACGGTACCTATATTACAATGGTGCGCAATAGCCGGAATTCTTGCAAAAAGAAACTCTGGAATAACTTAACCAACCATACTGAAAACATAAATCAAAATCAAAGTCAAAACGCAAAACAGATAATCAAATTATACAAGTTGATGAACACAGCCAATTGAAGAACAAAACCGTATTCAACGAAAAGTAAAGCAAATTATCTACGCAACAAAGTGGAAACCGATAGCGTAATTAAAACCTGTAAATCAAAGTAACAAGAACACTACACCTTCTCTATCGAGTGAACTCAGTCCGAACTAAGCCCTTCGTTCGCTAAGACGACGACGATACGACGATGCAATTGTTGATTCAGTGAATTATTTTTGCTCTGGTTGGCCTTAAAGGAAAAAGGAACGAACGAGCAGGGTCAGGAGTCTGGCCGCTAAACAACTGCTTCCGACTTCTTCAAGTAGAAAAGGCGCAACAGCAGCGCGCGGCCCAGTGACAGTGTGGCAGTGTGTACGACGACGACGACGACAGCCTAAGTGCTCTAGCTCTGCGTTTGTGTGTGCCACTAAAACACAACCGGAAAACATGCAAACAAACTTCCGTTTCTTTCCATCGACTCCGAGCCCGAAACACATTGTTGTTGGCCATTTGTTTCTACCTTCGATTGGCGAGCATTCCTTTGACTTGCTTTCGCTTGGGTGGCGGAAGGCAAAGTGGACCCAGCTGCTACGCCGTTGGAACAGTCGACTGCTTTCGTCGCTGCAGATCAGTCGGAACGTGCGAGAATTTGCTCCGTGGGGAGGCGCCGAGGAGGAAATATTGTCACAGAAAGTTCCGGGTAGGTAAACATGATTTGCTTTTTAATGAAAGGAAAATAAGTCGGTAAATGTATAACGTGAACGTTTACTGGGCTACCAAAACGGGGTAACAGCCGTATAGCATAATAAACACTGATACAGTAAAATTTTATTCAGCAGTATTGTAGATTGGCACGATGTGCCAATGCTTGCTAGCAAACTGCAAGTATAGTGGCGAATACAATGGTAGCGGTGTCCAAGTATTATTTTCTGTACCGGTCTTTAATGCCTTCAATGACTTTAATGACTTTTTGACTTCTGATTTACACTTTTGATTGTTGACATTAGAATTTTAACTTTTGATTTTGTCTTTCGATATTTGACCCTTGGCTTTGAACTTTGAGCTTTGAACTGTGAACTTTGAAATTTTAACTTTGAATTTTGAAACTTGTACTTTAATCTATGAACTTTGAACTATTGAACTTTGGAATGTAGACTTTGAACTTTGGACCTTGAACTTTGAACTTTTGACTTTTCTCTTTTAACTTTTGACTTTTGACTTTTGACTTTTGACTTTTGACTTTTGACTTTTGACTTTTGACTTTTGACTTTTGACTTTTGACTTTTGACTTTTGACTTTTGACTTTTGACTTTTGACTTTTGACTTTTGACTTTTGACTTTTGACTTTTGACTTTTGACTTTTGACTTTTGACTTTTGACTTTTGACTTTTGACTTTTGACTTTTGACTTTTGACTTTTGACTTTTGACTTTTGACTTTTGACTTTTGACTTTTGACTTTTGACTTTTGACTTTTGACTTTTGACTTTTGACTTTTGACTTTTGACTTTTGACTTTTGACTTTTGACTTTTGACTTTTGACTTTTGACTTTTGACTTTTGACTTTTGACTTTTGACTTTTGACTTTTGACTTTTGACTTTTGACTTTTGACTTTAGACTTTAGACTTTAGACTTTAGACTTTAGACTTTAGACTTTAGACTTTAGACTTTAGACTTTAGACTTTAGACTTTAGACTTTAGACTTTAGACTTTAGACTTTAGACTTTAGACTTTAGACTTTAGACTTTAGACTTTAGACTTTAGACTTTAGACTTTAGACTTTAGACTTTAGACTTTAGACTTTAGACTTTAGACTTTAGACTTTAGACTTTAGACTTTAGACTTTAGACTTTAGACTTTAGACTTTAGACTTTAGACTTTAGACTTTAGACTTTAGACTTTAGACTTTAGACTTTAGACTTTAGACTTTAGACTTTAGACTTTAGACTTTAGACTTTAGACTTTAGACTTTAGACTTTAGACTTTAGACTTTAGACTTTAGACTTTAGACTTTAGACTTTAGACTTTAGACTTTAGACTTTAGACTTTAGACTTTAGACTTTAGACTTTAGACTTTAGACTTTAGACTTTAGACTTTAGACTTTAGACTTTAGACTTTAGACTTTAGACTTTAGACTTTAGACTTTAGACTTTAGACTTTAGACTTTAGACTTTAGACTTTAGACTTTAGACTTTAGACTTTAGACTTTAGACTTTAGACTTTAGACTTTAGACTTTAGACTTTAGACTTTAGACTTTAGACTTTAGACTTTAGACTTTAGACTTTAGACTTTAGACTTTAGACTTTAGACTTTAGACTTTAGACTTTAGACTTTAGACTTTAGACTTTAGACTTTAGACTTTAGACTTTAGACTTTAGACTTTAGACTTTAGACTTTAGACTTTAGACTTTAGACTTTAGACTTTAGACTTTAGACTTTAGACTTTAGACTTTAGACTTTAGACTTTAGACTTTAGACTTTAGACTTTAGACTTTAGACTTTAGACTTTAGACTTTAGACTTTAGACTTTAGACTTTAGACTTTAGACTTTAGACTTTAGACTTTAGACTTTAGACTTTAGACTTTAGACTTTAGACTTTAGACTTTAGACTTTAGACTTTAGACTTTAGACTTTAGACTTTAGACTTTAGACTTTAGACTTTAGACTTTAGACTTTAGACTTTAGACTTTAGACTTTAGACTTTAGACTTTAGACTTTAGACTTTAGACTTTAGACTTTAGACTTTAGACTTTAGACTTTAGACTTTAGACTTTAGACTTTAGACTTTAGACTTTAGACTTTAGACTTTAGACTTTAGACTTTTGACTTTTGACTTTTGACTTTTGACTTTAGACTTTAGACTTTAGACTTTAGACTTTAGACTTTAGACTTTTGACTTTTGACTTTTGACTTTTGACTTTTGACTTTTGACTTTTGACTTTTGACTTTTGACTTTTGACTTTTGACTTTTGACTTTTGACTTTTGACTTTTGACTTTTGACTTTTGACTTTTGACTTTTGACTTTTGACTTTTGACTTTTGACTTTTGACTTTTGACTTTTGACTTTTGACTTTTGACTTTTGACTTTTGACTTTTGACTTTTGACTTTTGACATTTGACATTTGACTTTTGACTTTTGACTTTTGACTTTTGACTTTTGACTTTTGATTTTTTACTTTTTACTTTTTACTTTTGACTTTTGACATTTTACTTTTGACTTTTGACTTTTGACTTTTGACTTTTGACTTTTGACTTTTGACTTTTGACTTTTGACTTTTGACTTTTGACTTTTGACTTTTGACTTTTGACTTTTGACTTTTGACTTTTGACTTTTGACTTTTGACTTTTGACTTTTGACTTTTGACTTTTGACTTTTGACTTTTGACTTTTGACTTTTGACTTTTGACTTTTGACTTTTGACTTTTGACTTTTGACTTTTGACTTTTTACTTTTTACTTTTTACTTTTTACTTTTTACTTTTTATTTTCACTTTTTACCTTTTACCTAGTATTTTTCATTTGTTACTTCTTACATTTTACTTTTGATCTTTGTCTTTCGACTTTTTTTATCTTTCGCTTTTGGCTTTCAAACACAGCTTTGCTATTGATACTCAAGCACTAGTGTGCAAGAATTAAAGCACTAGAAAATGCACACTGAGAATGATCTGCTACTGCCAAGCATCATTCTGATGGTTCTTTGTGTAATTTCAGCTGATCTAGATCATTCGCGGGCAACTCACGGGCGGCCAAACTGTGCTATGCATTCCCTTTTGGCTTTCAAACATTGATTCTGACTGTTAAATTTTGACGTAGGACTACGTCTTACGGCAAGTTTTGAGATAGGGTGTCATTCCAAAAAATCGAAAAATGCGAGCGTCACGAAAAATGAAAGGTTTTGAGCACTAATAGCTCAGCGGTTTTCCGATCGATTTTCAATATTCTTACACCAATCGATCGGAAAATCTTCGAAGAATTGACCTAAATGAAGAAAAGTATGGATTCTTGATGTTGAACTATTGAAAAATTGAAAATAATGAACCTATGTTTTACCAGAATTCTCGCTTCGTAATTGGTTGGAAGATTCTTTGCGATGATCTAAACCTATAACAATTTGATATCTGTGCTTGGGAAGTAAGCCAAAACAAGTGACAAAGCTTCCTCATTTCAACAAGATTTCTTAACACCGCGGTTAAACCTAGACCATTTTGATGTCCTTGCTTGGGAAGTACGCCAGAAAGAGTGACAAAGCCCCCTCGTGGCAACAGATTTCTTACGAACGTGATTAAACCTAGTCCAATTTGATGTCTGTGTTAGGGAAGTGTGCCAGAAAAAATGACACAAATTCGTTGTCCCAACAGATCGCTAATTCTTTACTGCGAGACGATTAAACCTAGGCGAATTTGATATCTGTGTTGGAAATATGTGCTACAGCTGTAGTGTTCGGTTATAATACGACTCTGTATGAATACGCATGCTTGCCGTTTCATTAGAAGTGTAGTGAAAAGATGTGCTGTTGATAAAATAGGATTGAATTGGTAAAATCCCTTCAACGTGGTAATAAAAGCAATCTTTAATTTCAGTACGGTAGCAGGAAAGCAATAGTTTGTGTTCTTGATTTTGTTAAATTGTTTTCAAATGCACAATCTTTTGAAAATTGAACGTATGCAATGTTACTACTTTGATAAATGTTACATACAACGCATGTAGCATGTATATATGCTGCTACTATCACTACAAAGAGACTTACGTAGTCCTGCGTCACCTATATATGCGGTCGTGTCTTGTACACAACCCCTCTGATTTTTTAAATTTTAATTGATTGATTTTCGCTTTCACTCTTTGACTTTTTGACTTAAAACTGTTTCTTTATATTGCTCGTCTTTTGAATTTTTATTTTTAATTCTTGACGTTTGTGTTTTAATTTGGCTTTTGGTGTTTGACTTTCGCTGTTTTTGTAATTGTTACTTCTGAATTTTTAATTTTTACTTTTACCTTCGGACATTTAACTTTGAATTTTAATTTTATTTTATTTTTATTTTTGCCTTTCCATCTGTCATCTGTCTCTTCATGTTTGTCTTTAAGCTTTTGATTTTGGACTTTTGACGGATTTCACGTCAACTCAACCAAAGGTTGGCACGACCCTCTCAGAATTTAATGAAACTTTATGTTTGTAAAGTATTCATGTAAATAGGAAAATTTGCATACTTAGTTTTTCCAAAATTGGTCTAAACTAACTTTTGGAAAGGACTAAATTTTTTGTCACTTTTTTTTAATAAAAAATATAATTCGAAAACTACGACCTACAAAAAAAATGATCTTTGAATAACTTTTAGAAAATGTTCTGAATTTTCATAAAAAAAATATTGAAAAAAAATAAAAAAATTCTTCACTGAAATAAAAGCATTTAAAGCATTTAAAAATTGATTTTTCAAAAAACGCCATCTCAGAAATTGATGAAAATGTTTTCGAAGATAGATAATTCTTTGGTCTACAAATCTTCCATACATTAAAAGATGGTTAAATTTAAGGGAAAAAAGTTTTCCTAACAAAAACTTTTTCAAGTCCTTACTGTACAGTATTTCCGATAATTATAACATCTACAAAAAATGATCTTCGAGTGATTTTAGAAAATATTCTGAGTTTTCATAGAAAAATACTGAAAAAATAAAAATTATTTCCTAACTAAAAATCGATTTCCCAAAAAACGTCATCTCAGAAATTGATGATTTTTTTTCTGAAAATAGATAATTATGTGGCCTACAAGTCTTCCAAACATTGCAAAGTGGTCATATTTAAGAGAAAAAAGATTTCTTAACAAAGATTGCAAAAAAATAGATCCGCTATCCTAATGGATTACTGAATTTTGTAGATGCTTTTTCCGTTTTAGACTAAGCACGCCAGTGGTTATAAAAGTCTAATTGTTAATACTAGCGCTGTAAATTTTCTTTATCTTCTAAGCAAGATATTATCTGGAAAAGTTTTAATATATTTTTTGGGTTACCGAGAAATTTTATTCACATTTCTTTCACAATTTTCTGCAACTTTTCTACCGGTGCACAAAATTTCGTAAAATCATAAGACGCTTCGACTTAAACTTTTCGGTAATTTGAAATCCACAATTACATTCTTGTCCAGTTCGTAGAACATAACATAAATTCGATCATTAAAAGATGTTTTTTCAGCCGCGAACAATCAACAAATGAAGATACGATAACGAGAAGCATATTACAAAATTCAGCAACAAATTAGGCTGTCACATTAATTTATATTAAATGTTCATTATCCAAACCACTGCATTATTAAAAATTACCTACAGCAAACATCCGTGCTCGCATTTAGGCTCGCCAACGCTCGTCGAGTTTTTCATGTATTACATTAATAGCCGTCCTTCCACCCTGACCGTCTAATTTCACCGCATTAAGCTAAAATCGTTTCCAGCTCTAGACCGACCGACCATCCTATGTTCTCAGGTTAGGGGCAAATCGAGCATCAGTGCACGGCGTACGGTACAATACATCCAGATTCACTCGAATTTGTGCACAATTGATTCTAAATGACTGATAATATTTGCTCAGTTCAGTTGTTGGTGTACGTATCTCGGGGCGGGCTGGCTGGCTGCGAATGCGAACGGTTCGCTTCTGTAAAGCGAATGCACAAGAGGATCCCGCATAAAATATCTGTTCCTGTCACCCGGACCGAAGCAGCAGCGATACGGTCCATGATTTCATGCTTTCCTGTTTAAGTTCGTACGTAGCTTTTCAGCAGTACATTCCGTATCCGCAAAATTTTAGTACGTACACTTAGCAGCAATGGGAAGAGCAATTGCTTGCAATCTGTTATATATTTATGAATCTTTCGAAGTGCTCCTTCCTTTGGGGATACACGAAGGATTTTGTCTGGCCTTTGAGTGTACTTACAGTAAGCCGTCTTCAAGGTGACAATCGACTTCTAATTGGTATGAAGATAATTAAGTGAAATTCTTTGAAATTTATCACAAAAGGACGAGCAATAACGCTAGGTCAATTTGGAAATCTTTTATCTTTCAATTGGGACATGTTGTTTAAAAGAAAATGTTCGTTTAGTAGAAACTTGGCTGCTGTGAGTACAATCAGAGAAATTTTTTGTGCGTCTGAATTGTACTTATTCTTTCGAAGGGATAGAGACGCCTTTTTTGGAATAATGGAAGCGCCCAATCTTCTACCAGTAACAGAGTACCTTCCTCCGAACACAGAGAAAATTGTTTATTTCTCATCCTGTCGCACTTTAAAATTCATAAACACTTAATTAGGTTCAATTATGAGCCTCAACCTAGTTAACCAATGTGATTAATTGCCACTTACGGTACCAATCTTGCCAAGATCTAGGTTGGAAAAACCAATTCATGGTATTCACAATAAGCTAACCAGGAGCAGACATAAGAAAGCCATTACGTGTCGTACAAAGTTGAAAACACCTACACCTTTTGAATGGTGCGAAAACAATACCATTTTTGTTTTTCATGCGTACATATTTGTAATGTGAACAGAGAGGATATAGCGGGCGTCGGCTTACTGAAAAGCCATGGAGCAAAAAATAGCGGAACCTACCGCTGCTGCTACCGTGCAGAGCTCCGAATCAGTGCAATTACGTCTTTTCCAACCACCGGTAAACTTTTGTGTATAGAGAGCTAAACAACGCTCATTCGATAGCACTTCACTTTGTGTTTTGTTTTTTTTTTTTTGGTTCTATCGCTAGTCTCGAGAGGAAAAAAATATTATTGAAGATGAAGTCGCCCTCTCGGTTTATTCCCGCCAGTCTGGAGGATATTGATTCGCAAATACACGAAAAATATAATGTAGACTGAGCCGAGGGGAGGGGGGAGGTTGTTGTATGAAGCAATAAAGTGGATTTTTTTCGGATGAGCACAAATTGGATCCAAAAAATGAAATGTTGCCTCGGAACAGCAGGTGGTTTTAGGAGTGTACACAAATTCGTCAACAAAATAAGCAATGTGATCGAGAGGTGTTGAATAATGGCAGAAGGTATTGTTGTACCTACTTGGTATAGCTAGCTGTCAATGTGAAATATCAAGGTAATTTCTCACCTGTGTTGTTCAAATTATTCATAATTAAAGTACTGCAGTAACGTACCTTTTCATCGTTTCTGCATAGGGAAAAGTGACCAGATTGAAGGCACACTGACGTCCCTGCCGCACCTTCTCTGTCAAATTTCATGAAAAACAAAATAATGTTTGTAACGGAGAAGTCCGCAGTTTTTAATTTAAATTGACATTTCAAACCTACTATAAGCTCAATTTCAAGTTCAAAGTTCATTCTAATTTCATGCCCAATTTCAATACTGATTTCAAGTCGAATTCCAAACACAATTTCAAGTGCAATTTAAATCCAATTTATATCCAATTTCAATTGGAAATTGAGTTCAATTTCTAGTTTAATTTCATGTCCAATTCTAATTTCAACTTCGATTTTAAGTTCAACTTCAAGTGTAATTTCAAGTCCGATTGCAAATCTGAAATCTAATTTCAAGTCCAATTTAAAAGCAATTGATTCTCCATGGTAAATGACCAAATGGTAAAACCACATAAAAAAATCATTTTCCATTTTTAAGTCTAATTTTAAGTAAAGTGCGGCTGCGAAGTCTGTCGATAAAGAAGGGCCAAGTTCTGAAGGAAGGACGTTTATACCCATAGCTTTGCTGTTTTTTAAGTTAAGTGATGGTGAAAAAGAGAACAGTTGGAAAATTCTGTTTTGGAATGTGAGGAAGTGTATGGTGCGAAAAATGAACTGAATGAACTGGAAAATTTCGGAATACAGGCCTAAATTATATTGGGTCGTTCAATGGCAGGTGGGGCTCGCTTTTTCGGTTGGTCCCCGAATGTTTTGCTGACTAAACTGCTGGCGCACCCTTATAACAGTTTTACCTAGTTTTGTTTCTCCCACTTCTATCATTCTACACACGCACCACACATTCGCCTCGATGACTATAATTATTTTTGTGCGATTGCGCTTTGTTTCTACCACCGAGAAGATAGAATCAGTCAATGCGATAGAAACAGGCAGTCTGTTGCCGCTTGCCGGACATCGCTAGGGCAATTTTAGTGATTCTACCACCATCCGGAGATTGTTATTTTTTTACTTGTTTTTATCTGTACGCGGGCAAGAAGTAAACTCTTTTTTTAGAAGTGAAGAAGTGCCAGGTGTGCAAGTGTTTCCAAAAAAGAGTTTACCTCTTGACCGCATACAGAGTCAAATACAAGTTAAAATAGACGTTAAATTATGTTCTATCACATGGCTTTGTTTCTTGTTTGTCAATTTCTAATCGTTTGATGATAAAATTTTCATGATACCAGTTTTAGGTATTCCTGAGTTATAGCTGAACGCTAGGATATCCTTAATATTTACCTGATTCAAAAATACATATCTCAGAATTCCAACAACGTAGAGCAAACTATTTTTTCAGAAAATGTTAATAAATTTTTGTAACATATTAACAGATAGATTACTGACAGATCTTACGTTGTCTCCTGCTGCCCTTCAGAAAAAGAAGCAAAAAGGAAAAATGAGACAGAAGAGAAACGTGACAAAAACTGGAGAGAAGAGAAACGGCAAGAGAGAAAAGCTTAGCTTAATTGAGCTTAAACTGATTCACATATCAATGGTTGCTCTATGTCTATCAGTAAAATTGCACACAGAATCAATTAGGTAAATGGGATTGTGAATGACCGATCATTCTCAGTGTGCAAAATCCAGTGACTCGTTTATAAAGGATCAATAACTGCGACGGCCACGCCCGTGCAATCAGAGAATCAGGGAATGATGAAGGAACGTTAGTGTGAGCTGTTTTAGGGACCGTATCACCCTCTGCATCACAGCAAAGATCACAGGAAGCGAAAAAACAAAAGAAAAAAGAATGATAAAACATGAAAAAATAAAACCGGAACATAAAAAGAAAAAAAAAGTGGAGAAAAGGATGGAAAGCGAGGTAAAAGCCAGGGTACTGGACATAAAAAGATGAAGAGTGGAAAAGAAAAGAAGAAACGTGAGAGAAAAGAAAGAGGAACCGTAGAGAAAACGAAGAAACAAGAGAGAAAATGAAATTGAGAATAAACTAGACAGAAAAGGAGAAAAAACAAGAGAAAACCGGGATAGAAAACGAGGAAACGAAGAGGAGAATCTACGGGAACAGGAGAATAGAGAAACCAGAACAGAAAAAAAGAAAAAACTGGACTGGAGAAAAGAAATTAAAATGGGAGGAAAGATAAAAGAAAAACAGAAGATAAAAGTGACAAAACGGAAAAGAAAAACAGGACGTGACCGAAAAGGAAGAAAAGCAGGACATAATAAAAGAAAAAATAGAACAAACGAATTATTCAAAACAAACAACAAACGAACGAACGAAAAACGGAATAGAAAAGGAGTTAAGTAACGGAAACGTCAAAACGGAACCGAGGAAATTTAACACTTGAGAAAAGGCGAAATTTGGAACAGAAAAAGAAGAGAACAAGAAATAGCGGGAAGATAAAAGAAAAAACGAGAGGAAAAAAGGAAAAGCGAGACCAGAAAGGGAACACGGAACAGAAAACAGTTGAAACCAAAAGGAAAAAGGAGAATAAGTAGCCGTGTTAACCTCTGCATGACAGCAAAGATCACAGGAAAAGAAAAGTCAAGAGAAATAAGAATAAAAGAGCATTAATATATTCCCTGAATATATGCCTGACCGCATTTCAAGGTCATGACTAAAATCACGAGATTGGTCAATTTCATAGAAACGGAGTCTTTCTCCGAAGACCCGCGCTGAGAAACGCGGACTAACACGCTTACGGACGAACAACATCACACGCAGTACCTTGCAAGTCGTAAGGACATGGTGCATGCCCTGCATAGTGTCGTCGTCCTGAACAGGGCTTGAAAAGGGATCGCAAGTTGAATGTGACTGCCGTGAATGCGAACTTTCCGCATTCAAACTCCGCTTTTTGAACGATCATTTGACTGTTTTTCTTATCCAGTCAATCTGCCGCTTGCGCTGCTGCCGTCTTACAATTCATGCGGCATCTCAGCAAAAGCAAACAGTCAATCTCCCGTTTTGCTTTGCGCTTTGAGAATGTAAACTGCAATACTGACTGGAAGCATACGGTGACGTATTTTTTCGTTTCTCTTTTTGTCTCCAAATCGGCTGCTCACAGTAATAGTTTGTCACCCGGACGTCGGTCCGACGCAAGCAAAATATTCGTTTGTATTGGACGGAGTCCGACCGACTTCTTCCATGCACATGTAGTGGTTGTTTTTTTGTAGTATTGAATCATACGATTGTGCGGTTGCTTTTCGTTAGCGTGGTGATTGCCAGTCATTTGACTGTTTTGCAGTCATTCGCTGCTCCAAACGGTAAAGGCAACTTGATCGAAACGAAAATGTCAAAAAGTTTTAGAACGCGTTCATTCTGTTGCGTGCATTCGGCGTTTGACTGAGCAAACTGCCAGTTGTGTTATGCATAGCGTTCGTATTCCACCTCTAAACGGACGGTGTGAACTTGAATGCGCGTTGGTGTGACTGCGGTAGAAAAAAAGGATCGGTCGAAGCCCTGGTCCTGAAGGTAAAAACAAGTTAGATTAAAACTTCTCGGTTGGTGGTTTCTACAGTAGGTGGTGGAAGAGGCACAATTTGTGTCTAAAAATAGCCCAACCCTTGTCGCTACGGTTAATAAGGGGGGTTGTGCAGACTTCTTTTGTCCAGCGCCTCTATGGTTTAAAGGTACACGGGTACCAGCGAGTGACACGCCCTGGCATGTGTTGTGGGTTCAAATCCGGTTATAGTTTCTGATTATTGCTTGGTTCGACCCATGCACCTTCCAGCATTGGACAAAAGATAGGAGTCACAACGACAACTTGTTAAGCGTATCTACCTATTACCCCCCCCCCCCCCCCCCCGTTCTTTCCACTCTTTCTCCTCCATTCTCAAAAAATCCTTCTTCATTAATTTCTGTTAACGTTGTCCCTTCATCAAATGTAGAACCATCGTTTCAAAAAAATATAAAACAGCTTGAAAAAATAAAAACGGGGCATAAAACGAAAAAAAGTGGAAAAACAAGGCGGGAAAAACAATAGGAAAACCGAGGCAAAAAGAAGGAGAAAAAGATTAAGAATAGAAAAACGAAGGAAGAACCCTAGTAAAAACAAAGAAAACGAGAAAGAAAATGGCAGAATAAGAGAAAAAACAGCGATAAACTTGTTAGAACAAGGAGAAAAGAAAAGGAGAAAATAAGGGAGCAAGATAAAGAAAACATCTGAGCAGAAAAAGAGGAAAAACAAGACAGAAAAGAAAATAAAATGGAAAGAATGAAAAGGAAAACATAGATGAAACGGGAAAGAAAAACGTGACAATAAAGGAGGCGAACGATAAAAAAAGAACGACGAAAGAACGAAAAAACAAATAAAAAACAAAAAAAACGAAAACCAGGACCAAAACTAAGAAAAAAGTCGAAACGGAATAGAAGATGACAAAGAACGAGACAGGAATAGAGGCAAAACTAGCCTGAAACGGGAAAAAAACAGTAGGATAAAGAAGAAAAATGGAACAGATGAAATTTAGGACTTCAGAAAAGGGCGGAAAATGGGACATAGAAACGGAGCAGAAGAAAAGGAACAAAAGGAAACAAAAAGAAAGAGGAAACAGCGAGCTGATAAAAGGAAAAACGAGAAAAAAGAGAAAAACGAGATTAGAGAAGAGAAGAATACGAAACAGAAGACATAAGAATCCAAAAGGGAAAAGATGAATAGTAAGAGAAAAATAACAAAACATATGGAGGACTTAAAAAAGCGAGAAAAAAAGTATAAATGTAATATAAAAAGAGAAATATGGCACAAAAACAGGTAAAAAGGCAGAAAAAGATAAAACGGAAGAGAAATAATGAAAAACGAGAGATAAGAAAAAGTAAACCGATGAGTAAAAAGAAAAAAGGAAGCCAATAAAGACAGAAAAGATAGAAAAATGGGGCTTCATAAGAAGAACAAGACAAAGACGAAAAACGAAAAACGAGAAGGAAAGAAGATAAAACGAGTTCGAAAAATACGAAAACTGGAATCGGAGAAGAAGGATAAAGAGAAAACAAAGAACTAAAAGCAGGAAAGAAAATAACAAAAAACAATTAAATATCATGAGCAAAAACAGTTGTTGAAAATAAGAAAAATGGAACAGGGAAGAAAGAAAATTGGAATAATGAAACAGGATGTTTTCTGAGACAGAAAAAATGAAAAACGAAAGAAAAAAAAGCAGAATGGAAGAAAAGTGAGAACAAAAGTGAAAAACAAAAAAGAAGCAAATCGTGTAAAAGAATAAGACGAAAAATGTCAATTTTAATTTCAAGTATAACGTATCCGTGCTTGGTTTGAAGCAATCTTTCAAGCTTAAATTAATCTAAATTCAAGTCTAATTTAATATCCCATGTCACGTTCCAATTTCATGTTCAATTGCATGTCTAATTTAAGGACCAATTTTCAATTTTTATTAGCAATATTAGGTTCTATTTTAAGTGAAATTGAAACTGCGATTGCAAGTCCAATTTCAAATACAATTTGAATCCCAATTTTAAGTCTAATTTCAAATGTAACTCGAAGTCTAATCTCAACTCCAATTCCAATTCCAAATTCAATCAATGTCCAATGTTAAGTACAATTTCTATTCAAATTTTATGCTCATTTTCGAGCTTAATATAAAATCCAATTTCGACTGTAATATCAACTTTAATTTCAAATCCAATTCCAACTCTAATTTAATTTCAGTTTCAAATAAAATTTCAAATCTAATTGGAATTAAAAACCTCAAATATTGTTTTAGGTTTGACTGCATGTCTAATTCCAAGTAAAACTTCCAGTCCAAATTACTCAAAATGTAGGTCTAATTTCAAACCCAATTTCAAGTCAAATTATCTGTTCAATTTGAAGCAATGCTTCAAGCAAAAATTAACCCGAATTAAAATGTAATTGAATGCCCTATATCAATTCCAATTTCAAGAAAGCCCATTTTTAACTCTAATTCCTAGTCCAATTTCAACTTTGATAAGTAATAGAGTTGATTTGCCATACTACGATTACTCCGACGATTACGATACTGAAAGGTCGGGTCACCACCTGGCTTATGCCTGAGCACGCAAGTGAAAGTGACTTGACTAGTTTCGCCACAGGTTTGTGCTCTAAACTAAGCATAACATAATTTCTGTATTTCTACTAGGTCATTCACATCGGTACAACAAAAAGTATAACGTTAATCATTATGTTATACGAAGTGATTATTAAAAACCGCTTTGAATAAAAGTTACTAGTTGAATAAAAGCGAAAATATTCCATAGCAAAAAAATGTGATATTTCCTATCTTTTCAGAGCCCATCAAAACATTAAACCAAAACGCAAAATTAAATAACTTTACATTCAGCGTTAATGAGGCATTTAATATTTCCAGGAAATTGGTTTCATTGCTGCATTCGAGCGACAAGCAGCCAGTCTTTAACGTACTTTTACACTGTTTGCCATCAACACATGGCTGCCTGAATGTATAGGTATAGATTGGTAGGGGCACAAAAAAACTCGCCATTGGTTTCAACGTGGCACAAAGTTAATTAGACATTTGAAAGCCATTGATGGTGCATGAAATCATTGTTCACCACATGCAGTTGAGTGGCAAATTGAATTTGTATTAATTATCGTCCGAAATCCACACCTGAATCAAACAACCCGGGCGGGGTGGGTTCTTTCATCCTGCATCGGTTTCGCAATCAACAGCTGGCTGCTCGTTTCAAACAACTATTACATGAATTTAATTATGCCGGGCTGGTTCTGGCATGTACGAGTACGGCCAACCACTGTGTGTAACTCCCATTAGATTGGGTGATGTTTTCTAAACAAAAACCCTGCTCGGAAAATTACCGTCGCTAGGCAATCTGTTGCTTCAACAGGATTTTGGAAGTGACCGTAAACCAGTTAATTGTTTTGTTGGTTGTCCCAAATTCGGCAGACTGCCCAAAATGATCAATCATTCCGAACGTGACAGTTAATGGGAAAGTCGTAATAGAATAAAGCATTGAATTAGCATGGTTATGAATTACAATTATTACAAATTACAGACAGTTAAAAATCATGAAAGCATTTCTTGCATAGAGGTCAATCTCTGTTTAGTTGGTAAAATTCACACTCCTCATGCCGAGGACTCATGAATAACCCTAGCTGTTCATGTGACTATAATCGAAACAAAGAAAATCGTACATTATTCGTTTTTTATGGATTACGGCGTCTGGTAATTACAATTTACAATAAATTTCTACACATACAGTAGCTGAAAAACTAGGCTTGCGTTTTCATTGCTTATTGTCATCGATTATTAAATTCCTACTATAAACCGATAACAATAGTACGCCGTATCCCTTTTGTGTATCATGAAGTGACGATAGATTTATCCCCCATGTGATACCAGAGTACTAATTAGAGCAATTTTTGCATCGTTGACACCGAACGATGCTGATGATAGATTACATTACTAGGGGTAATCAATTTTACCCCTCGGCCTCACTCACTAACTGATGTTCTTCACTGTTTTTCCTCTCGTTGCAGTTCGTCAGGAAAACGAGCGCCTCATGCGGGAGTCCCTCGACAGAGCCAAGATGATAAAGAATTACACCGAATACAACCGACTGATCGCTGGTGGTGGCGGCGGTGGTGATGGTGTTGGAGTTGGTGTTGGTGGGAACGAAATCGCATAACCAGCACCGGTGCTACCGGACCGGCCGATTATGGTTTGCTTTCGTTGGAGCCATTTATGCCAGTGGGCCACCGGAACCACCTTCCCGCAACCTTCCGCGCGACGGCATGCCGGAAGTTTTCGTCGATACGCACATATGTAAATTTTGCTTTCGGATGACCTAGCAATACAGCCTTTTATCACCTGGATGGATTTAGATTGCTTTCCAACCGTCAATTGTATCCAGCAGCAGCAGCAGCAGCATCACCAGCAGTAGAATCAGCAGCAGCAGCAGCAACAGTGACGCCAACCGATGATCGGTTATTTTTAATTAATTTCAATTTCACAGGAAAATTCAATTAAAATAACACATGTGGCAGTAAATCGCCCGCGAAGCTAAAGGCTTAAACGGTTATCTGGAATGGCATTTTCTGTATAAAAGATGGATTAGATTGATAACAGTGAATTTGACCTTAACGTGAGTTTGTTCACGTGTAAATTATATTATTTATAACAACATGACCTGACGGTTTCACGAAAAATATATTTGGCACAGATTTTTTTCTCAACATGTTCAATTGTTCTGGTTCTTTTTTTGGCAACCAACTAATAATAATCGATTTATTTCGATATTTGTGACTTTAAGAACATTTATCAGAATCGTTTCACACGGACTGCACGGCATGTAGTGCCATCTTGCTGGAACCAATAGTCGTCCTATCAATTTTCAGTCACTTCCGACTGCGAACAAACGTGTTCTCTTGCCAAATCATGAATTTTTTCGCGAACTGATCCGCGAAAATAAACTTGAATTTGTTAGGAATTCTACCACATGCAAGAGTGTTGTAGAATTTAACCGCTGGGATTTGGTTCAAATCAACTTTCGCATAAGATCATCATGAGATGAGATAAATCCTACTAATTTATACATAAGTCTATATTAAGATGCACAGAGTTTTGGTGGAGTATCGACTTTCCTACGGTTTGAATGTGGTTGAAAATGAAATAAAAATGCGATGAACAAAACTTTTGCTCTACTTTGTCATGTACCGACTAATTTCTTCTTTAGCCGACTTGCATGTACAATCCTCCAGCTAGTCCATACATTTTAAGATTAAATTTAGAAGCAAACAAAGTGCATGCATTCACATTTTTTGTGTTCGCATTGTCGCATGTTACAAAGCTTTATGGTAGGTAAAAACTGTTATGATATCTGGTATTCACGCTTTTACAACTTTTACCTATTTTGATATTCCATAGTTTGCTATTCTGCGCAACTGACTCGCACCGTGTTTTCTCGGAAAGCTGCCAGCCAAACTCCTGCCACTTTCTCTGTCCCAGTTACACGCTAGCACGCTACACAAATAATATGTAAACAACATACAATATACATTCTAGGCAAACCCTCTTATAGGGTATAAATACCAGAATGTCACATCCTCCCCCTGCATGAAACGAACAATTTATTACATGGCATTATTTCAGGTCAATTATAGATTATTTCCGTTGTTGGTACAGTCGTCATATTATTCTTGTTTGTTGTAATGAAATTCATAAATTCTTATACATAACCTGTAGGAAAGATGCTTTCCTTTTTGACTTTTTGAGATTGACCTGGCAGGATCGCCAATATTCCATGATTTGTTGGCTTAACCTAAATTGTCCATGGCTTATGCTGGTTCAATCTTAATTTACGTTGGCCATTACCTTTCGCCAGCTCAACCTTATCATGCCTTAGCGATCGGCTTTTCCAGGATCAATCTTAATATACATTGGCCATGACTTTTCACCGGCTCAATCTTAATATGAATGGCTACGGGTTTTCTCGGATCAATCTTAACGTACGTTGGACATGACCTTTCGCCGGCTCAACCGAAATTGACCTGGCAGGATCACCAATGTTATATTCCATGATTTGTCGGCTCAGCCTTAATTGTTCATGACTTTTGCTGGCTCAATCTTACTGTACTTTGACCATTGCCTTTCGCCGCCTCAACCTTATCATACCTTGCCCATCGGCTTTTCCCGGCTATATCTTAATATACATTGGCCATAACCTTTCGCCGGCTCAATCTTAATATACATTGGTGATGGGTTATTCTCGGTCCAGTCCTAATATACGTTGGCCATGACCTAAATTGACCTGGCAGAATCGCCAATGTGATATTCCATGATTTGCCAGCTCAAACTTAATATACATTGACCTTGGCCTTTCGCCGGCTCCACTTTATCATACCTTGATCATCAGCTTTTCCCGGCTCAACGTTAATAAACATTGGCCATGGATTTTTCTCGGTTCAATATTAATATACGTGGCCATGGCCTTCCGCCAGGTTAATCTAAATTGACATTGCAGGATCGCCAATGTGATATTCCATGAATTGCCGGCTCAACTTTAGTTGTCTATAACTTTTGCCGGCTCATTCCTAATATACGTTAGCCTTGGCCTTTCACCGGCTCAACTTTATCATACATTGGCCATCGGCTTTTCCCGACTTTATCTTAATATACATTGACCATGACCTTTCACCGGCTCAACCTTAATATACACTAGCCATGACCTTTCACCAGGTTAATCTAAATTGACCTGGCAGGATCGCAAATGTGATATTCCATGATTTGCCGGCTCAACTTTAGTTGTCTATGGCTTTTGCCGGCTTAATCGTAATATACGTTTGCCTTGGCCTTTCGCCGGCTCAACCTGATCATACCTTGGCCATCGGCTTTTCCCGGCTTTATCTTAATATACATTGGTCATGACCTTTCGCTGGCTCAACTTTAATATACACTGGCCATGGCCTTTCACCAGGTTAATCTAAATTGACCTGGCAGGATCGTCAATGTGATATTCCATGATTTGCCAGCTCAATCTTAATATAAGTTGGCCTTGGAGTGTTCAATACAGAAGTAATGGTAAAAACAGTGACGATCATTCGATTTTTACATAATCGGACGCACGAATGTCCTGGGAGAAGAGTCTTGCTCCTCCACAGGGCCTGGAAGGAGAAGTGGATTTGAATCCGGTTGTTATAATTGGCTTCGAACTTGTCGATCCGCGGTTCCCCGAACTTGGGAAAAGAGGAACAATACACAACTTTTCAAGCGTTGCTTCAATGACCCTCCTTTACCTAATTTTCCGTTCTTTCCCCTTAACACCTTGTCCCATTCTGTTTGGATACTATGAACACCTCTGCTCCATTAATTTCTTCTATCGTCCCCTTCGTCGGTTGTTAAAAAGCTATTGTTATAAAAAATTAATTGTATGCCATCCAAAAATAATTATAAGTGCTGTAAAATAGCCCAGAAGACTTTCAGTTATTTTATCGTTGGAGCGTTGATTAGGTATTTATAGTATTATTTTACATTCTATGTTAATCTTTGACAAATTCTATTGTTATTCAATTGCAGAATAAAATTTAAATAAGACAAGTTATTATTCCTTCGTTCGGCAAAATTTTCGGAAAATTCAAATCTTAATTTTTAACAAAGAAAAATAAAGTAAATTCAAGTAAAATATGCTGCATATTTTAGCTGTTCTGCTTTTCACACAGAAAATGCCATTCGGGACTGACGTCAGCCAGGGAATTTTTTGTCTCTACCGACCGCCGAAGCATGTGTTCCACCAGAAGTTAGCGAATACCGAACGCAATGGGCATGATTGGGTGGTAATTTGCATGCACTTCCAGGCATCGCTAATTATTCGAGTTTGCCCCCGCTGAATAACGACGATTGGTGATTGTTTAAATTAAAAATATTATATGCGTAAGCATTCCGATCACTCCGGACAATGTCCTGCGAGCTGCGATCCACCTAGCAGGTGGCGAAAAACGTCGTTTGTTGAACAGAGTCGTTGTCGCGTCGCTAGTGTTTTATGTGAAATTCAACACGTTTTAGTAAGACAGAAAATCAGACTAAAATTAGAAATTTAATATGTTTTTCGCAAGGAAACGCAGTGTGCCACTTGTTAAAGTCTCATCGATTTTGTTTTTGGAAACTAGACAAAATAGACGTGTAATAGCTTAGTTGTTATGAAGATGGAAACAATGTTTAGATTTTCGTAAAACTATGAAACCAATTGCTGCTAAAAATTGATGTTCTATTTCTGGAAACGTTTGTTTTGTGGTAAGTTATAGTTAGTGAACAAATGGTGATGTTAGTTATTTATTGTATTAACAGCCGGTTACTGTAGAGTTCATATTAAAAAATACGAATTGGTCTAAAACAATTGCATAGCAAATATCTGTAGAAATTTTTCTTTGGTTTAGAACTATGTTCAACATGAGTGTATAGATTGAAGCAGATCTTCACCTACAGGATAGTCATGTGCAAAATACAAACGTGTACAAAGAAGTTGAGATCCGATAACGTTTAGACAACTCTAACTTATATTTTTACGCCAAATATCAATCTCTGTAACAAAAAGGTTCCAAAAATCTATATTTTTGGTGTGCCAACCAAAAGGCCATCTCATTACATCCCAACTTTTCCACCTTCGTTTGTTTAGTTAATCACCGAGGGCGTTGGTACAGGGACATCGAAGGTTTCTTTCATCAATATAGGCATACCGCGCGCTGTGAGCCAACGACGTCGGGCTGCGGATGAAATGGAAACCTATTCAACCTTCCATAATGAGCACAAGGTCCAATGCGAGGACCTAGTGAGAGGGCAGGGTTATCCCTATTTGTCATTTACTCTGTTGCACGTATATCGGATACTGCCGCCAGCGGGATCCGGCATCCGCCCGGCGTGGAAACTGAGTAGAAGCAGCCTCCTGCCTCTAGCTTGTATGTATGCCTAGCAAACCACAGAAAAACGAGAACATTATGACGTCAAACCGAATCTGTTGAATGAATAGTTTTACATCGATATGCATATGTAGGTATGCAGATGGAGCTTTTCCATAAAGCCAATTTCCTAGGGGCAAGAAACTTTGTTGTTTTAAAAATTTCCACTCGCAGGTTGCACGTTGGCTGTTTTTCATTGCTGCAGCCAATTTCGATTTTCGTTTTATGTTGCTAGAAAATAAATTTGCAAGCAGATATTATTATTTTGAAATAACATGCTCAATTGGCGGAAAAGGTCAACCTTCGAATCCATACCAATAGCCCGAGGCATTGAAAATGTCCAATAATTAAAATTCAATTTTCGTAAAACGGAGTATCATTGATCATTGGGGGTAACATTGATCAGTTCAGGAAAGTTGGCAGAAGTTGTTTATTTCACATATTTATTTAACCAATGTTACCCCGATGATCAATGTTACCTCGTTTTACGGTTCTTTAACTTCAGTAAAGCCGAAACCTATTGTCATGTTTTTCATGTAATCATGGTTTTTCTCAGAAAAACATAGGTTATTTAACTTTTCTTTGCCATCTATTTCACTTTTTTACAAATTTCAGCATGGTTGATTGCCATTGAAAGCATTTTTATGTTTGTTTATTCGAAAATAAGTAAGTAAACTTTTACGGGATGATCAGTTCAAAGTCGCTCCTCCTGCCTTTTATGCAACTTTGTTCCCTTACAGCAACTTTATTAACAAGAATTCCCGAGAAACTACTTTCTTAGGCACATTTCTAACGATGCTTAAAGAGCGATTGATCTGAATCTCAAACGAGGAAATTACCTTCCAACCGTCGTTCTGTACATATTGAAGAGTCAGCAAAAGTGCCATAAACTTTTCTGCGGCTTTTCTTCCCCATGCATTGGTTTCAATTTGTGGTTATGGTCCAGCCGCTGCCGCCACTCACTTAACTATAAAAAAGAGAAGTTACCCAGACCGACACATCTCGGAGCATCGTGCTGATATAGGGGAATTGTGTATAACGTGCCCCCCGTGGTCAATGTGCCCCCCCTTCGTTTTTCGCTAAACAAGCGAAATTAAAATGCAAAACCACCCAGAAACCATAGTATTTGATGGAACTAGCCTACTATGCAAGTATGACAGTTGTCACATGCTGTAAAAACAAAATAAAAATAAATTTGTTTTTGAGCAGCTTCCGATGTAACTTTTGGCGTCATTTCCATAAGCTATTTTCTTGTCAAAATCTGTAAATAACCGGTTGTTGCGATTCGATTGCGTAAAGTGAACTTCAAAATGACATCCCTGCTAAAAATAACGGTATGAAACGCTTGATTTGCTTTAGCATTTAATATTTTTTCAAATAAGTAAAAGCAGGCCAATATGCCCCACTTGCGGTGGTGCAATTTGCCCCCCCTTGCAAATGTAGCTGTAAACATTGGTAAACAGATCTAACTTGAAGCCAATTGCCATTATTTAATTCAATTAGTATTGTAGAGCAACCGTGGTGGGAATAATTTATTACCAACGTCTAAATTCTAGGTAATTCAACTACTCGGTACAAAACGCCACAGCTGCGGTATAATGTGCCCCATGCAGAAAAGAAAAAGTGCACCAGAAGGCCGAAACTAGGTTTATTTTACATAAAATAACGATATTTTGCAAAACAAAGGAAATAGTTTTACTTTCTACAAAATAGAGTTGGTCTGTCAGTGGTAGAAATACTCAAATTACCGCATTGGGCATATTATACCGCAGGTGGGGCATTTTACCCCGCGCAGACGAGAAACACAACATTTAGGTGCTTTTATTAAATAATTCCTATCATGTTTATTCCACAATACTAAATGAAATAAACAATTGCAATTGGTTGTCAGCTTAAGTACCAACATATACACGTAGTTGTAACGGTAATTTGGGGAAGTATAACGGAGATATATCCATTTATTCTTGGGGGGGCACATTATACACTTTTCCCCTACTTGACTTAACGGAGCAGCATTTTCTGCATTTAAACCCTTTATGCTTGCACAATTATGGAAGCCTCAAGTGTAAGACAAGAAATTAGTTTTGTATTTGAGTAACTTGGAGTAGACCAGAAAATATTTGAAATCATTCAAGCAGATCTGTAGTAGGGGAGTGTCGTCGTGGTTGGGCAACGTTTTCGAATTCGCCCATAACTTTCGTTTCAAAAGGAACTTTGGTAATCTAAATACATCGTTGCAAAGCTCTAAGAATAATGTATATTTCCGGAAAGTTTTGAACTGATTGCTTGAAAAATAAAAAAGTTATAGGCATTTACGTAAAGACAAAAAATGTTGTCATAGTCGGGCCATGTTGTACAGGTTGGGCCACCGCAGAAAATCTAAGACATACGTATTGAAATTCTATATAGAGATATGAAAAGAATGAATTCCGTGAACAACGGATCACATAGGTACAAATACCCTATTTTTAATTGCATTTTTGCGAAATTTTGGTGATCTTGTGAAATCAATATTGCTACAATCGCCTTTTCCGAAGTGTACAACTACAATGGAAAAACAACAAAAATCTAGGTTTTTATAGTATTAATTTTGCTTTATTTTATCACATTTTACGTGACTGTCATTCTCTAGCGATTATTGCGCTTCAGCGCTTAAAATTATGGTGGCCCAACCATGACTACTCAAGTGGCCCGACCTTTGCAAATAGCGCTTTTCTAGTATTTCACCTTAGCCTTTCCAAACACCTTACTGGAGGGAATTTTGTTATAGTCTTCGTGTGCAGCACAACACATTTCATACATATTCAAAATTTATCTCGATAACTGCATTTCATGAATCATTTCTTGAAAAAAAGTTCATTGCGCCTGGAAAACTTTTTTTGTAAGATTTAGTCACGGAATTCAGTACGGGTGTTTTGAAGACACGATTGAAACTCACAATATTGTGAAAAGTTAGCTATCAAAGTAAGAAGTTTTACAATGGTTGTATCAAAGATATCATGAGTTACTAAAACTGTAAAATCGTGATGGCCCGACCATAACAGTGGCCCGACGATAACGACAATACCATACACTGCTATTTTATCATAAATGATCGGACTTCAGATTATTCTCATCTCATACATTTTCCTGGAGCTAATGCAGCATGCAAAAAGTTTTTTGACCATTTCAATAACCGTTTTCACATAGACATGTGTATTCTTATATATCATACTAGTTGAGCCCGAATCTTACGATCCGGAAAATATAAATATCTGTTCGATATCATTTCGAAAACTGCGGATACATTCCATTAGCCAGTGTTTGCGAAGATGTTTAATCTTGTATTAATTCTTTGAGTTCCTATAGCTCTAAGGTGTTGTACATAAAAGAGTCATAGCCGGAAACCGAAACAAACAGTTTTCATGGTCGTATTGGATTTTATTCAGCTGAATAAAAATTTCTTCTTTGCAACATTTATGTAGTCTGATTTGAGTAAAATGTTGCTTAGAAAACTTTTGATCGTTTGCTAACATTAACTCATTTTTTTAAATTTTGCGACTTGGTCCGGTCTGATTTAACACCGACCATATGATATCGCGACAAGCAATCGAGTTGAGCAGGCAAGTCGTGTCAAGCAGTTGGGTCGAGCAATCGAGTCGAACAGTCAAGTCGAGCAGTCAAATCGAGCAGTCTAGTCGAGCAGTTGAATCAAGCTGTTCAGTCGAGCAGTTTAATCGAGCTATTAAGTCGAGTAGTCCAGTCGAGCAGTTGAATCAAGTAGTCTAGTCGAGCACTTGAGTCGAGCAGTCGAATCGAATGGTTTAGTCAAGCAGTCGGGTCAAACGGTTAAGTCGAGCAGTTGAGTCGAGTAGTACAGTCGAACGGTTTATTCGAGCAGTTGAGTCGAGTAGTCCAGCTGAGCAGCTGAGACGAGCAGTCGAGACGAGTATTCCAGTCGAGCAGTTGAATCGAACAGTTAAGTCAAGCAGTTGGGTCAAGCAGTCTAGTCGAGCTATTAAATCAAGCTGTCAGTTGAGTCGAGCAATCAAATCGAGTAGTATAGTAGAGCAGTTGAATCGAGCAATCAGGTTGAGCAGTTGAGGCGAGCAGCCGATTCGAATAGTCCAATCGGGTAGTTGAGTTAAGCAGCTCATTCGAGCAGTCAAGTCGAGTAGTCCAATCGAGCATTGGAATCAAGCAGTTGAATCGAGCAGTTGAGTCGAGCGTCGAATGGAACAGTTAAGATGAGCAGATAAACCATGCTGTCCAGTCAAGCAGTCCAATCGAGCAGTAGAATCGAACAGTTCAGTCGAGCAGTTCAATCGTGCAGTTAAGTCGAGCAGTCGGGTCGAGTAGTAAGCAAGCAAATGTGTCAATCAGTCGAATCCAGTAGTAAAGGCGAGTAGTCCACTCGTGCAGTTAAATCGAGCTGTTCAGTCAAGCAGTTAAGTCGATCTGTCCAATCAAGCAGTTGAGTCGAGCAGTCGAAACGAACAGTTCAGTTGAGCAGTTCAGTTAAGCAGTCCAGTCGGGCAATCAAATCGACCAGTTTAATCGACCAGTCCAGTCGAGCAGTCTAGTCAACCAGTTGAGCAATCGAGCAGTCCAGCAGTCGACCAGTGAGGTGACTGAGAATACAACCCATTGTTACGAAAGTATGACGTCCTGTCAGGGACCTGTTTTTATTTACCGATAAGTCACTTATGACGTCCTGTCAGAGACCTGGTTTTCGGAACAGACATAAGCCTCTTATATAATTAGATTCTCACCCACCACGTGGCTACGTAGCATTTGTTTTATTCAATCATTTCTTTCTTCCCTTGGCGGTTTAGAGCCGAAGTGGCTCGAGCCTTATCAAGAACTTTTCTCCACTGTACTCGGTCCTGGGCTACTCGTCAGCATTTGTCAAGCGGCTCGACACACGCCAGGTGAATTCAACCTGGTTTCCTGGTTAAGCCACCTCACACGCTCTTTTATTTCTGGTGCCGGTGGAGTTTATAAAGAGAACAGATTTCGCTGCAGAATCGTCCGGCATCCTGGCGACGTGGCCGGCACTCCGCGTAGCCTCCTAACTATCGCCAGCTATGTGATGGGAATCTCTCCAAGTAGTGAATGCACCACGTAGTTAATACGTCTGCGTTACTCCGCCTTCCATTTGTACTCCGCCAAAAATAGTCCGCAACTCTTCGTTGTTATATGGTAAGTGCACGTATGTCGTAAGCAAGGAGTCTGCAAAAGACTACCGGTCTGTTTAGCGTTTTGTACATCGTCAGCACTGTGCGACGGCATATGCTCCTTGGGTAAAATGTTTGGGGGGAAAAAGTAAGCCCGACTTCCAGCTTGAACGCGTCGTTGTATCTCTTTACCTGCCAACAGTGACAATAGATCCCAAATATATGAACTCATCAACCACTTCACGTACTTTCTCGCGCCTTACCTGCCGTAGCTCCTCGCGCTCGACTATATCGTAAGCTGCCCTGAAATCCATCGCGGTTACAACCTTATTGACGACCGAACGTAGTCTACTCCATCTGTCTTCGACGGTCGAAATACCTAGCTCCACTCCACAGAAGAATGTAGAGCCTCATCGGTCAGTTGTGTATAGTGGTCGGCAACTTACATGTTGTCAAATTGTACAATGTTTCACCGAGCAAGACGACTTTAGTCGCGAGGAGTATACCGTTGATAGCTTTGAGCGCACATGCACTGCTACTAGGTAATGATCCGTATCTATATCCGCATTATTAAATTAACATCAACAGACCGCAGTCGTCCTAATGAGAGTTAACTTTCTTGAACTAATAACAGTCACCGTATTCTCAACATTGAGTTCCCAAGTAACAAATTTAATTTTAAGATGCACTTGAAGAGGTTTCCAGCATTTGCTCCTTAAAACCGAATATAAAACTTGCAATTCTACAAATCTTCGATAAAACAGCCATAAAACCCTTATAAATCTGGGGAGGCCCACACTAAAGAAGGTTCTCAAGAATATTTCTAAAGGTCCTTTTAAAACTTGTAATTCTTATCGATATGTACTCATAGTGACTTCCAAGAGTGGGTTGAAACTAAAAGAAAACCACCACAAGTTGTCGTCTCAAAAAATACTTGCAAGACAGCATACACTTTTCACAGTCTTTATTTTTTTAAATTGACTGAAAGCTATAAGAGAAAAAGCATTCACAGATATTGCTTTTCCAAAATGGATATAAATGAAAATAAAGGCAGCTGCTTTGTTGTCAATCAATGAGAAATTTTTCATGTCACGCTCAGTTTGTCGATGTTTTGTGACATGAAAGTTAGAAAATTTTAACGCGCCGGTTATTTTCGTTAGATTATTAAAAAATTTAATTAATAAAAAAAATTCAATAATTTCATGAAGAAGTTGATAGCTACCAAATTTTTAACAAATTGCGGCAAAAAGTCTTTTAAGTGTCCGAACATTTATTTGAAAATATAAGATCACTTATGGTATTGCATAACAACACATTTATAAACGCCCATATGCAATTGGCTAGAATTTCAAAAGTAATCCAAACAGTTCTGTTCGCCATTTTTTCAATGGTTTTATCTAAATCAACCTGAAAGCGCTTATTAGACGAACATGTCTTGCACAAGACAAAGAAAATTTTTCCAAGAGGTCGATAAGTTCATCTATACTTATTGTATTCTTGAAGAAGACAATTTGTGCTTGAACAAGAATTGTTTGAATTACTTAAGGGGACCAAGTTTTTTGCAAGATAATCATTCTAGTATAAACAAAGAAAACGTCAACAAAGTGTCAATGAAGTATTCCACCACGCACACATATAAGGATTTTTTGACATTAGCTGAGGCCCTCGCTGAGGCTGTTTGCAGTAGGAATAATATCAAAAACATCAAATATCAAACTCCCGGATCCTCTCCTCCACTCTTCGCTCCCCTCTCACTCCTACATAACCGATCCTCAGCTAATGTCATTCTGGTTAGTGACGAAACCGCAAATTACTTCATGTAAGTTGTTTTTTGTGCTGGAGGTTCACCTACTTATATTGAGTTTATTATTTTTTAAGTACAGCAGTCATTATGCTTACCCATATAAATTGATTTTAAAAATTAAAAGTGGGCTGCACGGCAGTTCCATGCGTAAAGTTTAATCTGCAAAATTTTTTATATAATTTGTCGTTACAACCGTCTTTAAAAAAAATATGCTTCAACTGCTTCAACCCCTTCGAACATTTTCCCAACACCGGCTAATGACCTCTATATTCAATTTAAAAAATACAAACAACTCTACAAACCGGCACCGGCACCGCCTCCGCCAAAATACAATCGAACCAAATTTTCTAATAACATACAAATATACCATTGATGCATCATCACCGGCATAGTCCTTCCTCAGCTCATTTGGAAATCTTCATTGTTTTTTGATTTCACTGATTTTTCATATGAAATCTTGCTAAAGTTTCGCGCTAAAGTATTTGTTCAATTTTCTCCTGGTCCAGATGCCCATTTTGACAGATCAGTTGTTTACGCTCGAATGTTCTTTCGTCAGAGTATGATTTCTCTTACAAGAATATACGGTTTTAAGACGGTTTTATGGTAGCATTGTTAAGACAAACCAATCTTACAGAAGAATGTCATAAGTTTTTGTCAAAACTATTGCTAGGTTTTAAGGAGCGCCGTTTTTGAGCAGAAATCAAGTATCCTTTAAAACCACTTATAAGGTGAATTACACTTATTGATATTTCAGTTTTATACGTGTTTCTTCAAGTCTCCTTCAATCATACTTCAGAAATGTTAGTCAAATAAGATAACAATCACTTGAGGAAAAACATTATAAAACCTGATAGATTTTGCAATGCTCTGATAAAACTACTATAAGAAATGCATAAGACCAATTTGCTATTGAATTGTTACTTGGGTTATTCCATAGTGGCTCGGGACGCACGTCCAGATCAATCGCTCTTAAAGTAGCAGGACAATTGATTCTTCCCTGCAATTTACCGACAGCAAAGAGAGCCCTTGGCACGGTCCTTCACACCTGAAGTGTCTTTGATTTGGCAACACAGATGCTGGACTGTGAAACCGTATTCCATTGTCGAACGGATGAGTGAGTAGTATAATGGCTTGAGACAATACGCGTTGGTAAAGCCCTTAGCAATGCGGTAGACGAATTCCAAAGTTCTGCATGCTTTGTCCACAAAGTAGGAATCGTGTCGTCTAAACGATAACTGAGCGTTCAAAACAACGCCGAGACACTTCATCTAGATTTTAGTACCATTCAGCATGTAGTTGAATATCATAGGTGAACGAATACGGATGAATGAAATAATGGAGCATTTTCAGGATTGTCCAGCAGGCAGCGAGTTACACCAATCCATAAAGGTGTCAAGCTCTCTTTGAAGACAAATTGCATCAACCTTGTAGCGAATCCCCAAGTAAATCTTCAGATTGTCAGCGTAAGAAAAACGAGAAGCTTTGAGAACGTGACTAACATTTTTGAAGTACAGCAGGAAGATTTACGGTCCCAAATAACTACCATGTGGAATTCCAGACGAGCCTGGAAACCAAAGCTGCAACAAAGCTGCGACAAAGCTGCGGTGGATCAGCATTCCGAAAGTGATACGAAACAGAGTTATACAGAACAGAGATCCAAACTGCGTTGGTCACGGGGTAATGTGACAGAGCTACAGCAATTAAGAGGGACACAACTAGCAATCATTTTGACTGCGTAAGTCTGTTTTCGTTCCACTGAATTTTTGGCACATAGTTTGTAAAATTGGTGACTAAAGGGAACTTTGCTTTCCGGTTATACGGCAGGGATTTCGGTAAATAGTAACTGATTTGCATGATGGGCATGGTGTCCCGTAACGCTGGAATGTGCCTAATGCTCCGAGTTACATAGTGGAGTGATTAGTTTCCGGATGGAGAAAACCATTGCTGGATGGCTGCCACAAAATGTTCAAAAAAACTCGAAGAATATGGTTGATTACGTTCAATATTCGTTGGTCAGATGATTTCCAGGTGACCAGGGTGACATCTTTGTAGGAAAAGAGAGTGCTTCTAATCACCAAGCCTCAGGAAACTGTAAAGTGGCTGTACCGTTCGCATCAGTGCGCAGCCAATGGGCCCGATCACCGGTCTATACGTCGCTTTCCTACCGATCTTGATGTTCCGTTACATCCCGACAAACAGCTGTTGTACTCCGCCATCTGCTAAACGTGAAAACACTTCCTTCTCGTCATCGTGTCATCGTATGGACAGTGCACGTTTGCATAATGGTGTAGTTGAAGAAACTGCCTTTTATACTCAACATGCACACTTGTCTCGTTGATCGCTTTCTAATCCACAACGCGATACTACGTTCTGCCCATCACTACAAAGCTCATTGGACGCTCCAGAATTGAGCCTTGCTGCCACGCATCCTCCGCATCTTCTCGTCTTTGCGACAAATCTCGTACAGTGTCACGATGTCGAGGTTCTAGCCGATCGACAGAATGCCGCTACCCACGAAATTCAGTGATCTGCAGTACCAGGTACCAAGTATTCATTCCATGTCATTATTTCGTCGCCCACTGAATGTTCCGAACCAAATTTTCTTGATTTTGATTTGGGCGGATTGCCATGATTCGCTCCTAACTCGGAGTACAAGAGTCAAGAGCCGCCCCTAACATGAGAACAGAGGCTCAAGGCTAACGAGGCTATTCCTCGTTACAATATTCAGCATTCGCATGAGTGTCTCTTTCCCTGTCGGCATACGACCTTAAGTTCCACCGGAATTAGCTATCCGAAACCTGTTTGAAGTCAGCCAGTGATATCTACCTGTTGTTGTAATTCTTTACGCTGGGTGTGAGGTGGTTCGCCTTGAAGACTCTGCGATGAGTGTTAATGGATAGAAGCATCCCCATTTCATCCAATAGTTCGTCGAGACCAACTTGCAGTTGGTGTGCTTGACGAGTCCCAAGTAACATTTTTGTTGTATAATAGCTTATCAAGCCCTTGTTCCACAGGAATTAGCTGCACAATAGTTTAATAAGTTATTATACAACAAAAATGGTACTTGAGGTATGTCCTTTAGCAACAACTGTGGTTATTGGATCCGCAAACCGCAACGTTACAAAATCTGCTTGAAAGGGCGAATGGTCGTAGCCGATTGGCGTCTTCTTCAAACACTTGCGTTGATCAAGTTCCTCGTTGACGACTGGATACTTGGCATAGGCCACGGGTTGCTTCGGACGACAAACTAAATTCTGATCAGGATTAATACATACCTTGTCCGTTGGCTTGATGCAGTAACCCAAGCTGAAGGTAAACACGGATGGATACGTTTGTCTTTCAACTTGCATAATATCCCTCATTATACCCGTACTGGCGAATTTTACACGGAGGCGCCTCTCTGCCTCTAGTTCTAACTTCAATCTAAATGATCAAAAATCAACCCCCTGATCTTCCTCCTCCGCAAATTTTGATTAGGTTTCCTATGTCATGAGAAGATAAGTTCCTTCAATTTACAACCTCATGTTGCACATCGAAGTTCAACTGTTATCAATCGCCAAAAACCAATGAAAAAGTTCACTGAATCAGAATCACAAACGAGAAAGTACACATTTTCAAAGCTGCAAATAATTTATTGAAACGAACACACAACTGCAAGCAATGCTAGATCAGGAAACGAACTAATTACTGCAACTCAGCGAATCACAACCTAAAAATCAACAAACAGCAGCAATCTGAAACCAATATTCCACTGGCAACGCAAGCATATATAGTACGCATTAAAAACAAAAATGTATATTTGTTACCAAAAAAACACACACATACAATGTTCTAAGAACCAAAAGAAAAGAAACTAAACTGAATCGGCTTAGATAACCGTTAGCAATCAAATAAATCGATTAATTATTTAACTTTACAACTAGAAGGAACGAAGCCGATAACTACGGTATCCGCAAAGATAGATGAAATTTGAAAAAAATCTGTCGGTGGTATTGTAACGGATACGGAGCATCTTTTAAAATCGCAAATGTCGGTAATTTTGTAAAGTATGTGTGTGTGTTCGTCCACTTGTCTGAGGGTGATCGTACGAAGCAGCAACGCACACAGCTCAAGTGGTCGACTGACGACGATTTGGTTTCTTTTAGGGTGCAAAACTAATGTTAATTAACTGAACAAATGAAACACGGTTTATATACTCAATTAAAGCAGGAGCGGTAATATAATAGTAGCTCAATTTGTACGAAACATTGTTAAGCAAAGCACAGATTCATACACGAACGAGTGTGGGATTTATTTGAAAATAGGACGACATCCGGTAGTATTAGTAGTGGAAATGGGTGGAAAAGACATTTTCGTAAGAAAATCAATGAAACTACAAAAAATAGACAACAAAAAGTGTTACCTAAAGAAATAATTGTCACTTGTATTAATGGAGAGTTTTTAACGAAAAAGAAAATAAAACGAGGTCAAGGTGTCTACTAAAAGCTAGCAGCAAGCAAACGCTGAGCCATAGTTACCAACAGGTTGAAATTAAAATTAATAACTATAATAATAATAATAAATCTAATAAAATCAAAACAAAAAATATGAATTGTAAAAAAATCGACACATCATAGGTGATATTTTCTTCACTAGGCAGACCAAACAAATGTTTTGTTATTGAACAACACAATCGCATCCAGAAACACTCGAAAGCCCATAATCATTGCTTGAGTCGCAGTTTAAAACAATATGGAATAATTCTCTCGTCACTTCATCTATACTGTTGTAGCCACTAGGGGCCCGTAAAGTACGAATTTAATACCAGCAACTCTCAACGCTTTTCTCGGAACCAACAGAAATATTCACCCAAGAAAGTAGATTTTTTCTATTTTTCCTAGCACTATTTTCGTAATTTCCTAGCAGAAAGACGATCAACCAAATTTTGAGAATTTTTATTCTAAAACCGAACATTTGTCAAATATTTTCCTAATAGAAGCGAATTGAACTATGGCGTGGCGTGTCAAGTGAACTTTTGTCATTTCAATTTCATGTCCTGCGGAAGAGGTAGACCAATCGGAATGAGAAAGTGTGAGACGTTCAGTTAAGCGGTGGAAGTCTTCAAAACTACTAACGCAAATTTGGAACAGATTAGAGCACGGCCGGTATTAGGAATAGGACCACTTGAAACACGCTGACTTTGCAAACCCAAACTCAAACCCGAAAACGAAAACAGAGACAATTGTAATATCAACCAAAGTTCTTTTAAGCGATAAACTTATAGAATATAGCCGAAGCCAGTCGATATCCCTTGGATAGCCTCAAACGCGACATTTGGAAAAGGGGCAAATACTAAGAAATCAATCTTAATCAAATCTCAACAGCAGGAATCTACAGACACACATCAAAACGAGATGAAAATGAGTTTGGGAATACAAGGAGAAACTATAGTTGAAGCAGAAGGTGGTAAAAATAAAACAGAAGAGAAAACTAATGTAAAATTTAATTGTAATGTTTTGTAACATATTATTATGAGAAGAAAAATGAGACAGATGTTTTTATGGTTAAATATATAGTATTCCAAAATTGTTATTCAGCTTCCAAAATAAGTCAAAGCTGTCTATTCGATTGAAGAGTGAAATATCACCTTTCGTTTAAATAATAACAGCCTAAAGTCTCGTACAGAGTAAAAGCTTGCACTCTGACGGTACCCTAACAGTATGTTTTAAGTTAAGTTTCTTCCAGTTAATATAAATTTATACTGAAAGCTGGTTATGAAAAACTATTGCCAGTGTGGAACGTCCCAAAAATGCTGTATCCAATATCTGTGGGAATAAAAACTCAAAGATGTTAATATTTTAATGTTAGTTAAAATAGTCTTCTACATTTATTAGTAACTAGCTGACCCGACAAACTTCGTATTGCCACAAACTAAACTGTGTTGTACATAAATCCTGAATCTCGGATGACCTTTATCACAATCTCGAGTTTTGCAAGTTTCTCAGTAGAAAACAACTCCCCCATTGCTTAGCCTGATAAAATAAAGCGGATAGCATTTAAATATTCGCCATCATTACAAACCATTTCGCCGAATACCATTTTGCGGAACACCAATTCTCGGTTGACCATAACGCGGAATATAAAGTTTCGCAGAATACCATTTCGCGAAAAACCTTACGCGGGATGTACCATTTCACGGAAAATCTTTTCGTAGAAAGTACCATGTCGCAGGGGTGACCCAACTGAAGGAAAGTAATAGAGGTCAGTAGATCTAGGAAAATAAATAAACCTAGATAGAGGTAATCTCTACGGGGGCCTGCTTCCCGCAGTGACCGGCGCTTCCGACGGCAGGTCGCCGGTAACACTCGCGGCCTGTGGTCGTTTAGCGCTGAATTATCTAATGTTACTATTGATAGTTTTTGGTGGTCTTGTTATTGATTAATCACAGACTAACAGACGTAACACTTCGAACAAATTTTCCAACAAAACATCGTTTCAATAACACCCCTAAAACTTGCAAAAAACACTAGCATCACCTGGTGCAGTTTTCGCGCTACGCAGAATAGTTTGCCATAAATTTAGCAATGCTATAAATTTACTTGTATATTATCTGCCAACAGCGCCAGCGCAGTCGGGCGACGTTCTCGCGCAGCGACTGTTGTTTGAGTCTTGGCTTAAGCGAAAATTTGAAATGAACATTTTTATTGACGATGGAATGAAGCTTCAGTGTTACGTCTGTTAGTCTGTGGATTAATGTTTTATGAAAGATTCTAAAATTTCTCGAGTTCGATTAGTTTTTGAGTTACGCAAAAATTTCTGTTTTATTTGTATGAGAGTCCTTATCCCCCTACCACAGGGGTGAGGGGTCTCAAACCATCATTAAAAAAATTCCTGCCTTCAAAACCCCCCACATGCCAAATTTGGTTCCATTTGCTTGATTACTTCTCGAGTTATGAGGAAATTTGTATTTCATTTGTATGAAAGCCCCTTTCTTAAAAGGGAGAGGGGCCATTGTTCCCCTCCTAAAGAGGGGAGGGGTCTCAATTCACCATAGAAAAAAAATTGCCTGCAAAAACACCCACATGCTAAATTTGGTTCCATCTGCTTGATTATTATGCAAAAATTTGTGTTTCATTTGTATGGGAGCCCCTTCTCTTAGTGGGGAGAGGAGTCTCTAACCATCATAAAAACCTCCGCTGACCCCAAAAATCCCTATATACAAATTTTCACGCCGATTGGTTCAGTAGTTTTCGATTCTATAAGGAACATTCGGGCAGATAGACAGAAATCCATTTTTATAGGTATAGATAAATATCTACTACCAAAAAATTGGCTGACAAAAAAATAAAGTACCGTGGACCCCCGTTCGTTTGACCGTTTTTAATCTGAACACTTTTTAATTTGAACCCCGTTGGTTTGCACGACGTGCAAAAAATGGTTCAAATGTCATTCTCAATATGACATCATTTGCTTATGCAAACAATGCACATAAACACGATTTGTTTGCACTGATCAAGCGTGTTTAATCAGTATAATCAATATATATAGAATGCCAGTGTCGCTGGTGTTTCATGGATATTTTGGTGGCAAACATGTTGCTGGTTCGTGTTTTGGATACGGGAACTACATTGTCAAATTGCCCAATAGAAAATTTTCCTGCCGACGAAATACCCCAAAACGACCAAATCGGGTGATTTATCCTACGTGATTTACGGAAAAGCAGAAGGATTTTTTATTGGGTTGCCTTTTTAGTTTGACAATCAGATTCCCGTTTCGAATCGATCACTCACACATAAGCGCATACAGTGTAAATACGTAATTTTCAATTGTGTGATGTTTATCACGCGCACTGCAGCGACACTGGCATTCTATATATATTGATTCTACTGTTTAATCTGTTTCACATTTCGTTTTCCAACGATTATAATAGAAATCCGATCGGAGAATGAAATATTCGCTGCTTGCAACCGCCAACTAAATGAAACCATCAAAATAATAACAAAGAACAGGGCGGCCAGTTCATGTGAGTTTCAGCATATTTAGGGTGGTCAGTTGTTCAAATTAAAAAGTAACCCCGTTAGTTTGCCTGAGGAATCGTTCAAACTAACGGGGGTCTACTGTAAATGGATGAGTTTAAAAAAATGGCTTGAAAATTCAATTCAAAGCAAAGCGTAATCCTAAAGAAACCAACAATAGTTCCCGCACAGAAGTGCCGATCTTAGTAAAAAGCATGCATTTTTGAGTTGAAGTATTTTTGTCGGTGTATGTATGTTTTTGCAATTATAACGCTATTGATGATAGAACCACTGAGAACACGCATCCATTAAGGACATTTTTCCGGATATTCTAAAATAAACATTCATATCGAAACCGTTACGACTCTCTCCATATACCAGCGCCACCACACTAAAGTTTCCGACATAAATGGTTTGTTTCCGGATTAAATTAGCATGATACTACTACTAGTTTCTATGCAAGCTTTTATACAACCACATTTCGGAAAACCAGAAGGATTTTTTATGTTATCAAATATTTGCCATACTCCAACTCTGTTTAACATTATTTTATCAAAGTAGGCACCTATTACTACACGTGAAATAATCCACGTGAAAAATCACGTCAATTTCTCTATAGGGAGTTACGTGACTTTCAATTGAACATTATTGGAAAATACAATAACATCTATCTGATTTCCAAGTAAATGCACACATTCTGATGCAATCTACGTTGAATTCACGTAAATATTAAGGGAAAAGTTGGATGGAAAATAATCACATAGCTTTTCCCGTAATTTCGACGTGAAAATTATTTTGAGTGTTGGAATTTTGTTCTCTGATGGAATGAAAATAATATTTGCTGGATTAAAAATTATCTTCAGTGTCATTACATATTACCGATATTACAGAGCATAGCCGCTTGGCCACCCCTAGAATTACGCGGCACTCATCACTCGGGTGCATTCCCGCACACACCTGCAGGTGAAAATCGATCAACAAGCAGTGTTGCCACATATTCATCTGTACTGGAAGGTAAAAAAATCTTTTTCATCTGTACTTTTGCTTTCAAAAATCTGTACCAAAATCTGTACCACAAAGTTGGTTTGTTACATAGGGAAACCTGGTTTGTTTGCTTTAAAAAATAAAAAAATCGCAAATTACTGATTTCTTTGATGATATTGGTACATAACCTTAAAGACAGACATGTTTTGTTTTGTTTGCATTCATGTCAAGAGGTGCTCCTCTATTGATTTCAAGTAACAAAACTGAAAGAAAAAAATTAGTTTTTGACACCCAAAAAAATCTGTACCCATCTGTACTTTATGACAAAAATCTGTAATCTGTACCGTACAGAATCTGTACCAAAAAAATCGGAAAAATCTGTACTTTTCCAGATAAATCTGTACATGTGGCAACACTGTCAACAAGCTCTGTTCCAAGGTTGCCAGAAACACCGATTAATTTAAATATTTTATTAACAGTTTTCACCTGAGAGAGATTTGCGGATAGGAAAAAATCGTACGTCAAATGCAGCCAGTTCGAACTGTCAAATGCAGCCAGTTGTTATGATTGGTCAGAAATGGAAAAGTAACTGATACAGGTTTTCGGCTGGTAGTTCTTTAGGAAAACACAAATAAGAAATTAAATTAATTTTTTTTCCGTTGTAAATTAGCTGCCAACTAAAAAAACGTTTAATATTATTTTCGCTTCATTATCCCCCAGCACTTCAATACTGGACGAACCCGAGGACAATTTGGTGCACTCAGCTCTTTTGAGATGAACTCAAGTCCATTGTCCATCGTAGCATGCATGCCGAAATTGCGGCAGGTTATCATGGGATCAAAATCCACCTGGTGATGCACCTACCTCTGTGTATCTGCGAATTCTTATCCATCACAAAGCACTGGTTTTTACATAGATGCCATTAAAACAGATCCCTTGCCATGTCATGACAGTAGAATCAATATATATAGAATGCCAGTGTCGCTGTTTTTCTACAGAACTCATGGTGGTAAACATGATGCTAACAATCTGTATCAAGTCTGTGAATCGGAAGCTTCATTGTCAAAGTTGCTGATTGTTATTTATCTGTTCTTTATCTGTGCGCTGGTTGCTGCTGTCATCAGTGCCAGGGATAAACCTTTGCACGGTGCCTAACCTCAACTCTGGTTTGACGTTTTTGTGTGTTTTGTTTTGATTCCCTTTGTAACCTAATTTTATTGCTAGTGGGTTTATTACTTGTAATTCGTCCCACTTGTTTGCGGGAACCGGAAATACCCGACTTTTCCGAAGTAGGAAAATGATAACAGTTCTGTACAACATATATTTTTGTCCTTTTTGCAGTTTTTTGCTTCTGGGTCTTGCGAATAAGTAATCAAAACAAACCCCACAACACTGTCAAACCTGGTAAGAAAAAAAAACGCACTGACATCTGCGTGCAATGCTTTATACCAGACTTGCAGATTTGTCTGCAAATTCCAGATTTTTGGAACGGTCTTGCAGATCATTAGAAATTTGCAGATATTTGCAGTTTTTCTGACTTTTATTGTTTTGGCGCAGATTTTTGTTCGAAGCTCTTTAAACTTTCACAGACTTCCTAAAAAACTGTGCAGATTTTCGCAGATTATTTTTAAACCAGAAAATTCGAGTAACCGGAAAACTGCTCGATTTTTTCGGTTTTCGAGCAGTTGCAGACATTTTTTTTAGAAAATATGGCATCTCTGATCAGTGCGCCCATCGCTGTGTTTTCATGCCAGCGAAATGTTTTTAAACGTTCTTTTTCTTTCGTCCGGATGAATTGAATCCCACAACTGCGCCCTTTTGCACCGATTTTTTCAGAAATTTAAAGCAAGCGAAGTTTCCAATCACATTACTTGGCGGCCATATTTGAAATTTTAAACTGGTTTCCAAATTTTGACAATGAGGTTCCACTTTTGATGAATCTCAGGCACACACACATGCATATATAATGTATATACATTATCTGAGCATGTGTGATGTTTACCACGCGCACTGCAGCGACACTGGCATTCTATATTTATCACGAACCAATCCCCAACACCAATCTCGAATCTGCTACAAATCTTATCGCGAGCCAGAGCATAAAGAATTTAACCCCTGGCTGAAGGCTGAAATCGGCCTTCTCTGAAACTTGTCCATCATCGCGTCAGACATATGCATCGCGTAGCCCACGATACCGGATTCTAGCCTTTGTGTATTGTTTAAGGTTTCTGATGGGCTCCCCAGTTGCTCGGTAACACTTGTAGCCATTCCGAGATGAATTCGCCGTACAGTACAGCGGTCAGTATTCAGTTTTTTCGTCAAAGCACAATCCGTGATGCTGAGGTCAGCCTTAACTTTCCGAATGACCCTCAACCGCAGTTGACGATCAAGAGTTCCACTTCAACGTCTAGCCTGCACCTTCCGGACAGCCCTGAGGATTTCCTTGCACCCCTCCAATACTCACACCCCAGCTCTTTTAGGATAATCCGTCAGTCCTGCCAGCTCCCGAGCCGATTCTGATGGATTCTGCAGGTGACTGCACACAATTACTTTCATTTCTGCTCCTGAATGATAAATATCTCGAAACCACGTTACTTTTAAACTGCGAAAAAAATATACCGAGCAGAACAACGGTACCAAAAGCTGGTATCCACGACCACTGGGAGAGCCGCTTTCGCCAAAATGAAGTGCTTAATTTCTAAATAATCCCGTATTTATTACCGAATCGATTTAGCAAATAAGTAATTCAATATGTCCCACATTCATCCAAAAAAAATTTGGTCACTTTAGATTGTATAGTTCCCAGTCGTAGGCGAAATACGTATCTGTCGTGAATAAAATGAATAGTGGAGTTCAATTGGGAAAGTTTTCTTTAATTTCAATCTTCGTATTCCACTAAGACGTTAAAAAAGTATGGTCAGTGGCTATCCAGCTTTCCATACAGAGACTTTATAGATAACAGAGGCGCCGAGACACTCAAAAACCGCTAAATTTTGAACGAAAGCGGAGAGTTACCTTTATTTATGATGGTACTCTCCGTTTTGTTTCAAAATTTAGTGGATTTTGAGTGTCACGGTGTCTCTGTAATCTATCGACCTTTTCGCGTGCGTAATGGCAGCTAGTGGGTACAAATTTCGGAGAACGTTAGCATGCCTTTGGCAACTTTATTCACGTCAAGTTGGTATTTCCAGCCTTAATTGTTGTTGAACTTTCAAGCATACGTGACCGGAGTTCCCAAAAGCAAATAAACATTGTCGAAAACTGTTGCCACTAGCCGCCATTAAGCACGCGAAAAGGTGGATAGGAATAAAATAGAATCACAGACAAACAGACATAACACTCGTTTTCCATTCATAGTACTGATTAAACCGTCTTTTCAAATTTGGGCTTAGTTGGGAATGTCTCCGTTTTGGTCAAAGTGGCGCTTTTTTCGGCAAATTCCCCATAAAAAATACTTGCTACTTCGAGGGATATTCCTGTTGCTATTTGATATTTGGGAATGTCGATCATAGATGGTGCTAGTGGTCAGGCTAAATGTGAGGTACGATAATTTTTGTTGATTTTTCTTCCATGAGTCATGTCTGTTTGTCTGTGATAGAACCTTCACTCGTTGTGTTTGACGTTTGGCTTATTCGCCCTTTTCTAATGTCGAAAAAAATACAATAATGGATCAATGAATGCAGCTAAGTAGTTTCGGAGTGACGACTACTTGTTTGTTGTTTCTGGCGCTAGTGTACATTAAACCATTTTAATATACTAGCGCCAAAAGAAACCCGTCACATCAAAACTAGCTGTCTTCAATGATCCATTGGAAAGTTTTCTTTTTCATTTAATTTTAGGGTTCAATTGTTAGTCTAGATTTTTGAAAAAGCAAGGCAACACAAGGCGCACTTTAGTTGAATTGATTCGCTCGACACTTTTATGCAACCAATACCACAAACCAGCACTCACTGCTACCGCGCTCGTATTTAATCGATTATCATATTTTGCATGCCTCGACACATATACACATTCACACGCGACTCATCTGTCAATCGACTCGACATAGCCGCAAATCAAACCGCGCCGCACACCTTTAATAGGAAAGACAAAGATAGCTACAACCGTGAGAGCCATTGTAGTCGATTAACTGCAAAAAATCGACTAACATGGTTTTGGTGATCGAAAAAATTAATCAAACGTTTGCTTGCTTTGGTTGTGCTGTGTGCGGTCATCCCCATACACAACGCGAAAAGAAGTGAAAAAGTGCTCATCGTGTGATAGCAACTTCCACAGACTAGTGTGCAGAGAAAAACGAGTTGGATTTTGTGCTAAAAATTGAAAGTTTCGCATTAGAAGTGTCCCAAAATTGGCTGGAAAAACCCCTACCGAGGGCTGCAATAATCTGTTGATTTTTTGTTACTCCAATCTTGCTTGTGTCTGCTAGCGAGGACAACTAGGCCTCTGAGTGCTTAACCAGAAAATAAAAGCGAACGAAACCGCCACACAAACAATGGAGAAGAGAATAGCACTGGAAAAACGCGGCCGCGCCGATGATCAGGTAAGATTACGACAAAGCAGATTTCCGACGTAATTCCACCTGATTTGGTCCTACCCGACAGTAATGATGATGAAAGTTGTTTCCTCTTGGGTCCAACTTGTTCCACCCGTCTCGATAGAGACGTTATTTCCTCTTCTTGCCCACCGAGCCCATCTTTTTCGTCAGCCTGATGCGTGTGTGTATGCAGCAGGCACGCATATTTGCGAAAAGAAAACCGCGAGGATGCGATGTACCTTTGATTTATATTTAAATTGGATAGTTTTTAGTTAAAATCGAAAAACTAGATTTTTTCCTATGTTTTTACCCCTTATATAGCCTTTTGAATGATGTTCGTATTCTGAATAGCAACTTGTCACACAAGCAACGCCTTCAATTGCGGTCATTTTGACCATTAAAACGGGCTCAAAACATGGCTGCAGTGTTGCACTTTCAATTACTGCGCTCTAATCAGGTTATTCTAAGTAGTTTTAATTTTTAGTTTGATCTGTGTTAATATTTCTACGTCTAATCAATAATCAAATTTGCTGCGATTGTTAGAATCGAACGAGTAGAAAGTTGTTCAATTATGATGTAAAATGAGTTGAGTTGCTACGATGGACGATGCTTTTTGAAATATGTTCCAATCTTTTGTTGGATTCACGCACTTGAGCTTATTTTCGGTGCAAAAAAGATTATTTTCATTGTCGCATGTTTACATTATGCTCATTTCTTTATCAGCGAAAAATTTCGCGCTTCGTACATCGATTTGTCGAGCAAAGTTGGACACTCGATTCTGATCCGTCCACGGGTTCTGGCAGGCCTCAGGCACGTTAACGACCCGACAAACTTAACGAGCATTCTTTACATGCAGTTACACCCTCATTTCGAGCGACAGATTGCACGAAATCAGCATAATTAAAGATTTATCAAACGGGAAAAGTGCGCCGCCATATTGCTTTAGAAAAAACGCGACACATATCGGGACCTTTACTGAGAGCCACGAACCAGGGCCCCACCATCATTCGCGTTCGCAGAGGTTGGCTAGAAGAGAGGCAACAATGCGAACACCGACTTTTATTACGACGTTTCGTAATAGGCAGGCTACTCGTCGATGAAGAACCTCCCGCTAGTCAGTCGACGAACCGATGTGTGCGTGCGTTTGGTTGGTGCGGCATGTACACATCTTCCAAAGGCAACTCACTGCGCCAACCAGACAGATATTACGGCCATCTTGCTTTTTCACTGCAAGCAGCAGAAATTTTTTTCCACTTGGCACACGCTTTTTTGGCACTTTTCCTGGACCGTAAGGACCCCGGCGGGCATCAAACTATTGTACGCGTTAAAGCGCACCGATACTGAGCCTTGGGGCACACTTCCGCTCGGAAAATGACACCGATAACGACGTCTGCACCTAGCATATCAGCGAACAGTGCTGCTTGATCGAGTGAACGCTCAAACGCTACTACTCTGCTGTCAGTCGATGGTGGTGTTGGTCCGTTCTTTTCGATCGAGCGTGTAGCATTTGAAACACGCGATAAAACGTGAGATCCACGCATGTGTGTGAATGCAATGCGTTTTACTCGACGATGAGTTTGAAATGTTTGTGAATCATGCTGCACACTTTGCGGTTTATCGACGTGAAAAATGTAAACACTCTTCAGGTTGATCGATTTTCGAAAAGCAACAAGGATGCTTGCAAATGTTTTTTATTTGCACGCAAATGGTATTGACATCAATCGATGATAAGATTAAACACAGTTCCGTTTAAGAATCCAACGCTAGTTGTATGGATAAAAGGTTTTTAATTTTGCAACTCCACGTTGTCCAAAATGCAGATTTCAAGGCCTTTCCGTTTACCTATAGCGGCATAGCGGGCCGTCATGTTGGAATGGAACTCGCCGAGCATCGACTAAACATCACTATAGTTGTGTTGGTGCTCGTCTTATTCAACAATCCGGTATTTAATCGACGAACGATGTATGAACGAAGAGTGTGGGGCGGCTGTGTTGGTAAGATATCTCATTTTTTGGACGATCCAAAACACCCGCGAAATCGGGTTCGGGACCGCTAGTGTGACTATCACTGGTTGGTTGGTTGGTTCTCGGCATCATGATGACCGTTATTGTAGCCGGTATGTCGAAGAGGACCAACTTTTATGAATGAAACGCATATGGTGTGGGGGCGTAGATAAACTATAGATGTCGTAATTTATTTTAGACCAAATGCAATTTTTGTTGAATCCTGGTTGGTACTTTCAAATGCAAATGTAAACATTAGTTTATATTTGAATCAAATGTCTAGAAAATATGTACAACATTAGGATCAAGTGCTAATCTAAGTCAGTTACGTAACAGCTGAAAAAAATAATCGATTCGTTAGTTGTTATTTTATACCAATTGCCTTGGAAAGACATTCACACTGCTGGCAAGTTATCTTTTATATCGTAATTCAATAAAAATAGAAATGAATAAAAAATATAACGTCTTGTTACATTTTGAAACGTTCATTTTTCAATCAAGTCAACAAAAGACAACAATTTCACCTTATTCCTCCACGGCAGATCGTCGAACTCATACTGGACAACTGTCGCAGTACTTCGATCGAAGGTCTCACTGACGGCTTTACTGCGCTGGAAGTGCTCAGCCTCATCAACGTTGGTCTGGTATCGCTGAAGAGTTTTCCCAAACTGCCCAATCTGCGCAAGCTGGAATTGTCCGACAATCGGATCTCGAATGGGCTCAACCATCTGACCGGCAGCCCCAAGCTGACACATCTGAACCTTTCCGGCAACCGAATCAAGGAGTTTGAAGAGCTAAAACCATTGAAGGAGTTTGAAAACCTAGAAGTGCTGGACTTGTTCAACAATGAGATCACATCAACGGAAGAGTACCGAGACAAGATCTTCGAATTGATTCCGTCGCTCAAGTATTTGGATGGGTAATAAGAAGCTGAAAAATTTTATGAATCATAAACTTAATACTGTTTTGTTCTGTTTTAGATTTGACAAAGACGATGCCGAGGCTCCCTCAGACGAAGAAGATGGGGGCGCAGAGGAAGAGGATGAAGATGGTTAGTACTGAATTTATTCTATTTTATTTTACTTTTTTGGAAGCACCACACCGCTTTTTGAGTGAGGTCGGTCGATTGATAATTAGTAGAATCTGTCTCAATTGCGGGAACATTGCAGACAACGCATGTTTCTCTATCAACGGGATCGAGTTCGATCTGGATGAGTTGGAACGATTCGAGTCAAAGTTGAAACAGAAACGACAAGCCGCGGCCAACGACAACCAAACAGAACTCGTTAGTGGACTTGACTCTAAGTTTAGTCAGTTGGAACTCCGACAGGCAGACGATTCGAATGACGATACCGCAGAAGTTAAAGACGATCTTGATTTAATATACGAAGAAATTAGACAGAAAAACAACGATCACCAACAGCAAGTAGCAGCTATGCCTAGTGAGAGACCATCTCTCGGATCGCTACTGCTGATGTTCCTCTCGTTGCTAGCGTTAATCAATCAAGTTTACTTCGCTCTGCGCAACCAGCAGCTGACGAAGAGTTAGTTTCGGCCCAAAGTCGCTTGAGTTTATCGCTAATGTTGTCGTTTTCCTTTTGCTTTTTCCAGAGGTCAGTCTTGACGATTCCGACTCTTATTACGATGATATTGAGAACGATATTTCCCTGGCAGAGGTTAGTTGCAGTACTGCGGCAGAATTTCAGCCTAATAAAAATATTTTTGTTTGAATATAGGTCTACAGTGAGAACCTCGAGGAAGATGGTTCAGATTGGGCCGCAGAATACAGTGAAGAAGGAGATGACATTGACGAGCCTACTGACGAGGACGAAGAAGATGGCGAAGGAGGTGAAGCTGACGGGGAAGACGCAGAAGGTGAAGGTGAAGCGGCCGCAGAGAAAGCCGTTTCTGACGGTGAAGGTAATTTGCCATTCAGTCACTCTATCTAACCAAATTCCACTCACTTATCACGGTATTCTCCGTTTATGTTCAGATGGTGCAGCGGATCCGAGGGGAAAGAAACGAAAACACGACGGCAACGATGGTTGAATGCCTTTCTTTTCAAACAAAATATCTTTAATTATTGATAACTTTATTGATAAGTTTTGATTCTAAGGATACAAATTAACAGAAGGAGGAAGCGAAAACCCAGAAAAAACGTATATAAAGAAAACCAATACAAATTTACAATAAACCAATCGTAGAGGACACCCGACACAGTCAAGCAAACATAGTTGAACTGCACGCACTTACTAATAGTATCCCCTAGGTCAGCCAGCCAGCCAGCCAACCGACGGCATGTTTTATACAGGAAATCTGGTTCCGGTTGCGATTTTTACGCAATTGATCAGAATACGAACGGAGAAGTCAGTTCTGCGTAAGCAGATTTTGTTGAGCGCCCTCCCAGTTTCCCATCATCACACTCACACAGCCCCCGCAATTGATCCTAAAGACAAACTTCATTTCTACTAAAAATCTGAGACTTGCATTATATGATTGCAGAAAGTGCAAACCTTAAAAAACAAATCAAAAAACTAACGAGCGCGCTTCAGTTTTATGCTGGCATCATTTTGCTGCGCATCGCGCGACGAATATTGCTTGGTTTTGTGTAAAACTACAAAAAAAACTGTATTTCCATATAAGCAAACTGGTTGAAAATACAAACAAAACAGGAAAGTGAAATCATCGTTTGTTGAATTTAATCAATAACTTATAAAGTGATGATTGGTTTTGAAGCTGGAGATTGTTTGTTTTAGTGTATGTAACATAACTTGTCTGTTTTGTACTCGCTCCCACGTTACTTCAAGCATTAGTTCTAGTGTGGGACATATCCAGTTCTTTCTCTGGCCTTCCGCTGTATATTGTTTAACGTTCAAGATTGTAACTTAACCTAAGTTATGTAAAATTCTGAATCGGTAGATATGTTTATTGTTCTAGATATTTGCATTACGGCTTTCCCCTATTAGAGACATTGTTGCGAAATCAGAGGACTCATGCAAAAACAAAAATTTTAATTACAGATCAGAAGTCAGTGCTATATATAGTGGGGAAGGTTTATACAGCAACAACAAAAAAAAGAGTAAAATGAAGAAAAAAATCAAATAAAAAGTCAACAAACTGCTGAGTCGGAAATTGATAGAAATGAGATGAATACAAGCAAAATTTATAATATTAACTGAAAGTATTTGTTTAAATAAAAAAAAGTCACTGGAACTGATTGTGTCATGTATCGATTAGGAACGTGTCCGAAACACGAAAACAAATAGAAGTAGGTATGTTCAAAATAGCGCTATAAATCCATACTCTAGGGAGCAGTAATCGAAATGATTTTAACATTTCTTTTCAGGTGTGTTTAACATTTCTATTCAGGAGGAGAATAGAGTAGATAAGTTTGAGGATTCTCCTAGAAACAGAATTGGCACGAATTCAAATGCTGGAGTTGCAGTGGAACCATCTGGAGCCGAAGGAAACGATTAAACAGAATCAGTTCATGGTGGATCAAGTCAAGTAGAGTTAGGTTAAATGTCGAGAGAAATGTTCCCGAAAGAATCACCAGGCAAGTGGAGGTGATACGAAACCATTGGTGGAGCGATTACGTGAGCAAGAAAACCACAACTCGTGGGCCTTTGATATCAAGATAGTGCTCATACATGAAGAAACTATTAACTATAGCCTGTTGCAAGATGCGACGATCACCAAGAAGGCATGGAATAGCCTGAAAGCGGGTTTCCAGAACATTGGTTACATCCGGGAATTTGGACTGCTGCGGCAGTTGACCAAGGTCAAGCTTGTGGAGTGTCAATCGGTCGAAACCTACGTAAATCTTCTGATTCTCGGCACAAGTTGGCTACAATCGGATTCGAAGTTAATGAAAGTTGGATGACCAGTATTTCAGTTGATGGGATTACCGATCTAATGATCATGGGCCCCGAAGCGTACGGCATCAAGTTGGTGGCGGATACTATTAAAGTGAAGATTCTCCAAGATATCAAGTGGCCAGATGAGTCGACAGGGTGCGATGTTGAAAGGCCTTTTTATGGTTAGAACAAGAAAAAGATCGTAAATGTGAAGCCAAGGTGCCAAGTCCACAGTGAAATGTTACCGATGTAAGCACGTCGGACACTGCGCATCCGAATGCAAGAAGGAATCGAAAGTTTCAAAGGAAAGATATGGCCTCAGTAAGATAGTGGACTCCTGGTAGAAGTCTTCATGAGTGACTTCGAAGTTGCACTACAAAAAAAGTATTTTCCCAGAGTGTGGAAACGCTATGTGGACGATGTTTTCGCCATTGTGAAAGAAAGACATCTTTCACAAACACTCGAATTATTAAACTCTAGACATCCCACTATAAAGTTCACTGCCGAGCGAAAAGTGAATGGAAAAATACCCTTTTTGACTTGATGGTTTCTAAGAAAAATGGCAATACTCTTAAATTTGGTATCTGTCGAAAACCAACATCCACTGATCGCAAAATTACATCGGACTCTAATCATTACGGCGCTCAAAAACGTGCAGCGTTCCATTCAATGGTACATCGTCTTATCTCTATGCCTATGAAAAGAGAAAAATTCTTAAAGGAGAGGGAAAAAGTATGAATCTGCCCGAATCAATGGATATGACAAAAAATTCGTTGACAATATAGTTAGAGTCCATGAACGTAAGAAACATAGAGAATGTTACACCTACAACCTCAGAAAGACGACATTGAAAGGATCAGTATTCTACCCTAAAGTCACAAACCCGATGAAGAAATGCCTTAACTTAACAGACATGGATATCACATTCTCTTTAAAAGCAACTACAAGCTGCGTGATAGGCTCTGCAATGTAAAAGATAGTCGGGAATCTATCAAATCGAATGCACTGATTGCCCTGGCTTGCCCGGTAATTTACATTGGACAATCCCGCCGCATATTTAAACAGCGCGTGAAAGAGCATAAGAATGCAACTGAGAACGAACGAGTGAATGAATCTATAGTGCGGCGATGCATGCTACTAGTCGTCAGCATAAAACAAACAGGAACAGTGCAAAACTAATAAAACCAGTGAGGAAGTCATCACATTTGAATGCCTGGGAATCGCTGCATATCACCACAGCTGAGCACTGTTTGATGAATGAAGACGATACTCCGATAGTATCTTGAAAGCCCCATCAAATAGTAAATAAATAAATAAATCCGATAGTATCGCCGCTCTTTCATCTAATAAAACTTGAGTTGTAACTGCTCTTTTATCAAATTCAGCTGGACCTACCCCCGATGATCTATCCGAAACCGGTTGGCGAATAAGGTAAATGCTCATTTTTATGTAGAACAATAAGTGTGGTGCCCAGTACATATACATTATATTAATAGTTCAATAGTTCTTACGTTCCCCGAAGATATGAAAGTAAAAGAAAGATTCAAAGTTTCACAGAAGGGTAAGAAGAAGTCATATACGTACTCGTCGCTTGCGATTTCGAACGTAGGAAAATTGATCAAGGAAGATTGTACTCCGTAAACCACGTAAAACTATCATGATCAAGGTTTTGGATGTGATTTGTGTTCCGGAGCTTGCTATGAACCTGATACCAATGTCGAATAAGATTTTCGGATTTGGCCATTGAGTTGCTTCATGAAGAACTAAGAACTGGTGCGAAGCGATCAATCCGGCTGGCAATGTGATTGCGATTGGAAGGTCTGTACAAGCTATACGTCAGAAAGGCAAAAAATATGTTTCGTGTGTAACGAAATCATCGGATGATCTGGAGCTGTGGAGCGAATGGAACACCTGAACGTGGAGGGTCTCAAGCAACTTCGTGGCATGATGTTGGCAATGAAATTCAACGAGGCGGAATTTTCGTTATGTGTTCCATGCCGGCGTGGAAGGCCTTAACGTCAGACATTCCGATACAAAAGTGTTCGAACCGACGAAGCGCTGGACTTGATCCATCTCGATTTGTGTGGCCAGATGGGTTACCATCTTCGTAGACTTAGGGCCCGTACAGAGTAAAAGCGACGCGACGCGACTTCGCCCGCAGGTTGCTAAATGCACAGTCCTACTGCGGGCTGCGCGTTTAACTACAGCAAGAAAAGTCGCGTCGCCGGTCGCCTGCACTCTGGCGGTACCCTTAGACTATTCATCGTGAGAAGCGATTGAGGACGGCACATAGTACGTCAACCATTTATGAAACCAGTGTGCAATACAGCCCAGGACAGACTGCTTTAGCTGAACGTATGATCCGTTCCATTGTTGAGCGAATACAATGTTTTCAATTCGATCTGGATAAAACTTTTTGGGCCGAAACCGTTGGAACGGCGACATGTCTAATCAACCGATCGCCGATTAAAGGTCTTGTAGTTGCATGTGTTCGACTGTTCGTGTTTGGGTCATATTCCAAAAGTGCGAAAGAAGAAATGGGATTCCAAGTCCGGGGCTGGAGATATTCGTGAGATATGCAGCAGGGATCAAGGGATACCGTGTCTATAACCCACAAACGAAGATAGTTATCGTAAGCCGAGACGTTGTATTCCTGAGTTCGTAGCAAAGCGGGCAAGACAGTTTACAACCAATTGAGCAAAAATGTTGGATATTCCAGTAGCAGAATATGATGTCTCGGACGAGTTGCATTAAATCCGGCGAAAGACGATGTGACTGATTATGCTGAAATTCGTGCTGAGCCATGATAGGAACATCTGAGCGACAACGTATACGAACCAGAAACAACAGCATCATCATCATCCACGCTCTACCCACCCACAACCAGAATATCAGTTTATAGTGGTAAGGTCCACTGCAGTGGACGGGAATATCGGATTCTGGGCAAGTACTTAGATTTTAAAATAATTTTTGAGGAGAGGCCATGCTGGCGAAAACCAATGGATAACAATGGAACACGGGAGCTTATGAACCTGTTCCCAGAGAGGAAAGCGCTCAAGTCAAGTTAGTCTAGATCAAAACAAAGGCAAATGGATTGCTGGAGATATACAAAGCCCGACTTGCCGTCATGGACTATCGGCAGATGAAAGATAGTCTACGTCCTAGAAAACCTAGGCACCTATAGTGAGATATGCCACGGTCCTGACGGCAGTGGTGGTCAAGCTGGATTTGGAGGTGTACCAGCTGAATGATGACATAGTTGACGATAAAATCTATATCGAGCAACCCGAAAGTTTTGCTGCAAACGGTAGGAAAGTATGCCGATTAAAGAAGACGTTATACGGACTAAAGCCTGGACTAAAGCAAGCAAGTCGCGTATGAAATACCAAACTTGACGAAGAGCTGCGGCAAATTGGGCTGACGAAATCGAAACAGGATACCTGTGTATATTTCCTGGTTAACGACGAGAAGATCATCATAATTGCAGTTTATTTCGAAGATCTCATATTTTCCAACGACGAACATATTTGGTCGCAAAGATCAACTGACGGCGACATTCTTAATGAAAAATCTCGGCGTTGCGAACCACATACTCGACATCCGTGTGACTCGCACTGAGGGAAAGATTATGCTGGACCAGAAGGGTTACAGAAGCTCAGTATTATCGATTGTGATAGTGTTGGAACCGTGGTTGGAACACCATTCGCAATGGTTGATGTTGAGCGTAAGAGTAGGATTGGCAAGTGGCCGGTTTTTGGCCGGCCCGACCGGTTTTTCGCTTGCAAAGCCGGTGGCCGGTCAATCCTGCAAACAGACCGGTTTTCCGACATATGAAGCCGGATTTGTACTTTTTGCCTGATTTTTTAAATTTTCTGATAAATTTATTAGCAATCCTGAGCAGTGGATTATTGATAATAGACAGTTTTGCAGTGACAATATTTGGCTTCTGGTAGTAATATACATTAAATTTTCCACTAGCACCAGAAACAAGTAGTTGCCTTTAGTTTCAGCTAGCTATCTTCAATAATCCATCCAATGTTCGTTGTGGTTTTGACTGCGATGTCCTATCGTTCGCTATCTCCACATCCCATTTACATGGGAAACTCAACCGACTTCCGGCGGCTACCCAAATAATATGTCATTAACGCAATTACACATTCCAGGCAAATCCTCTAAAACAGTGATGGCCAAACCGCGGCCCTTCAAAATATTTTGTGCTGCCCGCGGACTGATTTGAGAGATGGTGGACTTACGAGTTACTTTTATGATGACACAGGGGTCACTCCAATCAGTCATAATGCCTCGTGCATTTTGTATTTTCGAATGCTTTCCGGTTTAAATCTTGGTGGTAATTCCCAGAAAATGGTTTTTATTGCCGCATATTTTGCATTTTGTTATGCGCAGGAATGGCCAGAGGAATTTGCGGCCAGCGACATCATGGGACGATCTCGTCTGGCCCGCATCATGCCTATACCTGGGCACCACTGTTCTAAAAGTATTTTTTGAAGGCAGGACCGACCGGCCGGTTTTTGTAATTTTCAGACTGGCAACCCTACGTTAGACGTCCTTTTCTAAAAAATTGTATCTCAAAATCAAAGATGTCATATAAAAAACTAAAATGCTCGAAGTCGGTTCAGTGGTTTAAAGTTAAAAATTTTCGAAGAGAGGCAGAAAAAATTGAATTTTTGAGACCACCCCAACTCAAAATGGTCTAGGGGCTAAATAAAAAACTACGGATCTAATTATTTTCGAAAAGGAAAAAGTATAGAGGAATTTTTTTTTCAGCAGCACTTTTGCAGAATAGCTCACAATAGCTAAACGCTCTTTGGGAAAGAGAAACCTACTCAGTTAAGCTAGGGGAACTGTGGGTAAGACGAACAGGTTAAGAAGAACGTCTTATATAATACAGAGAACTTATGATTTACAAAACCTAAAGACCTAAATATAGTTTACTTCAGTTCAATATATTGTTTTCAAAAGCAGCTAGTGAAGTATTTAATAAAAAGTGTTTTTCAATGTGTATTTTATTATTTTTGACCATTAACAAATTGAATACCTAAAATATGGTGGTGTAGCATGCAAAAAGTGAAGGGGGCAGTCCACCCTCTCCCACCAGTGGTAGCCAATCGAAAATTGTTTGGCAGCGGCAATATGAACAAGCATTTTAAAATCTATATGCTGCTGCTAATTTGTGTGAAGTCCACATTTGCAGGTTAACATTTTATTTATATGCTTGAGATGTTACTAAGAAGCAAAATCAACAATTTTATTATAACATGTTCACTGACCTTCTTACCCACACTAGCAGTTGTCCATTTCACCCCATCGTTATACATTTTTTTAAAGCGTTTACAATTTTTCATATTCCAATAAAGTTACCTATTTTTCAATGCAGACGTTACTTGAAAAGGTATTAAATCGAAACACTTCATGTTATGTGTAACATTTTAGAATTAAACCACTCAAAAAGCTTAATTTTGATGGCAAAAAAATTACATCCAAACGCAGAATCACTTTCAATTTTCAGTTTTTCTGTACTTTATCAAAACTTGAAAGTTCTAAATGATGATGGGATGGGTCAGATAGCAAGATAGTTGGATGCCCATCAAAACATTACAAACAAGTTATTCTACAACAATACAGCGATAGACTGAAAATGACTAGACCTGTTTTACCAAGCTACCTTGCGTTACGTTAAGTTTTTGCGCTGTTTGCTTCTCACGCGCTCTGGCTGTCTGTTCGGTTTGGTCCCTTGTTTGGCCGTTCTGCCGAGCGTGTGAGGAGACGAAACACTTGTTTGTCTGTGCATCTCTGTGCTGTACGAAAAAGTGAGGCGCTGTTCAGCTTGCGTGAGCAACCAACCAGTCGTCTGTGAACGTCGTCGCGAGTTGGTGTCGTCGTCGGGATCTTCGGGGCTCGTGTTGTGTGCTTTATTTGCTTTATCGAATGAAAGTTGTTCTCTGATTATTTTGACAGCGCCAAGGGCTAGAGAAAATTGCCAGAAAGAACCGTCGAAACGAAACAAAACAACAGCGAAAACGTTGATGTGTGGAAGATAAATTTTCCTACGAGGTGTGTGAAAAACGGAAAACGTACGTACGGGGCTGCAGGAGAAGCGGGTGCTTCACAGGAACGCAACCTGAGCAGATTTTTTCGATTTTACATATATAATTTTGCTTGGTAGAGCTAGAGTGTATTCTGTTGCGCCTCACTGTGGTCTGTGAAATCCGTGGTGTTACGGTGTGGAAGTGTGAGAGTTGTGATTCGAAGCTGGCGGCGGTCGTGCATTTTCCGTGACGGGCCAAAAAATAATCTGGTGTTGGATATATATAAATAACACGCGAAAACCACCCATTCCGTTCCGGATCTCCAGAGGATTGTGTCGGAAGTTTTGTACTGAATAACAATCGTCCAAAATAATCTCCCAGCTGCAACAGTTCCGAACGATGGCCGAAAATAAGGGAATGCTACTGGCGAAATCAGTCCAGAAACATGCTGGACGAGCTAAAGAAAAGGTAAGTGCATTTTGACGTGACCAAGACTTCCGAATTCTACGTTAAATAGTACAACGCAAAGCTTTCACGTTCTAAAAGAAATTCCGGCATTCACATTGGCAACATCAGTAGCAAATAGCTGTCGCACGAAAATAGATCACAGCTCTCGAGCTGAGAACAGGGTTTTTTGTCATCACAAACGACACATCCCGAGGACACTAAGGTTGCTGAATTGGTTATGGATCTATCTGCCATTGCAACCATTAATTTTCTAATTACCAAGGGCTTTAAACAACTCCGGACAATCTACTCCAGCTCCCGATCCATGCTTGGTGAAACTTTTAAGAAGAAGTAAGAGTTATTTTAAAATAAAATTACACTTGGCTACTAAGTCTGAGAAGACTAACGAACGATTTGTACCGAAGCAGCGAAAAGAAAGATGTGTGTTTAGCTGCGCGGGCAGATATTTATAGTTTTTTGGCTTCTTTCCTCCGATCCTGGTCCTGGTGTGAGAGCATTTGTCGAACATTAGAGTTGTACCTACCGGCTCTGAAAATTATGCCATCTAATCAATCGATTTACACATCTTTTTGTGGTTTTAAATACTTCTTTTCAGCAGTTGATAAATATAAAAATGAGTATTATATCTAGTTTTTTGGATTTCTATAAATTTTAGTATAATACGTACATCAAAAAGGTTACATTCACATTTTACACGACCTTGTCAAGCATAATATTAAAAGAAAAAAAAACATTACTGCATGTCATGATGATTTTAAGCTAAAGTAGGATTGTGTGCAACTACAATGTTCAGACTTCAGAAAAATAATCGTCACCATCAATAATTTATTTCATTAGCTCAGCGCTAATAAATGACGATAGCTAAAGTAACGAAATTTTTGACTTTATTTGTCCATTAACTGAAAAAAAACACGCATTCTATTCAGTCTCAGTAGAAGAAAACTTTAATAATCTTTAATCCAATTTGCTAGCATAGTTAGTAAACATCGCCGTTATTATCGGGTTTTATTGTATCCACATTCCTTCGCTCGCCCAAAAAAAAACACAATACTGATAGCAGCAGTCTATGTTATCAGTTAAACTTGATCAATTGTTGCAGATTTCACAGGCGTTTGCGTACTTACGTATGGCGCGCGCACCACAACAGGTATGCTTACGAATCTACTATGGAACACATGATCTCGGATCTACTTGTAAGACTTCTACCTGGCGACCGGTTCTGTTTACACATATAGCCGCATCATGGCAGAGGTGTTTTTTTTGTCTGACGTGGGAGGCGATACTCGATGAGGTCACGGTCGCTATCGAGCCGGATTGGAAATGAGAAAATGAATGTAGGAATCGGAAACATTGTGGGGATTATTTAAATTCTATCTGTGTGGAGCTAATTTTCGTTCTGGCAAAGAGGTATCAACCGAGGCTACAGTTTTACCTTTAATGGTAGTCAGGAAAAGACCGCTTGAAACAGTCGATGTTAACTCCTACGAGCGAGAAAAATGGCCGTTACTTTTTTTTGGCGAATAACAATTTTCAGCCAGACAATGTCAATATACTATTTGAATAACTCTATTTGCATGATTGCGCGCAGTGCTTTCGTCCAATTTCAATCTACACTCTCACGGGAATGGCGTTCCACAAATAGCTCCTTTCAAAGTTCATAACATCTCTTATTCCAGTTCCGAAGTGCATAAATTAACGTCAATTGCTACTCAAAATTCAACGCACTCTGCTGGTTTAATGCCACTTCACCAGTAACATGCAAAGTGATACGGAATGTGTATTGCCTAACCACAACAGCTGCAGCTATTCTCCACGGGCTTCTTCTAAAAGCAGCAAGTGATCTGTTTGTTGTCTGTCGTTTGGTTTTGTCAATGCCGATTGTTGGAGAAATGTCATCTCATGCTCCGTGGCACCACCAGCGCGAGCGCTGGTGAAAGAAGAGAAAGTTCAAATACTGCTGCTGCACCTCGGTTGACCAACGAAAGGTTTCCGCGTCACCGTAGCAGGTCCGATCCGCTGCTGGACGAAGCAAACCGGTATTCACTCGGAGTATGCTGATCGGCATGAATAGTAAAATATTCAAAGTTGTCGCTACGTAATACGTTTACGATCGGATCAGAGAGCCATTTTCGTCAGTGAATCCGTGGGGAAAGATTTATTGATTAGTAATTTCAAGTTAATTGTTATTAAATATCGTTGTCTCCAATTTACTGTCCAGTTATTGAAATATAAGATTTCGTGCTGGTCTCTGAAATGTTAGGTACGATTTAAAAGTAGACGGGAAACATTTTTGATAACATAAAATTTTATTTTAAACTTTTTTATAAAAGTTTTGATAGACAGAATTTTTAATTTAAGATTTACGATCCTAACCAGAAATGTTTAAAATTATGGTAATTTGAATGTGTTTATTTTCAGCATTTTACACAAATTGGTAAATGGTTCTTCGAAACATTTTTTTTGTTTTACTATCTCACTATTTTATTAGTCTCGAATATGGTTAAGATCATGGCAGGTCTATCTAGCCAAACTAGCTTATTTATTCTAGCAGTTTGTCTCATTAACCGGAGAGGTTCATGACTGCACAATCACTAAACCACACATTTTTCTATTTGTTGACAAATCAACAAGCAAGAAAGCAATTAAAACTAAACACTACGAAATGGTAGGATGACGGTGAAAGATGGACATGTCGTAGGCAGTATTTAATTTACGAAATGACGGCCAACGAAGTACCTCCTATCTACCTACCATTAATGCTATTGTTGGGCAGCAATCCAATTGTCGCCAATAGATTTGACGGAAGTAATTAGGAATGTCAACTATCAAGCAAATGAAATAGGATAATGGGAATTGTCTTAGGAAATTTATAGTGGTTAGGAATCGGATTTTGGTAATCGGAAAAACAGAAATGAAAAGTTTTAGCTGTGACGTTTAATACCAGTATAATTCATTTATCAATCAGTTTTTTAGTTTTGCGAATCAGAAAAATAAGTCAAAACAATAGTGTTCCTTATTCTTAATGCTACTAAAGTATACAATACCAGCAAAGTTACAAGCAGTTCAGGGAAACCAGTATGCTTACTCATCTAACTCATGTCTTATTAACGCACCAGGATTCCTTTATCGAGTTATGGGTGTCCCAGCATTACAGCAAGAATCCTGAAGAATTCTGATACAAGAATCCTACTTTTATAAGCAAGGCATTCTGTACGGATCTTCAGCAGAATTCCTCCACACGATTCCTATGCGAGGAGCCTAGGAAACTCTGTGCGAATGTTTTTTGTTCATCCGGAATTTCCTGAACTTCCCGTTCGGTAGTCGAATACAATAGGCGGGATTAACATAGTAGTCTGAACAAATATCACACGCTATGATGATTGTATTTTGCAGGTCCTTATGTGGTTCAAGGGTTGGTTACGTAATATTGGCATCGAATCAGGTATTAATCGTCTAAGATAATAAACCGCTCGCAGTGCGGTTGGTGCATTCACAAGCCTGATCGCTCTGTTGCAGACATGTAGTCCGAATTTGATGTAGACCATCTCGCAGTTCAAGTGGTAGTCAATTTATCAGCTTACTTGTTGAGTTCGATAATGATAATAATCCAGCTTGAATCTACGCAGCGTGAATATTTGCGCCCTTACCGCAGCAATCAGTTGTGTTGATCAGCATTTTGACTGTATGCCTCTGCAAACTACCTCAAAAACTAGCATAGGATAATGCTCATCTGGTCTTTTACTCTAGGAAAACAGCATTTTGTGCTGTCCTTTTCAACGTTTTCAATTTAACATAACTAGCAGTAATTATAAAGCTCACAATCGACTCCTGTACCGGGAATTAGTACTGAGAATGCAAGCCAATGCAATGCGGACATCCCAAATTGTTCTGGAAATCACAAGCTGGATTTCCTGTAAACATGTTCTTGGGAACCCGTAGTGCGAACACCACATAAAAAATGCAAATTTTTTCCACTCAATTTAAGAATCTACTGCATCGAAAGCGCAAGTAGATGAAAGATACAGATTTGAAAACCGCCTTTGATTGCGTTGACGACGACTCAGGTAACCAATAAGCATTACCAATGCTATTCGAATGCAAACCAATAAGCATTTAAGTTAGCTTAAATGCTACTTGAAAACTACTTTGGTAAAATTACAGTTACTTTACTGCTAATCCTTTTATGGTACTGACAATACTTATTTGCAGCTGATTACCGACTAGAAGAGTTTGAATAGAAATTTGGATGCCAAACTAATGCGAATAGGCTGTCAAAAAGCTTATAAATAACAACGTGCAGTATGAAATGCCAAATATGCTAATAAGCAGCTGATTTGCCTTGGGAGACATTGCTGAATGGGATGCAGAAACTTGGAGTTATTAATTTTTTTTATAACGATAGTCTTTCCAATTAACGGAATGAATGATAGAAGAAAGTACTTTTGCTCATACGGCGCTCTTGGTGGACGGATTTAGAAGTTCTTGGCGCCCACGTGTCGAAAATTTTGTTAGCTGCACCTATGTATTTTTGACATTCCGCAAAACGACTGTATTTTGTAAATAAACAACATGAGGGCAAAACTCGTGCACAGTTATTTGGAAAAATCCATTGTGGTCTGCATCTAGGCTAGCTAAACAGCTCAAATTGCCCAGAAATACGTATGGCGCGTTATCAAACGGTATAAGGAAACATTTACGACGATTCGGAAGCCTCAAGCTAATCATCGTAGTGGAGCTGTCGACCGGAAACTGCGTGGTAAGATTTTAAAGACCATCAAGAGGAATCCCAATCTGTCGGACCGTGACTTGGCCAGAAAACTCGGTGCTGCCCATAGTACCGTGAGGAGAATTCGACTCTATGAAGGAATCAAGTCGTATCGTAGTTAGCTAGCAAACAGCCAAAACGTACCATAAAACAGAATGGTGTGGCCAAAATCCGTGCTCGAAAGCTATACGACCGGGTGTTAACCAAGTTCGGCGGGTGTCTTCTGATGGACGATGAAACCTATGTCAAGGTTGGCTTCGGGCAAATGCCAGGTCAAAAATTTTACTTGGCAACGGCTCGGGGGGATGTTCCAAGCAAATTTAAATTTGTTTTTGCTGACAAATTTGCACGAAAATTTATGATTTGGCAGGATATTTGCAGCTGTGGCAGAAAAACGAAAGTTTTTGTTACAAATAAGATAATGACGTCGGAACTGCACCAAAAGAAGTGTCTCGAAAAATGAATTTTGCCCACCACCATCCTGTAATATTTTTTGGCCAGATTTGGCAAGCTATCATTACAGCAAAGTCGTTCAAGAGTGGAATTGCAGAGAAAGGGATCCAGTTTATTCCAAAAGACCTTAACCCACCCAATTGCCCCCAATTCCGCCCTATTGCGAAATACTGGGTAATCATGAAGAGGAGACTCAAGGCAAAGGGAAAAGTTGTCAAAGACATCAATTAGATGAAGACCTGGTGGAATAAGATAGCCAAAACGATGGATGAAGAAAGTGTGCGCCGCCTAATGAGTCATATTAACGGGTGGCAACTAAAATTTTGGAATTTTTTCGCGGCCCTTATGCTCAATAACAAACGAGCTCAGCGAGAAATGAGAGTATGTATGTGTTAGCTCTCTCTCTCTCTCTCTCTCTCTCTCTCTCTCTCTCTCTCTCTCTCTCTCTCTCTCTACGCGTGCCCAGTTTTGCTAAAAATGGCGTCGGAACAAGAAGCATTTCGGGAGCGCGTTGTACACTTCTACGAACTACAACAGAAATCTCGGCAAAACGTATACTGTGCAACAGTTAAAAAGCAAATATGTTGCGGCTTCGACTGTTTACCATATCCTAAGATGCCCATGCTTTGCTATTTACTTTCAGGACGACGACACTATGCCGGCCCTTACGACTTGCAAGGTACTGCACGTGACGTTGTTCGTCTGTCAGCGTGTGTTAGCCGCGTTTCTCGGCGCGGGTTTTCGAGGGAAGGCCCCGAGGGAAGTGTCGTCGTCCTGAAAGTAAATAGTAGTTACATTAAAACTTCTCGCTCGGTGGTAATCTGCAATTGATGCAGGAAGCGGCACAATACGTGTCGATAACCCCAACCAAACGCGTCGCTATTCTTGAGAAGTGGATTTTGCGGTCTCCTTTTGTCCAGCGCCTCTATGGTTCAAAGGTACAAGTACCAGCAAACCACATGTCCTGGCGGGTGTTGTGGGTTCGAATCCGGTTATAATCTCAGATTACAGCTTGGTTCGACTCATGCACCTTCCAGCATTGGACAAAAGGTAGGAGTCAAAATGACTACTTGTCAAGCATAGCTACCAATACCCCCCCCCCCCCTTCCTTTCCGCTCTCCCCCTCCTTCACCAAAAAATTTTCATTTCTTTCCCCTACCGTCCCTTCATCAATTGTAGAACCGTCGTTTCAAAAAATACTAAGTCTATGATAGGCCTGAACAACGTGCCAAAAATCCGCTTTATTGTTTATTGAGCAACTAAGTAATCACGGTGGTCGCGCGCGCTGCTTTTCGCGTTATTCGAGGCATTGCTGTATAAGTGTTGTTGCTCGTGTCACACACGCGCTTGTTGTCTGTTGCAAAAAGAATACACATAGGCAGAAAATAGAATGGCAGGCTTAAAATAATCGCCGCAAGCTCATCGTTTATCGAGCCTACTAGCTGACCCGACAAACTTCGTATTGCCACAAATTAACCTGTGTTGTACATAAATCATGAATCTCGGATGATCTTTGTCACAATCTCGAGTTTTGCAAGCCCCCCAGTGGGCGGCGCTTCCGACGGCGGGTCACCGGCAACACTCGCGACCGTCTCGTCCTGAATGATCTAGTGTTACTATAGATAGCTTTTGTGGTCTTGTATTGACTAATGTTTTATGGAAGAGTCTCGAATTTCTCGAGTTCGATTAGTTTTTGAATTTCGCAAAAATTTCTGTTTTATTTGTATGAGAGTCCATATCCCCCTACCACAGGGGTGAGAGGTCTCTAACTATCGTAAAATAAATTCAAGACTCCAAAATCTCCCACATGCCAAATTTGGTTCCATTTGCTTGATTAGTTCTCAAGTTATAGGGAAATTTGAATTTCATTTGTATGGGAGCTCCCCTCTTAAAAGGGGAAGGGGTCGTAATTCACCATAGAAAAAATTTCTGCCATCTAAAATTCCCACATGCCAAATTTGGTTCCATTTGATTGATTAGTTCTCGAGATAAGAGGAAATTTGCATTTCATTTGTATGGAAGCCCACCCTCTTAAAGGGGAGATGGGCCATAACTCGCTTTCTAAAGAAGAGAGGGGTCTCAATTCACCATAGAAGAAATATTGCGTCCAAAACCACTTATATGTCAAATTTGGTTCCATTTGCTTGATTAGTTCTCGAGTTATGAGGAAATTTGTTTTTCATTTGTATAGGAGTCCCCCCCCTCTTAAAGTGGGGAAATCCATAGAAAATATACCATAGAAAATATTCTTGCCTACAAAAACACCCACATGATAAATTTGGTTCCATTTGCTTAATTAGTTCTAGAGTTATGAGGAAATTTGTATTTCGTTTGTATGAGAGCCCCCCCTCTTAAAAAGGTAAGGGGTCCTAATTCATCATAGAAAAAATGGTTGCCTCCAAAAACACCCACATGCCAAATATGGTTCCATTTGCTTGATTAGTTCTCGAATTATGAGGAAATTTGTATTTCATTTGTATAGGAGCCCCCTCCCCTAAAGTGAGGAGGGGTCCCAGTTCATCATAGAAAAAATTTTTGTCTCCAAAAACACCCACGTGTCAAATTTGGTTCCATTTGCTTGATTAGTCCTCGAGTTATGAAGAAATTTGTATTTCATTTGTATTGGAGCCCCCCCTCTTAAAGTGGGGAGGGGTTCTAATTCACTATAGAAAATATTCATGCTCTAGAAAACTTTCACATGCCAAATTTGGTTCCATTTGCTTGATTAATTCTCGAGTTACGAGAAAATTTGCATTTCATTTGTATAGGAGCCCCCCTTCCTAAAGTGGGGAGGGGTCCCAATTCATCATAGAAAAAAATTTTGTCTCCAAAAACACCCACGTGCCAAATTTTGTTCCATTTGCTTGATTAGTTTTCGAGTTATGAGGAAATTTGTATTTCGTTTGTATAGGAGCCCCTCCTCCTAAAGTGGGGAGGGGTCCTTATTTACCATAGAAAATATTTTTGCCCTCGAAAACTTTCACATGCCAAATTTTGTTCCATTTGCTTGATTAGTTCTTCAGTTATGAGGAAATTTGTATTTCATGTGTATAGGATCCCCCTCCTAAAACGGGGAGGGGTCCCAATTCATCATAGAAAAAATTTTTGTCTCCAAAAACATCCACATGCCAAATTTGGTTCCATTTGCTTAATTACTTCTCGAGTTATGAGGAAAATTGTGTTTCTTTGGTACAGGAGCCCCCCCTCTTAAAGTGGGGAGGGGTCCTAATTTACTATAGAAAATATTCTTGCCCTCGAAAACCTTCACATGCCAAATTTGGTTCCATTTGCTTGATTAATTCTCGAATTATGAGGAAATTTGTATGGAAGCCCCCCCTCTTAAAGAGGAGAGGAGTTATAATTCCCCTTATAAAGAGGGGAGGGGTCTCAATTTACCATAGAATAAATTCTTGTCACCGAAAACACCCACATGCCAAATTTTGTTCTATTTGCTTGATTAGTTGTCGAGCTATGCAGAAATTTGTGTTTCATTTGTATGGGAGCCCCCCCTCTTAGTGGGGGGAGGGGTTTCTAACCATCACTAAAACCTTTCCTGGCCCCAAAAAACCTCTACATGAATATTTTTATGCCGATTGGTTCAGTAGTTTTCGATTCTATAAGGAACATACGGACAGACAGACAGACAGACAGACAGAAATCCTTCTTTATAGGTATAGATTACTCAAATTCAAAAGTGTTCTATCAATAGCAAAATGCACTCAGGTATTCAGTAAATGTTAGCAAACAAATTGATATGAAAAACTTGCATTGAGCTTCAACATAATTCATGAATATTTTTCAGGCTGCCGCTTAATAGCCTGAAATCACAAGGCCTTTATAGGCGAAATACAGAAAGCCTTTACGTCGCTGATATTTGACTTATGAATTGCAAAGGAGTTTATATGCTGAATATTGATGTGTGAATTGCTACATAGTTTATATGAAAACAATGTTTTATGAGTTTGTTTTACACCTGGTAGGTAATATTTTTTTGCGTCAAACTTTTTTAATACTTTTTCGTTTAAAAGTTCCTCAAATATGCTCAAGTATGACTTTCATGAACATAACATAAGATCTTTCGGGCTATTTTTTGCGACAATTTTAAATGATGACGAGGACTAAAAGGATTGTATAAATTGCCATAAAACTGGACACTGAATTAATTTTGCAACAAGTTTCACGAAAGATGCAGATAAATTGGACTGTGCTGATTTGAACAAATGTACTCTTTACAACATTACATATAATAAAACAACAATTAAACGTCTCTTCCGATAAAAAGAAAACACCTGTTTGATCGTTAAAGGATAAAAGAAGCGAGAGAAAAAAAAACTGTTTTCAATCGTTTTTCAGTTGCTTATCGTAGCGGTATTTTCACTTGCAGAAAGCGAAATTTTATTTTTCATCCTTCGTTTTTCCGCAGACATCAACGGTCGCACCGCAAGCATCGCGACGTTCGAATGACGAAGTATTTAATTTAAGAGAATTTTCCCGGTTTTTTTTCTGTTGTTGTCCCGATTAATTTATTTACGCTTGTGTTTTCACTCTCATCTCCATCATCTTGATCGCGGCGGTTGGTTTTGTGCTCTGGCAGAAGCAGGCAATATGTGATAGTAATGTGCTGGTTTTTGTTTAATTTTAAATCGCGGCATGTCTGGCAAAAAGTTGTCACTGCTGACGGTACGGTGGCATTGCTAAAGCGCTGCGGCGCTGTTTGTGTATTATTCAGAAATTGATTTATGAGTTTTACGACTAGATGAAAGGTTGATGGGCCGCATTGCCGAGACAAACCTTCGTAATAATACACATCGAGGAATGGCATCCGAAAGTCGATAATCGCATACGCTATATCTGAGGTCAACAGATGTCTTTCGACATTTCCTCCACGGGAAGCGTTGCATTCAGGACCGTATCGTCCGAGTGGAAGGGTTCAGGTTGAATGAGAAAAAAATTTTACCATTGCCTCGGGGTATAAATCGGTTTTGCAAAAAAAAAGTCCCACTGGGTAGGACGAGCGAAAACAGAAAGCAATTATGGTGCTTTTACTTTCAACTAACGAGTGAAGTTGCTTTCGAACAATTTTGCAACGACTCCCTAGCACACTCGACTCCAACCGGAAAATAAATTACAACACCACGAGAGCCGGCTTGTCTGATCGGAATGACTCGATGGCTCAATCGAAGGAAAGTCTGCTGCAGTTGTTGAGAGATACCGACCGATCAGCGAAGAAATTTATATAGAATGTGTTCGAGCAAATGTGTATTTCTGTTGCGAATTAGGTCGCTGTATTTCCGCTTCATTAGGACTACACAAAAATATACACTTGACGATACACCTAACTCTAACATTGAAATGATGTAATACTGAATTTTTCAAATTTCATATTGTGTCAACTTTCCACGTCCTAACATGTCAACAAAAACATACCTCATAACAGTCACCAAAATATGAGCTAAATGCTACCACGTTTTCGGCGTAAATTTTATTCAACAATCACTAGTTTGTGTCACCGGGTCAATCGTATGTTATTGTTGGAGTACCCTGCTTAAAAGTAAACACATAATTTACCTGAAACTAGTCCGAAACGAAATAGGTTAGTAAGAATAACAAACTGTTCATTTTCTAGTAAACCTGGTCAAGAAGAGGTGTACGTGATCATAAACTAAATCATACATCCATGCGATTACATTGTAGCAGCTTTTATGAATAATAATTTGAAAAAAGTGCATTTCAAAGCAATTGCATAAGCTGCCTGCATACCACAATTCAAGTGGTTAGGTTGGGACAAATTTCGAAACCAAATTATTAACTGATTGACAATTTTTTATGGACCAAACTGTTCGTTCGTTGGTTTAATGAACCATGAATAAACGTTAATTATCGTAATTGGTAGATTGCTTGTTTGCAAATTAGAGTTGTGTGACCTATCCTATTATGTACATTCAACTGTGCACATACACAAGCACTGCATGCACCCGTGGCCACACCGTCAATTTAAGACAAACCAGCTGCCGAACCGCCGCGCCGGCCGCCGCCGTGCAGTTTCCAGTGCATCTCGGTTTGACTGTGTGCAGCAGCAGCAGGTCGTTCGTTTTTTTTTCGCACTTTCTATTTGCCCGCACCGCCCGTGAGCCCCTCCTAGAGATGTGGCAAGATCTTGCTGAACCACTTGGCTCAATAGAGCAGCGGTCGTAATGGCAACCGGCAACGGCTCAGTTCGATTGAACGTGCGCAGAATCGAAACAAGTGCTCGGATCACAACGCGGTCGCGTCGGTCGCGCACGGCCGCTGTCTGTCTCTGTGGGCATGCACTTTTCGCTCTTTCTGGCTTACCCGGTTATCGCGCTGGAAAAGTTTGAGCGAAAACTATTGCATACCTCAAGACTTAGAAGCTGAAGGCATATGCCTTGTCCAATCCTATGGACGGGGTTCATGCCAAGGATACCGGACCGACAAGAAGCTGAAGGTGTGACTGGGCAGATTTAGCGGTGTAAAGCAAGCACTAAACGGATTCTGAGTTTACGGAAAATATAACCTACTAACAACGAAGACAGAAAATTGCTATTCAGAATAATGAGAACCAACTATACAGCATTTTGGGGGATACTTTTATGGCAGCTGCTTAATTTGCACGGAAGTGTTCCCTCATGCACATTTTGGAAACGAACGAAAGCAAAGGATAAAGGTTAATGTACTCAGACTTGCTTCCCCTTAAGAGTTACAATATAATGATGAATCAACAACTAACAAATTAAGTTTTGATGTTCCAAAATGAAAAATTAATACATCTGTGATGTTTATGAATATATCAAAAGAGATGTATCCGTCTGATTAATAGTGGTGTCATGTTCGGCTATGTATTGACATAGCAAAACTGATATTAGCTGTGCACACAGTTATAGCGAGGGGATATTAAAATGCATGCAGCAACGTGATAAAACACTTGGTACTGATGCATACAAAGCAACCAACAGCAATATCATATTTGCTTCGATGAATAAAAAACAACAATGCAACATGAGGCTTTCGTTGAGCGTCCTTTGCAAAGACTAAAGCGCACAACTAAATGTTGAAGAATATCAATATTTTATTTAAAAGATCTACAGACTTTGTCGCCTATTTTGATACTTATTGTATGACGATTCTCCGCTCAAAATCCTACTTCTTCCAATTTTTCTAAGAAACATTCCCCTTCAAATATCGTTCACGATATCGTAGCCGTGATTATCGGCGATCCTGAATACGAGAAACGCGCGTTTGTCTCCTTTAAACCTATTCCTTCCATGTATTTGGTCCTCGACGTATTTTTTTTATTGCAATCCTCCTAGACTCCGCTTTAAGTCTAGCGAAGATTGCCTTCGCCGGCGAAAAATCCTGGCTATGATATCAAAGTCATCTGCGAAGCACAGGCTACCTTCGGTGAAAATTGTGCCCCTCATTTTGAAACCCGCTGGTCGGATCACTCCCTCTCAAGAGTGATGTTGAATAGCATATACCTAGGATAAGCCGTCAGCATGTCTCAACCCTCTTCGCATCTCGAAGGGACTTGCGAGTGTTAATGTAGCTCTGATCAGTTTCGTCAGTTTGTTGGGAAAACCGTGTTTGTGCCTTTTCTGCCAATTGCTGCATACGATCGACTGTATCGTATGCTGCCTTGAAGTCAATAAAGACACCATGCGTGGGCATGTTGTACTCCCGACATTTCTGCAAAATCTGCCTGAATTTGGTCTGTATAGTGCCCGCGAGCCTCTATGAAGTCGGCCGGATAATTCCCTATGAAACTTGTGCGATTTTCCTCCTTCCAAATCTTGGTAATAATCCAGTGTAGTGCCATTGGCAGTGTTACTCAGCCATGGCCGTTATCGGCAGCTTTGTTGGTTTCGTTTGACTTCTTGAAGATCACATGCTGGGACATTACTATCTTCCAGGGGCACTCCTTTGATTAACTTCCGTCCCGTCTCCTTCTGCAACTTTGTCATTGAGATGATAAGTTTCACTTGCTCGTTTCTATACATTTTGGTTCGGTTTGTAGTTTGGTTCACCTTCTCATAAAACTTGCGCGTGGCATTAGCTAAGAATGGGGGGGCCTGTAGCCGCAAGGTTACCGAGTCTGCCTTGACAAGCGAGTGGTCGTGGGTTCGAATCTTATTAGAATCAGGCCATTCCATGTTAAGTGACTTTAGCATGGGTTTATTCTCAGGCCCCTCCACATCCTTCCTACTGCATTCTGCATTTACTAACAATGAAAGTCTCTTGCCAGGGCAAGTTATAAGAGTGATACTTGCTTGAGGTGCGAATGAAGTCTCTTGTTCAAGGGCAAATTATAGCTTGTTCCGCTTCCTGATTATAGGAACGAGATTGGTAATGCATAAGTAGTAAGTAACACATACATACACACATACACACACCCTCATTCTGTGCTGAACTCTGCTTTACCGACCATGAAGCCTTTAGCCGGGACTGGTTATAAGAATGATACTAGCTCGACGTGCGAATGAAGCCTCTTGTCCAAGGACAAATTGTAACTAGTGTCCGCACTTCCTGGCTCTAGAGCTAGATTGGTTGAAAAGTAGTAAGAAGCGTAGAGGGAAAAAGGGGTGAAAACACACCGACACTTTAAGCACGGATAATAAGCAGTTCGCTCACTCTATAGAAGTGCGAACAACACCTGGATAAAACGGCGGTCGTAGTGATAATATCCACACACACACACACACACACACACACACACACACACACACACACACACACACACACACACACACACACACACACACACACACATACACACACACACACACACACACACACACACACACACACACACACACACGCTCACACACACACACACACACACACGCTCACACACACACACACGCTCACACAAATAGCTAAGAATAGTTGTTCTAATTCTTTACGATCTCCGTCCTCCTTCTGGAGTTTTTTACTCCTCAGAATCGTGATCAACTGGTTCTTAGCTCAGTTGGCTTCGAAATACAAGGTTGGATATGTTGGAATCTCGGCTGTGTTACTACAGTAGTGCTGCTAGAGTCAGTCAGGATCGTTACACTAGCCCCGTAATTGTCCTGCATTCTAATAACTGGCTGCGAAGTCTGTCGATAAAGAAGGGTCAAGTCTTAAAGTCGTTTATAACACCAAGGCTTTGCTTTTGGTTCTTAGCTCGTCGGTATTTAGCCCGGTTGAGTTCTCCCTAGTGGCAATTCTCTGATCATTTTTCCAAACCATGTTTTCCCTCTACACCGCTTGTTGGTACCCCGGGTATCTTCACCTAGTGCCACGGTACTGGTTTCTCCAATGACCTAGCGTATTCTACGCTAACTGGCTTGGACGGTTGAAACATCTAACTCCTCGGGAAAAACAGTACCTCATCCAGTACCTCATCCAGTATTCGCGCGTAGTTCTCACCTATTCTATCCTCCTTCTATTTGATTTTCCCATGTTTATTAAATCCCAGTCCTCCCAGTTGGCCCGGAGGTACGCTGCCCATAAACGCATAACAGTCCCATATGACTTTTCAACATTTTTGAGATAAACCTGGCAATCATCTTTAAATTATCTATTCTTTCAATATTTCAAACAAAAAAGCTATGTTTGTTCCCAAAATGTTAAAAAAAATTAAACTATGTCAGTCCCATATTACAAATAAACACATAACAGTCACAGTAGTGAAAATATATGAATAAGCATTTGATTTTGGAAATTCCTGAACCGATTTGGCTGCAACAACTACCAAATGAAAGATTTTACGCAAGGATCAAGGCATGCTGTGAGTGTGACTGTTATGCGTTTATTCTTGCTTATTCAAGCACAAATTAACGCATATCAGTAACTTCAGTAGTTTTTATAAGTTTTGGAACAAATTGTAGGTCACTTGTGAACAAATTGCTTGTAAAAGTATTCTATAAGGTACATTCAAGTAATATTATGATGATTTGGACGATTTGTTTCCAAAATTTACTCAATATTTAGGAAAAAATGTAGCGGTTTCAAATGCGTTTTTCGCCGCTGCACGTTTTTGCATATGTGACTGTCTTCCATTTATGGGCAGTACGAGTCTGTCTAAAAACCAGTGTTCGTATCTTCGAATCTCGACTGGGAGAGATTGTTAGAGTTGTTTTCAGTTTGGTTCTAGACGAATGGGAGAGGTATTGAATAGCAAACAAAAACGAGTAGAAAACGAATAGAACCGATAGACGAAAAACGATAATTTTCTAATCCTTGAAAAAGATTTAATATAAACCGAAACGTCAGAAGTAGAAGAAAAACGTTTGTTTTTATCAGCAATTTGACTGCAAAGTTGTAATAAATTTACTTAAAGGCAACTTAAGGGGGCCCTACTTTGGAAGGTCGAAAAATAACGGATTTTCGAAAAAAAAATTTCGGATGCTATAATAGAAGTTAAGTATAATAGAAGAACGAAAACGGCCTAAGACTTATCGACTTCGCCGCCTCCAAGAACATGGCCATACGTAGTACCTTCTTCCAGCATAACCTCTACCATCGGTACACCTGGAGATCACCCAACCAGACAGAATCACAAATCGACCACGTTCTGATAGATGGTCGGCACTTTTCAGACATTATCGACGTCAGAACCTATCCGGGCGCTAACATTGATTCGGATCACTACCTAGTGATGGTAAGGATACGTCAAAAACTATCTGTTGTGAACAACATACGATACCGCCGCCCGCCACGGTATAATCTAGCGCGACTGAAGCAACCAGAGGTCGCCGAAAACTACGCGTTATCTCTCGAAACCGCGCTGCCGGAAGAGGGAGTGCTGGATGAAGCCCCTCTTGAAGACTGTTGGAATGCCGTGAAAACAGCCATTAACAGCGTAGCGGAGAACGTCCTAGGCAGTGTGGCACCGAATCGACGTAACGAATGGTTTGACGAGGAATGCCAGCAGATATTGGATGAGAAGAACGCAGCGCGGGTACAAATGCTGCGTAGAGCTACCCGTCAGAATGTGGAGCGATACAAACAGAAGCGGAGGCAGCAAACCCGACTCTTCAAGGAAAAGAAGCGCCACCAAGAGGAGAAGGAGTGCGAAGAACTCGAACAGCTGTACCGCTTTCACGACACACGGAAGTTCTATCAGAAACTCAACGGATCTCGCAAAGGCTTCGTGCCGCGGGCCGAAATGTGCAGAGATAAAGATGGAGGTATCTTGACTGATGACCGTGCGGTGATCGAAAGGTGGAAGCAGCACTACGATGAACACCTGAATGGCGTGCAGGCGGAAGACCATGATAGCGGAGGAAGTGACCACATTGGTGCAGCAAGCGACGAAGATGTGCCACCCCCATCGATAAGGGAAGTTAAAGAAGCCATCCAGCGGCTGAAGAACAACAAAGCAGCGGGAAAGGATGGCATTGGAGCGGAACTTATTAAAATGGGCCCGGACAAATTGGCCAGCTGTCTGCATCAATTGATTGTCAAGATTTGGGATACGGAACGACTACCGGAGGAGTGGAAAGACGGGGTTATCTGCCCTATCTACAAGAAAGGTGATAAGCTGGATTGTGAGAACTACCGAGCCATCACTATCCTGAATGCCGCCTACAAAGTGCTGTCCCAAGTCCTCTTTCATCGACTATCGCCAATAGCCAATAGATTTGTGGGAAGTTACCAGGCCGGCTTCATGGAGGGTCGGTCTACAACAGACCAAATCTTCACCCTGCGGCAGATCCTCCAGAAGTGCCGCGAATTCCGAGTCCCCACGCACCACCTGTTCATCGATTTCAAAGCCGCATATGATAGCGTAAACCGACAAGAGCTATGGAAAATTTTGGACGAAAACGGCTTTCCGGGTAAGCTTACTAGACTTATCATGGCTACGATGGATGGGATCCAGTGCTGTGTGAGAATCTCGGGTGGATTGTCGGACCCATTCGAATCTCGCAGGGGACTTCGACAAGGAGATGGTCTTTCCTGCCTGCTATTCAACATTGCACTTGAAGGTGTTATGAGGCGAGCGGCGATCGAAATGCGGGGCACGATTTTCAATAAATCCAGTCAATTTATCTGCTTTGCTGACGACGTGGATGCTGTCGGCAGAACATTTGAGGCGGTGGAAGATCAGTACACCAGACTGAAACGCGAAGCAGAGAAGATTGGATTGCAGATAAATACGTCTAAAACGAAGTATATGCTGGCGGGCGGGACCGAGCGCGACAGGGCTCGCTTGGGCAGCACCGTGGTAATCGACGGGGATGAGTTCGAGGTAGTCGACGAGTTCGTATACCTTGGCTCGCTGGCAACAGAGGACAACAATACCAGCCGTGAGATTAAAAGACGTATTATCAGCGGAAGTCGGGCCTACTACGGACTCCACAAACACTTGCGGTCGAACAATCTGAGCCCCCGTACAAAGTGCACATTGTACAAAACGCTAATTAGACCGGTTGTCCTCTACGGGCACGAAACGTGGACATTGCTAGAAGAGGACCTACGAGCACTCGGAGTTTTCGAACGGCGGGTGCTAAGAACCATCTTTGGCGGAGTGCAAGAGAACGGTGTATGGAGGCGAAGAATGAACCACGAGCTCGCGCGTCTCTACGGCGAACCAAGTATTCAGAAAGTGGTTAAAGCTGGACGGATACGTTGGGCAGGACATGTTGCTAGAATGCCGGACAACTATCCTGCAAAAATGGTTTTCGCATCAAATCCGGTAGGAACAAGACGAAGAGGGGCACAGCGAGCGAGGTGGCTATACCAGGTGGAGCGAGATCTGGCGAGCACTGGGTGCCCGCGGAACTGGAGATCAGTTGCCATGGACCGAAACAGATGGAGAAATTATACTGCGCAGGCCTTGTCATAAGACGTTAGGCCAATTAAGTAAGTAAGTAATAGAAGTTAAGTGTTGGGACACTTTGCTTATTGTTTAAGGTATATTTGAAGATGTCTTTTGTATTTTTGGATGCCAAAATAGTGATGATTATGCTGGTGGCAACTGGGCGCAGCGTTGGCAACGCAACCTTCCAGATTTGTATGGATTTTCCAGACGTTTTGATGCCTAATCAGACAAAAAAAGACGTTATTTAAGCATTGTTTTCCATTATACCAAATGGTAGCCAGATTTTTGCCAGACATTTTTATTCTCGTTTTCCAGATTTTCGTAAAAGCCGGATAGCAACGCTGACTGGGCGCGTGGGTGGTACTCTATACGAAACAGTTCCTTGCTGACGGTACTTGTCGGGACCAACGGAGTATTGGAGAATGGATTTTAAGGATGATTTTAAAGTTAGTTACGTAGGGGTTTTTGAAAAATCCTTTTGACATGACATTTCTGAAGGTATAAACCTCTCGAAAAGGCAAAAAAATAAAATTCGATTTTTCCGACTTTCCCGAGTAGGGTCCCCCTTAATACGAAATTCCGCATATTTTGTCACGTAAAGTACTCGTTTTAGAGGTTCAACATTGACTTGCTTTTTTTCAGTGATCAATGTGAGACACTTTCTGGAACTGTTCCGTAAAATCCGAGACCTCTGATCAGTTTGTGTTAGTGTTCATATCGTAGCACTAGCCCGTAATTGTTCTGTGCACTTGAAAGTTGACTGTGAAGTCTGTCGTTGTCGTATAAAAATCGAAGGTCGGAGAGACTTTGCTTTACTCTTTTATGTCTATCAAATGAATTGTTATAAAAATGGATGTATAGTATACATGTATTGTGCTTCACGAAGCAAATAATTGGTAGAAACTATTGCAAATTATTTCGGTCATTTGTCATTTATTTGGTCAAATCATTCAGTCAAATGGAGAATATAAAATCCTATGAATCTAAAAGCTATTACAGGGGAGACATGTTTAAAAAAAAACATTAAATGGTTTACGGACAAAGATAACTGGTAACCGCTGACTAAGGATATCGAAAGTTTGTTTTGACCCAAGCGAGTAATAAAACAAATGAGTGAAATCAATCACAAGTAGTTCGATTAAGAACAGCACAAGACATTAAGCTGTTGTATGTTTATTTCTTGGTGAACAAAAGTTACTTTTATTGCTTAGATTCAAACATAATACCTTTCTCACAGTTTTCATTTTAAATTTCATTCATTTTTTATTTAAAAAATGTCGACTCTTCCCTAAAATTCAAGTATACTTTCAAAAGTAGATAATTAACAGTACTTTTATTTGTTTGTTTATTGCAGGTAAATACAACAATTTGTCGATGAAAACATTCAAGCTACAAATGGAGCCCAAAAAATATTGTTCGTATGAAGGTAATTACTCTTTGTTTACCTTTTATGTAATTGACGAAGCTGCAAAGCAGCTTAATTGCTGCTCCAGAAAATTTTAAGGCAGCCACTGTTAACCCAACAATTGTCGCTGACCCATTTTCCTACTTTCCGGAAGCACTTTTACTTCGTTTGTGTATCACATTCCCTGCGAACGATAGCCCCAAACGATCCATCACAATAGTACCAGGTAATTAGTTCTCCATTAACATTTTTCGCTGTCGAATTATATACTGAACAGCTGACATCGAATAGCTGGCAAACGCATCTGAACTTAGTTTTCATTGCCAGTCTCCACTCAAAACTCCTACTTCCATGCCGTCCAGTCTGCCTCTGAAAAACATTCCTCTTCAAACCCCCGCAGCAACTTTTGCCATTTTTACTCTGTCGATTAAAGTTAGTTTCTGTAAAGCTTGGAAAAAATCACTAACAAATGTCACTATACGGTCGCTTTCGAGTTACCTCATCGACGACTGTGGGCTCACTTTTTGGCTGTGCGGGAACAAACAGGAATTGATCGCTTGTCGGTCAGACTTAATCGATCGATTCAACGCAGTGTGCGGCAGCATTTCTACGAAAAAGTTCCGCAAACAACACCGTCCGTCGTCGTCGTCGTCGTCGTCGTCGTCAGTGAGCAACTCTCCGGTGGTGGATGCCCAAATACGGCCAAGACCACTTTTTTGATCACTATGTGGAAACAGACCGCACTGGTTCTGCTGCTTCAGTGGATTGCTTCAGTTTGCGATACTATTTTGCTCTGGTGTGTGGACTGGATTTTTGAAGAATTAAATGTCGCAAAATAACTGCTCGCAACGCAACCTGACTCCGAACCCGAACAGATGAGTTTTCTCTGGCAAAAAAAACTAGGGAAACTTCTGTTATCCGACGTAGAAACATTGGTATGTCGGTTCCATCGTCGAAAATAAAACATATGCGCATGTGGTTCGTTTCTCACCCGTACCGTTTGCAATAAACTTCGGACCGGAGGTTGCATAATCGCCAGAAAGAGAGGAAAAGCATAAAAAATAGTGCGAACCGACTATAAGCAAAAGTCAGAATAATATGACGAACGAGCGAGATTCATTTATCGGACAATGACGAATTAGCTTACGCGCCGTCTGCCAGCAACAATGCAACGGCCATCAAACTGTCCAATCCGTTAGCTTTTTTTTCCGGCTGTCATTTGATATATCCGTACGTACGTTTGCGTTTTCGCGGAGTAGCTAGCAGGCAGGTATACATAAGCGCACACCGTGGTAGTGGATGCTTTTACATCTGTCCTAGCGACGATGGACCGACCGGTTAGTGGCGGTCGGTAATAGGCCACGTGCTGCGATGCGTTTATGGAATCATTTAATGCCATTCGTCGTTCTTCGTTGCTGATGGGACCTTTCAGCTGCTCGAGTTTGTCACGTGTGAAGGGTTTATTATTTTTGCATCTACGAATACAATATACATTGATTTTTGGGTCTTTGGAAAAACAAGTCGTAATGGCAATCATAACTCCGGTTTTGGACATGAATATGGAAATGGTTTTTGTTGTTTTACATTTGTTGCATGACGATGCAATGGCATTTTACTGTCAAAGTATAGCGTTTGGCATCAAAAAATTTATCATTTAATGTGTCTAGTATACACGCAATATTGCTGTCTATTTGGCAATCACGATGAGTCAATTCCATCCCAAATTGAATATGGATTTAATTACCCATGCATATACAAATAGAAGATGCAGATAATAGCACCTATCTACCATTTAATACTACCATTATTTTCGATAATTGATTGTAATATATTCAAAACTCGGCATAGACGTTTATGAAATGTGTTGCAACTCGCAACTGACACTCACGGTTTCCTGAAACATATCGTCCCAAACAGTAACCAACGTGTCTTGATTGATTCCAACGTGTGGCTTCTTGTCTTTCCACTTTTACTTTATAAATTCCGATTTTGGGTAAATTCTGGCGACACCACTTTATTTCGCTTTTGACTGATGAGATGAAACAGAATCCTGCTGTTGAACGTAATAGTTCAATGTCGGATTAATTTTCTAGTAAAAATTAGCAAATGATTCTTCAAAACGGATAATCGATCTAGTGCCATTATCTGCCATAGCTGTTCGCGCTTGGTTGTATCGTGTGCTGCACTAAAATCTACAAAAATATGATGCGTGGACTCGTTGTACTTCCGACATTTCGACCTGGCTGAGCTATTTCGCACGTTGAGTCCCTGTGTTCCCGGTCCCGGTGGGGCTGTTGAAAAGAACCGTTTTCGTTGCACTGTCGTCCGGCATTCTTGCGATGTGTCCGGCTCTTTGTAACCTACCGACTTACCTTTCGAACACAGCAAGGACGCGTATGTCCGCCGTGAGCAGCGTCATAGCTTGAAGTTAGTGAAGAACTACTGACCAGATAAGAGGTTTTTACATTGTCAGCTTCGCCCGGTGGTGCATGTTTTTTAATTCTAGCGTTTTGCGAAAGAAAAAGTGTGCCCGATTTTCCACTCAATTGCGTTACTGGATCGACTTACTACTATTGTTGTCCGCAGTCACCAACGATCGCAAAAACAGGAGCTCAGTTACCACTTCTAGCTCAACCACCAGCGGTTATCGTCCCTAAAAGTGGAGTCTAGGAGGACTGGACTAAAAATTAATGCATCAAAAACCAAAAAGGAAGTGGTTTTCGATGCATGAATTTTTAGTCCCATCCTCCTAGGCTCCGCTTTCAGTTTGGTGATCCATTGTAACTGATCAGTCACGTCAGTTCATCCGAAAACCCGTGTTCTTGCATTATCTGGCAGAGCTGATCTCGATCGACTGTATCGTATACTGCTTTAAGGTCGTCTTCTCAAATTCTTGAAATCATCCAGTGAAGTGCCGTTGCTAGTTGCTTCTTGTCTCTTCAAACTGACAAAAAAAAACGATTTTTTTTGTTTTAATAACCAATTTCGTTTTGGAAAAGTACATATTATGAGGCTATTCATGCAATATGCAAAACCATCTTGGATTTTCAAGTAGCGTCAAACAGCGATGTTTGATTTTCAACTGTCGCTATCGTTCCAAGAACAGTCCTTATTGTGTGACGTTTACCATTAAATATATTAAATCGCCTTCAACGGACTTGGATTTAAAAATAGCGCTGGGTATCGGTTTTCCGTGCCGAAAAAGCCTGAATTTCAAGATCTCAAAATGGCATCTTATCTCAGTTCTCGACGTCTAATATCCGTTTTCGCACCGAAAATATTTAAATATTATTCATATTTTCATATTATTCATATTTAAATAAATATTCATATTTTGGAACGAGTCACTTGAGTGAATCAATCCATCATTGATTTTTTACGAAATACTGTGATTTTATTTGGTATGTTTTGATTAATTATGATGTGAAATAAATAATGTAACTGTAATTAGATCAACAAGGCGTATTTCTTCGAAAAATTACAACCATATCGCCTAAAGACGAATATGTTTTTAATAACAAAATCTCTTAAAAATCTAAATTTACGTTAAAATAATTGCCTAAGAAAAACTGCTTAAAACCGGGGAATGCGACTACACTCAAGTCGCTCCTTACATGAAGAATACGTTACAATCGCGAAAAAAACCACAAATATTCCGAAATTCGCGTAAAAAACCGCGTAAATTCCGAAATTTGCGTAAAAAACTGCGTAATTCTGAAATTCGCGTAAAAAAACCTCCTGAAAAACGCCTTCAGTCTACAGTGACATGATGCTTTTAGTCTACATTATCAATTTTAATTACGTACAAACTTGACAAAATAGCAAAGCTTATAGATGCTACATTCCGTTATCGAAACTTGACCTTCTGTTTTTGTACGTCAGACTTCGCAGCCAGCTACTAGAGTGCAGGACAATTGCAGGGCCAGTTGGTACGATCCTATTGACTCTAACAGGCTCTCCCAGTCGGGATTCGAACATACGACGGTTGTCTTATTAGGCCAGCATCATTCCTCGAGAATACAAGGCCTTTTTTATGCAAAGCGGTAATATCCGTTCCACCCAACTGTCTGTCTGTCCTATTAGTTTGTCTCATCTGTTCATCCTGACCTGTCAGTCAATCTTGCGTATCCGTTCTTTCTTTTCATGTGTCCTGTCTATATTGTCAGTCTGTCCCGTTGTTCTGTCTGTCCCATCTGGTTTGTCTGTCTCGTCCGTATCTGTCCCGTCAGTCTTTTTGTAACGTCTCTTCTGCTCCGTCTGTCTGTCCTGTCCTTTTTTTTATCTGTCTGTCCCTTCTATCTTTCTGATCTTTCAATTTATGTGCCTTTATATCCTGCCTATGTATTTTGTTAAAAACCCAAAGTGAAATCTGTTGTCATTTCCTTTTTATTTTTTTTTTGTTTCTTTTTAATTTACTTGTATATGACTCTATACGCGGTCACGACGTAAACTCTTTTTTTGGAAAGCGAGGAAGTGTCTGATGCGAAGAATGGTCAATTGGATGAACTGTAAAAATTCGATATAGACCAAAAATATATTGGGTTGTGAAAAGGGCAGGTTGGGCTCGCACCCACGCTTTTTCAGTTGATACCCGAGTGTTTTACTAACTAAACTACTGCCGCCCGTTATATTAGGTACCGTCAACTGGGAATACTTGCAACACTTTTGAACTTTGACTTGGTATAACTTTCGAAGTGTACTGTTTAGGTTCAAGTGTAAGTAGCCAAAGCTTGTATAATGATTAGTACTTTTGAATGATGATTAATAGAAAAAATAGCAACTAAACGAATTTGTAGAAAATGCCGAAAATAGGGATGTTGCAAGTTACCCTGTATACGAAGATACTTGCAACACCTTTCTGATTTTGGGTTTCTTATATCAAATTTATAAATTTGATTTCAAATCTCGAATGACTATTTTAAGACATTTTGAATGATTTGTCAGTAATATAAGAGATACTGGAGGCATTTTTGCTCCCCAATTTTATCTATAGCTTTTTTAAAGATATTCGGTGAAAATGCGGTATGCAGGCGAGCTCTGAATTTCCTTTTGAGATAGCAGAACAGAAAATAACATCGTACAGATATAAACCTACTCTGACATACTCTCTATTATTTTAATAATCTATTTTACAAGTGCTGTAAGTCGCGCCATATTGGAAATAAAAACACGAATTTATCATTTCTTCTCGAAGTTCGAAATATAGACCGAGCTGAAAGTTGCAATTTGTTAGCTTATACGATGCATTCATTGTGTACAGGAACTGAAGAAAAAGAATGACTATATGTTAAGACACACAACTTTTCACTCCCATTTTACTAACTCTGATATTGAAACTACTTACCAATCGAGTAAAAACAAGCGAAATAATTATATAGTGGATTAAACTTAACTAAACAATAGTCGGGACGTTCATCTTCTTTAAAACAACATTCACTATAAATGATTTTATGTAAACAAACAAATATGTAAGAGCTGTTAAAAGCGCGAAGCGCACATGTGTTGCAATCATCCCCGGATAACGGTAAGGGGGCATCCATAAAGTACGTCACACTTATAGGGGTTAGGGGGGTTGACCTAATCGTGACGATTTTTGACGTAGGGGGGATAGCCCCCTCCCCCGTTATGTGACGTCACATTAAAAAAAATCAAATGGAAAATTTATTCGGGAAATTATAATTTAGCATTCATTTTGAGATACAACTATTGAAGGCTTCTATAAAATTAACGTTCTTAAAGATTTTAAAACAAATAGTTAAATTTTTTGAATGAAAACTTTTTTTTATAATATATGTGTGAAAAGGACTCATTTATTCCTCTATGTAGTATGAACTCTCCATTAAAGCTTTACAGAATATGCAGTACACCGCTGAAGAGCTGCTTGAGTACCGTTCTGCCTAAAAGATTTTCGCAACCGCAAATAGCAGTCGCACAAACTCCTGAGGGGCTACGGGGTGCTACCAGAGACCCATGGCAATGTTTTCCCTTGATATTCGTGCTGAACTCAATCGATGAACATAAACTTCTACCGAAGTTCCACGGCTGCTTTTAAGGTTTTTGGTATAATTTATACTGCCCCTCACTCAAAAAGATAGAGGTAGTGTTGAATGATTGCACGATTGAATGAATACACAAAATGACAAAATCCGTCAGAAAAGTTCTTCCAAGGCGTGTTACTGCAAGACGTCAGCAGGAAGTCCTGATTCTTTCAACTAGATCAGACGAATTTCAGTGGATGGATGTAAAGGACGTGGATATGCGCGAAACATTAATCAACGACACATCAGCGACTTCTGAAGCATAACCGATCGCAGCAATTGGAGATCATCTTCAAAATCCGTGAATCGATGACTTATAAGCTCGAAAATTTTTCTTTTTTGATTTGCTGAAATTCATTTGAGCTTTAAATAAAAAGGTTGGAGTGAATATTTATTTTTTTTTTGTTGTGAAGTGGGTGGGGGGGTTGCCGTGACGTGACGTACTTTCTCAGGGGGGTCACGAATGTGTGACGAAATGTGACAAGGGGGGGGGTTGATTTTGGTCAAAATTTGCGTGACGTACTAAATTGATGTCGCCTAATCTAATATCTGGTTTTTATTTCATTCTACGTTCGCATCACAAACCTCTCATGCGACGATATTATTTTTGTAAGGCAGCTCTTTGTTTCTACCACCGTGAAGGTAGACTATCATATACTCGATCAGTGCGATAGAAGCGGACAGTGCGTTGCCGACAGTCGCACCGGCAAGTCTTCGTGATTAGCCACCACGGGTGTTTTTCCTTTTTAATTCACTTATATTTGACTCTAAACGCGGTAGAAACAAAGAGCAGATTTTCTACTTGTCAGCGTATGATAATCTCAAACATTTGAGGATTATGTTCCCGTCATTCAAATACAGTAGAAACATAAACGCTCCCAAATGACTGCCTTGGTGAACGCCGGATATAACTGCGAAGGGCGACGAAGTGTATTCACCAATTTTGAAAGAATATTTCTGTCCGTGAGGTAGGAGCGAAGTCAAGTCAGTGGGTTTTCGTGAATATCAAATTTGTGCTAGCAAAAGCTGAATAGAATTGTCGGTTGCTTAATTAAATTAAAAAAAACCTAACTGCAAATATTTTTATGCGAGTTAATTGTTGCTTTGTTCAACACGTTTTTAAGGGAATTCACAGCATTTGGTGTCTTAGAGAAAAAAATCTTGGCATCATATTTCGTCTAGGATCATTTGGCCATCTGTTTAGACAACTTCATTTGCAAATAGACAGAAGCAGGTTTCAAACAAACAAAAATTATGTTAATATTCAATACCTACCGTGCTTTGCAATACCAGGAATACCAGAGTAGAGCATGTGCCAAACCTCTAGCTGTAGAATATTGATGCAATAAATTTAGGGCAGGAATCTAAATCTGAATCTCTCACGAATCTAGAGTGTTGTTGGTCATTTCCGATGTAGCCACAGTCATAAATCAAAGTGTTTCGTTTTCATTACCAAGACATTAAAATTGCTCGAGTCGAACATATCGGTTATAGACTCAATTGCGCACAAAACTGTTTGGTTTTTTCAAATAAATCTCACAATTGGTTTTTATAATGTAAAATATTTTTAGATAAAAATCAATATTGCATCTGCTAATATACGGTTACATTGTTTCCAAATAGTTTAGAGGAGCAATAAAAAAAATCAAGCATGAATAATCTTTCTCTCAACTTTATGTATGTCACGAGCGAATGTTGCTGCATCTAGCGTTTTTTTTTTTCCTTTGGATGCTCCATGGCAAAATGCTAAATTATGAACCAACCATACAGCAACAACCTGCATCGCGCATACATCGAAAGGTGCCATTTTGCCCATCTTGCAATCTCACGTTGCAAACTGCACTCCAGGCAAGATCGAGAGTTACCTGTTGTTGTTGTTTTCCTTTTTGTATAGGTCACTTATTCCGCTTACCCCGCGTCACCACAACAACCTGATCGGTTCATTTTTATGTATGCAACATCATCGGATGTACGTATCTGTTTGTGATTTGCGAATAATTCTACGGTTTCCCGATGCCGCTAATTGCTGTATTAAATTTTATCGGAAAAACTAATGGACATTTTTCGAAATAATTTGAAAGGCAAATAGATAAATGGTTTACATTAATATCGAAGTATGAATGTATCTGCACCGGACACTCTGGTTGGACATGCAGAACGCTAATGGATGGCGGTATTTCCAAAGCTCCCCAGAAATTTGATTAGCTTCATTACTGGTGAATGGATCTGTTCGTTCAACCTCTTAACGCAAACTGGACACAATTTTTTCCTGCAGATAATTATCACACATTTCGTAATCGCGCCTCGTGGAAAGGTGATATCAATCTAAACTCACACACATCCCGTGGTTTGCTTTATATTTGTTTGCCTATTATTCCTAACCACCGGCTCGACACCGACCCCACCACCCCACGCGCCTCTCGGCCCCCAGTAAATGCAAAGTGCACGACGATAAATGTGCAAAGTCAGATAACGGAGACGCGATAATTATCTTGGCGTGATTTACGAAAACTGGCTGCCACAATACGGGTGCAAAAGCGCACGGGTGTTTTTTTCTGTGCGGTCGGTAAGGGATTGGGAATGAGGAGGAAAGGTTGCTGTTTCGCCATTGGGGAATGGCTATGTTTTTAAACATTTTGGATGAATAATACAGGCTATTGTGTCTAAATGCTAGCGTGTTTGTTTTTGTTAATTTTGCCATTCGGTAAGATATTTTTATGCTGCAGTAAAATAAATATGAATCGAGCAATTTGAGACTCGCCAAAGAAAAATGTGAAATTGTGACTTTATAAAAAAAATGTTTACGAGCCTTTTACTGGGAACATTTGTTGCTTGTAATTGGCAGTCTAACAATCTTCTTGCTATGCCGCTCGATTTTTCGTAGAAACAAATCAAACTATTTGAGTTAAATGTATTACCACAGAACATTTCCCTCGAGTACTGGGACTACTACCATGCGGCGTGCACATATTTAGACATTTGCGTTCCAAAAATAAAACAACAACAACCTACGACAGCGCAACAATCGATGAACGGTGCCGCGACAGCTTAAATTTAGCCTCTCTTTGATTGAAGGACAAAAAACTACCGCGTTTGCTTCTACCCGGTTCTCGGCAGCAGTCTCGCCGGAAAAGTTGAAAAACGTTGATGACAAAAACAAAGCTCTCTTACAACTATAACAGTCGTAATATTGTGAATCGATCAATTTCATGTTTTTGCTTGTTTCTCTACAAATCTTACCCAAAGCTAAGAAAAAAGATAGTAATTCATTGCCTTTTAAATGCAGATTAAACTTTAGCGCGAGACCAAAATCCAATCACAAGAAAGCATGCTCCCGATAGCCTCAACGACCTATTGATTAACATTTAATCATCCCTAATGAAGCATAAAATCCTAACGTCCCCTTTAGTGCTTAGCCTTTTCACGCTTTGTGAATGATTAATGTGGAAAACCCCAAATTAGTACACCTGTAGTTGATGGGGAGAACACTTCATTACGTTTGTTCGAGTTGACCACAAATGCGCTGATTTTATTATCTTCAATCAAGCTCCTAATAGTGGTAAATGTATAGCAGCGCACATCGTTATGTAGGCTTTTTACACTATACTAACTAACCACAACTTAGCTGTGCAATTTGGTTTACCAGTAACTGGTTTAGTGTAGCATGACCAACTTTTGGGTGTGCGTAATCTTTCAGAACATTAACCCCGTGGCTTACGATTTCCGTGCTGGGCAAGGAAGATTAGTGAGCTTGTTACATTTCAATCAGGAGGCAGTGACCGTTAAAGGAAAATTAATTCCCTTTTAACTACGCTTCCGTAGTCAATCTGACTACGTCTTAAAGAAAGTGAAGCGAAAGATCTGCATGCATTGGCATATTTTATCTATTTTGAGTCACAGTCCAGTTACAATCTGCTGATAATCAATTATTTCTTTCTGGATGTCATGTTATCGATAATACATTCGGATCCTAGAAACAAAAGCTTATTATTTATGGCACTCCTTCGAATAAACCATGGCGTGTTATCTTTTCTGTAAACGTCACCAAAACCAGTATTAGATCCGGAATAAACTTTTGTCATACATAGCCGATTCAAATCAACCTATTCAAGATTTGGCTACGTTTAATCGTTAATCGTCCGATAGTTTACGTGAATTTTTCGCGAATGTAAAATAATCGGGATCTTGACTAACTTGATAGCCGAGTGAACTTAACTGAGACAAAGACAAGAACCACGAGCCCCTTGATTTTTTTTTCACAGCGAAAGTCAGCAGCTGTCTCCATCGTTGAAACTTTTAACAAACCTGCGAAAATCACTATGCATTCTGCATTGTGCTATCGAACAGTTCGGTTGAAAATGGCGATACTTTAAGGCCACGTTTCAACGAGTATCTGCAGTCGGCCCAGAATCAACGATTGTGGCAAAGCCAAAGTGATACATTCCGTTTTCTTAACTTGACGTTCTATTTTTATTGGACAGACTTCTCTACCAGCTATTAGAGTAAAAAGCAACTGCCAGACTACTGCTGCGATCCGATTCTAGTAGTAGCTCCCAATCGGGATCCGAACATGAGACGATTAGCTTGTTACACCAGTGCTGTATTGCAAGGCAAACTGCATGGCTCAAAAGTAAGAAACTGTGATTATTGCTGAAATGCCAATTTTTGTTATCACGCTAACATGATGCTTTTACCGTAATATGGATGGAAGAAATAGTTTTGACAGTCGGTTTTCACTCTTTAGTTACTTTCATATTTTTACTACTTTTCAATTAATCTCGCTCTCTAGAGTCAGGTAGTACGGAGACTAATTTACTCTTTGACAAGAAGGGTGTATAACGCCCCTTGGGCAAGTATCATTCTTATTAACTTGCAGCCATTGCAAGAGGCTTCATTGTTGCTAAACTCTACTAAGATTTGAACCCATGACCATTCGCTTGTCAAGGAAGCACGGCGGTAACCTTGCGGTTGCATGACCCCCTATTTTACGGTGCGGAGTACAAATTGAAAAGATGCCGGACGACAGTGCGACGAAAAACGTTCTCAAAAACCCCACCTGAACCAGAAACAGAGGGGTCCAACGTGCAAGATGGCTCGACCAGATCGAAAGTGATATTGTGACTCTGAAACCACTAGGAAGTTGACGACGAGTTGCCCGAGTTCGAGTTGAATGGAGACGATTGCCTGAAACAGCACGATCCATCCTCTATACAGTGGACCCCCGTTCGTTTGAACGATTCCTCATGCAAACTAACGGGGTTACTTTTTGATTTGAACAACTGGTAACCCGAAATATGCTGAAACCTGTGTGAACTGGCCGCCCTGCTCTTTGTTATTGTTTTGGTGGTTTGTTTTAGTTGGCAGTTGCAAGTGCGAATATTGCATTTTCCGATCGGATTTCTATCTTAATCGTTAGGAAAACGAAATGTGAAACCGAATAAACACGCTAGGTCAGTACAAACAAATCGTGTTTATGTGCATTGTCTGCCTAAACAAATGATGTCATGTTGAGAATGACATTTGAATCATTTCTAATTTGCACGTCGTGCAAACCAACGGGGTTCAAATTAAAAAGTGTTCAGATTAAAAATGGTCAAACGAACGGGGGTCCATGGTACTGCTAACGACGACGACGACGATGACGACTTTTCGTATTATATACCACGGTTTCAACAATTACGAGCTGCAAATCTTATAATCTGCATTAGACCTTATACTACCGCGAGACAGACTCACGCAACATCTTTCTTAATGAAAATCGGTAACCGGGCTGTCAACTACGATTCTATGCTGCGTAAATATTTTTTAGCATTGGACTTTGCGCCATTGTTAAGAAAGCATTTGACACAGTGGCACTCGCTGGTTTCGTTCCATCGAATATCAGCCGTCGGTCCGTCAACTACGGCAAGCAGCAACAGTAATCAGATTCAACATTCAGCATTTGGCTTACTGCTAAAAAGAAAGAATATTTATAAGTATAAGCTCAGAAACGTATACTGTGCACTCGACAATATGCTCCCATTAAAAAAAGGTGACGCAGCGACATTTATTGCGTCGTTCTTAGAGAAAATTACCAACCGGGTCATTAGAACGACTAGAAAGTTTGAAAATTATTTTCTGCATTCGGCATTGTGCTGCTACGAAGAGAGATTAACTTGGCTTAGTACTCGCTAATTACGTTTCATGAAACATCAGTAACCAATCCGTGAACTACGATTTTGCATTTGGTATTATCCATGCATGAAGGTTGTTGACCTCGCCACACCCATCTATGCAACTATTTTGTAAGTTGGAGCATTGGGAGCATATCTGAAAACAAGTATCTGCATGGTGAGGTGTGATTCACGATAGTTGATGGTGGACACTTTTTATGTATCAAAGACGTGCCGTCCCTTTGAGATCCATCTCGTAACTCTTTCAGTAACTGGTTTGACACAGAGTGCAAGCGCGGAATCAGGAACCGAACCTGGCCAAGCCTTGTTATGTGTAATGACAAAAAGGGGAACCTTATTACCGAAGAATCGAAGAGTCTGAGGTGCTGTAACGAAAAATGTTACTTGTAAAAATGATAAACTTCTTGTCTGAAGTCAGTTTATAAACAAATTAAGTAACCTACGATAACTATATCTTCTAGAGAGTTGTGTATTTCGATGATGTCAACAAGTTTGTAGAATATGTCAAACCAGTTAAATAAGGTTTTGTGTGCAAAAAGGTTAATAAATTGATTTTAAGGGGTCACAACAGAAAGCCAATTATATCTCGCAAACCATACGACGTAGATACGTAGTATATTCGGCAATGTTTGATAAAATTTATAGTTCTACAATTTTGCTGAACACATAAACTTGCTATCTAGTTCCCAAAAAAAGTTAATTTTTTCAATAGTGACATCTCCTTAACATCGATTTGTAGGAAAAAATGAAGAGATGTAAAAGTATTTTGAGTAACTTCTCCGAAGACACCTAAGCTCAAAAACGTCAGGAGAGATGAGCAAATACTTTTGACCGTCTTTTTTCAGAATGGTCCCACTGTGCGACGTTCGTCCGACATGTCTTACCGGGTGGCTTTGAACGAAGGGGAAAATCAGTTAGAGAGTTGCAAACGACAAATCACTTTGAAAAGAGGACGTTACAGTTGAACATCTAAATAGTCCGCTGTTCCAGAGACTAATGTCATTACATAAAAGCTATATTGGCGCTTTTAGAACAAGACGCTTTATAATGGACCAAATGTACGCGCGATCGTCTGCAAATTCAGAGAATTCAACTGCAACCAGACATACTCACCATCTTCATGGGGCCCTATTTTGTAAGTCATGTCGAGCAACTCGATTCGACTTAGTCACTGTCGAGTGTCGAGTGCGGGGAGAACAGGCAGCATAATGGCTCGATGACCAACCAAAACAAAGCTAGCTCAGGCATCAGTACATTACAGACAGTTGAGTCACTAGCTTTTTAGCAGTTGACTCAGTCGAGTTACTCGACAAAATCGTGTCACATGTGACCAGAAGTATCAAAAGTGACTTACAGAATAGAGCCCATAAACTTTAAGGCGGCGTACGGTTCAGCTAAGCGAAGTGAGTTATGGTGGATCAAAAAAGCGCTGTCCCCGTAACTGTCTTGTACTTTAATAACCACCTGCGTTGTCTGTCGATCAAGAATGGTAATGTCTAAAGACGTTTAATCTTAATGTACTTTGACGGATAGCGGATGCAAATGGGATCTTGTACGCATTGCGTAACCAGCTGGTTTAGTTCTGTAACCTGCCGCTTCGTACGAAACTCGGGCTGTATAAGATTCTGGTACTCTACGGCCATAAAGAACGGGCGTTGAAAAAGAGCGACCGATAAGCTCTGGGTCTTGAGTGTAAAGCCTGCGAAAATTTCTTGGCATAGATACATGAAACACGGAGTATATATACAAGGTGTATAGAGATGCGAGTATTGCCAGTAAAACATGACAGATTCTTTCTAGAGATTCGATTAGATTAGAGTTTAGGTTAGATAGAGATAAGCTGGTTACGTAGTAAGAATTTCAAATGAGCGATCAGCGCAGTAAACAATATTCAGCAGAGAATCCGAAGCTGATGACTCCGATGCAGACTCCGTACTTACTCGCTGGATATACGCTATTTGATTGAGATGCTCGAGCAGCGGGTGATAGGAGGCTTTGAAGCGAAGTAGATGCATATGCATACAAACTTCTCTCCCGCATTCTGTTTCATAGACTAAGGCCGTTGCAGGAAACCTTTGTTGGAGAGCACCAGTGCGGTTTTCGAAATGGTCGCTCCACGATGGACCAAATGTTTACCTTGCTATAAATCTTCGATAAATTCCTAGAATTCAACTTGCATACCTACCATTTGTTTATGAATTTCAAGGCGACGTACGATTCGGTTAAACGAAATGCTTGAACATGGTTTTCTTACAAAACTGACATGATCATGATCAGATTGTTTAATTAACTGCTAACTGAGTTAGCCCGAAATACTCTGAAACAATGCTGTACGTACTATCAACCCAACGTTATCAGTAGAACAACACTCTTCAACCACAATATAAATTTTAAACTGTTTATGCGTTAGCACAGATGAACGTATGGGTGAGATCTTTGCTATACTCCGAGATTCAGAAAAACATTTTACTCAATCTGCCTCATATTTCCAACGGGGAGCCGCTACCGGTAAAACAATGTCATCTTGACAGCTATGCTCTAACTAACTACTACTTACAACTCGCACGAGCTGTGAGGTGCAGTTTAAAACCGGTGTTACTAAAAATAAATCTCGTTTTAATAATCGTCACCAGCAGCAGCCAACCGGCCAAATCTGTGCCTCACGGATATGGATAGAAGACGGATCAAAATAGAAAATTTTCCGCATAAGTTTAAAGATGCGCCAACCAAAATCGGAAAGGAACTACTTTTGCAGGAAAACCCATGGTATATGGTGTAAATTGTTACCATAGTAACTCAGCTTATTCGTCTCACTTGGGTGAGAACCGACTCTAGGGACTTACACTTTAGGACGGACACGAGCGCGAATACGTGTTCAGAATGAATTTATGACATAATCCTTTTAGTGCTTTCCGTTCCACTTTATCCAATGTGACGACAATTCAGACATGCTGTGCGGATCACAATTTTTTTCGGGTCGTTTCTCTCTAGATTTGTGCTACATATAATAATTTGCACCGCTCGCTCCTGTAGTAGTTGTGTGTTGACTGTGGGGTAAGGGATTTTTTTTATTAGATTTTCAAGTGGCACTCGGCACCAATGTAATATATACAGGTGTGGCAATGTTGGTTAAGTGGTGTTAGTGCAATGAAGAAATTTCATCATGGTGTGGGTGGAATCGTAAATCGACCAATCACGATGAAGCGTGACGTAAAACTACAAAAACAAACCCCATTGTCCGACGCGGTTTGTTTTTGTAGTTTGACGTCGTTTTCTGACTTTTCGCTACTAATACCATCAAATGTCTTCATCTGCCACACCTTTTTAAACCTCATTGACTCGGCACGGGTATTTGATTTTCTGCTGTTACAGCACAGCACAGCACAGCCACGAGTCTAGACTAACTCTTACGGTGACCAACTCGTTCAACATAAATATACAAAATTATACTCCCACAGTATTAGTTGAATGGCCTTGCTGACTTAGCCCAATAAATCTGTTTCGAGTGTTCGCCCACACTGGTCGATTGGTATAAAATGCACCAAACAAAGTTGCATCGTTTAGAGGTAAATTTCCTGCAGCGTCGTTATTATCACCTGCTTGAACTGCAATATGTTCTTTCGTTTATCTAAAATTTTGAGCAATATATTGCTGAATTACAATCAGCACGATCGTATTGATAAATCTTTCCCTGTCCGTTTTTGAATGACTAAGAAAAATATCAATGCAATAATCGAATGATTAACTGCTTTGTGATTTCTACATTTTTCAATTGTTTCGAAAAATTTACCAATAGAGAGGAGAATCTTTTCTGTTATTTCCCTGTCAGTCCGTGCTGTTTTTTGCGGCTGAAACCGTGAATCAATCTTACGGCACTTGATCTTCGCTTACAATAGATCTTTATACAATCGACTGCCACGGATCGTTGATTCGTTCTGGTTTCTAGCTTTCGTCCGGCTTGTGGCAGGAAGGCTCAGCCAATGAAGCGTCACAGCCGCCTTTGTTGTCTCACAACATCTAAACACGGTGGTGGGTGTTACGATACGGCGCCAGGGTGATTCAATATGTAAATGGTTTGGTTCCAGCTTCCGAATGACAGAGCCCACCTGCATCACCACCGACCATTATCTCGTATTACTTTCTAAGTAAGAATTTAATTCGTATCGAAGAAATTCATCTTAATTTTTATTGTTTCAAACGCTGCTCGTGGCAGGTGATTATTTTTAAATCAGACCCACTCTATTGCAACGAGTCTAGGTATGTATACTGAAGAACAGACAGATGAAAAGTCAAATTGAAGTGGCTTTTATTAATAGTGCTCCGCTGTAACCGATGTCGTTTAGACGTTGAATAATCACATCACCATCACCATCACCACCGCCAGCATACCGACACCGTGCCGTGGTGGGTTAATTGAGTTAGGTTAGGGTACAGACATCAAGGCCAGCTGGTGGTCTGCGGGGCCCGCTCGCTGGTCCACGGAAACCAGTGTCTCGGTGTACGCATTTTTCTTAGAAGAAATCACTGCTTGTAAGTACTGCACGAAGTACTTTGATGACGTAATCCTTAGAAGACAGGCCAAGACCAAGACGCCACAAATAAGTAAAATGTTGGATGGAAAAATATGCGTTTTGAGTAAGTACTAAACATAATCAATGTCTAGGATGTTTTGTTGATGTTCGCCGAGAAACATTAACAAAACATACTAGAAAAATTGTTACGGTGACTAAAAATAAAAAGAAGAGATGATCAAATTTAAACAAGGTTTCAAAAAAGACACAATATATTCATTAGATTCTAGTTCAATTAATTACAATTAAATTCGTACTGATTGCGTTTCAGATCGTACCGACTGAAAGATTTAGCTCAGTGACCTTGAAAGCATGCATTCTGTAGTCTTCCGGCAGGAAAAAAGAGAGAGGAAAAAAGTCAACGCTCCATTGCAGATAGAGCAGAACAGTAACGCATTGCAAAAGAAAAAATGCTCGTCGCTTAGTAAAAAAGACAAACTGCGAAAGAGCTAGTGTAAATCGATAAAAATTGAAATTATCTTTGGAGTACAGAAGAAACCTAGTCGTATGCGAAGTTTTACGTGGCTTTAAGCTTAACCAGCATTAAATTATGATGTAAACAAATAGATTTTATTAAACGCTATAGCGTCAAACAATCGACAGGTGTCGAATAAGGCATCTTTTGTCTTTCATCATACGAGGGCGTTTGAATCAAGTTTTTAGAAAGTGCGTGAATCAGCAGTCCTGCGGTAAAACATAGCCGTCGAGATCTGTGCCCACCTACTGTAGGGCTGATTTTTTTTGTTCTCAAATTGCATGGAAGTTTCTTTTTACATAACCGGAAAAATACGGCCATCCGTATCGCCTTCTGGTCGCATCGATTCACGTTGATGATGCGGACAACGTTTGTTGTTACTGATGCAGTAGCGGCAGCAGCAACCCCCTTTCGGCAGGTAGCACTGGGAAGGGCGGCAAGGGATCAATGCACACGTGTGTGAGAGTGTGATATAATCTCTCTACGGGCGGGCGGGCTGGCTGACTGCCTGGCTGGTTGGCTACGAAGCGTAACGAATAATAATTCGCAATTTTTTCATTCATTCAGATTAAGCTCCATTCGTCAGTAGCAGTCTCTCACTTTCTGTCGATATCGTTGTCTTCATAATAGCAACTCGCCCACCAGATGATGACCCCCGTACGATATGTATCTACACTACAGTGTTGCGTTTGAAAGTGCCTTCTACCTACCACCCATCGGACGCTTTGAGACAATAGAGTATCTTTTCTAGTGGCTGTCAGGTGACCACATGGATTGACCGGCCCGGTATGCACGATGCCGACGACGCGATGGTTTGACTATAATTGACTCTATGAATATTGCCTAGTGTAGTGCACTGTTCTGTGTTCCCAAAAGCATGAGCTAATGTAATGCTAGACGATGCTAGTCGTTTGCGCAGCTTTGACCGTGTACAAAATGATAAACCGTTTTCATTGCTCTTTTAATGTGTTTTCGCGCTTCGCCGCTCATGGTCGGCGCGTGGGAGTAAAGGTCAATTGTCAACTGTCAATTGTTAAAAACAAAAAAAAACATCTAAAAAGATAATATTTAAGTTAATTTCGACTTCCCACCGAGAGATGCTAAACTGCGATAAATAAGGCAAACATGAATTAGGAAAGTTGCTTCGCTTTGGCATGCCTTAATAAATGTTGAAAAAATAAACATGCAATGGCACGTGAGTAAGTATGAGAACCGAAAAGTGTTTTACGCCAAATACTAATTTAAAATAAGCATTGAATGTATGTGCATTTTACCACAGGCATGCATGTTTATCAATATTTATATTGTAGTAGAACGTTTTTATTTGGCATCGGCAAGCATCCAAATCCTGAAATGTTGCACTATTGCCGTCAGAACATTCTTACATTTCGATTCCATAGATTACATTATTCAGGTGTGGGTGAGTCTGAGTAGAGAACACATTTTCGAGTTTATCTTAGAGATGTTGTTTCAGCAAATTTCCGTTTAAGGAAGTCCTTTATTTCTTGTTTCCAATTCTTTATTGGAAATGAGATGCCCAAATACCCGATAAGATTTGAACTAGTTAATTTAGACTGAGTTTTTTGTTAAATTCTTCCACTAATCATTTGACAAGAAAAAATGTGATGCCATTCAATAATGCCATAAATAAGCATGCTGTCCACCCACTGCAGTTTCCCACCTGGTCCGAATATAAGAAAGTTGATTTGCTATATAAGTATTGTAGCTGTCAATTGCCGGAAAATAACTAAAGCGGATAGATTATGATTACTAACAACAAATATAATGCGTTTAACGCCATATTTTGACGGTTGTGGTTGCAGCACAATTTAAGGAAGCAGAACAAGACAACAAAACAAGAGCACTAGACAGCGTAGGCAAGAGTAAGGATGGAACAAAACTAGTTCGGACGTGACGGAACAGGATTGGTTAGTATCAAAATGACGAGCTTACTTTTTTCTGTAGGGACATCATCACTGCGAGCAGCATTTTAATCTATTGTCAAATCGTCCAGATGTTTTTTGTATTCGGCACTTCGTTCTTTTCTTTTAAGATATTGCTATTGAGTGAGCGAACTGCTTGTTATCCGTGCTTGAATATTGGTATTTTCACCATTTCTTCTTTTATGTTTGACTCCCATTCTTGCTCTCTAGAGCTAGAAAAGTGCGGAGACTATCAAGACTGATCAAGAGGCTTTGTTATGCACCACGAACCGGTATCCTTCTTACAACTTACTCTGGCCAGATTGTTGGACAGAACAGAAGACGTTTGGACAGAATTGAACAAGATTGCATAGCATCGAAACTATGCCCTTGCTTCCTGAGACCATTGTTAGTCAGGCAGGACAAATGTACGTATGTATGTATTTTGAAATTATCAGAATCAGAATTTTTTGACTTGGGTGGATCGTTTTCCATGTTTATTTTGTACATGTGCGCCAGTTGTACGTTTAATTAAAAATTATTTGAACTATTTTGGAGAGTTCCCTGACCTGAAATTTTCTGAAGGTTTATTTGAAGTCCAATTTAGTGCTGGCGACACAATAAAACTTTTTGCGTTAACAACCGCACGCAGTGTCGTAAACGGCAGCGCCAAGTGTTGTTTATATGATCACTCTCTGATGCGACTTTCACTGAGCGCTGTCGTACGCTCGCATTTTGCTTTTGCTCTTACGCTGTGTGCATATTAGCTGTTTAAGTGTGTTGCCGATTCGCCCTGTGCGACAAGGCATAAAGTTGAAATGTTGGGCGCATAGTGCGAGCGAATGACGTTTTCGGTGCGGATTTTCTGTAACGTTTGGTATCATCGAAATTTTTACTGAACGTTCAGCAGTTCTAATTTCGTCAAAAAATACGATGTACGCTAAAAAAATTAACTGTGCCGGGTTATGTGAAGCCCGCTTATTAGGTGCTTAGTGCGGTGAATTTTGCCAAGCTAGGGGAATTGAATCCAGCTTATAATTCGAGCCTATTACCGGATTAGAACCTAAAGAACTCTACGTAGGCCTGCATGATTCACCGCAATTGCGTAGCTCTTAAAATACACGAGGACTAACAAATCCACAATTTTATTTTTTTCGTCCATGTTTTTTTTTCATCACTAAATTCAAAATATAGGAAAGTTTTCTCCAAACATCTAGTAACAAAACAAAACAAAGATTGTTCCAATACGTTGTTTAGTTTTCCAGAAAAAGGTAGACGAAGCTTGAAAAACATGATTTCTCTCTCTCTCTCTACTCTCTACTGTTTGTACCACTCACGCTACTAGTAATATTTCAAAATAATATTTGAAATATTTTCAAAACCAATGTTTAGTTTATGTAACTCTAGAGAAGAAGGAAAATATTTTAATGACAATTGAAAAAAAAATATAAGGAATATGAATGGTCCCAAGTTACTTCTCTGTGGACTCCTGAACCATTGCAGAAATTGTACGATTTATTAGAGACTATCTTTACTGAGAGCTATCGATTTGTAGGTATCTCTTAAGTCAGCAGACTCCTAAAAACATCAGAATCTTCTAAGCATTCAATTTCCGAAACAGAGCTTGGCGATCAATGCGGTCAAAAGTAGCTTTGAAATGAACTTGAACCGTGTCTTAAATCTTACAAAGATAAAATTAACGGGACTGAAGTAGTTTCGTGTTAATTGAGCCTCGAGCGCCAAAAAGTAATGTTGTTTTAGGTGTAGAGATGCAAAGCTTCAGTTCTCTTAACATCAGTTTTCCCATAAGATTATTCCCTTTCTTGTAGATTGAGAATACATTCAATGTTTTCTAAAATTTCGGTAATTTGTTTTATTTCAGCGGAACGTTGCAAATCTTTTGCAAAGGTTTACGTAATGCTCCAGCATATTTTTTGTCTATCGCTACCGCAATTCTATCACAACCCACGCGAAAGCACGTTTTTATCTTCTAAAAGCCTGCTTTTAGGTCCAAAATACTCTTAGGGACGTCGCGCACTACTTCCAACATTTAGAGAAAAGTTAAACTGAGGCAGAATTAAATACACTATAGAGGCATCTAGTCAATTATCAATTCATCGGATTGTACGGATTGGATGATGATGGGTGGATAGACTGAAAAGGCACTACCTGCGAACTGACCGGAAGGTCTCATATGCAGTGTTGAAAAGTTCATAGCAGCAAAAAACTCAATGAGATTTCAAGCACATGAAATTTCAACCTTTATCACAAGCGAGAAGCTTACATATGAATTTCTCTCGCTATTATACGCGATGTTTCTGTTGCTATGCGATAGGAACCAAATTCAGCTGTGAGCATTTTGTTTAATTCTTCCACAGCTGGCATTTCATGCAACGAACCAGAGAGCAAAAGAGAATCTACCGTAAGAAAAAACATCAGCAACGAGAAATGCAGCACACATTCATGAATTAAGATGGCAAATATATTGGCGGAATTTTCGTTTTTCCTTCACGGGAATCGACATTTTCTTAACTAGAAAGTAACAAGCCTAATAAGAATTAGATAAACATGTAATTTAAATGTGCGTTTTAGTTTAAGTTTGCGATTTATTTAGAGATTCATTCCCTCATGCTCACTCACAGCTACGTATTGCACGAGAGAATGCCTATGCTGTTCAACAAGGAATTTGTATGTATATGTGCATAGCTCCAGGTAGCAGTTGAAGCAAAGCAGAATTTAATCAAGCGGGAAGAAATGCGTGTGAGTTTTGTGCTTCTTGCTATGAAAACAGAAAAACTCACGTGTGATTTTTTAATGCATAGGATCAAGCTGACATGATTCACAGTTGATTTTGATTTTTGATAAGTTTTGAGATTTTGAGTTTTTAACATCACTGCTCATATGCTCTATTTACAAAAAAGTCTATCGACTCGAATGATGCAATTATCGGGGCATCACTCTCCTTAACTCTGCACACAAAACTCTTCCGCGTCCTGTTTCATAAGCGGAGGCCTGTATTGAGACTGAGGTACGATGCAGATCAAATATTCACCTTGTGACAGATCCTTGATAAATTCAGCAAGTTTAACTTGCAGACTCACCATTTGTTTGTAGACTTCAAGGCGACGTACGATTCAGTTAAACGAAATAAGTTTAAAATCAAGCGTCAAAATAGCGGGTGAGATATTGGCAATGTGCAATGGCAGCTATCGAATTGGCTGTTCAACATTGTATTGGAAGGTGCTATTCGAAGGGTAGGCGTGCACAGAAGTAGTACCATCACCACGAAATCTCACACGCTCCTCCTAGGGTTCGTGAATCATATCGGCATTATTTCTGTTAACCGTAGAGCTGTGAAAGAGTGGCAAAGAGAAGTATATATGTGGCCGTAGCCAGCTGAAGTCCCATAGCCTGCAACTTCGTACTAAACTCGGACTGTATCAGACCCTAATTCTCCCGGCGTGGTGCTCTACGGCCATGAAGCGACTTAAAGGACTTAAAAGAAGAGCGACTGACGCGATCAATTCTAGGCGGTGTATCAGACAATGCAGTGTGGCGCAGACGCATGAATCACGGAATTTACCAAGTATACAAGGATTGAGATATTGTGAAGCGACTAGAACACGACAGGCTACAGTGGACTGGCCATGTAGCAGGGATGCTGGATAAGCGACCAGCGAAAACAATATGCGAGATAACAATAAATCTAACACCCACTGTATCGTAGAAATCCTTGATAAAGACTACAAAATATAGTCGAAACGTCGGAGAAAGTACAAAATCTGTTCTGATTTATTAAGACTGACAGCCGATAAAAATAAATAAAAAATAAAAAAGATAACAATAAACAATTGAAGAATGGTAGACCATGACCGGCAAGCCTGGAAGCGGATCCTAAATTCGGTGCTGATTCGATAATCGAAGAAGAAATAATTCTTATCGATTATTGATATGAAATGTTCAATGCAAAAAATTTAAAATAACATTTTTAAACGGATGTGTTCGGATCCGTTTTTGAGGGTCATTTTAGACATTTTTAAGACGCACTTAGTATTGGCGTCACGACCCGCCTTGATCCTTCGCTTACACTAGGGTGCCATAAAAGATTCGCCTGCCTAATTTTCATAACATGATTACTGGTCATCGATAGTTTCTACGATGAAATGGGCTTTTTTTTTTCAGTATGTTTAATTTGAATGTGTCGAGTTAAGCTAGAATTGTTTATCGAGGAAGTGTTTAGGTATTCATGTTTGTTTAACGTTGAGCAATCGCGTGGGCACATCGCACATAGCAACAAATGTCTTTTGTTATCAAGCAAGGTCTCACGGATGATCTAGTTATCGGTAAACTGATATCTCAAAGTAGTTCATATTGGTAAATCGTTTTTTTTTTCTCTATATTTTGTCTTCATTTTGTCAACCCAGCAAACATCAGTTCAGTACTGCTCTCTAGCAAACAGACCAGCAGCGTTATAGTTTGACAGCTTTCTACAGCGCCAAACTGGCATCGGCATTCAGGCTAAAAACGACATTAAGCTCTTCACACATCTGTTTAGCGATGTTATGATAATGATTATAATGTGTGAATTAGTATGAACATTCCGACATCATCATGACACACACCAGTATAGAGTGAAACAATGCTCACGACACATTGATAGATATCGAAAGCAATGTTGCTTTCAGCCCTCAGCCATTCTCAATTGCAACATGGATCTAAAGCTGGCACGTGAACCATTGTTCTTCAGTTAATGACACGTTTCTAATTGGTTTTATTTCTGCTTGATCTTTTTTTCAGGTAATAAAACAACTCAAAACGTCTCGACAGTATGTTAACAAGGTTCATGGCAGTGAATATCCAACCGAGAACCGAGCCATAATCACGACGGACCGTACGACAGAAGGTAAACGAATACACATATTCATGTGGCTCCACTTTGCGGCCACACGTGACCAAGTTTCATCGATTACGCGCGTTAGTCAGCCATCAAGTCGTAGTAATTTAATTTGACCCGATCTGTCATTACTGGCAAATGGATGTAGCGAATTGCTGTGCATGATGTGAGGTTTTACAGTCCAGCTTCAAGCGTTTTATTTTATTTAAATTGGCGATTAAAGTTAACTTTGTACGAACGTTTTATTTTAATCTGAATATAATAAAAAACCGCTAGTTGATGTTGGTTTCTGCGTCTGGTTGGTTATACTACAAATGTCACGAAGCTCTGTGGCCTCAAAATCAAGAGTGAGCACAAGATGTGTGAAAATTAGAACCCATTGTAGAAATTTTCGCCACCATATTCAACGTCAGCCTTCGTAGTGCTACTGGCATGTTTTTTGACTCGCCAGCACCACAGCATGTATGATGGCGCGGTAACGGCAGAAGCACCTGTGTGATGAAATTCAAGGGAATTATGTGTGCGACTCCATCCATCGTTGGGTATTACACAATATTTTAAATTATGGCGGCGAGAGAAGTCGAGTCAAAAAAAACACGATCCATGTCACGTGACTAGCGTTTTAGAGGTGCCTTTCGCTTGTTCTAGTTTCCGTCCTTCAATTTTCACAGCCTTGCTCTTTAGTTGGAGCATTGTAAGTGTTTCGTTACCGTGTCTCTACAATCCAATTCTTCTCCGTCTGACGGTTGCCGACAGTATTCAGACTTGGAATTGGATGATTTCATTCTAAGTCAAAACACAAAGCCATCCCGAGTGCTAGTATAAACTCACCAAACTAGAGATAAATGGTGATGCCAAGTCAAGTGGTATCATCCGCCAGGAATGAATTAAGATTTTGACCGGTGTATGATTTATATTATTTTTTGCAATTGCTGTTGAATCAATTATTAAGTTTGACGCTTTTTTCTGTTTTAATTTCTTTTAATTGTAGAGTTCAAAAGGGCTAATTAACTTTTTAATTTTTTATTTCTAAGGTGGTGCATTTTATACTACGATATGAATCCAATTCATGGTACTAGAAATCACGTTTAAATTAATTGCGCTTCCGTCTCTCTGATAAGAAATGACTGTTACGTTAAGATACATTGAAAGTGCAGCTTGAAGTTTTCACTTTTGACACTCATATTCTAAATGGCACAATTCAAGCACCTTAACATAAAAAAAGGTAGTGGCATTTGCATGATTTCCCTAGAGAACATACAATGCTTGATCCATAAGCGAGAGTTAATGGTTATGAACCATGTACTGTTAACAGTTTCATTTGACTCCCACCATTATGTGTAGGTAGCGCCGAGGCCGAAGAAAATTTCTCGTCATTTTTTATTAAAACAAACGAAAGCGATTAACGTGAAGTGAAACAGAAAGTTTATAAGGAAAGCTCATCATTCAAGCTCTTTTACGTTTCACACTGCGGTTCAGCGCAATACTATGAAATATTTATGTCAACTTTTTAATTAACTTGTTGATACTATAGTAAGTGGCCCATTGCAACGTTACCCGACACCATGAGCAGTCATTTTTACTATGCGACTTCTCTTACACAGAAATTTCAGATAGAAATAGATCATGTTTAATCAACTATTACTTTGTTCAGTTGTTTGGTGAAAGAGAAAATAATGGTAAAAATGGTTTGAAGTGTTAAATCATGGAAATTGTGCCGTAAACATATAATCAATATTGTTCTACTCTGTAAAGAGTAGACTCATTATTTTGTAGACTCATTTTTCAGATAAAACAAGTAAATGCAAACGCTATCAATGATTGAGTAGGAAAAATATACAGTTATATAATTAACCTTTTCAAACTTCAACGCATGCGTTGCAACGCATCCTGACATCTTGCCGGATGCGTATCCAAGCATTGTGGTGCCTGTGTTATACAAATAGTCTGTGCTTTATCGTGGATGCTTTGAATCCATAAGCCTGTATCAGATTATTTCAGTCGGTAATTCTGGTGTAACAGTTTTCTTAGAAAAAGAAATCCTAATAAGCATAAAAAGTGCTAGTAAAATATTAACGATCATTAATTACCCTTTTTCAATCAATAAAAAACCGTGTTGCTTACTGTTTTTTCCGATACAAAGTTGTAAACTAACTGGTTATCGCAAAAAAAAACATAAACAAATTACTGTTATTTCAACCGGAACTTTCGATCAATTCAACTTCATATTTTCACGTTTCACATTCAATAATATTAATCTCCTGGGTCTCAGAAATCAGAGTTGCTTGTTTTTTACGAAATATGAGTCCCTTTTGTACTGGATTTAGATTGCCTTTTTACCGCGAGATGTGCAGATAGCCATGCACCGCGTCATACATGGGTGATTCCGATGTGCGGAAGCGATGAGCCTGTATCGGATTTCCCTGCGTAGCACAACACAGACTGCTGGTGCAGCCACTCATTGTTCCGAGTTTGGTCACTGGAGCTTTGTTTTGCATTTTATTGTTCAGTCTTATCCTATCGTATGTTCCTTTTTTCTCGGGGTTTTGTTTTGTTTACAAACATCAGAAGTTATAAATCTTCTCCCAACAACGATCAATAAAACAAAACAAAAGTTTGCTTCAATACGTTGTTTAATTTCTGACTAGTTCGTAAAACATCATCTTACATACAGGGACGACCTCTTTTTGCATAGAGTTTGTGCGACGCATCACTTATTGAATACCGTTAATCGTGCTTACTTTGCAACAGTTTTGAATTTTAACTCGATATAATTTCCGAAATGCACAGTTCTAGTGCAAGTAACTGATGGTTATATAGAGGTTGACACTTTCAAATTATGACTATAAGAGAAAATAAATCATATTATTATGAAATTGTAGAAAACATCGAAAATAGTTAAACACTTGCGACAATTTTCCTTATTTTTAGTCTTTCGTTTGCTGGATTTTATTTTGTTCTGGAGATGCTCGAAGAAAAAGAGCATCATGCAGATGCAAAGTTACTTTGTGCATATTGTTTACTTGCTTTCCTTCTAACAGCTTAGAGGCAGGGAGACTTTTGCTATATCAAGAGTTCCTCTCCACCGTACTCGGTCCTGGGCTATTGGTCACTAATCCGTTGAACATCTCGGAGTAGGCCCCTCAACTCGTGGTGCCGGTGGGGCTCCTAAGGAGGACAGATTTCGTTGCAAAGTCGTCTGGCAGCCTTGCGACGAGGCTGGCATACCTAAGCCTCTTGACTTTCATCATGTGCACGTTGGAAATTATTCCAAGTAGTGTCCGTGGTTCATACGCCTCCGCCACTCTCCGCTTATCGTTTGTACTCCGCCAAAAACAGTCCGCAACACCTTTCGTTGAAATACGGCAAGTGCACGTATGTCTTCCGCAAGCAAAGTTACTCCTCTCTCTGTCTCAAATCCGTAGAGCACTACCGATCTGATGAGCGTTTTATACATCGTCAGCTTTGTGCGGCGGCGTATGCTCCTTGATCTTGCGGAGGGAAAAGTAGACTCGGTTCGACTTCCAGCTTGAATACGTGGTTGAATCTCTTTACTCGTATGATTGTCGGCGGTCACCAAAGATCCCAAAAATACGAACTCACTGTCCGCGGTGGGAAAACGTTGTTTTCTCTGGATCTTCTTCCTAACATATATTTGGTTTTTGGCGCATTGATTTGTAAACCAATCCTTCTAGCCTCCATTTTTAGTTTGACGTTGATGGCTTCCGCCGTCACAAAGTTTCTAATAACAATGTCGAGATCATCTTCCAATGTTGGGAGTTGGTTGCGCTCGCTGAAGATCGCTCCTCTCGTTTCGATACCCGCTCACCGTATCACACATACAATAGCGATATTGAATAACATACAGGACACTCCATCCCCTCTGCGCGATTCGATGGGACTCGAAAGTGCCCCGAAAACACGAACGTAGCACTTCACTTGATCAGCCGAGTCAGTTTGTCCGCATTACCGTTCTCGTGCATTATCTCATCGGTCCTGGTCAATAACGGAGTAGCAGCACACGGGCGGTATCCTATGCTTAAAAGCGTTCTCGTGCATCATCAGCCATAGCAGTTCGCAGTCAACTGTATCGTATGCAGCCCTTAAATCCACGAAAATTTGGCGCGTGGGCACGATGTACTCCCGACGAGGATTTGTCGGAGAGTGAAAAAGGCGGCTTAGGCGGCGACTATCAGCGTAATGCCGTGGTAATTACGGCTGTCGAACCGATCGCCCCTTTGTAGATTGAACAAACCACACCTTCCATCCACTATTCCGGTAGTTTCACCTCCTCCCAAATGCTTGAAACTATCCCGTTAAGTGTAGTTGCTAGTGATTCTTTGTTATTTTTGTTATTTTTGAGTTCTTCCCAGAATAGGTCCTTTCTGGCGTTTCTATTGTCCTTTAGCTGACCGACTTCTAGCCGGATCTCTTCGAGATCGGAAGTCGAGGCGCTTCTAGGTTAACTTCCGTTCCGTCTCCTTATGTTATTTATATCGCCGTTCACGAACTCATCGAAGAACTGCATCCACCTGTCAACCACATCGCGCTCGTTTGTGATCATTTTCCCCTCCTTGTCCCTATACATATCAGGCTTCGGTGTGTATCCTTTACGAGATTGGTTCAGTAGTGCGGAATAGTTATTCTAGCTCTTCGCGATCTCTGTCCTCCATCTGGCGCTTTTTCTTCCTCAAGATCGTGGTAAAAAAATGCAAAAAATGTTGAAAAAATGAAATGCGAGGACATGGAATAGCTGTATCCCTCTCAGGAAACGCGTAAATTCTACGTATCCCGCAAATGCCTTGTCTTACGAGCCGAAACATGCCGGGATAAAACGATCTTATCGGATGAACGTGAGTTAACGAAAGGTGGAGCAGTACTACGATGAGTATCTGAATGAACCGGAGACGAAATACCAAAACATTCATTCTGTACTGGCTACACCAGTACGGCGGATAATGGCGATGTGCCGACTCCCACAATAGGTGAAGTGATCGAAGCCAGCAAGCAACTCGCGAACAACAAGGCAGCTGGCAAAAATTGCGTCGTAACGGCGCTTATCAAGATGGGCCCGAATAGGTTGGCTGCCTGTCTGCACCAGCTGATAGCTAGGATTGTGGACGGACGATCGACAATGGACCAAATCTTTGTGTTGTGGTAGATCCTCGCTCCCATCTATTCATGGATTTCAAAGCCGCGTATGATACTTTCGACCGTGAAGTGCTACGGAAATCGATGTACAAAAACGGCTTTTTCGGGAAGTTACAAGACTGATTAAGGCCACTATGGACGGTGTACAGTGTTGTGTGAGAATGTCGGGCGCGTTATCAAGCCCGTTTGAAACACACAGGAGACTTCGACAAGGCGATGGTATTTGTATGGATCTTCTATAAAGCCAGCCAATTTGTCTGTTTCGCTGTCGACGTGAAAATTGTCGCAAAGGCAGTCCAGGTGTTCCAGGAGTTACGTCTAAATGGGAACTGAGCACGATAGAGCTCGCATAGGCAATAGTATGGCAATCGGCGGGGACGAGTTCGAGGTGGTGGACGAATTTGTATACCTCTGGTCGTTAATGACAGCGCAGCAGAGAAATACGCAGACATATTCTTGCCGAAAGTTGTATTTACAACGGATTCCACAAGACCATAAGGTTTGGTAAGTTTGACCCCCATACTAAATGTATATTGTACAAAACGCTAATTAGATCGATAGTCCTTTACGAATACGAAATGTTAACAATGCTCGACGGGGACATGAAATCACTGGTCGTTTTCGAACGTTGTGTGCTTAGGACGGGATATGTGAGAACGGTGTATGGAGGAGAAAGATGAACCATGAACTGGTGCAACTCTTCGATAAACTCAATATCCAGAAGCTCGCTAAAGCTGGAAGGGTACAATGGACGGGACATGTTGTGAGAATGTAGGACAACAACCTCACAAAAATGGGTTTCGCCTCGAATCCGGTTGGTACCAAACTCAGAGGTGCGCACCCTGCTAGGTGGATAAACTAAGTGGAGTGTGGGTCACTCGAGAACCTGAAGACGGACAGCTATGGACTGAATATGTTGACGGAACATTGTTATTCAGATGAAATCCTAAGACCAGGAGGGACATCGCCTTGAAAATAAGAAAAATACCCTGCGTCTCCATTGCATTATCGAAGTTTAATTGCTAAAATTAATTCGATTTGATTAAAATTGATTGTTTTTTGGTATTATGAGATACGGAATACAGTCTTATTTGGGTCACACTTCCATGAGCTCAGAAGCTTAGACCAAGTTTTGTTAGAATTATTGTTACTCAAAATTATAAAAATATGGCGATGCACGGATTTATAGTTAAGCTGTTGAAGTAGTTGTGAATAACTTTGCAGAATCAGACTGAGATGTCTTCTAACAACAAAAAAAAACAACTGAAACTGTTATTTATGAACGCTGTTTTGGTTCTACAAAAAGTTTTGCTATTTCATTTTCGCTTTTCTGATACTATTTTTGATTCACTGATTACTGATTTTCGAATGAAACCAATAGGTTTCACAGCACGTCACCAGAAAATGCTCATTCCATAGCATTTACTAGCTACCTACTGCTGGCTGCCTATTTTAATTCAATTCCTTCGAGTCTCGTTCATGGCACAACCAAACCGACAAGTGCAAGAATTTGAACCATTGAATCCTCGTTGCAATCCGCGCCGCACCAGCCATCGCGAAGCTATTTATCTCTTCTACCCACAACACAAGTGTCTATTTACAGCTATCGATTGCCGGTTGGTGATGGTTTTTTTTTTGCAGAGCAGTGTATTTACACATATACATTATGTAGTTTACAGTCAAATAGGCTGTAGGCAGCGAGTTGCAACCAGTGAGCATTGCTAGCTGTACTGTGCGAGATCAAGGCCGAAGTGGCTGTGAGGAATTCAACCTTCTTAGAACGGAACCAACAACCGCAGACTGGCGAAGACGTAACATATATTTCCACAACTTTACAGACCTTCGTGTGACAGAAAAACTGATAGATTTCACTTCGATATAAATTAGTTTTTTGCTCTTTAATAAGTACTATTATTCAAATACGAACAAGACACTTCATTAACAAGTATCGTGAAATTTTCGATAATGCAACAACAAATAGTCTGCCAAAGTGATCCCTTCTCTTCTGGTTGGCATAGTGCCAGTCAGAAGGGCAAATGTTTACGAACTTTAGTAAGATGCATCAAGCCTTTCGAGTTGGTACATCCTCTAAAGCGTCATGCCAGTACTGCCAGACAGAGAGGTTTAAGTTTTGATGAACAGCATCGGTGGTGATGAAAAAAATCGGCACGGAATAGCAAGTGGCAAAACAAATTTGGTACTCAGCATAAAGTGCACCCTTTGCTGACTGCCCCCCCACGAGGCAGGTTTCTTTACTGGGAAACATTACGGTATCAATATTACGCAAATTAGTGGCAATCATATTCGTCGAAGGTGTGCTGCGGAATTCGCTGGGAGCAGCTGCTTGGCATTCGAAGGTGGACCGAAACTGGTCTTATTAGCGCCCCAATGGGCGAACGACATTTTGTCCTGAGTAAATGCATATATTCATTCAACAGCTTTAAACCATGAAGCACTGCATGCTGTATTGAAAACGTGCTGAATAGACACTGCACTGTATAGGGTTGTGCTTGAAACTGTGCCACGCTATTTCCCTAGAAAGAGAATCCGAAGAAAAGTTTCGTCCTCGTCTCTTAGAAATAGATTGCAGACAAGCGAGGCGAGCGCCGTGCTCTAATTAAATTAGTATATGGCCCTTCAGTACCTGTCAAGCGTTCTGGCCGTGGTTCGTCTGACAGTATCGGTTTCGTTAATTTGTCGTTTCATGTGTGCAATTATAATGTAAAACTATCGCCTGGGTTTCTTAAATTTTTGGATACCATAAAATTCTAAAACTCTAGAAATACCTACAATCCTCTCCTTCCTTCTGAATCAAAAACGTGATTCATCGATTCAAACTGCACAGTTGCGTTCTCCCACCATGCAATTATTCTATCAAAATGCTTCTTCATTCATCAATTGCAGCACTACTGACCCAAATTCATTATCAAGGCCACCGAAAATTGTACCTGTAACATACCGCCACATTCGTTTTTCATTCGAAGAGAACAAAGCGCACTGCCTGATGTAATATCGCACAGAATAACACTTTATAACTGTATTCGTTGAGTTGGTTCGGTTGAGAAAATTAAAAAATTTCCTTCTGGACCGGCCAGCAATCGTATGTGTATCAATTACCATACACATCCTAATTTAGTTTTCTATTCACAATCCGCGTGCCGTTTAGTGAAAGCTATTTTACCCTTAAAATATGAAACCCATTGCAGCCGGCTCGTCGAAATTCGGTCAGAAACGGGTCTCTCCGAAGTACACTTCGGTTTCAACATCATCGCCGAGGCATGTCCATTCTCTTTGCCTTAATTTACGTCTTTACTTTTGAAGCGCAACTTTTACGTACGCAACATGGTACCTAGGTCGCACTGTGGATCCTCTTCATGCGAATGTTGGACAAAAATTTAAAAACATCGCATAAAGTAAAGACGTTTGCTACGATCGCAACTCTCGTTTAATTCCTTGTCTGGTCTGGTCCGGTTCTGGATTGTTGGTACTTGAAGAAGTTAAAGGCCCACCAAAAACTGCAAAACCGTCGAGCCAATCATCATTGTCCTGCAAGAATCGCTTGAACGCTTGACTTCGCTGCCATCGACGGTAGAAGTCATACCGGAACATGTTAATCACAGGGCAAACAGTTTGTTGTCACTTACACTATGAAAAAGAAAAAAGAAAACATATCCAGTATCAATGGAATTAAAAGAAAAGGTTCGGTTAAAAAGTTCAACCAATTTTTCTTGTATGCCAGAAGGGCATTGCGTTAAAAGGGCTCTGCTACAGTCGTTTTTTGTGGCAGGCCCCGATTGCTGTCACAGTTTACGGACTGCTCATAGAGCTTTCTGACAGCTCAAGCACCCACACTAGCAAACACGAAATACGCGTGTATATACATGATGTTTACCTCATTTTGGGGAACAGCTGATGCTGGAGGAACAAACCGGAAAATAGCGATTACCAGTTGTGTTTCTCCGTTTGCCACACTGTAGAGCACATATTTCGGTCAAATTTTCTATCCTGTTCCAAATTCAAGCTCATATTTTGAAAACTTACTGGTATTTAAGCCAGCGGAAAACGAAATTCATTCTGTACCTTGGTGACAAAGGAATGCATCTCTTTGGTTTACTGTTGTTGTTTGCCTCATTTTCAAGCACCAATACACACATAACTGGAAAGCTCTATACTCATTGGTTGAGGTGAGCTAGATAAGTCCTGTGCCCCAATTCGATACTACATGGTTAATAATATCAATGACCGTTGTGGGATTCAGGCTCGTTACTTGATATGGTGTAAGAAGAAAACTTCCGAAGAAGTATATTGCGAATCTGCTTGAAAACGATGAGCCACTTTCCTAATTCTTGAACCATCTGTAAAAAAGCAGTTGGTTCCAGATGAAAGATCGGTCCTAGACCCCCATTATTTCATATTGACCGATCTGTTTCGATCACTTTATATGAAACATTCATATTGGGCCTTGCTTCCATGCAGTCAGAGACTGACGTGAGGTGTCAGATTGAATTCCCGAAGTATGCGAAGATGACCGATCTGAACTTTGTTCCCAGCTAGCATTTTCGTACGTATAAAAAAGGTAAAAATCAGCATTACGTACAGATATACATGCTGAATAAATCGTATTTCATGCGCAAAATTGGCATATCCGTACTATTTTGGAGGCGATATACGTGATTACGAATAATGTTGAGCGTTACGACTATTTAAGTATTTATATACGATAATATCCGATTAAGCGCGAGTCGCTCCGTACTACTCTACGATTTTGTGCTGAAAATCGTATGTATGTCAGTCATTATCATTATATATGACAGAAAATCAACTTGATCCCACTTTATTCAGCTTTAGTTACGATTTCGAGTTTGTTAGGAGATATTTACGATAGTTTTCGTACATTGATATACGAGTTGGTGCTAGCTGGGTTCTGTCACCTCGGTGCGATCACCGTTGGCACCATACGAGAGCGGCATAGGTTATCCTTGGCCGTGCAATAATTGTGTATGACCAAGGACCTAATTGATGTTTTAGTCCCCAGGTTTTGCCAAGCAGTGCACCGCATGCCCTGATGGCTGAAGTTGCTTCCTTAACAGCATAGTCCAGTTCAGTTTATGATCCAGATACCTAGATGTTTAACTTCATTGCTGAAGCTTAGTCTGATGCCATTTAGTGTACGTGGAGTAAGAGTATGTCTCCTCCGCCTGGTAAATGGTATAACGACCAGGGCCCGGCATCGTCGAAACAAATAAATGAAACTAACTTCCTCTTACCTTCTTGACCTCCTTACCTTCTTACCTTCTTCTTATGTCTTGACAGTGCTGCGACAAACTTTCCTCTGACGATAAGTACTACGTCGTCGACGTTAGCAATTGTCTCATAACTAGGCTGTGGTAGCTTGTGAACGAGTGAGTCGGCCACCAGTGACCAAAGCAAGGGGGAAAGAACTCCTTGTGGAAATATTTTGATAACCGAAATCGTGATCGACGTATCTCCCAATGGTACTGTGATGTCTTTACTCGAAAGCATTGCTTGAATCCAGCTCATTGTACTGTGGTCGATTCCATTTTAAAAAAGAGCCACAATAATTGATGCGAAGGTCGTGTTATCGGAAGCGCCTTCAATATCAAGAAAAGCGCAAAGTGCCGTCTCTTGATATTCGACCGATTTCTCAATTAACGTCACAAAGCAGTGCAGAGAGGTTTCTGTAGGTTTACCGTGTTGGTACGTATGTTGTTTTCCATGCAACGAAAAGTTTATTAAAATCTGATTGCGGATATAGTTATCCGTTATTTTCTCCATCAGCTTAAAAAGCGTTGAAGTCAGATTTATAGGTTTGAAAGCCTTATAGGCACGGTTTTGTCTGTTAATACATCAGCCTTAGGTATGAACACCACCTTTACTTTCCGCTAATAGTGCGGGATATGATATGAGATCGGGCATTATGACACCGTTCGTTTTTTTGTAAGAAAGTGGGTAGAATACCATCCGGACCTGGGGATTTCATTGGTACAAATAAGCCAAGTGCCTATTTGATCGAAGCCTCCGGAAACATTCGGTGCGCAAGCAAAACCGAGTCGTTTGGCACATTATGTAACGACCCATACGGCTGCTGCTCGCCTATGTCTTGTTCAATGGTCACTGTCGAACCAGGAAAGTGTGAGTTCATAAGAATTTCCAGAGTTTCCCTGCTGGTAACAGCACCATCCTTTTTTTAATTGCCCCAGACCATCGCAGTAGTCCTTGGACATCGTGTTCTGCAGACGCGTAGCCTCCGGCTATGTTTGTATGCTTTCGCATAATTTACCTTTGGATTTGCTTTTGGCCCTGCAAGCTCAGTGTTGTATTTCGTGAGAAAAGCTCTGTAGTCTTGCCAGTTAGGGCCCGGGCCAATAAGCAATTGTTTCTATTTTTTTAGCTTAGACCTTGTTCTAGTAGAAGAACAGGTGGTTTTGACGTTATTTTAATAGAAAACAGTAGATTGCTTACATGCTTGAGAAAATTGTTATAAAATACCGTCATCCGGGGATACTTGCAACACTTCTGTACTTTGACTTGGTATAATTTTCGAAGTATACCGTTTTAGGTCCAAGTGTAAGTAGCCAAAACATGTATTGCGGTCAGTACTTTTGATCAATGTTGCAAATTTTCATCACGATGAAGGCTCATCACCTGTTCATCAGCGATTTAAATCTTATCAACTGGCAACTCTATCGTATCCTGATTGCTCGCGATGAATCGCCGACGCAAAAACTGGTGAGCAAAATATGAATTGATTACGCTCGAAAATACTCGCTCGGTATCTCTGTCTCACACTCATCGCTATAATCATCGTTAATCGCTGTCATCCAACCGAGAATGTATTTTGCGATGAAACGTAAACAAACATATTTTTTGGCAAATTACAAAAGAAATATTGCTCATTCAAATATAAAACGTTATTCGTATCACATATAATAATTATGAACTTGTCAAATGTCAACATATACTTGCAACGCCATACACAACCAGTAACTTTAAGCGGCACACGGACAAATGGTTTCAAGATTTAGTTTCAACGAAATGCAAACCTGGTGCAATATTATTATTATTAATTGGTGCCTCGAAGGTTCGAAGCTATGAAAAATCATACATCTTCTTCTTGTGTGACTAAAGATGAAGGCTGATAATAAAAATATCGTCGGCTACTGTTCAAAATTTGATCTTGGTGCACTCAACGTGAATGTTGAAAAATTATGAATAGCATGTTAAAATAAGTTTATGAGATTAAAAGTCTTCTGGGTGTAGAAGAACGTTGATGTTTTGAAGTGCATTTATGTATTATGTCGCAAAAATGTATATTCCAAGTAAGGTGCTAATAGTCGAACTGAAAAACCAACATAAATGTTAGGTACATGTTTTTTGACGGTATAATTCAATATCCGATAGCGCTTTTGCCTGTTTTATAAAATTGATAAATCAAAGCTACTCATCGCGATGAGTCAAAACGCGAGGTATTCGTTGTTGATTGGCATCACTAGCGATCAAATCATTGCATGAAAAAGAGTGAGTGGTAATTCGCTTTTCGCTCATTAAATACTTCTCAGCTAGAAAAGCATTGCCAGAGAATTTGACGTTATGGAATCACCTTTGAGTGTGTTTCGAACCGAATCAGTACTTTTATTGATGAATAGCAACATTGAATTTGATTAATGATTATGAGAAAAAATATCAACCAGGTTTCGTTTTGCCCATCTTCTGCCCACAGAGGCAGAGCAATCTGCTTCTCACAACGATCAAGTGCTTTCATTTTCTGTTCAACCGTTTCCTCTCCCCCCGAACGATGCCTGAATAGTGTTTTCTCTTAAGACTACTCAGCTTGCGCAGAAGGAGCACAACGACCAGCAGAGCTACTATTTTCTTCGCACACTGGAGACACGAGACTATTCGCTCCGTGTCCCAAAGAGAATATGCGATAGGCAATTATATGGACCGGAACGATTTGCTCCGTCACCTTGAGAGCATGCATTCGGTAATGCTTCGACAGAAAAAGAAGATGAAACCAAACTGATGCTCACTCGCCGGTAGAGCAAAGCAGTAAAGTACTTCAAAAGCAAAACAAAACTCATCGCGTCGGAGAAAGTAACATCCGACTGAAAGAGAGAGCCAAGAAAACGCCGTGAATTGAGATTTTTTGCAGAGCACGGCAGAAGCCTGATATCAACTAAATGAATTTGTAGAATGAACCGAAAATAGGGGTGTTGCAGGTTATCAAGTAAACGGGGTTATTTGCAACATTTTTCTGATTTTGCGTTTCTTTTGATGACTATTTTTAGATAATTTGAGAGTGTTTGCAGTAATACAAAGGATACTACCCAAGCAACAATGTGAGTTTTATTGTACTCTTATGGCGCTTTTCATGACTAATTTTGGGCTTAAATGCTTGCATAAAAGCGTTAAAAAACCCAAATTGTTACTTGGGTAGTGGCATGTTTTGCTTTCCAATTCCGTCTAACGCTTTTTTAAAGATATCCAGTGAAAATGCATCATGTAGGCGAACTTAGAATGATTTTTTTTTGAAACGGTAGTTTCTTTTAGAATTGACGAAGGGACGGTAGATGAAATTTTTAGAGTGAAGGAGAAAGAGCGGAAAGTTAAGAGAGCGGAGCGGGGGGGTTATCAGTAGCTGCGCTTAACGTAGTCGTTGTAACCACGGGAATGACACTTGCTATACCAACCTGTACAAAAAAACGTAGCCAACATACAGCGGGCCCAAGCTGACAGCTTCATAGATGGGCTCAAGCCGACCACTGAGTCGGATGTGTGAATTTTGTGAGTTTTATTCTGATTTTAGCCAATTTTTATTCTGATCACGTAGCCAATGCCGGGCAGGCAATTGATTCGAAATATATAAAACTGTGAAAATGGTTAGTTAAATTCGTTTTGTGAAATCGTTTTGCATTTGCCGCCTTTTTCATATGAGCAACGAAAACATGATGTCATATCAGTTCCCTGGTTGTGACTCCTACCTTTTGTCCAATGCTGGAAGGTGCATGGGTCGAACCAAGCTATAATCTGAGATCATCACCGGATTCGAACCCACAACACCCGCCAGAGCACGTGGTTCGCTGGCTTGTACTAATGTACCTTTGAACCATAGAAGCGCTGGACAAAAGGAAACTGCACAACCCCACTATTGAGCGAACTTAGAATTGCCGTTTCAAGGCACGTGGAATTCATCGTTTCTTCTCCAAGTTTAAAACCAAACAAAGCTCGAAGTTACTATTTGTCGTGAATAAAATACACATAGTAGAATTAAATTGGAAAAGTTTTCTTATTTTTTTATTTTTAGGTTTCGTATTCTACTAAGACGCTCCAAAAACTTCAGTCAATAATTTCATGTTAATGAACTGACGCAACTTTGTACACCCATTTTTTCCTGTTCTGAAAGTACAATAACTTTCCAATCGTATAATCGACAAATAAAACAATGATATAAGGGATTAAGCTTAACTAAACAATAGGTCAACGTCCCTTCTTTAAAACAGCATTGGCTACAAATGGTTATGTTAACAAACAAATGCGTTACAGCTGTCAAAAGGGCGATGCGCAGAAGTGTTGCAAGTAAGCCCGGTGTTGCAAGTATCCCTGGATGACGGTATTAAAGTTATATATCGGTAAAATATTTTTATTAGCGAAAGAAAAGGAAAATAGGATGATTATGGACGCAGGCCGAAGATACCCTCCCGGACCCTAGATCTGATAAACTTGGTTCATCAGAGACATGCCAATTTTTGACTTCCTCGGCTAGGGAGGCACTACATAGTATCTAAGACCTCTTGTCTAACAGCGTTTACAAAGGTGGGATCGTTGCCTACAATTATTACATTAACCTCGTTAGAAGTGAAATATTCAAGCAGGTACTCACCCATATTGTTTGCATCTCAGCTGCTTCATATCATCTGCTACGCATTGGCCTCGCAGCCTATTAGTTTTTTTTGTAAAGTGGAGGAGCTTCTAGTGTAAAGAATGTTAAACAAGATGAAACTGGGTAGTTTCGATATGTAGGCCAAAAATATACTGGGTCGTTCAATGGCAGGTGGGACTCAAACCCACGCTCTTTCGGTTGGTACCCAAAGGTTTTCGCAATTAAACTACTGCCACACCCTTATGATCATAGTAGCAACACCGACGAACTGACATGACACATAGAAGAAAATTCTTCAAAAACCATCGTCCTACACATTTTGCTTGCACACTAGCGCTCTCTGTTATATATGTTGCGGAGTAGCTTGCATTTGCAGAGTTTTATACTGTAGGTTTTTTACATTTGCAGGGTTTTATACTGTAGGTTTTTTACATTTGTATGGTTTTATACTGTAAACTCGAAGCAACACTCAAGCACCGCGGTGTGGACATGTTGCGAAACATGTTTTTTGAAAAAAAAAGTTGTTTTGAATGGACGATGGAATTAACGCGAGTGTCTCGTCTGTTTGTCTGTGGTAGCAAGATGCCACTTGCGTGTGCTGGTGTTTCATATTTTCAACTAACCTTAACAAAGTTGAATATAAAAGAGAGCAAAGTTTTCGCATTACGAATTTTATCGAATTTCATTGACTTTGGTAGCTTCAAAAAATTCTACAAGCTTTAGTTTTTATTCGATTTACTTCAAAATTGGCAATTTTGTTTTATTGTTTTTATGTTTTTCCCTAAAGGTACTGTCATTGAATATATAAATGACAGTACCTTTAGGGAAAAACATAAAAACAATAAAAATCCCAAATCGATTTTGGCACGTTTGTCCGAGCCGGGGCCCCACTGTGCATCGGTGCATTTTTCTTTCCTTCGGAAAGTCCATTTAGCACTGGAGCTTTGCAGCGCTCGCAGAGCCCAAATTTGTCCGATTAGCCTAACGCAACCGTCCGCACGCTTCCCTGTTTTTATTTTCTCTACCTCCCTCCATCACCACCACGGCGGGTGTGCGGTGCCGGTGGTTTTCGTGAAAAATTACTGTTTTTGCAGCGGAAAGAAGCGATCTACGTCGGAATCAATAATGCGTTTCCGCAGTTCATTACTGTTCCCCGTGGTGGGTGGCTAAAGGGGAATGGCAATGGGATGCTGATGATGGTGATGTTCGGCAAATTTAGCACTCTCAGGTGTTTGGTGCCTCTTCTGTTCCGCAGCTTTATTACCGGTTTCGCTGTTTATACTCGAAACCAGCAGCAGCAACAGCGGTAAAACGAGTCCGTATGTTTATGTTTTGGCTCTGCCTGGTCTCGGGAGTTTTGTTATTACTACCGTTACCGGGTGTACTTGTGGTTCGAGGTAGCCTTCTGGTTGCGTTTCACTTTCTTTCAACACTCAAATAGTGTGTATTTATTGTAATACAGAGTCATAGAGTGTTTTACTTCTATTTCGTTGCTCAAAGCCACACTCAGAAACAATACATGCAACCGAAGCAGGTCTCTCTCTTAAATGTTACACCGTTTCTACTATTTGTATATAATAATTCGATTCAAGGTTGCAAATGTATCGAGATTTTGTTGCGTTTTTTGTTGTTGTCCGAATGATGCACACACAGCTTCCCCTGCCGTGCCATGAGTCGAATTGTTTAGTTGCCCCTTGACGGAATTCCATATTTTTGGAAGCAGCAAGTCATCGAGTGCGCTCGGAACTATCTGTTCCGCATTTTTTTTGACAGACGTACAATTTATCGGTTGTGTGGGTTTTAGCGGCACTCAACCAATCAATGTTTATTTGTTTTGATTTTATTGCAGGTAACCTTTTGCCAGCGCAGCTCTTTATTATTACGTGTGTTGCCGATTTAATCCCTGATGCCCGGCAGCGGAGGATTACGGCGCTGATGTAAAGTAAACATTTCTCGTTTTGGTACTTTCTCATGTATAACAATAATGATTTAATGATATTTTTTGGGAGGGGAAGTTTTGAAAACAACGAAATTGTGTATATTTTAAAGTACCAACATCAAATTAATAAATTCATGTTTCATGACCAAAGCAAAACACTGTACTGTAAAAGTTTAGTTTTACAAACTTTTCTACAAAGTTTTCCGCCACCGTGGAAAATATTGCGGCTTTTTTCTAAATTATATTTTAACCTGATTGCTGAGGAAACTTGCTTGGATTTTCACAAAAAGTTTTATACCGCGCTAGGTATGAAAGTTACGAATTTTCGATTGGGATTTTCTGGGAAAATCGTTTTAAAATAATGTTTTCGTTCATAAGCTCATGAAATATGCCCGTTTACAAAATTTCATGAAATTTCACTGCTCGTACAATTTGCGAACAAGTGTTGTGGTACTGGTTATGTAAATCCAAATATCATGTTTAATAACCAGTTTAATTAGACGGCAGCCACTGTCTGGCAGAAATAAGAGACGAATTCAACTGCATAATTCGAAATCGGCAGAAGGATGCATGCACTTAGTTTGTATACTAGAGAAAAGTAGAATTAGATTTCACACGTCCAGTCCACACCAGTTTGCCAGATATCGTCGGAGGCAAATGTTGGCGGCCTCCAAATTTTCTGTGGGGGTGCCTAACGAAGATGGTGTGATGTCCTGTCTACCTCCACGAGAAACCAACAACAGTATGGCTCTCTTCTTACTACCTTGCTAAATCTAAACCAGTTTTGTACCACAATTCTTTAGCAAAGAATGATAGAAATGAGCAGCGAATAAGTTCAAATAACTAGTTGAACCTGGTAATGGTAGGTCTAAGTAGAGATTCCGTTAACCCTCTAACTTGGCAACATCGTAAAAACGATGCGATCTAGCAAATGACTACTTTATTATGAAAGTACAGTCAAAAGAAGCTCGAGTGTTGATTTTCATGGAAAAATATTTATCTGGAGGACCGCCAGGTACGAAATAGTCCAATTTTTCTTTTTCGTTTTTCAGGCCTTGAGATAGGGTGTCATTCCAAAAAATCGAAAAATGCGAGCGTCACGAAAAATGAAAGGTTTTGAGCGCTAATAGCTCAGCGGTTTTCCTATCGATTTTCAATATTCTTACACCAATCGATCGGAAAATCTTCTAAGAATTGACCCAAATGAAGAAAAGTATGGATTCTTGATGTTGAACTATTGAAAAATTGAAAATAATGAACCTATATTTTACCAGAATTCTCGCTTCGTGATTGGTTGGAAGATACTTTACGATGATCTAAACCTATACCAATTTGATATCTGTGCTTGAGAAGTAAGCCAAAACAAGTGACGAAGTTTCCTCATTTCAACAAGATTTCTTATCACCGCGGTTAAACCTAGACCATTTTGATGTCCTTGCTTGGGAAGTACGTCAGAAAGAGTGTTAAAGCCCACTAGCGTCAACAGATTTCTCACGAACGCGATTAAACATAGTCCAATTTGATGTCTGTGTTAGGGAAGTATGCCAGAAAAATGACACAAGCTCGTTGTCCCAACATATTGCAAATTCTCTACTGCGAGACTATTAAAGCTAGGCGAATTTGATATCTGTGTTGGAAAAATGTGCTACAGCTGTAGTGTTCGGTTACAATACGACTCTGTATGAATACGCATGCTTGCCGTTTCATTAGAAGTGTAGTGAAAAGATGTGCTGTTGATAAAATAGGATTGAATTGGTAAAATCCCTTCAACGTGGGGAACCATGGGTAATAAAAACAATCTTTAATTTCAGTAATTTCAGTAAGTACTAATTTCAAATGCACAATCTTTTGAGAATTGAACGTATGCAATGTTACTACTTTGATAAATGTTACATACAACGCATGTAGCATGTTTATATGTTGCATATAGTATGTATACATGAAGAATCGAATGATTACAAGCATGAATACATGCTACTATGACTACAAAGAGACTTACGTAGTCCTGCGTCACCTATATATGCGGTCGTGTCTTGTACACAACCCCTCTGATTTTTTTCAGTTCAAATACACTCAAGTCGCTTTTTACGCGAAGGATACGTCTCGCGTAAATCAAAACCGCGTAAAAAAACCGCGTCAATTCCGAAATTCGCGTAAAAACCCGCGTAAATTGCGAAATTCGCGTAAAAACCGCGTAAATTCCGAAATGCGCGTGAAAAACCGCATAAATCCCAAAATTCGCGTAAAAAACCGAAATTTGGCGTGAAATAACTTTGTGGATTTCAACATTACGCGAAAAAATAGACGTTTTGAATTCCGAAATTCGCGTAAAAAGCGACTTCAGCACAAAAATGAAATAAAGCCTGAAAATTACTCATAAAAAAAATTTGAGGTCCAACATTTTGTTCTACATGCCCTTTTTCTTCAAAATTAAAAAGGGGAATATTTGCACCATAATTTTTTTTTCGAGTTTTTCGGAATTCTTGTTTTTGAAAGATGATAACTTTTGAACGCATGGTCCCCCAGTTGCATTGCCAACTTGACAATTCGTGATACCTGATATGGTTCAGGGGTTTATGTGAGAAAAAAAGAGAAGCAATTTTGCTTATGTTTTCACGCAAGTTTTGACAATTGGCATGGTTTTTCGTGTAAATGAGAACAGGCTAAAAAATCTCTTTTAGTGATGTCCGTTAATCGTTCGATTAATTCAACTAATCGAATGACATAAGGAATATTCGAATAATTTGTAATCGAATACTGCCAGCACGAGTAGTTGAATTAATCGAATAGTTCAATGAGTACGAATAATCCCCGAATAAAACTCGTTAATCGTTCGATTAATCGAAATAATCAAAGAAATATTCGAATATTTTTAATCGAACACCACTAGCACGAATGGCTAAATTAATCGATTAGTGCAGACAACGCTCACCGATTCATCGGTAATCGAATAATTGAAAATTTCGGACAATACTAGCTCGGAGGTCGGATCATCGAACAGAAACTGTCGAATTTTCACCGAGCTATTCAAAAATTGTGGTTTGACCGACAATTCGGCAAAACGTCCTAAACTTGATTGCTTTCGGAAAAACGGTTCATAGCGATCAACAGCGTGCATGGTTGGTTAGCGATAGATGAGCTCTCTTTCCAGTGACCTACTAATTCACATTTGCTGAAAGCCTGATGAAAGAAATTCTTGTTCTGTGCTTGCTTTGGCTTGGCTTTTCGCAAGCTATTCGCGACTACGAAGCTGAAAAATATTTTTAAGCCTGTTCGCACTTATACGAAATCCTATGCCGGACTGTCATTCGCGTTGACGAACGTAAGCTGCTGCCAGCTCCAAAAGTTTACTGCAGGGGTGAAGCGAAATAAAAATTTCCTAAAGAGCGCAAGAGATCGAAACATTTTGGCAGATTTTCACGTACATACGGGTATTTCTATGAGTGTGCAAGAGATCGTTTATTGCCGCCAACGCGAATTGTATGAATGATGACAAAAGCAAAAATGGTTCCCTCTTCCTTTTTCTCACATAAAAACCAAACAAATATCAGCAACTTCGTAGTCGCGAATCGCTATCTCTTCTTTCATTCCTGGCAGGTAAGGTTTAGGGTACATAGGTACAGAGTGTTTGCAGAGTGCATATGTATTGAAGAGCCGTTGGGCAGGTAAAAGTGACAGCTCCATAAAAATGAAGATAGAATCAACAAAAGGGCGAATGTCGCAAGCGTAAACAAACCGAGTGAGGGTTGATTTTCAGCAGCAAAGTTCAGTTCAGCAAAAAGTAACTCTCACCCGTTTTGTTTACATTTGCGACATTCGCCCTTTTGTTAATTCTATCTAGAAATACTGGCTAGGAAGTGAGAGATTTTTGGAATTATTTAATTATTTCATTTAAAATAGAAATTACTACTTGCGTTATACGTATAGCAAGGTAATATATCCGTTTGCTAAATAACAAATCTATTTCCAACTAGTGATGTCCAGAATTTTCAATTCTCGGGTACTTTTTCATTTCGACGTATCTGCAAATGAGAGACTTTCTTCGTGTCTTCTCTCTTCCGCCGTTTACGGCGATACTAATGCATTTTGACACATCAGCTTTGCATGAATCGGTTGCCGGAGTCACCAGCTAGCCAAATGTTTTGAAAATCGCCGTAAAAAGCGGAAGAGAGGAGACGCGAAGAGAATCTCTCATTTGCAGATACGTCTAAATGAAAAAGTACCCGAGAATTATTCGATAACCGATTAATCGATGAACGTTGTCTGCACTAATCGATTAATTCAACTACAGTAGGATTTTGAATTTGGCAACAAATGCGTGTCGCCTATGTTGCCAAAATCGAGACCCTTTTTCGATATGACACATATCCCATATAAATGAAATACAAATTTCTTTATAAATCGAGAACTAATCAAGCAAATGGAACTAAATTTGGCATGTGGGGGTCTCAAAAGGCAAGAATTTTTTCTATGGTGAATTGAGATCCTTCCCCTCTTTAGGAGGAGGAGCTCCCATACAAATAATATACAATTTTTCTCATAACTCGAGAACTAATCAATCAAAAGGAACCAAATTTGGCATGGGGGTGTTTTTGGAGGTAAGATTTTTTTTCTATGGTGTACTGAGACCTCTCCGCCTTTTAAGAGGGGGACTCCTATACAAATGAAACACAAATTTTCTCATAACTCGAAAACTAATGAGGCAAAATGGAACCAAATTTGGCATGTGGGGGTTTTTGGAGGCAGAATTTTTTTCTATGGTGAATTGATACCTTTGCCTTCTTTAAGAAGGAGGGATCCCATACAAATAAAATACAAATTTCCTCATAACTCGAGAATTAATCAAGCAAATGGACTCAAATTTGGCATGTGGGGGTTTATGGAGGCATGAATTTATTTTATGATGGTTTAAGACCGCTCACCCCTGTGGTAGGAGGATAACAACTCTCATACAAATAAAACAGATATTTTTGCGTATGTGCCATATTTTTTGCTATGTAACAAGCGGTAAGCTGTGAAAGTAAACTAGTAAAACCTTCTCGGAGCAAAAGACAATGAATCAACGCCGTTAACTTACGTGCCTGTTGCCATTCATGTCAAAAGAGAAGGACATTCGAATGGCACGTTATGTTTGCGATGAGCGTGCTTTGGCTTCAATGTTGTTTGTAACCAATGTCCCTTTCAAAGGTCACAAGCGAGTAAAAGTAAGATTATTGAAATATTGAAGCATGTCAGGCTACGCATATTCATATTTAATACAATAATCTGGAGGTCATACATTACTATTTCAACCTTTATGGTGCACACAAGTGATTTTTAAAAGAAATCTTCTATGTCTCAATGGTTGCAAGCGTTGTACTTATGAACCCCCGTCCACGTATTTCCAAAGCCACCATTCCATTTAATGAAGAATTGAATCTGAATATTTCGCTCTTCTCTTTTAAACATTCACTTAAACAATGGCACTCACAGATTCTTATAAACATACATATGCCAGAAATGCAGTTTACAATAGTCTTTGATCTAATGATTTGATATAGTCCTACGTCACCCATTCGTACAACCCTTAGGGCTGTATACCTTGTAGTTTTTATATAAATGCTTTAGAAGTTGACTAAATATCATTAATCAACGATTGCAACCATTTTACGTTTGACAAGTCCGACAAGAGCTATCCGTCCGGTGCAAATAAGTTATTGAAACCCTGCGGTAAGACGTAGTGCTACGGCAATAAAAATATTATTGTTCGAAACCACATAACATTTTTTAATGAAGATTACCAGGGCATCATTTTTTCGTCATTTAAAGCATGTATGCGGAAAATGATTGATATTTAAGCATATTTTTGGAAGAGAAATATCTTGTGTTGCCAAAAACGGATACTTTTGTTGCCAAAATCAAACCATGCCAAATTCGCTAGTATCATTCGATACAAATTCGAATATTTTTGTATTAATTCGATTAATCGAATGATTACGAATAATTAACAGGCATTATTCGGAGATTATTCACATTCACATTATTCCGTCTGAACTATTCGATTAATTCAACTACTCGTGCTGGCAGTATTCGATCGAAAATTATTCGAATATTTTTTTTGTTATTTGATTAGTTGATTTAATCGAACGTTTAACGGACATCTTTTCAACAAACAAGCTAAGACGCGGTAGAAATGATCAAAAATGTAACTATTAACTGTGTTAGCGGAATAAAATTAAACAAATATCGATAACCGGCGATTGCTTCCGGCTAAGAAAGCAAAAAATTATGCTAGTCAATGTCATATTCTGCTATTTCGAACTTGGCCTACACTCTAAAATGATTTTACCCGTATTCAGGTTGGACTCAGCTAAAACTTGGTTAAAACTATTCAAAATGTCCTTAAAGTGTACAAACTCAGATTTTGAGTAGTTTTTCAACCAAAAAATTGGTAGTAGGAACTTAAAAGTGCGTTGTTTGTCACAGAGAATCATTCAATTGTCGGTACCAAGTAGCCTTAATTGGTTGAATGCTTACCCAAAATTTGAGTTTGTACACTTTAAGGGCATTTTGAGTAGTTTCAACCAAGTTTTAGCTAAATCCGACCTATTTACAGGTAGAGTCATTTAAGAGTGTATGCGGCATACTGCATCAGAGATACCAGATTTGTAGATTTGTCTGCAAATTCCAGATTTTTGGAGTCGTCTTGCAGATCATTCTAAAATTGCAGATATTTGCAGTTTTTATGACTTTTATTGCTTTGGTGCAGTTTTTTGTTCGAAGCTCTTTAAACTTCACTGAAAAAGTGTGCAAATTTTCGCAGATTATTTTTAATCCATTTTTTCGGTTTTCGAGCAGTTGCAGACAACGGGAAATTAGCAGTTATTAACTTTTCGTCGGATAGGCCAATTTCGGAAGCAGTTTTTAGACCCAAAAGCGGGGTTCTGTTTATAGAAATATATTCAATTCTTCTTGCCAATCTTAACGCGGCGTATATATTTTCATGAAAAAATTTTTTGTGCTAAACAAAAAAACGGCTTTGAACTTTGAAGAATCGATGACGACTAATTTCACCCTAAATGATTTTCTTCCAAGTATCAGTATCCAGTCAGCTTGTGGTTTATACTTACCATTTTGCCAATAAAGTAAAATATTGCAAAAAAATGAAAAATTTTTGCACGACCCTCTCCGATTTAAATGAAGTTTTTTCAACGGTCAGATACTTATGAGTGTTTTAGCATATCAAGTTTTTCAATTCGAGTTGAAACGTTTGCTTCTAGCGTCTAGCGTCGTTCTACGTTGAGCGTCTAGACACACGCAAGCTGGCTTTAAGCTGTACGAGTCATGTGACACGTTAAGCCTTTCTAACTTTCTATTCTTGTTACCGGTGAGCCTTTTGAAGACAACAGATTTCTCGACACGATGTTTGGCATCCGTGACCGGCCCACGGTAGTTTCCCAACTACGTAGTCTCAACAGCGATGTTTAATAACAGACAGTACAGTTCATCCCCTTGCCGCCAACCTGTGCGTGTTTCGAAAGGACTCGAGAAAGCACGTAGTGGTAGTACTAACTCGAGGGTAGCTTTGATCAGTCACGTCCCGGAAACCCGTTCTCGTGCATTATCTGCCATAACTGTTCGCGCTCGACTGTATTGTATGCTGCCCTAAAATCCACGAAAATATGATGCGTGACACATTGCACTTTCGACATTTCTGGAGGATTTGCTGGAGTGTGTGAAATCTGTACTGTATTTCTCTGAAGGTACTCCCATTGTTAAACTAAGTATTATTACTCGCGTTTTGAAAATTTGATCCCACTGTGAAATAATATTATGCCATTTCGATCAATAGAAGGTGTTCTATGTCACTGAACATTTTTTTTGGAACATTTGGCGATAATATCAATACAGTATAAAACCCTGGAAATGTAAAAAACCTGCCGTATAAAACCCTGCAAATGCATAACAGAGGGCCTAGTGTGCAAGCAAAATGTGTAGGACGATGGTTTTTAAAGAATTTTCTTCTATGTGTCATGTCAGTTCGTCAGTGGCAATATGCCTGGGGCGCTAACTTGCTCTATCCTCCGGAGAGTATTTCCGTTTATGTTGATAGTCAAAGATTATAGGATTCTGGGGGCGATGGAACGTAATTACCTCACATTTTGCTGTGTTCACTATCAAGTAGTTGCACCAGGTAACAAGGGAATCTAATAATCCCCCGACAATAATCGTCGATGGAATGCACGGTGAAAAACAATTTAAAATCGTCAGCGTGCGTATCCGGCTTTTAGCAGCGTAACTACATCGCTGAAGAGTAATATGAACAATAAAGGATCTATATTGCTTCCTTGAGGAACAATAGACTTATTTGTAAAAACAGGTGAAACAGTAGATTACAATTGGCTTGCAAGACTCTATCACGTAAATATGATTCAAGCCAAGCCAATGATAGATAAATCATTTTAACAAAATATATACCAGGAACCAACCATCATAGAACAAATATGTTTTTTAAGAAAATGACAGCACATTTTCTCAACAATCCAGGATAAATATTATCGGAAAAGAGTTTCTCATAAAATTTTTCACGTTATTAAATGAAACATAGACTCAGTCATCAATCTAGTCGGCCGAGGTCCTGGCCTTTATATTTTACGACACGCAAAAAAGCAAAGAATTGGGTTACAGACGTCGTCTGGCTAAACATTTAACATAATATTTTGGGCACCACGACAATGCACCAGCGCTCAGTGCCCGCCTTATACGGTCGATCATATGACCAGAAAGAACCTCAAAATCATCCCACAATCCGCTTATTCACCAGATATGGCTACGTGCAACTCCTTTCTATATATCAGATGCAAATATATAGCTAGTACATGGAAGACAAATAGAGCGAATTTCCACAATCGGTGTGCCAAAAATGTTGAGAAGATTGAAAAAACGTCGACATATGTGTATATCGTGTTTGATAGCCATAAATATTGATGGATTAATAGCCCTTGTAGGTTTAATGAAAAGTTCAGTAAAATTTTGTACAACAAAATACAAATGGAGGGTGTACCTACTCATGAATATGAATTGTAATGTACATTGTAAAATAGAATTTTTCTATAAAACTAACTAAATGTTGCTCGCTAATGTTAAGACTTAACTAAAATTAAATTACCATCCGTTGGAAAGCCAGGACTACGAAAGAAAAACAAGAAAAATTCAATCATCAACTATTGAAACCTGGTTTCAACAATATATACAACTCTCAACTGCAGGAAATATTGTACGAACCACCGGATTAAAATAAACTCAGCACATTTTGATTTGATCAAACCTCCGGCGGAGCGTATTGCAGTTTTACGCGCACTGTCCTAAGCATTAACCGGTGAACCGGTCCGTGGACTAACCTATATTTATGTGCATATATACATTCACTTTGCTTCGTACGCTCACGCTCATTCATATGAAAAACCACTTTTCCCGCGTAATCGGGCACCGTGCTGTTGACTTTCGTTTTCAGCAAGAAGTCTCTTTTCTGCAGGGCTGTCCTACACTCAGTGCACCTATTTTGCTTAATTAACTGAAACACCTCAAACAAGCAAAATTCGAAAATATTATGTATGGGGCATTTATAGAGTACATTATTATCCACACGATTGCTGAACTAAGTATTGCTCTATCTTAAGTATTCACGGTGCACTCCCGGTTCACACTGGCTGGTGCACCAAGAGTGCCCTCTGCGCGCCACTCACTGTGAACCGGGAGTGCGCCGTAAATACTTAAGATAGAGCAATACTTAGTTCAGCAATTTTGTGTACTATAATTGACTCTATAAATGCCCCATACATAACATTTATTAATTTTGCTTGTTTGAGGTGTTACAGTTAAATAAGTAAATTAGGTGCATTGAGTGCAGGACAGCCCTGCTTTTCTGCATACGACGGTGTCCGATCCAATGCATTTGGTATCCGACCAGAGCGGGAAAGTACCGGCCGGACTAACTGACTGTGTGCAACGGACTGCACCATACTATCTATACTTATACTAGCCTGTCTGCATGCGTGTCGTTATCGATTCGATAGTGCTGCAGCCTTCCAGATCCGGTAAAGCTGATAAAATATTGCCTTCCAGACCCTGTGGGCGATCGGGGTTTTACAATCCTCGCGTAGCGCGCAGTTAAGTTGCAACAACGAAAGTACTTTTTTATGCTAAATGCAATCTTTAATGATTGTAAACTGCTCACGTCGATTAGATTGTAGTTTACTCAAAATCCTAATAATACTCATTTAATTGAACGAACTAAGTAATTGGTAAGTGTAAAATGAATAATGGCGTAGTTTCAAAAATTGAAGTAAATGGCAAATTTTCATAAAAAATACCGGTTACAAACCTCAAACATTGCCAAAAAATTTATTTCGCAACATAATCCCGAACGTGGTCGGAGAGTGGTTAGAGAAAGGTTTACTTGGAGCAGACGAGCTGGAACCACCATTCACCGAATAACGACTGCATCTAATAAAATTTATAGGGCAATTAAGCAACAACGTAATCATCGGCTGTGATATACAACAAGCGCCTGTATATATTCATGATAAACCGTTCACCAAAAAAAAATTCGCCTCGACTCGAATTCAAATTGCAATGATCATTATTTTCGGTGCATGCAAGGGGAGGCGGTGATGGTATTTCCGCTGTTTCGGTGCTAGTCTGTACGAACCATCATCGCGTTTGCGTTTTTACTGCTGTAAATTTGAAACAAGGTGGGTGTAGGCGTTATCGGCAAACAGAATAGGTGCGGAACTAGATTAAACAAATACTGGATTCGATGGCCATGGAGCCGCCGGCACGGTGCGGTGTGGTGGAGCGTGGGGCACTCATTTCGACAAAAGTATGTTGAATTTGATATATTCCAGTTGCCTTATTTTTGAATTCAGGTGGAGATTATATTCGGTTTTATTTTTATTTTGTGCCGTCATGGTCGGTTTCGATGATGCACGAGGGCGAAAAACTGATTTGCAATAGCAACACGTCGCAAATTGGATCACTGGCAGACGTAACCGTGTGTGAATGGGAGCCGTGTTTGTTTGTTTTTTTTTTCTGACATAGATTAATCGAAATTTTAGGTAGTGTGCTAGATATTAAATTTCAATACCTGCTGAAAATAGCATCATATTCCTTGAAAACCATCAGTAAAATTGAAAAAGATACTCGGCAAAAGAATCTGTCATTTTATACGATTCTAATGTTCCTTTCAATGCATAGGAAACAGGAAAAGAGACCAGCGGAAATTTATAGAATTTTATTTAGTCAAAATATTGCATCCGTTTTGGGCTTAGGCGGAAAGATGAATGATTGCATTCACCTGCCGGGTAATCTAAAAATTAAGAAATAATAAAAAATAACGATATTTTTTTTTTGAACGATGATTCTACAATTGATGAATTACCCCCCCCCCCCTTCCTTTCCACCCTCCCCCTTCATTCCTGGAAAAAATCCTTTCTCATTACCTTCCCTTACCGTCCCTTCATCAATTGTAGAATCATCGTTTCAAAAAAAAAAAATATTAATATATGCCTGACCGCATTTCAAGGTCATGACTAAAGTCACGAGTTTGGAAAAAATAACGAGATTTGAGTTCTCTTATAACCTGTGATGGATCGATCACTTTAACTCATTTGACAGTATCGTAAACAACTTTGCTGACTAAAGCTGTTACGTGTACGTCTAGTGACCAGCGTCGAAGAAGTCCTTGCTCTAGAATCCGATCATATTGAATAGGGGTAAAGTAACCGGGACGATGTCTAGCTGCTTAATAACGCCAGATAATATCAGCCAAATAAAGGGCAGAAGTTCTATGTGGCCACGGCTCGATGAGAAATCCTCAACAAAAAAGCGAACCTAAAGCTTTTGCTGATAAATTTACTAGAAAATATTTGACAATATTTGACTATGGATTTGCAACTGCGGCCAGAAAACCAAGCATTTCGTTACAAATTAGACTCGATGATGTATGTACAGGCCGGACTCGGTTATCCGGGAATTCGATTAACCGGGGATTCGATTATCCGGGTGAAAAAAAATTATTTTTTTTTTCATCATCACCATTACCGCCATCATCATCATTGTAATCATCAATAAAAAATTGCAAAAAAGGAATTTTATGACTTTAGGGGAGATTGATCAATAATAAAAAAACCCGAATTAATCCACCTAGCGGCGTGACCTAGCCTTTCTACTGCCACAATAATCATTATTTAATTTCTCAGGAACATCTATGTATAATTAACTTGACTATATTTTTAAATATCCGTTCCGTATTCCTGAAAATCCTTATTTGCCAGTAAAATTACCAACGTATTGCGTAGAATAATTAAATTTTCTTTCCTTGGGTGCGTAAATACTTGTAATACCTTATTTAGTTTTATAATCGGTCGGCCTTAACTTTCGGGCTTCAGAGCCACATACGAAACTTGTTTTGAATTGACAATATGAAATATGTGGTTATAACAGATTTTTTGATAATTAATTAATACCATGCGTTCAAAAGTGAGCATCTTTGAAAAACACGAGTTCAGAAAAATTATTATTATACTTCGCTTTTGAAGACAAAGGATATCGACAACAAAATGATTAATCTCAAAATTTTACTATTAGTTTGCTTGGCTTCAATTTTGCAATATATTTGAATTAGAAAAAATAACTGAATAGAGCATTAGATATGAAAAAGAGAAATTGAACTTTTTCTTAGCTGGCGCTCCTTCAGATAATTATTTTGCATGAAAATTAAAACTTAAGCTTCTTTTGAATGTACTTTCATGAAAAGATAGTCATTAGCTTGATCGCATCGTTTTTACAATGTTAGAGGGTTAGGAAAACAAGATGAGGTCGAAAAATAGTGCAAGCTGCGCCTTAAACATGCTTGAGAATGGGAAATATGATCGATATGATTTCCAGTGCTTGTCATTTTTGATTTATTTGTTCAAACATGATACATGACATAAGACATCTGTCCTTTAAAATGTCATTAACGAAAACAAATCCTAAAAAATTACTACCGTGCAAAGTTTACTTCCTATTTTTCATATAACATTTCTAAGCTCCAGTATCTATTGATTAAAAAGAGCGTCTATTGATGCGTAAAATTTGTTTGAAATTTGTATAAATTTATTTGGAAAACTCATTAGTATTTTTAATCCTATACACCACTATACCTACATGCTTAAATTAACTGCTTCTTTTCGCTGTTTGCTTTTCGTGTACAATTGTGAGTAACAGCAAGTGAACAAAATGACAATTGAAATCTGAAATCAAAGAAAAGAAATAGCTTTTCGATTAAATCCCACTATTTAATATTTATTTGCAACAGATACGTAGTTCGTCTACGACGTGCAGGCTTCATCAGTGTCTTATTTCAAAGCGTATACGTATTTGTCACAAATAAATATTAAATTGTGGAATTTAGTCGGTAAAAGTTTTTTCTTTTCTTTGATTTCAAATTTCGTATTCCACTAAGAGGCTTCAAAAACTTCAGACAATTGATTCACAAAAGTGAGAAACATCTTTTCTTGAATTTCAATGCAAATTTAAAAATTGCAAATTGTCATCCCAAATAACAATTTGAGTTTTATTACACTCCTATGATGGCATTCAAGACCAAAATTGGTCATGAAAACCACCACAAGAGTACAATCAAACTCACATTGTTGCTTGGGACCACATACACACACATACATATATACATACATACATATATACATACATACATACATACATACATACATACATACATACATACATACATACATACATACATACACACATACATCACACACATTGACTACAATCAACATTTGTTTTGATTTCACGCGTTTTAACGGTTTAATATACGGTGCTTAAGTGTTAAAGTTTAAATAACTTTTGAATGAACCGTCCGATTTTTAATAACTCGGTTTCATTTGATAGATCTCAGCAGTAATTTTCAAATAATAATAAAATGTGTGATGTTTTTCATTGAATTAATGTTTATATGTTTCAAAAATATGTTTTAAATACTATTTTTTCACATTTCTTTATGTAACTTTCAAACTACAAGCCCAATCGTCATGAAATTTGGAAGTTAAGGGTTTGCAAGGCTCCTCTTTCATATGCAATCAATTTTGTTCAAATCGGTTAAGCGACCTATGAGATAATGAAGTCCCATATTTTTCATATTTTTATACATAACTTTTGAACTAAAAATCCGATCGGTATGAAATTCAATAGCGACCAATGGGACACCTAGACCTTTCATTTGACACTAAGAACATTAAAATCGGTCCAGCCATCTCCGAGAAAAGTGAGTGAGATTAAAAGCGTCACATACACACACACACATACACACACACACACACACACACACACACACACACACACACACACATACATACACACACACAGAAAATGCTCAGTTTTCGAAACTAAGTCGAATGGTATATGACATTCGGCCCGCAGGACCTTCTTTCCATTTCCGGTTTTCCAAGTGATTTCTATACCTTTATACTATATATTTATATAGTAGAAAGGCAAAACGTTTATAATACCTAAATATTGAGGAACATAACATACAAAAAATAATATGGCACCAAAAAAAATTATCAGTGGAAAAAATCGTAAGAAAGGAATTTTCTGACTTTTGGGAAGATAGATCAATAATAAATAAAACATTTTTGATACCTAAAAGTCAAAAAACTTGACTTGCCTAAAAATTGTTTGTACCAAAAATGACGATTCGATTATCCGGGTGATTCGATTATCCGGGCTGAAAATCAAAATTGTCACCCGGATAATCGAGTCCGGGCTGTATTAGGACGAGTACCTGAAAAAAAACATTCGGCCACAGATCAAGGCACACAAAAATCCAGACTTCAGTGAAATGTCTCTTTAGGAGTTCCACAAGGTTGTCATCAGGGCTCTTTTCTTTCCATCCTGTAGGTAAACAACATCTCCTTTCTTCTTAATTCAATACGTGTTCTTACATACGAAGAAGACATAGGGTATGTTGCTACATCGTCGTAATTGCCTATTCCCGTCCTATCAAACACAAATTATTGAAAATATCAGCATTTTTATGACACACAATGCAAAACTAGTTATTCCCTAATATTTTAGTTAGTTGTCTATCATACGCGATCAATCAAAATGAGCTGAGATCTATTTAAATGCTCTTTATCATTAAAAAAGTCCTACTAGCCAAATTTCCTACGTTTCTTCGTGCGACGAAGAAGACAATGTCGACTAATCCTTTTAATTTCCGTCATTCATAAATGAAAATAACTCACGCAAGGCATTGTCGTTATTCTACAGCCACGAAAACTTGCCTGACGTGCAGACATTTTGTAGAATAACATTTGTCATGCTGTCCTACACAAATACATGCGCGTTAGCTTCATAAACATTGTTGTGATTTTTAGTTCGGACGATGAAAAATTTTGATGGACGGATTTTAAAACGGTACGACGAATTTTAGAAATAAAGTCAGTTGCGTAATTTCAATAATATGCTTTAATATTCGCTTTTCAGTGATTTCAAAGTTCACGGATCGGAAGGTAAGTGTGTTTTAGTCAAATCAGCACAAGAACTTTTGGAGTATTCATTAAATCCATCCAACAAATGATGAAAATTAGAATGGCTTTACTTATTACGACGGGAATTAGAAAAAACCCTACGTCATGGAAACTAATGCAGAAAACTTCGAAATATTCCAGATAGAATCAATGAATTTTACACATGGTGCAATAAAAGCTTATTCCAACTGGACATCAAAATGTAATTTAATTGAATGCAGCAGGAAAATACAAGCAAAGTTACTGTCTCAAATCCGTAGAGGACTACCGGTCTGATTAGCGTTTTGTACATCGTCAAGTTTGTGCGGCGGCGTATGCTTCTTGGTCGAAGCGTCTTGCGGAGGGAAAAGTAGGTTCCACTTCCGGCCTGAATGCCTCGTTGAATCTCCTTACTCGTATTATTATCGGCGGTGACCAGAGATCGTTATCAATTATCACTGTTCGTAAAATGCGAACGTTATTTTCTCTGGAGCATCTTCCTAGCATATAGTTGATTTTCGACGCATTGATTTGTAGCCCAATTCCCCTAGCTTCCATTTTTACTCTGGCCTAGATTGGCTCCGTCATCCCAAGATTTCTGTTAATGATGTCGTGGCCGTTTGCGAAGGCTAGGAGATAGCAACTCTTGCTGAAGCTCGTTTCTCTCGTTTCGATGCCCGCTCGCCGGGTCACACCATTAAAAGCGATATTGAATAACATACAGAACAGTCCATCTCCCTGCCGCAACCCTCTACGCGATCGTATGCTGCCCTAAAATCCACGAAAATATTATGCGTGGACACGGATTTGTCGGAGAGTCAAAATTTAAACCGTAGTAGTAGCACGGGCCCCGATAAAGCTCGCTTAATTCTGTCTTACGAATTTTCTTGCTATTGGAGATAGACCAAACACTTTCCATAAAAGACCATAAGTCTTAACCGCGTACAGTCAGATATAAGTAAAAAAGAGAAAACACCCGGTGGGGGTAGAATCACAAACTTGTCGCAGCGACGTCCGGCAACAGACTGCCTGTTTCTCTTGCACTGACTGAGTAGCTAATAGTCTGCCCAGCAAACATTTTCGTACGTATATCAAAGTAACAAATATGAAATATGTACCGATATATATCTAGAAAAATCGTATTCAATGCACGAAATCAGCATATCCGTACTATTTTGGAGGCGATATACATACTGCAGATTATTTGCAAATAATACACATTCATAAGAATTTGTATACGATGAGATCCGACTCAACATGATTAATTATGTAATGCTATACAATTCTAGGATAAAAATTGCATGTAAATCAATTGCCATCATTTTGTACGATTAAATATAAACTAGGGTGAGTGTTGGATTAAGCTGTATGTAGGATTTCGATTTTCGTTTAGCGATATTTAAGATTATTTTCATACATTAATATATGAGTTGTGGTTTGCTGGGTATCTTCTCGGCGGCAGAAACAAAAAGCAATCATACAAAAATAATTATTGTCGCCGAAGCGAGTGTGCGGTGTGTATGTGCAATGATAGAATTAGGAGAATAAAAACAAAACTAGGTATTAGACCACCTAACATAAGGGTGCGGCGGTAGTTTAGTCAGAAAAACATTTGGATGCAAACTGAAAGAGCGTGGGTGCGAGTTCCACCTGCCGTTGGACAACAAAGTTTATGTATGGTCTATACACCGAAATTTTCCAACTCACCCAATTAATCATTCTTCGCATCAGACACTTCCTCCCTTTCCAAAAAGGAGTTTACGCCATGACCGCGTATAGTCATATAGAAGTAAAAAAGTCATAGTATAACTTACGATTCGTAGCTTCGTGTGAAGGTATCGGCCTCCATTATGGTAAACTCGGGACTCTTGGGCGGTGATATATTACCATAAAATACTAAAAGAACAGCCCGAAGAATTCGCCTGCATCAAGATTATCGTTCACCTCGTGCTAGAAAGCAACCAACTCGAATACTGAAGCAGAATATAGTGGCCAAAAACTACTCGGACGATCCAAAAAGATTCGCACAGAATCTCTGGAGTTCCTCGCATTGGAATCGTGTAGAGGAATTCTGCATTAGATTCGTACGGAATGCTTTGCTTATAGAGCCATTGTATGAGAATCCACGAGGTGAATCCTCAGGATACTTATAACTCGGTAAAGCGAAATAACATTATATCAGCGAAAGTCACCGGTAAAGAGGGTTTTACTATGAAATAGGAATCCTCGGGATTCTGAAAGCCAGAATCCAGTATTTGTTAGTAAGAGTATACTCCGAAGTTTTACAACAAGGTTCTGACCAAGTAAGCATTTGACAACTACTCTGTAAATGGAAAAAATATGGAATAGAAGAGCGCGTTTAATATCAGTGCTAAAAACGAAAATATTCCTTGGTGGATTAACATCGATTTTCACAAACCTTTTGGACTATTGTAGGACAAAAGTAACATAATAATTTCGAACATATTTCTGATAAATAATTGTTTATTAATGTCAGGGAATCAAAATATTATTGTTCATACGCAGATATAACCGACAAAAACCAAGAGCGATAAACCAGTTATAAAACAAACATTCGTAGCAACCAGAATATATCACGATAACAAAATAATAGGACAAATGAATGTCCCTTCACACCAGTAAGCAGGACAACTTTCAATGAGAATATATTTTGATATACACTCGCGCTTGTTGTTGGTGATGCAGGTACACAATAAAATATGTCTTTGTCGTCAGTCGGCTGGTTAAAGACAATACTTTATCAGCAACTTGAACAAAAGGGACAAACATCAAAAACCTTAAGAAAAAGACCAGCTTGCTTTGATCTAAAGTCTGGCGTACAAATTGCATTGTTTTTGTTGCGTACAATACGTATTGCAAACAGCAATGTGTCTTTTTCGCAGGCAACAACGTAGTTGTCATGCAACATCTTTATCCACGATAAACAGCTACGATAACTTTGTCTTTGTCCTAACTACCATGCCATAGTGACAAATTTTCATCATACATTGTCGCAACATTTTGAAGTAGGGACCATATCTTTGTCTCTTGTGCGTTCGTGATTATTGATTCCCTGATTACTGTAGTGTTCAATATTTATAACCCTTAGCACATTCTTGTAGATTGCCGGGTGTAGTTGTTGGTGGATCTGAAAACTGGACACCTGACGCAGTTTAATAAATTAAGCTACATCCAAAATTTTTACTATTGGATAATTTTATTTAAAATACTTCTAATTTATATGGTAAATTTTTCCGCAAAAAAAATGCTAAAGTATGGTATATTCTTTCAACATTTTTGCCGAAATTTTCGTAATAATTTGACAAGACAAGATTTCGGCAGTTGTAAAATTGATTACAGAATATCCCAGTAAAAGAAAAAACTGACATTCTCGGTTTGACAGTTGTTGAATTTATAAATCACACCGAATTCGGTAAAATTTTTCCGGATTTTCAACAGCTGAACGTTCGGTAAAATATTTTATGATACCAATCGTTATACTAAAGATCCGTAAACGTCAATATGCACCACCGAAATTTTTACCGAAAGTTCAGCTATTGAAAGTTCGGTAAATTTTACCGAATTTTTTAAGTGTGTACGATATCTCGCTAATATAATCTTTTACTGAGATTATTGCCGAGACCTCAGTTATTAATATTTAGGTCATTTGTTTCAGCATATTCAGTGATAAAATCTAAGTGTGTTTACGTTTAAAAGACAGTTTTATCGCGGAACATCAGTTTCGCATTCATCTCAACAGCCAAACACTATTAAATACGACAGAAGCTCCTTACAACGCCAAATGAATGATGAATGAGATTTTCTAATAGTTTCAACACTCTAAAAGCTCAAAATTTATGTCGGCAAATGATACGAAACAAGTTCATGATCAATGTACGAGACTAAGATTTAGACTTGTAAACATCAATATTAGTATACGTCAAATGTTGTCTGGCTTATCTCTTCTGAAAACACAATCATTAGGGATTAGCACAATGCTTTCGTTTTCATTCAACCGAAGCTTGTGCCGTCCCTCCCAGGCCTTACTATCTCCCACAGTAAAGTGAATCAAAACTTTCGCTTTTCTCGTTAATTTATTCAGAAACGATATAAATATTACATAGCCCATCAACGACCGATTGGTTTAATTTGTGCACTCCCCAAAAAGCACCCAGCAGTGAGTGGAGGATCGATGCAAGTCGCAAAGGAAGCATCGACGAAAACGACGACAGGCAAACAATTAAAGGTTAGTTAGCTGTCCGCTTGTTTTGGGGCCTTGTTTTGCCGTAGGTAGGTACCACTTTTCTTCTTTCACTGCCGTGTTGATTCATTCAGCAGTGTCGAATGAATCAGCGAAAGTCACCGAGGAATGTGGAAATCAGCAAAGTTCAAACTCATTTAACGTGCGTGGTGTGCCCGGCCGTGCTGTGAATGGGGCTAAAGGTGAAACTGCTTCGTCGCGTGCTGGTGATAATTGAGTAAACCGTGGCTCCAGCCACGCTAATGTCCTTTAACTTTGTTTGCTAGAACATATCATCTGTTATCTGACTTTATAGTATTGTGCTCCAAACTTGCTGGATAAATATTTGCATTTTAAAGGGTGTCCAATTACCCATGGGGTATTTTCTCTTGAAAATTTGGATAGAATTAGTTTAGAGTGTATTGTTTACACTCTATTTTTATCGCGGCCAGTTTTTCGAAAATTGGAAAAAACGGCGTCACCCGAAAAGCAACGTTTGTGCCAATATTCAAAGGATGTATTGGAGTGGTACGAAGCCAACGGAGTCAATTTCGTACCCAAGGACATGAACGTCTCCAATGCACCGGAACTAAGGCCCATCGAAAAATACTAGGCTATTATGAAGCAGGCACTACGAAAGCATCCCAAGGAGGTCAAGTCTGAGGAAGACATGAAGAAAAAGTGGTGGTATGGTGTTGAAGTTGAATGAAACAAATATGCGAACAGCTTACTAATGGGTTATATTTTGTTTGAAAGTTTGAAAAGGATCAGTCAATTAGGTAATTTTCTACAGCATTTCTTCCGTGGTGCAATTTGATGTGGGACACCCTTTACAAGCAAATTCGCCTCTTTAGTCATCATGCTAATCAAAATCAAATAGCGATGCCGTTAAATGATTGTCCGACCTACACCGAGAGTTTGTCAATAACTGATACATGAACGTCATCACAGTTTCAGATCTTTGTAAAACGTACACGGCACATGAGGTGAGTGCCCGTTTGACAACTGATCGTGTCTTCCGTATTTGTAAGATGTTTAAATTACACTCACCTACCTACGGCTACCAAGTCATGGGTTTCGCAAATGGCTATAAATATGCATTTTTCATGACGACCAACCGCGAAGAATGATACCTATCTGCAAAAAGTTACAGCGCAGCCGACGTACTTAAGTAAAGTGAGACAAAACATCGTACGGTTCTCTCGGTGAGATAAGTAGGAATTACATGTGGACGAAGCACAAAGTGGCTTGCCTATTTATTTAATTCATATTTTTTTCTCCTAAAACATTTCAACAGTTTATCTAAATCTTTTATTAAATGACTGCATCGACCATCTGAAATCCATAGGAAAATAATTTCTTCCATCATTAGGTGGATTAAGTCACGTTTTATTTAATCATCAAAAAGCCATTATCGTTAAAGTCAAATTTGCCACGCCACCATCCTTTGTCTGGTGCTTTGCAAAAGGCGCTGACCTGCCGAAGCAATCGCGTCATACCTGTACGTCTACATATCCATATCTATATCAAGTTAGTATAACAGAGAAAATTTCTCCGGCCAGTTCATTTCATTTCATTCGTTTGAACTTGTTACAGCCGCCGCCGCTGCCGCCATTCAGCCGAAGACTTCGCAAAAGTGGAAGCCAACTGAAGGTCGAACGCGCTGCAACTAGGCCATAACTTGCCGCCGTGCCCCATCAGCAGCACGGACGGGCGCGTTATCAAGCGTGGGAACTATGCATAAACTTTCTTGCCTTCTTTTTTCTTTCTGCGGGGGGTCTACCTACCCGCCGATTTTCCACCCACAATCGCTTACAATCATCGGCCACAAGTGCTCTGTGAGTACACTATTATTTGTTGGGCTGGGCATGCAACCGGTGCAATCGCGATGTATACTTACATTTACCAATGCACGTTGCTATATTTACAACCGTGGCGGTGATTTAATTATCCCCTTTCATATCTTCATCGGATTGTATGAGTGCAGGTTTTGTGGTGCTTTTCAGCGACAGCCTTGACAGTGACTTGCGGCAGCCATGCTCTACCTACAACAATGTTGATTTTCCACACCAAAAGCGAAAACTGGGAATCACGCTTATTTATAGGTTTTTACAAGCGTTTACGGTACAAAAAAGTAAAAACATTGATGTTAGTTTTTTTTATAAATTTCATTTATCGGAAGCAACTAATTTAACTAAGCGTGAACTAATCATTCCGACGAAGCGACAAATTGCAATTTTACGCCTGAAATGGACGAACAAAATGGTAAACTAATTATCTCATCCGCAGTGCAGTATAAGCTGTGCTTGGAGCGTTCTGAATATACCTACCGAGGTGAATGCATCTTGCATGGTATGGTACTGTTCGAATATATACGCATGATTAAACCTATATTCTTTATTCAGATTTGACAATATTTAGAAAAATATTTTTAATGATAATAAGACAATATTTATAGATTTCAAAGCAGCATACGATACAGTCAATCGAGACCAGCTATCGCAGATAATGCGCCAACGCGGTTTTCCGGACCAACTTTTATGACTGATCAGAGCTATATTGTATCGAGCGATGCGTTTCGTGTGCATCTTGGGAACACTCTTGAGTCCCTTCGAGACACGGCTTATCCTGCATGTTGTTCAACATCGCTCTTGAGGGGGTGATCCGACGAACCGGCATCAAAACGAGAGGCACAATGTTCACCAAGGATAGCCAACTCATATTTAGGCTTTCTACGCCAGACTGAAAGCGGAGTCTAGCAGGTTTAAGCTAAAAATAATATGGTTTACCCTATTCCTCCGTACGTTCACTCTATTCCGATTCACTCGTTTTCCGAAGAAAAACGTGACAAAACTCTCCTTGCGGTTGTATCAAATAAAGACACCTAATGTTTCCATGTTTTGGCAAATGCAACGAAGGCCCGATCACAGTCTCAATTTCGTCAATTCTCAATCACATTTAATTTTATAACTTGAAACTTTTTTACTAGTATAAAACTATAAGTATATCTTGGACCTTCTTAAAACTACTGCAATTCCATTCAGTATTTTTTACTGTATTTTGACTATCTATTTTGAATTGCAGTTAGGTTACAAAGGATCAAAATGCAATTTATTATTATAGAATTATTGCAGGCTGAATGCATTAATTAAATAATTAAGCCGGTTAATTAGAATGCATAGAAGTACTGTGAAATGAAAAATACGTGTCAGCTACATTCGACTTTGTTAACACGGTTACATCAATCTAAGCTTAATTAATGTCTCTGTCTATAGCTTCTAAACATTCATCGGAAAAATACCGGTTTCAAAAATTGCTCTCAATCATTAGCTCGCAGACACAATGAATGAACCACCGTCATCGCCAGCACCCGGTCAACCCACTTCAAGGCGCAATTCGTATTCATAAAACAGAAAAAAACACGTCGCTTCTAGGCTAAAAATACATGCATGTAAGCGAAAGAATTGAAGCACTTTTTGCCATCAACGTCACCGTCCCCGGATATCTGGCATCGTACTGAGAGCGTTATTCGGTAGATATTTATTAGCCAACAAACTAAACCAAGCGTAATAAAAAATGACACAAAACCCAAACGAATAATTTTGTGAACACTGCCGATGATATCACATTTCTTTCGCGAGTTTAAAAAAACATTGCCGGTAGTTGTTTTCTGGTTGTTACTCAACATGCTTGCAATTAGGAGACGGAAACCAAGGTTCACAGCTGTTCTCTATTCTTTTTCCTAATAATATGAGCCGACTATGTACATTTCAATGCATGAATCTAATAACTATAACAAAAATATGTATTTACAAAACTGTTTTTGCATTTCCTTCTCTTCAGCTATTACAAAATCTCGGCAAAGTGGATCGAACTGCAGATGAGATTTTTGATGAACATCTCACCAACTTCACCCGACAGCAGAACAGTGCCACCAGACTACAGAAAGAATTCAACAACTATATCAGATGTGTGCGAGGTTAGTTTTTGTTTTTGCAGATCTCTGTCCCATAGTTGAGCGTCTATTTTCATGCTCGTTTTCTGTATTTTCCAGCCGTTCAGAGTGCCTCCAAAAGCCTGATGGATGCCATAAACGAAGTGTACGAAAGCCAATGGACCGGCTCGGAGGCCCTGTACGCGCAGACCAACTCCGTTGAGGTACTATTCCAGGACTTTTCGCACAAACTCGGTGACCAAGTGCTCATACCGCTCAATACGTACACTGCGCAGTTTCCAGAGATGAGGGTGAGTTTGCTCAACCAGTGAAAGTTCTAATTTGTGCGATAGTTTACCCCTCTAACTTTGTTTAACAGAAAAAGATCGACAAGAGGGGTCGTAAGCTGGTGGACTACGATAGTCAACGACACTCCTTCCAGAGCCTGCAAGCTAATGCTGCCAAACGCAAGGATGATGTTAAGGTAAGCTCCGGCTATTCAGGAGCAACATTTGTTTCTGTAACCAACCTTCAATTGTCTATCTTTTTCTAGATCACCAAGGGACGCGAACAGCTAGAGGAAGCGAAGCGTACCTACGAAGTGCTTAACACTGAACTGCACGACGAACTGCCAGCGCTGCACGATTCCCGAATACTGTTTTTGGTGACGAATTTGCAAACACTGTTCGCCTCCGAGCAACAGTTTCACAGCGAAACGGCCAAGGTGTACGCCGAACTGGAAGCGATCGTCGATAAACTGGCCACCGAATCGCAGCGAGGTTCATACACGCTCAAGAAGATTACTGGTAAGTTAGGCAGGGTGTCTACTTACTCTGTTTCGAGAAAAGAATTCGTTGAGTTAACTAGGTCTTTTTCAGGATTGAATAACAAAATCCAAATTTCTTTTAAATAGGGGCAAGACTTTATATCAGACAATTTGCCGGGAAGAATATTAAGATAGGGCGATGTCCGTTGCATTACAATACTAAATTTACATACTCAGTCTATGGCTGTCTATCTTCAGTCTTCCCTCACCTTTTGGGTCTTCTTTCTTTGGGTTAGCTACCTAGCTTTCTGGGCACCTCTACGTCTGATCTCAACAGGATTCAAACACGAACACAAACCTGTTGTCCGGCGTTCACACAACAGGTTCCGCCTATTATATCTTGCCAACTTTAGCGACTCTCTGGATGCTGGGTTAACCGTACCTCATGGTTCACCCTTCTCCTCCATACACCGTTCGCACATACCCCGGTAAAGATAGTCCTAACTCGTAAGCATACAACATTCAAAAAAGACCACTGCTTGACCCCGTCAAGTATTATACACGTCTCGTGCCAGTAGAGAACAACGTTTTATGTCATGATACACTTAGTACGGCGGTGAAGCTTACCATCCGTAGTGTCTTGTGGAGTCCTTAGTAAACACGACTCCCGGCAAGAATATGTCTGCGTATTTTTCTGCTGGAATTGCTATATGATGTCTGAATATCTTATACCGCGTTCTTGAACAGAAGGCAGGAATCACCCTGTTGAAGTTCCCTTGTGTTTTTAAGGCAGTTTCTTAATATTGTCCTATACTATATATCATCCATCGTAGTCGTGACCTGTAATTTCAGCTTCCCTGGATAGCCGTTTTCATCCATTATTTTACATGGCTCTTCACACGATGTCATCTTTTTATTGTGTTATTAGCTGAGTGCCCGATGTTACTCGGAGCATCTGTTGTCGTACACATCATGTATAATGTAAGACACAAAACCCCTTTTCATCGTCTGTGCCCCCTTATCAACTCCTTTCTTTTGTCTCACACCGATTTATACATCTGTTTTCGTCCCGGAAATTCCCATTATGAGGAAACAACAAACAAGATTCGTGTGATACTTTTTCCCAGTCAGCTCCCCTTTTCGTCAGCAGTTACTTATACATCCGTTTTCTCCCCGAAAATTCCTATAAATATTCCTAAATCCTATGAAAGATAAACAAAACCTTTTTTGGTTATTTTTACCTCCCTCACCCCTTTCCCTCTTATCTCCTAGTCACTTGTATAACTGCTGTCGACTTGTATAATGCAAGAGAAACGCAATCATTTTTACATATTTGGATCTCACCATTTGTAAGAAACCAGCCTCTCCTCTTTTATCAAGCCCCCTGTGCTGACTCCGACATTCTTGCAATGCGTCCAGTCTACCAAAGGTAATGGTTTGTTCACTTTCTCCACGTTTCGTCTTCGTCAGAAACTCTATAGTCCTCACATAGAATTCGTGTGAAAAAATTCTTCAGAAGATTTAGAATGCCTTCTTATGGAACCAGGATTCTTGTATGAGAACTGAAATCCCCGGGTTATCAATAAATCGCTAAAAGAATCGCCTTTACTATGAAATAGGAATCCGCGGGATTTTAAAGGCAGGAAAGCTGGAGTGGTCGTAAGGGCGGCCGAATTACTCGACCGGAGTCCAAAGTAACCAGAATTATCTATCATAACGAGTCTGTATTTTTTGTAGATGTCATTGTCATAAACTCATCTACCACTTCGATTGCCTAACCGTAAATCCGAATTCCAGATAGAAAGACGAAATGTATCTCCTTGGAGTCTCTTCCTGTATCGTCCCAAAATTGCGTACCACAATATCAATGTCGTTTGCGAATCCGTACAGTTGGACTAATTTACGCAACATCGTACCACTTGTGTCTATCCCGCCCTTCTGATGACACCATCTAACACAATACACAATATTATAAGGTAGGCACGAAAGCCTGTCCACTTGCCGAGACCCATTTCGAGCTAATTTGAAGAAACTCGAGAGTATCCCCCCAGTACTCGGACAACGCACATTGTTTGGTTTATCGTCGCCTTGATCAATCGCAATCAATCAGCAACCTTCCTCCTTTTCCACTAGCAGCAAAGAACCAGAGGGGCTCAAGCTGTACCTAGAACTTATATGGGCGGCCTAACGGCAGTTGCGCAGAACCTTGGGCATGGCCGAGGAGAAGTCCGTCGTCTGGCATCCTTGCGACGTGGTCGGCCCATCGTAACATCCCGATTTTTGCCAGATGTACGGTTGATATTTCTCCAAGTACTCGTGCTCGTGGTTCATACGCTTGCGTCACTTTTCACCTCCCGTTTGTATTCCGCCAAAAACCGTCCGCAACAACTTCCGCTCCAATGCACGGACTTATAGATCGAAAGCAAACTTACAATCTCAAGCCGTGAAACGGTAGACCACCGATTTCCAGCATGAATTAATGATCTCCAATCTTTCTACTCGTATTGTTCTCGGCGATGGCCAGAGATCCCAAATATATAAACATAACGTCCGCTCAATATTATCTAAAAATTTCTTTGTTATTCGTAATAGGCGGCGACAGATTATTTGAGAACCCTTTAACCTTAAAAGTAGGCAGGGATCAACAGCTTTTTCAGTAACTGCTTCTCCATCTAAATCTTGGCAACCAGTGCTTCACCAGTGTATTTTAGTAAATCGTAAGGTAATTTATGGATACCCGCGGTTTTATTGTTTTATTCTACTCTCCAGTACAGTCTCCATCAAACCGGTCGTTCTTTTGGTTCAGAGCCATCGGAACCTAAGGCTGCTACAGCATTGCTATCCATGGCTGTACGAATGTCCCTCCAATAATCTTCAAGCGTGGTTGAGCCTAGCTGCTCTTCCGTATTTTTTTTTGAAGTTTCTTTATATCCTACGTTTATTAAACGTTCTACAAAAATGCTTCGACGCTCTTCTAGGCGGCCTTACGGCAGTTGGACAGACCCTTTAGCAGTTTTGGCTCGAGCAGCACGTTGCTCACCAGAACTTCGGTCATTGCCAAGCAACAGATAGACGTCGGCATATTCTACAGTTCTTTCGTGACCTTGGCGATCAGCTGCTTTGGATTGATTGTTTGGATAGATCGTTCGTTTGAAACCCACCCAAAAACTTTCTAATAGTCCCCTCGGTATCTTCGGTACAACGTATACCGTCAGCCAGTCTATTTCTTCCAGTGATTTCTTGACCAAGTCGAGGCCAGAGCCGCCCAAAATCCTCCTTCGCGAGAAACTTTTTAATTTCCCACTTTATATTCACGGTAAGCCTCGAAGGAAAGTTCAATGCCTTGCCTCAGCTAGCATTTTCATATGTATAAAAAAAAATCAGCATTACGAACAGATATAAATGCTAAAAAATAGTATTTGATACGCAAAATTGTCATATCCGTATTATTTTGGAGGCAATATACGTGATTAGGCATAATTTTAAGCGTTACGACTATTTAAGTATTTAAATACGACAATATCCGATTAAGCACGACTCGCTTCGTACTGCTATACAATTTTGTGCTGAAAATCGTACGTATATCAGTTATTATCATTATATACGATAGAAAATCAACTTGGTCCCACTTTATCAAGTTTTAGTTACGATTTCGAATTTGAAAAGCGATATTTACGATAATTTCGGTATATTGATATACGAGTTGGTGTTGGTGCTAGCTGGGTGGGCATTCGTCAACCATGCAAGGGCCTTTTTCGGGAATTTGTTTTAGGAGTTATATTTGATGTCTACGTCTACGTCATTGCTTGCCTTGGTGGAGGACGTAAAGTACCCGGTCCCCTGTCAAGTAGGTTTCGTCATCCGTTATGATCACAACGTCGCGCTGTACCGGAAAGATGTTTTTCACCAACATTTACAGCCGCTCCTTCTGGGTGATTGGTGATTCATCGTTTGGTCGGTTGCTCTGACCTCTCGGCCTAAGGCGTGGAACGATAAGGCCTCCGTGCTCTCGGAAGTTGAAGAGGAAGCTTTTCGACTTTTGTTGTCCTTTACAGTTGCGCAGCACTGTATATCGTCGAAGTGCCTCACGATGTCCAGCTTCTGCGCTCCAGGATGGACTACAAAACAACAAGAACGCCTGTTTCCTACATGATTCAAGGGGAAAGGGCACAGGCCGCAAGTATTCACCGGCGACCCCTAGCCGCCATCGAAAGCGCTGGCTACTGCAGGATAAACCACTTATATTTAGGTGCTTGCATTTTCTTAGGTTTACTGACTAATAGGGATTATCCCTTAGCGAACGAGTGGTAGCGAGTAAGGACAGCATATCCCACCCATTCGTGTTTCGAGCACTTGCCATTTACAATTTCAACTATTCGTGATTCGACCATTCGCAGGTAATCTACCTCAATTCGTTTTAGGTTGGAGAATTCTCAGTTCACCCATCTGACATTATACTTTCCAATCATTGCATAGGGCTATGCGGATGGTTTTTCAATTCGTTTCTTAGGTTCTTGTTGCCTTAGTCTCTTATCAGCGAGACAGCGAGAATTCGTCTTTTCTTTAACGTATTCATTTTGAAGATCCCACAACTAACTATACGATCAACTCTCATGGCTCGTGCACTTAGGCTTAGGCGATGAAATACGGAATTTTTTTTCCACATTTTTGTCAGCTTGATTGCCAACCAGCAGAATGCCAGCCAGCATTTTTGCCAGTCATTCTTATTGCCAGCTTGATCTAATTTCACTTGTTTTAGTTTTTTTTAATTGTATCAAAATATTTTCATTAGGTTATTCCAGCTTATTGGTTTCAGATATATTTCAGCAACATTTTGAATTAGTTTAAATTTATTTTAATTTTTTCCAACTTCCAATCGAATTAATAAATTACTATATTTTATTTTATCCGTGGTTTGTACATTTTTTCCTATTGTACGATTTCTTTCGAGTGCCCTAGTATAAGCATGCCAGCGTCGACGTTTCATCAAGTATTGACAAAGTTCATAGAATTTAGAACAAATTAAAGAGATTTTCGAGTAGTCACACACATTTTTACCAAATTTTCCTTCATGATGTCAAAAGTAATAGACTACGCTCCCCCGGTTCCTTAAATGTTTTTAAAAAAATCAAGATTAAGAATCTCCATTACAGATTTCTTCTCGTACAGCTACAAATCACCATTTATATGTAAAAAATAATACCATAACTATTCCCACGTTAACCCTCTCGATTTTCCCACACTTCCATTACAGCTAACTCATCTCCGTCCAGCCAACCACAGTCTCCAGTGAAAGCGAACTTGTCGATTGTAAATAACATTACCAACGGATCTGCCAATACCAACGGACGTAAGTATCATTAGCAACATCAAAAACATATTCGTGCTTCTCAAAAAATCGAAATACGAAATCAGCCATCAGTCAGTGAAATGTCCCTATACCACCACGTCACTAATTTCGTGAAAATTCGGAATCACATTCCAGCTATCGATGTAGAACGTGACTTTCAGTACTTGTCCTACGTTTATTTCTTGACGAAATGAAATTTCTGCTTCAGGCATCATCTTGATGTGGCACTACTTTATTCGTTTCTCTCTGTATTCGTCGTAGTCACTGTCAGCAAAATTTGTTTTAGGATGTATCGTTCTAGTAGCAAAATATTTGCCTAGTATTACTTCAACATGTTAAAGTTGACTTTACGATTCACTGTACACAAGTAAACCTGTCTTCTGATGAACAGTAAGCACGAATGCTTTGCTGCAAGCATGTGAACTATTTGTTACGTTTTTCTACAGCTTTTACGAGTTTGATTTTTTAAATTCTGCAAATCGTTTCCTGTCCGCTTGTTTCAAAATTGCCTGCTTCAACCGTCATCAATCAAATGCGCTAAGGGCTTTATCATTCATTCATTCATTCATTTATTTTAACATTGTCTTGAGATTAGCTGTTTTGCTGTTTTGTTTTGCATACAGAACGCTAGTTTTTAGTATTACGTGACTCTCACCGGCAATTTCCAGTAATTTCATTTCCCGATCCATCAATTATTGTTTAAAAACAAATAGATTTGTTTCTAAATATTAGGAAGAAATATTATTAGGAAGTATTTTTTTTCTAAAAGATATTCTGATCTGGCTCAAATAGTTATGTTCATTTGATGGAAAATTTATAAAATGTGTTTTCACGTACTCTCAGTATCGGTGCTTCTGAAAATTATTCCATTATAATGGATTTCTTGTCCATGAAATGTACATCGCAAGCTTTTGGAATGCATCTAAAACGTAAATTGGGATCTATACAATCATCTAAGAGCATACGCTTCTTTCAAAAACGCTTCTATGATCCCACGAATAACTGTGGATTAGGTCATTCTATGTCAAATTCAAATCGTAAATAATATCATCGTAAACGTACAGTATAAACTTCTTTCTTTCACTTACTGCTATTTACTGGTATTTTCTTCATTTTCAATATTGCTTTTCGTGCACCTTTTTCTCTTGGCTCTCTTACTCTATTAGTTGACGCTTTTTTCCTGTAAATAAAAACGCTAATTATTTTTTTCTTAGTTTGACAATGCTTCTGGTGCGCTTTGTAAATAGTCCGTCGTCCTACGCTAATAGTTCCACATCAGCCTATGTATTATCGAAATGTTTGTGGTTTTTTTTTTCACGTGGACAAAAAGAGGACACCGATTGAACGAAAATAATTTCGGCAAGCAATCAGAAGCATGTGTGTGACATTTTTTGTGTTTTCTCTTTCTTCTTTCCTGTTATCTACTTACAGCCACATCCACTTCGCCATCAATTTCGCCCAGCTCAGAACAGCACATGGACGATTCGGAACCCTCCTACCAGAACACAGATATCGTGAAATCTACCAGTGCTGCTTTGCGATCATCCGCCAACACCACCACTACTACTACTACCACCACCACTACTAATAATAACAATATTGATGTCCCATCGCAACCAGTCGCGCCGCCTAAATCGCCTGTGCCACCCACTAGTGAGAAAGTAACCTCAAACGGTACGGATCACGATCACGATACCAACAGTAGCCATACGCAAAATAACAACGCAGCAGATTCAACCACTAGTCCATCATCTACAACAGCTCCTGTTCCTTCTACTCCTGTTGTTGCTGCTCCCGCTGCTACTACTGTTGCTCCAGTTGCTGATGTTCGGCCTGCTACGTCGCGCTCGCCATCACCCACAACGCCTACTGTTTCTGGCGCTGCCGTGTCGCAATCAAGTAATACTAATGTAAATAAGCTAAAACCTAACCTCGGTCGCTCATTTGAAACTAATACCTTCCATCAACGATACTCTAACATTCGTCAACAGCCTCACGCTCATTTCCATCAGCTATCATCGTCATCCCATCATCCACATTTTCATCATCATCATCAGCATCATCATAATGCCAATACGGGAGACCCTTCGTCCCTTACTTCCACCTCGTCCACGGCATCCTCATCGGAGCAGCATGGCTCCGCCGTCAGTAGGCACTATGACGTGGTACCGTCGAGTCAAGGAGCCCACGAGATCCACCTCTACAGCAATGTTGCTAACAGCGGTTGTACCATTAACAAACTGAATAACATTAACAATAACGTTAACAATAATGGCTCTATCACCACTAGCAATACTAGCACTTACCACAACAATAATAACAGTAAACTGGAAGAACTTTATGATATTCCCGTTGGTAAGTGTGACAAACCAGAGTAGATCAAATGTGAAAATGTAGTTGTCGTAGGTGTTGTAGCTGTTCTAGTGTTTGCATTATCGTTCAGGAATAAAATTCTAAGCTGCAGTTTTTGGATTATGTTTCACAGTTTTACTGCTAAGCTATCTTGCATTTACATGCTCTAGAGCGCCACTTTTTGCACACACTTTTACTCACTAGACACGCACACATACTCACGCTTTCTATTGGTTCTTTTTTTCCATACTTTCACAATAGAAACGTACCTATTCACGTTACGATTGAAGTATCCGAGCGGAATTGAATGTTACTGGGTGAAGGAATGACGCACTAGCTGTTGATTAGGCACACCACATCACACATTATTGTTTCAGATTTTGTTAGGTTTTGCCCAATTTTTTGGGGAAAATGATCTAGATGAACTATATACAAGCCATCCCTAATGATGGTGTGTACTATGTATTTCAAGGACGGGCGAAAACCACATAGGGATCAGGCTCGCTCTTAGCTGATATGGTTACTGTAGTGAACCTTCGTTTATTAATTTTTACCGACTAGTTTTACAGGACATGCCTTTGCATTTGTTATATTTTTTTATTTCCGTTAGACCAATCGTGCTCCACAACCACAATATTTAAAGCCTGGATAAAAGTAAACTTGGACGCATCTATAACACGGGGATAGAGTGTCGTAGAAAGATTCATAAATGCCTGGATTGCAATATATTTATTCAATTTTAAGTTTCAAAGTGTTATTGCATTTCTCTGGTTCTGATAAAATATCAAATTTTTTTCCTAGTTGAACTCATCATACCCTGCCCAGTTGAAGATGCAACTGAATCAGCATGACAGTATGTTTCTTCCACTTTGAACGCATTTCTTTAGAACTGTTGATTGTCTGCTCGCTTCGCCGAAATCGTTGTTTGACAATTGCCCAAAATTTTTCAGTGGGTCGAAACTCCGAACAATTTGGAGGGTTCATCGCTTTTGGCACGAAATCAACATCATTAGCTGCATACCACTCTAGCACCACTTTAGATTGGCGACAGCTAACCAAATCAGGCCAGAATATAACGTCACTCTCATGCTTACGAATGAATGGCAAAACCCGTTTCTTCAAACATTCTTCCATTAATAAACTTGTTGTCACTTTTGAGGAAGTGTTGAAAGGCTCAGTCTTCAGTCCACAGCTACATATTCCTTGACAGATCATGGTCTTCTTTGCGAATTTAGCAGCACACACGAACTTATACTTGCCTGGCACGACGCCACGCCCAGTTGCCAAGTAGAATTTATGACCGGGAAGTTGCTTTAAATCCATTTTCACGCAGGTTTCGTCATCCATTAAAATATATCCGTTGAATTTCGTCAAAACTTGCTCGTACATACGCCTAGCCTAGTGTTTCCTAAATGGGGGTTCGCCCAAAATTCAATTCGCTGCAGAATAGTATAGGGAATTCCGCCAGGGGGTTCGGTAACCATAAAAGGTTAGGAACCACTGGCCTAGCATGCTTTTTAGCTACCAAATTAGGTTTCAAGTGCCGACTCGGATGTTTACTAGCACTGTAAGGCCTATAGCCTTCTCGAGCGAAGATATTCCGCGTGGTTTTATAGTTAGCATCGTATCTTCTAGCCATATCCAGGATTGGCCTTAACGCAATTCAATGTCTTCCCCCTCAGCTTTCGATCCCTAGTTCCTGTTTTCTTAAAAGTTCTTTGCCGCCTTTCCACACCTTGGTTTTCCTTATAACCTTTTAGAACGAACATTACATACTGTTGATTTTGGCATTTTTTGCACTTTCCCCAGCTTTGATCCAGACCACTCCGGACTTTCCAGGTGTTTGTACGGGATTTTTTACGTCATTCGAGTTCCATTCTGTACTGCTCCGCAACGTGGTGGATTATTTTGATGAAACTTGCACTTGCAGTTGTTCTTCATAAACATGTAATCAAAGTTATGTTAAATGGTTCCAGTTGCTACCACAAGACCAAGAGGCGTGCCTGCCGGTGACGCACGAGGGGCGTCCAAATTTACTTTTAACCAGGCTTTAGTAAATTATATAATACTTTTAACTTGTCACACTGATAGGAAGGTTACAAGTCGTAACCGAGACACGTGTATCAAACACTCAAGACACTAGAAAATAATTTTTAATTGTTTGTAATAGTCGCGTTACAATTGAGCGGCTTGGATTTATGCCTGGTGGCTCGTTAAACAATTATTTTTTGAATATTTTTATCCATATTTAACATGTATGGTAACATCATTCCGGTTATTGTTTCCAGTTGCTTGTTGCTTTCTGGTGAATATACGGGGTGCGATGAAATTCTGCGCCTCTAGGAATTTGTCTTTATTTAGGGTATGTTGCTGCTTCGTCGTAATTGCCTATTCCCGTCCTATTCGACACAAATTATTAAAAATATCAGCAATTTTTATGACACACAATGCAAAATTAGTTATTCTCTAATATTTTAGTTTGTTGATTATCATACGCGATCAATCAAAGTGCGCTGAGTTCTCTTTAAATGCTTTTTTCATTAAAGAATTCCTACGTTTTTTCGTGCGACGAAGAAGAAAATGTCGACTAATCGTTTCAATTTCCGTCATTCATAAAATGAAAACAACTCACGCAACGCATTGTCGTTATTTTACAGCCGGGAAAACTTGCATGTCCAGCAGAAATTTTGCAAAATAACATTTGTCATGCCGTCCTACACAAATACATGCGCGCTAGCTTCGTAAACATTATTGTGATTTTTAGTTCGGACGATGAAAAATTTTGATGGACGGATTTTAAAACGGTACAACGAATTTAAGAAATACAGTTAGTTGCGTAATTTCAATAAAATGGTTTACTAATCGGTTTTTAGTGAATTCAAAGTGCACGGATCGGAAAGTTAATGTGTCAAATCAGTCAAATCAACTCAAAAACTTTTGGGGTATTCATTAAATCCACCTAAGAAATGATGAAAATTAGAGTGGCTTACCTTACTACGACGGGAATTAGAGATAAACCCTATTTATTAACATTATCAACAGACCGATTTTATGCCCTAGTGAGATCCAAGTTGATTAAAATTGTTCTAAAATTACGTTTGCTTGCTTCCCTGGACATATTAAAATCAAACCCTTCGGCAACTCTGCTAAATAATCGGAGTAGTCTAACTATGCTAAAGTGGGTCTTGTAATTCGTTCGTCTGGCTTCAATTTGCAGAAATCCATCGTTTCGTAAAAATCTTCGTTGTACTTGTAGTCGGATATTAGTGAGTCTGAGTAAAGCTGGACATTCCATTCTAGCAGTAAGCACGTCAGATACGAAAACAGCACGGGCAACGTTGCGGCGGATAGCTAGCATTGGCTGCGACTAGATTGGCTAGATGAGTTCTCTGCAAGTCATGCAAGCTTGTGGTTTATACGCCTATGCCACTCTCCGCTTTCCGTTTATACTCGGCCAAAAATAGTCCGGAACACCTTTTGTTCAAATATGGCAAGTGGCACGTATGTCTTCCATAAGTAAAGTTACAGTCTCACGTAGCGCATCACGAGCTTTGATCGGCAGCATCAGTTAGTCCAGAAAACCGTTCTCGTGCATTATTTACCTCGCGCTCGACTGTATCGTATGCAGCCTGAAATCCACGAAAATATGATGCATGAGCACGTTGTACTCTCGACATTTCTGGAGGATTTGGCAGATACTGCCTGATACTGCCCTACAAATTCTTTTGATATTGGGGATTGGCGACATAACAAGGTCTGGGACAGAATTGTGTAGGCGGAGTTGAGCAGCGTATTACCGCGGTAAATAAGCAATCAACCGGGTCAATCTTTGTGTAAATGGCACCTACTACATCTTCCATCCACTTCTTCAGTCCCAAATGCTTGAAACTATAAAGCGAAATGTCGTTGCTAGTGGTTCTTTACCATTTTTTGTAGAGTTCTGCCGGGAATCGTTCCGTTCCAGTGGCTCTATCACTCTTCAGCTATCCGATTTCTCGCCGGATCTTTTCGAGATCGGGAAACGAGATGCTGCTATCGCTTGAAGACACGGCCAGATTAACTTCCGTTCCGCTTGCATCCGTTTCTTTCTAGTCTCTACACCTATCAGGTTTCAATGTGTAGCCCTTACGAGATTACTTCATCTTTTCATTCAACTTGCGTGTGTCATTAACCGGAAATAGTTGTTCTAATTCTGCGGGATCTATGTATTCCTTCTGGCGTTTGTTTCCTCAGCAACGTGAATTCCACGCAATGCAATATCCATCCACGTCCAATCGGTCAATAACCGCCCGTGCTTCTGATCACCAGCTGCAAAGCTGATGCACGGCTGGTCGTTACCATACGTGTCGGTCGCCGACTAGGGCGTTCATATCCCTGATGACGAATTTGATGTTCCGTGGGGAATAGCTGTCGTACGTTGTCCTGCTGTTCGCAGATCGCCACCATCTCGTCGTCGGATCTACCTTCATGCGAACAGCACACGCCGACTATTCTGTAATTGAAGAAGTGATCTCAACGAACACTTCCACTTGTTGATCGCTCGTTACAATCCAGTGTTACACTTTCTAGATCTGGCTACACTTGTTCTAACCATCTGGCACAGTGCGCAGCTCTGTGTCTGGTACCTATCGTATCGTAGGCGAGCACAGTTTTCGCAGGGTTGTTGTCTGGCATTCTAACAACATGACCCGCCCTTTGTATTCTTTCAGGCTTACCGATCTTCTGGATACTGGGTTCGCCGAAGAGCTGCGCCAGCTCGTGGTTCATCCTTCTCTGCCGTACACTTTTCTCACATACCCCGTCAAAGATGGTCTTAAGCACACGATGGCCAACAACGGCCAGTGCTTGCAAGTCCCCAACGTTTCGTGCCTGTAGAGGACTTTCGGTCTTGTTAGCATTTTATACATAATACGTCATTAACGGTCCAAACACCTTATAGTGGGATATTGAATAGGAAGCAAGAAAAACCACCGTCTTGTCAAAGACCCATGCGTGTTTGAAAGGGACTTGCTAGAAATGCAGCTTTAAAAACTATGAATTGGTAGCGCTCAGGGACTTGGCATTCGCGACATTTTTGGAAGATCTACCATAACACAAAGATTTAGCCTGTGCTACAAATCTCTTATATTGTCACATGGAATGTTCCGAGTCGAATTTTCTTGGTTGTTCGTAGCTGTTGTATTGAAATGTGTTGTTTTACTAAGACTACACTACCGAATCTTAGCATTCGAGACAAAACTCCTAACATAGAGTGCACACACTCGCTGGGTCAAGAAAACATTGTTCTGCCTTGCAGTAGAATTACCGCTCCTAACCTGAGTAGAGCCGCTCCTAACATAGGAACAGACGCTCAAGGCTTGCAGAGCTATTCGTCGTACCAACACACACCATTGGCATGAGTGCCCCCCTTCCTAACAGCCTACGACCTTGGTGTCCTCCGGGACTGCGAATCTGTCTACTAAAGTTGTTCATATCCTGGCTGGCACCACGAAGAGCTAGGGATAGAAGTAACTATTACTTAAGTGGATGTACCCAGTGGATCCCATATCCAGACAATCATTCAAAAAAATTTGAACGCATAACCTGCTTTTGTATTTTTTGCGTATTCCAAAGAAAAGCTCATGTTTTTATTGTCTTTCTTGTAATTTAGTGTAAAAATAGGTCAATTTGTAGAAAAATGTGAAAATCACCCAGCATCTGTGGCTCGAGCAACACGTTCCTCACCTCAATCCTATGAAACTTTTTGAGAGATTTGTTTAATAGATGAACTATACTGATATGTTGTTTCACTAGATGTAGAGCAATACGCATTGAAAAAGTTACTAATATCTTATGGACTTATTGTAGTGGTAAAAACATTTCATTCTTTTAATTTCATGTGTAAAATATGACTAGCCATTTCATGGCTTATGGACCGTGAAGTTCTATGTTTGCAAATTTTTAATGTTTTGCATGTTTTTCATCAAATTTAAACTCGTTTCTGTATGGCTGCTAATGAATAATTAAGTATTTTTTAAGGAACAGCTTACTTAAATCAAAGCTTAGCTCCGTTTTTACTATGGGTTGCTCTGCGTTCAAAAATACAGTAATTATGGGTTGCAGATGTATAAAAAATATTACAAATGTAATATTTATATGGGTTAGCTATAGAACCTTGCAAGAATTCTTCCGTAAACTGCCAGCGATCTCCTTCATCCAGCCTATTTAAGAAGACATTAGACCTACCCAAAGCGCAATCTTTAGCGTTTGTTAATTTTCATTTTTCTACCTTTACAGGCGCCACTACAACTGACCTACCGCCAGGAGTACTGTATCGGGTGAAGGCTACCTACAAATACGTTCGGGAGGATGTTGATGAGCTTAGCTTTGAAGTCGGTGACACAATCAACGTGATCGAGTACGAGGACCCAGAGGATCAGGTCCGTAGCTGTGCCCGGAAAATTTAACCGGCGTATGAATATTGCTGTATTTCTTATGGTTTCCTTTGCTTTCGCAGGAGGAAGGCTGGCTGATGGGCATCAAGGAAGGAACAAACGATAAGGGCATGTTCCCGGCCAATTTCACGCGGCCGCTGTAAGCTTGACTGAGTGACGATCAAACGGATACCGGCTACTGGAGAGAGTTTGCTTCATTTTAATTTTGAGAACGGTTCGTCCAAACGTGACCCACGTTTGGAATTACAGAGAAAGTTTACGACACGGGCCACAACGCGTTGAAATCATTTTACCGCAAACTATTACGTTCATAACCACACACATCTAAGATTATCAAAGTTTAAACAAAAACACTCGTAAACTGAAATCAGTAACACCCGTGCGTTGTTAATGCGGTTTTCAAAGCTAACGATTGTAGGCGATTGGTAGGGAAACAAACAGATGAAGAAAGAATGACGTGCCTTTTAAATTGTTCATTCAATCATTCAGTAGATAATTAATTACTCTGCCAACCAAGAGGAGCTATGTAAGCATAATTATGTCAGCCATCTCATCCGGATAATACTTTGACTTCCTCTATAATTTCCTTCCGTATCTGTTACTGTTATGTTGTTAACTGTTCGCGATATTGAGCACACAAATATTATATGCTTTCGTTATTAGTACCCTGATTTTATACCACTACCGGCAGTTCTCGAACAAAAGCTTTAATGCATCTCATCAAAATGTTTCCATGGAAAATAATATGTGGAAATGAACTCTTTCTTTCTTTTCGAAAACGCAAACCAAAACCAATATGTAAATAATTCGAAACTACAAATTGTCCGACTCGATTGCACTAAATAAATTAGCTAGCGTTTTGATCTGAGCTGCCGAAAATAGTTCGCTTTAATTGCCAATTTTACAACTATGTAAATAGTCGATATTCACGCTAAGCATACTGTAAAAAACGAAGGCCAAATTGCTTCCATTATTGAAATATCTTCAGCGATAATCTTCCTATCCTTGCAGCACACTACCTATGTGTATGAATAGAGCTAAAAAACCCTTTGAAATAGATAAAATCGGTACAGGCGAATTGGTCAATGCATTTTTATTAGGTGATCAAGACGCATTTTGGTTAAACCTTTCTTCTCCAATCCCCCCAGTAACCCATCTTACCTAGAATGTAAGCAACATGCAAAATGCAAACTAGCCGTGGCATATATTCTGATCAAAGAGATCATTTCATACTGCGATTCTCGAATAATACCGTTTCTTTTTTTTTTCTTTCACTTTGTATGCTATTGTGTAACAATTAAATTTTATACTATATATTACCTATCTGTACACTATTTTTTTGCCCCCGTGTTAGTCAGGCTGCCAAACAACAAAACATTGTTTTATGCCCGTTCCGATTCTAGTTGTAGAAACATAGACACATCCTATTTTTCGAAACCAACACATCTTCCGTATTAAACTGTGCAGCAGTTATGTTATTTTCAAATTAAAATTGTTTTTATTATATTTGATAATTTTATCTTATTTAACAAACAAATAATTTAATAACTTAGTCGAGTAATGATAGTGACGGTGAAGCAACTTGCAGAAATATGCATGATCAACTTATCTTAACACCGAATGCGCACGCTGATCGGACTTGAATTAGAGTGAAAATAATCTAGCATATAATAAAGAAAAACTTTAGATAAAAACGTTGCAAGGAATTGAAACCGGAAAACGGTCCTGGTCATGTTATAAAAACGAAACAGCATGGAACGATCAGGCAACTGTGTTTGTTGAAATAGATGATGAAGAGGTAATATATTTCAGTAAAATTAACAACTAAAATAGTACGCTAAGGATAACGAAAATAAAAACTACAACGTCGATAAAACTTGTGTACAATACTCTTGTTTGTGTTTTGTTCAACATATCTAATGCGTCTAATAAGAACACACATCCTATATTTCGAAATAAGACAGTTTAATCATAATATGTACAATTAAACTGTGAACAATTTGGCCACAGCCTTATTAGTTTCAGTCAACGAATTTGCCAATGTGCGCTAATATGCATAAAGAAAAAAACCTTATAGCTTTTCCGTTAGCGCTCGATGCTAGCAAATTGATAGTCGCATGTAAATTTATATAACAGTTGATTTTATACCTTTGTATTTGTTAATTCTTTAAACATATCTACAGAGATAGTCAAAGCTACTAGACATTTCGGTATTTCAATAACAATCGAAATCTAGCGTTACTTTATAATATCAATTATAACTCAAGTAGGTACAGATTTTACATTGCATATCGGCACAGCTTTACGATTATCCTGCTAGAGGCAATCATGAATATAAGCGAATTATAAATCAGTGCCTGTTACAAAAGACAATTAATGGAATTTCGAAATGGCATTTTAATTAAGTGCCCTTCTAGTAATACACTCCCTACTCAATTATCCGGGGATTCGATTATCCAGGTGAAAAAAAACATTCTTTTTCAATAAATTTATTTTAAATAGATGTGGTTCTGGCTTTTGGTCACGGGTTTCGTGCGAAAATATTTATATTTCGTTTATTGTCGACGTTTCAAAGGATATCCCTTCATCCTCAGGACAGCTATTGATTCACAAAATTTTTAACATAGTTATACAAGTCTAACATTTAACATTTAATATTTTCTTTGTAAATATTTTCTTTGTCAAGTAATTTGTGTCATTTGTGTATATAAAGTTGTCGGTTTCTCTACACTGAAAAAGCAGCACATTTATTTTAAATACAAATTTCATATTTTTCACGTTAGATAATGATTCTAGCATGACAAATACTGATTCACCTCCCTAAAGGTATAAAATTCCTTTCCTATATATTTTTATCAGGGAGTAATGCAGATAATGGTATTAATTTTTGGTTTTCGAATTGTTGCGTGGTATGATTTATAATTCATCATCATCACCATCATCATCAACATTATCACCAGGGTTGATTTGCTCTTTTCACTTCTTTTTTGCTCTTTTGACTACAGCGCCTCAGCCCAACAGAATTCGAAAAAGTGATTTATAGGACAAGTGTAGAGTTACTTATTATCTACAATATTATTGAAGAAAGTATAGTTAAATCTTTTGTATTTTTGGCGTTACAGAGCTGCAATGCCATTGGTAGCAAAAAGAGTGCTCTTTTGGCTACCAGCGGGGTATCAGCCCCATAGCGCCATAAATATAAAAGATAAAACTATACTTTCTTCAACAATATTGTAGATAATAATCAACTCTACAATTGGCCTATTCATCACTGTTTCGAATTTTGTTTGACTGGGACGCTGTAGTCAAAAGAGCAAAAATAAAGTAAAAAGAGCAAATCAAGCCTGCCCCTGTCTATCCTCAATAGCAAGGAATTTCGCAGGGCTGTATCAGGCGGGCTTTATGGGGGCCCGTGCGACTACGAATCAAATTTTTACTCTCCGACAAATCCTTCAGAAATGTCGAGAGTACAACGTGCCCACGCATCATATTTTCGTGGATTTCAGAGCAGCATACGATACCGTTGAATGCGAACAGCTATGGCAGATAATGCACGAGTACGGTTTTCCGGACAAACTGACGCGGCTGATCAAAGCTGCTCTGGAACGAGTGATGTGTTACGTGCGCGTTTCGGGGACACTCTCAAGTCCTTTCGAATCGCGCAGAGGGTTACGGCCAGGGCTGTCCTGCACTCAGTGCACCTATTTTACTTTTTTTAGCTGTAACACCTCAGTCAAACAAAATTCGAAAATGTAATGCATGAGGAATTTATAGAGTCGATAATTATCCATAAGATTGCTGAACTAAGTATTGCTCTATCTTAAGTATTTACGGCGCACTCTCATTTCACACTGGGTGGTGCGCAGAGAGCGCTCTGGGTGCTCTGTCGCCACCGTACAGCATACGCCACCATACAAAGCTGACGATGTACAAAACGCTAATAAGACCGGTAGTCCTCTACGGACTTGAAACAGTAACTTTGCTTACGGAAGTCATGTGTGCACTTGTCATTTTTGAACGAAAGGTGTTGCGGACTATTTTTGGCTATTTTTGGCGGAGTGCAAACGAAAAGCGGAGAGTGGCGTAGGGAGACATATGAATCGCGAGCTACAGGCACTGCTAGGAGAAATTCCCATCGTACACATGGCGAAAGTTGGGAGACTACGGTGGGCCATCCACGTCACAAGGATGCCGGACGACTGTGTAGTGAAATCTGTTCTCTTCAAGAACCCCACCGGCACCAGGAATAGAGGGGCTCAACGTGCACGATGGCTGGACCAGGTTGAAGCCGACTTGCGTGTGTCGAGACGCGCAACGAATTGGTGACGAGTAGCCCAAGACCGAGTACATGAAGAGGAATTCTTGATACGGCAAGAGCCATCCCGGCTCTCGGCTGAATAAGTAAGTACAGACACTACTTATTTGAAAAAATCATAACATTTAAATAGAGGGTCATAGAAAAAAATTGGTGCAAAGAAATTGGAAGTAAATTTTTTCAGCAATTTACAAAAAAGTTGTCTAAACGAATCCGAACGAACTTTTGTTTATAAATACTATAGTATTGCAGTCAGATTTGACGGTCTAAATTCATCGTCTCTTTCATCCTTATCAATCTCACAGATACATACACTCAACCCCCGCTAATATGAAAAACACCTCGTTCAGATTAGGCAAATTCATTTTTAATCTGAATATTTGGTAACTCTATTCACTTTCACATACGCGTAAGGCGCGTACCCTATGACCTTGTTGTTTTGATTTGACGAAAACAAACGTTTTGGAAACCTGTCGAATATGCTAGAATTCTGAACATCCAGTTTGTAGAAGTGGAAATTGGCTCGACAGTATCAACTAGTCTATTTTGAGTGCTGGAGAGAAATAAGTTGCATATGAGCTATATTGCCAAAGCTGCTGAGCAAGAGGAAACGTATGAAGTTTTTTTGCTTTTTTTCAATTGGTCCAGTCAACTTAACCGTCAATTGTGTATGACGCTTGATCAGTTTTTAATGTGAACGCATTCATACCAACGGGGTTCAGATTAAAAATATTCAGATTAAGGAAGGTCATTCCAGCGAGGGTACACGGTATTTCAGATACTTTATGAACGGTGTGTAATATTTTAACAGCCCTTGAGAAAACGGCCTATCTGAAGCGCCCCTCGAAAAGCATTGACATTTAAACGCGATCGGAACGATATTTTTTCGAATGACATTTTTATGAACGAAAGAAAAACGCAATTTCTCGCTTGTCATCTCACCGCTCTCCCGCATGAAGAACAAAGAGAAAACATTGGCATCGATGTTTGTGTGTGAGTACTTTCATATATAGTGAGGCGAGCCCGACAAAAAACATATTACCGAAGTTTGACCCAATCAGAATTACTTGAATCTAATATCACAGACAAACAGACATAACACTCGTTTTCCATTCATCGTACCGATTAAACCGTCATTTCAAATTTGGGCTTAGTTGGGAATGTCTCCGTTTTGGTCAAAGTGGCGCTTTTTGACGAAAGAAGGGGAATTCCCCATAAAAAATACTTGCTACTTCGAGGGATACCCATATTGCTATTTGATATTTGGGAATGTCGATCATAGATGGTGCTAGTGTTCAGGCTAAATGTGAGGTACGATAATTTTTGTTGATTTTTCTTCCAAGAGTTATGTCTGTTTGTCTGTGCTAATATTTTGCTAAATGGCAATTTTTCACTTAAGGATTATCCGTGAGACTATCGTACAGATTTGGACCGAAGGGCTCCAAAATTTTTTGAAATTTTGTACACGGCCATATTTTATGAACAAAAACAATTAAAAAACTAAGTGATTTTTTTACCAGAAAGCTCCAAAAAGATTTCCAAAATTCTCAGGTAAGATTTTTTTTCAACATATTCGTAGAATAGATAACGTTAGTAAATTTTTTGCAACAATTCAGTGGAACCAGTTTTTCCTCAAATTTTTACGACGTACGAAAGCTCCAAAGCAAAATAATAAAACTCATCTTGTTCTCATCATGCAAATATTTTCATGCATACTTATCTGTAATCATCTAGTGGTTAAAATTTAACTGTAACCTTTTTTTCAGAGTTTTTGCCAAAAACTAACAATAACTAATATATTTCTGAAAATTATTTAATATCAAAAACATTACGTCTCTACCATGGTGAGCTTGCTCTATATACAGTTGGATTTCGAATTTGGCAACAAACGCTGTTGCCAAAATCGAAACCGTGCCAAAATCAAGACCCTTTTTTGATATGACAAAATTGAATGTAAATGCGTTAGAAATTGAGTAAATATTATTAATCAACGATTGCAATCATTTTATGCTTGAAATGTCCACCAAGAGCTATCCGTCCGGTGCAAGTAAGTTTTTGGCAATCTGTGGTAAAACGTAGTCCTACGGCAATAAGAATATTATTGTTCGAAACATTCACTCAAAAAAATCGTCACGTCGCATCCACGTGAAAAATCATGTAATATTCTGTACAGCAACTTACGTGAACTGCATGTTCATGTGCAATTTAGCGGGATTGCACGTAAACTGGTTAGTATGAGTGCGAGTTACCAACAATTCAATGTTACAGCTGAATGTTACATGAAAAGTGTGATGGATGAGAATTACATATATTTTCAAGTAAACTTGACGTCCTGATTTTTTTGAGTGTTCTATAACAGTAAACTTTTTTTCATGAACACTGAGGGCATCACTTTTACGTCATTTAAGCATATTTTTGTAAGGGAAATATTTTGTGTTGCCAAAAACGGATACTGTTGTTGCCAAAATCGAGGCATTCCAAAATCGAACCATGCCAAAATCGAAATCCTACTGTACCATGGCCTCTAACTATGTGAGTTGATGCTAAATAACAGTATTTTTTGTTTCAGCAGTAGAATGATAGAATGGGTCGACTTCTGATTAGAACCATTTATTTTGTCCAATCATCTAAAAAAATACCTTTACAGGACTTCAGTTCGATACTCGGTTTGATGTCCGTTGAAATGCATTGAATATACCAGTAACATGAAAAGAGAAAGTTTACCTAATAAATAGTATTTTCGATTTCATATTACCATTACTAAAAATTTTTGTTCTCTAATTATGAGATTTTCAGCCATAATATGACAAGCAATACGCAGAGTAAAAAAAATTAAGCAGTTAATAAATAATTATTCGTTGTACGGTTCGCTGTAAACAGCGCAGCTTTCTTTTCTATCGGGATCGCTTTAGTTCGATTTCCACACGAAGCTGTGTGCGTGCGCGGTGTGAGAGCAAAAAGAGAACAAGAGAGCGATTCCGAAATTTCAGCCATATTGAACAAAAGTTTGGCATTTGAAGTTGAAAGTACGAAAGCATCGGAAATTGGAAGTTGTATTCGCGACGTCTCCGTGTTGAAAATCGTTTTTGCAGCAAATGGCAGAATAAAGGGGCACCCAACCTATGGATTACAACGGAGTTTGCTGGGGCCCCACTCGAGTGCGCTGAGGTGTTTCGGGTTGCGGACGGAATTTCGGCGTTGGCAACAAAAAAGAAAAAGGGTGAAGTGTGAACGAATTTATTTTTTTTGTGTGTTACTCGGTGGGTGAAATAAAGTTGGAACAATTTTCCACGACTGGAAGTCGTTGGGCACATTTGCGGTGCTTCGCATTGTGTTTTTCGAATTCCGGTTCATCGAGGCGGTCCGGTTAAATGGAAGTTTTGTTCCGACGGACAGAAATCCGTGGAGAAGTGCTCAGCGTTGTCAGATTTACGGTGGCGATCAAAACTTTAAATCAATTTCAGTGGAATTTGGAGTGGTTAACGCAGAATTTTACTGTGAAAATATTGGCATTCTAGTTCCACAGTTAGTTTAATTTACAAGCTGAATGGCACTAATTAAATTACGCAATTTTAAAACCAATGCACACGAGATCAACAATTTTCCAAAGGTGAAAATTTGGCAACAGTGATTTATATGATCATCGGATCATCCGCCCGCAACCAGAACAAGTAAAAAATTTCGCGAAGAAAATGATACGGCAAACTGAAATTGTTCTTAAGCTTACAGTGCAACGGCAGTGTCTTTTCCGTGAATAACTTCAGAATAAACGTCCGTTTCAGTGCCTGTTTATCAAATGAAAAGCAATGAAATATGCAGTCTGATGCATCATTCACTAGGATTATTAGTGCAGTGTAGTGTATTGTCACGCAATATAAGTGAAAGAAGAAATACGGTGCCACTTCCTCTCGCGGAGTTTGATTATCTTCTATCATCTGAAACACTCGCAAAATGAGCTTCTTCTCCGCTACATATCTACCTACTACACAGTTGTAGGTGCTTAAGTGATAGGAGAGAAGAATTAGCTTTGTCATCACGTTTACGTCTGGTTGCCTGCTTGCTAGGGTGTCGATATGTGTGTAAATCAGTTCAGCCAGGTTATTGGGAGGTACATCAAACCATCCATCGGTCCCAGTTGCTACGGCATAAGATTTTTTTTACTTCCCTGGTCAAAACCATTAGGACGGAAATTGGTGGAAGAATTCAGCAGATGGATGCACTGATCTCGATTGGATGGAGGATGGCATTTAGGTTTTACTTTTTATGATTATTTCGGGTAATCATTTCTAGTCAAATCTATTAAGATTTCTTTTCGATGCTGTGAAAAGTAATGTTATATTTTCTCTATCTAAAAACTAGTATAATTTACATTGTAATTTCATTGTCCATAATATTATACTAGGCTTTTCAATGTCTAAGCAGCCAGCTTAGACTAACTTTTTGGGTGTTCCTCAAGGTAGTAATGTGGGAACTCTGTTTATGTATTTCTCTGCTGCTGTATGAGAAACTAGTTTACAAGCAGCATCTCCCAATGTTGATTCGCATGGAAAAACATCGAACTTCGATTGACATAGTAAAAATTTATAAATAAGGTATAAGAAGGTAATATTGTAATCCGTCTTAGATATCATTAATCCTACTACATTATATGCCAGGCAATGCCCACGTCGAGAATTAAATCCAAGTTGAAGTTCAGTTCCAAGCCCAAGCCCCATTACAAGAGTCTGTTTGACGTAATACTACGTCGGTCATGGGGTCGTGTCTGGATACAACCCTTTTGATTTTTTAAAGCAATGCTTAAGTTCAGCCAGCACCGTTGGCTTGCACGTATAACATGAGTTTCTTCATCAAGGCATCAAATTGGTAACTGTAACGAAAGGATCGTTCTGTTTGGGAATAGTTGAATCGATGTTTTTCTATGAAAGAATATAATGTGGGTCAAAATCACAATTCGAATGTAACACGCTAATAAATAAGCAATAGCACTTATTCCATTCCACCATTAACACCTTGATGATTTGCAGGGATCTTTTTGTCGAATCGACGACGATGTGATGAGAGTTTTAAATTGGGCAAAACAAATAATCTTGAAAGGGGATTTTCAGCTACGGGAGATAACATATCAAGAAGCCTACGTTGATGTGATACTGGGAAACCCCAACATAATAGATTCCAGCAGTAATTCAAGGACTGATAATTTTGCTAAAAAATTCTCTAAAAATGACCAAAAAGCACATGTTCTACATCCCAACAAGCCTTCTGAAGCTTGGCGTGTCAGAATACACTCGAATGGATCGAATCACTTGATAGAAATACCTCAATAATGATTCTATGGCATTTTAGTTCGATTTTTTGATAGTCTTCGACTCTGCAACTCAAATTCTTCAGCTTACGAATCGAAAAGCAATGCAAAATAATTATCTTGTAACTACAGATAAGATTACTAAGCCGGAAAAATAACGTAAGTCTGACCAATGAATATCAATTAGCATACTAAAAACTAAATGTTGAATGAAAAACTGTTTTCCACGGGTTTCTCCCTACTTCAAATAAAGATAATTGGCTTCGCATTTCAGATCAGATTAATCAGATTGAATTAAAAAAATAACTGTTTAATAAAGGCCAACTCTATCAACTCAAATAATGAGGTGTGCGATAAGATGAGATTTTTGTAATATTAAAATAGATATGGAGGATGTGAAATCTATGTTTATGCAATTGATTCATGTGACACGTATGGAAATGGTAGCCTAATTTTGTTTGAAGTGCCGCAAGTAAATAGTTAACTTGATATAATAAATTAACTGAATGTAGCTCTCGTCAATCAGTTGATACTTGGACACTACAGCTTAATGGACGTAGTTGTGCAAAATGTGCGCATACGAAACCACCTAAAACATTCTTATTCCTGTATTTGAGTGACTACCATGTTCAGTTCAAGAACAGTTTTGCCACAAACCCAATAGAACGTAGTGTCAATTACATTAGGAGCGTGATTTCTTGCACATAAAATCTTTTATTGTCCGTCATCACTCTTCCGAAATATTTCCATTAATAAATTCCGATAATCTCAGACCTTACTAACTACCATTTCCTCACACACCGGAAAACCCTGCCCACTTTCTCCGGCCCGTCGACACCCCGAAACGCGTCGCGTGTATTGTGTACGCACGAACAGTGACGGGAAGACAATTTTCGAGTCAGATCAAGCTTGCTTGAGAATGAAGTAGCAGCAGCAGCAGCAGCAGCACGGCGGACGGCTAGATCCACACACGACACGGTCTGTTCTCTCCGGCTCCGGCAGTCTAGGCGCTGTGCTGCTCTCCGTGTTGCCATCATCAGCCAGCCAGCCCATCAAACCTAGCCAACGTGACGCTCTTCGCTGCTCGCGAAACGGTCACCCTTCCGAAGCTCTTTTTCTCTTTCGCTTGAACCATCGGTGTTCCAGGATGAGTGATGGCTGCTTTAGACAACCTGCCAGGATATTATTGTTTTCCAGTGCACAATGGACAATAGTGGGTGCATTTCCATGTCCCAAGAACTGTTGTGTGTACACTTTCGATGGAAGCGGTGAGGTTTGTTAGTGACACGACCGTAAATTAGAAATATTTTCGAAAGTGAAAAGTCTAGTTTCTTAGTGGCTTGTGTGAAAATTTTGGGAGCGGCAGGAAGAAATTACAGAAGAGAATCTCGTAGGGAGCCGAATGTCAGTGGAACCGTGCGAAATGTGAATGTGTGAGAGAAGTGAAGAGTGATTGTTCCGACACCGTTTAGTACGTACGACGGTGCATGTTGGTTTGGTTCAGACACAAACAATGACTGTCGCTTAAACCACGAACCACCTGATTAACAGTTGCGGTAATCATGCGCCACTTGTACTGATAACGCATACATTTCTTATGTAAGATGCTTCTGGTTTAGTGCAATGATGCTTTGTGGAACAGATTGAACAATTTACTATCGACAGTAGATCTGTGAGCACTGGTTTGATCTCGTTACTTGCAAGACCGGGTAAATCTAGCTAGTATGTGTGTGACTTTCCACTATATTCTCTGACTCTCCCGATCGACTGAAACAAGAGCAGTATCGGTCTGAGGAAAACGGCCAGAGTATAAAAAAATGCTATTACACATCCACAAATGGAACCAGTACACAAAATTTGAGTCATCTGAACCACCCATAAGTTGCTGCTGACCGAGGTTGAACCGTCTTTCGCAGGTTGAAAACTGCATCCGGGGAAGTGATGGAAGATTTTCAGATTCCACACTAGCCAGCGGGAAGAAAGGTTTCAAAATTTAATTTTTGAGACGTTTGCAACGAAACCGAACGGAATATAAACATTCGGAAGTAGTACGGAGTAGTACGATTGCGAGGGAAAGAAAGAAAAAATCAATAATGTGTCATCGTGTATAATCACGCACGGCCCTTCCCGTATCCGTCTGTTTCTACTCTTTCGCTCCTCCTAGATTGCAACGTGAGCAAACTTAAGAAACCGGAAAGAAGCGTTTCAATAACTTTGGTATGGCACTGGTTGTGGGACTGGAAAATTTTGCATTCATGTGGAGTCTGGGAATTGTATGCATGAAAATAGAAGTATTTGTATTTTTTTTTACTTTTTACCTCATCTCATAATGGTGCGGTTCCTTTTCAAATTAACGCAGCTGAAAGGAAAGCAGCGAAGGACTGATTACTAATCAAACTTTGCAGCCGATTCATTGCTAAGAACCAAAGCTGAGGGATACTATAAATTGTTACAGTTCTGTTAAAACAGAACATCAAAAACGGAAACGTATATGTAATGCAGTTGCTGTTTCTGAGTTAAATCTTATTCGCTAATTAACTCAAGAAACATTCATTTAATGTACTTCCAACATGGTGGGTTCAAAATATATGTAACAGTTGTAATTATAAGCACGTCCAAAGTGTGCTTCTAGCTACCAATTAATTCAATTTTAACTTTGTATCTGCATAAATAAACTTTTATGAGCAGTATGCAGAAGCAGAGCCCACGACGATGAATGAATCTTTACATTCAACGGTGGTGACTCCGACTCGCTTCGAAACTGGCTCGAAAGCGAGTTTCAGCCCGCAACTCGACAAACACGTTTGTCGCTGCATTTATTATTTGCTGTCTAATATTGGCCAACAGGTTGGTATGGTTCGGATGGATATGAGTTGGAATTGCATATTTCACATGCCCCAATTAATGAAGTAAATATCGACAAATCGCGTTTGACTTTAAATTGTCACCACCTGAAACAATTGCCCCCAGCTTCATTTGAGGCTTGCTAGAAAGATATGCAGTGATATACATTTGCTTAGTTGCACTTTATTTTTCCTGCATATTTCTTTCAATAATATAATCTATTGCTCCATTTTGCTTTCAAAAGAAATATGTTCTGTAATCTTTAAAACAAAATGATTGCAGTTCCTTTTTTGCTAATAAAATAGCCCAATTATGTGAAAATTGAACGCCATTTAAATAAAAACCCGATTTTATCCACCTAGTGGAGACAGAGACCTTTATTATAATGTTTTACGTGTTATTTGATACAGAATTCGCAAATGCGATAGGCGATTTGATACAATCATCAAGCAGTTTCATTTGCATCAAGTCACAAATGTGTCCAAAAGTAATTAGAGACAACGATAATCCTCGATACAACGAATTGTCAAGTATATTTTAAGATCCTCAGTATATACCAGTCTGCAACCACTGCCAAGAGCAGCGTTAAAAAATAAAACAAATGAAAGCGGCCCCAAGTTGCTGCCTTGGGGTACACCCGATTTCTTTGTGAATGGGGACGATAGTTTTGAGCAGAGTTTCACTAGCAGAACCCTATCGGACAAATACGAACGTAGTCATGTGAAAAACTGTTGCGAAGCGCATTGACGTAAGATTTTGTCGAGTAGTATGCGATGATTGATTTGACTTTTAAATCGGAATATATCTTATCTATTTGTATCTTACGTTTCAATTCAATGATATAAAATTTGAGGCAAAATCTAGGCGATTCGTTGTCACGGAACGGTAAACCATGCATCCATGTTGGTCTGAGGAAATATAGTGTCTAGTAGGGATGGGCGATACTAAGCAAAGTATCGAATACCTTGGTATCGGCGATACTTACCAATATTCGATACCAAGTATCGAAGTATCGGCGATAAAGTATCGATACTATCGATACCACCGGTATCGAATCTTTTTTTTCAAAATGCAAGAAAAAAGATGAAAATGTTATTGGAAATTCTCCGCCTTATCGAACGCGATAAATGTAACTGTCGCGGACGAAATCGTCGCCAAATTCGTCGCGAGCTGATCTCAGGTCGCGAGTGCAAAATTATTTTTTTTGCCTCCAACGATTTCAAACTGCTAGAAAATTGTGCAGCGCGTTTTGTTACCAACGGTACGGGGAATATTTTGAATTTTGAATATTTGAATTTGAATTTTGAGAGTTTTTCAATTGCGCGATAGACAAATAAACGAGTAGGTAAAATCACATCACGGAACGCCAATGAACTCGTGTAGATGCCGGTATTAAAATACTTGTGGAAGGATGCTGATGGTTGTTGGATGTTCTGAAAGCAACGGTTCAGCACGGCGGGGGTGGAGTGATGGTAAGGGGGTGGATTACGGTTAAAGGTGTTGTCAATTTAGTCTTCATCAATGGCATAATAGATCAAAATGTCTATTGGGACATTTTAAAGCAAAATTTGAAACCAAGTGCTAACAAAATGGGATTTAGTCAGAGGTTCAGGTTTTACCGAGACAATGACTCAAAGCACAAAGCACTTAAGAAACGCACATGTTTACTTTACAACTGCTCAAAACATATTGATACTCCGCCACAATATCTCCAGACATCAATCCCACTGAAAACCTTTTGGAATATTTCGACAAAAAAGTTAGAAACCGTCAGATTTCTAGCAAAAACAATCTTAGAAAGCACTTGAAGGACGAATGGAATCAAATTCCCACCGAATACACGAAAAAACTCGTAGACAGCATTCCAAAACGACTGAAGGCAGTTACAATGACCAAGGGATACCATATTAAATACTAATCTTTGAAATTAAGCCGCATCTGCGAAATCCAAACTGCGGGGCAGCCCCCCCGCAGAGATCACATCTGTCTAGGTCTATTCGTTTTCCTAGGTCTACTGACCTCTAGTTAGTTATCCCTAGTCCTCGCATCGATTTAACTTTTGTTGAATACAAAGCGGCGAAGCTGCTTTTTGCGGCTTCCAAACTGAATGAACGGTGGTTCTCCGCCAAATAGTATTTTCGGTGAAAAATTTTTCCGCGAAATAGTATTTTCCGCAAAAATGTTTTCCGCGAAATGGTACTTTCCGCGAAAATGTTTTCCGCGCAATGGTTTTCCACAAAACAGTATATTCCGCGTTATGGTCATTCGCGAATTGGTTTTCCGCGAAACGGTATTCGGCGAAATGTTATACATCTTGCTGCACATCAAATCTCATTGACTTAATAAAATTAGACTAATTGAAGTATAAAGGTTTGGCCATGGGTCAACTATTAAATTCACGCTGACGGATGCTTTGATGCAGCATTCTATTCTGCTCTTAACTAATGTTCCGGAACTGAAGTGGCCATTAGTCAACAAAATATTCCCTAACTTACCTTGAGTGCAAGGTAAGTCATTTGAACCCCAATGCATAACATTTTTATAAAATTAATTAAATTAATGTAACATTAGAATGAGATTCTAGGAGCTGGCTTACTTTGCTTGATTTGCCTGTATCGCTAACGCTACCGAGGAGTTTGACCTGTCGAAAACGGCCAATGACCCGTGTTCAGACGGGAGAGGTTGGCTAGCTATATAAACTGTTCGCTAGAAGACAACTTTAACCGAAAGTACAATTTCAAGCACCGCGCAAAAGAACCTCGCGAGGCAGTTTTCCGGTTACCAGGGACGGCCTATTTAAGGATCACCCTGCCTTGATCTTTTACTTTGATGTTACCTAGAGGCGAGTGGCCCATAATTTTGTTCACATCGTGATTAATGCATGTGCAGTAATGTAATGTGATGAAATGCATGAAGATTTTCCACAAGTCTAGCTTAGCAATCATCTTTTCCCTTAAATAAGCAGTTTTCCCTACCACAACCCCGGTATGCAACCGTATTTCGAACGGACAAATGTGCTACGAGAGGTATGACACCTATTATTGCCAAGAGGCGGTATGTTAAGATACCACGTATAGGATATCTTTCAATTGAACAGATTCGCCACGGAACACACTATTGTACCAGTGTTTGTTCTTGTTCCGTCGTTCAGTATCAAGATTTCCCTGTACGATACAACGCCGGACATTGCATCCGGTTGCATCCGTCAACTTGCGCCCTGTACGAGATATGTTGGCTTAAAAGAATTCGGTAACATTGAATAATATCAAACAGCAACAAGCATCGTTTAATAACTAGCCATTAAGCTCAGCCTAAGCCAACCAGCTTAAGCAACCATTGAGTAAACCAACAAATTTAGTGCACACTGTACGCAGGAAAAGCAGTATCGGGATCTGCGTGGCGCGGATGTTAATTTCCCACACCAACAACCCGCAGCAACGGTAAACTTCAAGTAAAAACTCGGGTATTCAATAAGTACATTTTTCGTTAATTTGTTAATGCGCATGCGACTTAAAGCTTTCCACGAGTTATTAAAGACCAGTGAATAAATAACTTATACAATTTAAGAGCGAATAGTTTCTTTAAGGGCCGAACTTAAATAATTCTAGTTTGCTAGTTTTCTAGTTTAGAGATAATGCGACGAACCTCCATGCGGGGGTTCTCATGTCTTTGGTTGGTGGAGTTCTAATAGTTTGAGTCCTTTTCCTACCAGAGAGGCTGACTCCGGAATCAGCTAGAAACACTCTAATCGTTCACAATTATTTTCATGTGGAAGCTGGACTTAGCCACTGATGAAAATCTCGCGTCATTTTGTTTGCTGTAGCAAGATCAAATGCTGTTTTCAAGTATCAGGTCTATGCGTAGGTATGGTGATCCGACGTTTCAAACCGAGCGCATGGTGCTTTAAATCTGCCAACATACTTCGAACTCGAACTCGAGATAAAAAGAACCTCTCTCTACGAGGGTCTCATGCTGGGCAACCGTAAATGTTGGTAGGTGGCCGTTTCTCGAATAGTAACGCTTAGCCACCCGTTTACACGGTTAGTCGAAATCATCCTTACGACGGGTTAGAAAAAAAAACAAACGATACCTATAAGTATCGCTTGAAAAGTATCGATACCACTACTCATTGGTATCCGGAGGTATCGATGCCAAAATACTCGATACTTTAGGGTAAGGTATCGATACCGAGTGTATCGATTACCAGTATCGCCCATGCCTACTAAAAAGTATACGCCTCTAAATTTTGGATATGTTATGCCCAGGGATAAAATATGAATAAAATAAAAATGGAGAGTCTTTACGAAAGCCTGAAAATACAAAAAAAAAAAACAAATATTTTTTATACTTTTGCGATCGTAGACAATTTTGAGCTTTTGCTCCATATTTTTCCTGAAAAGTTCATTAAATTTGGCTCTAATTTGGTACCAAAATTATTAAAATTAATTTAGTGGTGCACAAGTACAGTGGACTCTCGGAAAAGTTTACTCTCTGAAAAGTTAATTGTTCAGAAAAGTTAAGCGAATATTAGCTCCCAAAAAGTTAATTGTTGACTTAACTTTTCTGAGAGTTTGAATTTTTTGGTTGCCCAAAGCGTTCATTCACACACGTGTGTTTTCCTTCTATCTTTATTTCTCATTTTTCGGTTTCTTGACGCCTTTTCACAGCTTCATACAGAGTCATAACTGGGATTAAATTAAACTCATTTACCGGACAGTTGTAGCAACAGTTCCATACAGGCACATACTTATTTTTGATTGGATTTTTGATAATATACTGGAAAAGCGCAAACTCAGATTGAATTTTAAATGCAAAAGAAACAACAGCAGGGAACAAAAAATTAGCGCGAACATTATCAAAACACTACCGTGGACTACGAAAAATCAAAAGTAAACTAGTATTATCGACTATTTTAAATTTACTGAAAGCAACTAAGTGTTATTTCATAAAGATCTTGCTACAGATTTCTTTACGTTACAACTTCCAGATACTTAAAAATGTGTATCCTGTATACGAGAATATATTTTTCGCTTTTGTAATTGCCATTTTCAACGACTCTTAGGACTACTCAGAAAAGTTAATATTTCGGAAAAGTTAATCGACTCATTCCCCAATCGATTAACTTTTCCGAGAGTTTACTGTAATAAATTTTTACAGTGGGAAAGGATTGCAAAAAACGATTTTTAGGACCATTCCAATGTCTTATCGTCATATGTCATAAATTTCGATGTCTGTTTTGATGGAATTGCTTAGGCAATCAGTAAGTTGGTTCTCTCTCTCGATGAACATTGTTACAACTTGACAAATGCCTACTGCACTATTTATGTAAAATAGAATATAATTAGTTGACTAAAAGGATATTCCATATTCCTTTTAGGTATCTACTATATAACATTGATATCTCGAACACCCAGATACTCCAACTTGAACGCAAAACCGATCAATGTCATACAATTATGCCGGTGGCCGATTCGCATGTTGTGCACGGCACTTTCCCCATGGAATTACGGCACCCAGACAGAGAATGACCGCTATCACGGAATAAGTTCGTGGAAAATCTTTCGAACTGTTCCAGTGTGTGCACACTTACTCTTTCGACCTTCAGTGATTTGTGTAATGCTTTTTACCTTTTATTAAACGGTTGTATCACACACTGTCCCCCGGTACGTAGGGATTACTAATGCCGTTAGCGCATTTCAAAAGCGATGAGCTTGGGGACTTGAAACCAATTCCTCCCGATGTTGTAGAGGAGGTGTCATTGATTCTGAACCCTGTGTGGCCATACAGTCCTAGCTCCAGGTTGCAGTAGTGTCACTGTCGAACCGTTGGGGCCGTTCGCTACCTGTAATAGGTTTAACATTGTTTGATGGATTTTTCCGCACCGAATACTAGAAGCAATGCCAATGTGTGTATCGGTCCACTCGCCATATGTTTGATGGCATAATTTAATTAAAAACTGAAAGCGAAATGCATAGGAACAGAAATCGAGGTGAACGATTCACGTTTTTTGGCTTTATTTTGTGCCTGTTGTTGGTGGCTCTTCAGGGCTACAAAAAACGAAGGGTGGGAAAATGATAACAAGAAACCTCATCGTAGTCAGGTGACCGTGCTTGCTGGTGAAAATCTGTTGTGGACACCAAGGAACCATCCTGGTAGTGTGCGGCCATGCGCCATCAGTGTTGTACTCGGGTGGCTTATACTTTCCGCAACTATGTGTGTCCCTCGTACGCTACACCACTGACGGCACCTACATTGATCCACAGATTAGAAAAGAACAGGACAGCGAAAGACTATAAAAGACTGTTACGACTGTCGACCACTTTTAGTCTAGTTAGTGTGGTTCCTTGTTAAGATCCTTATGTTCATGGTCTGTCGATGTCGATCCTTAGAGTGTTGTGTCTTTAGAACAGATGGGTTTCAGGTTAGGGCTTGATCAAGGGCGAGTGCTAATACAAGTTATATAGTAAATAAAAATACAAAGTAGTAAATATTTTATTAATTAACTCTGCAATCAGCACCTACGGCGAAGCCAATTAGTGTTTGCGTGACTTCTACTGAGTGTGATCCATCTGTGAGAAAGGCCTGGCACTGTAATTCTTAAATGAATAGTGAATGATGTTTGACAGCAAAACAAAATTAGCTAACAAAATTATATTCAACGATATTCCTATTTCAACAGTGATATGAATGGATAAAAAAATTTGACGAGAAATTTGTTTTCAAGTTACATTTGCAAGAAGAAGAAAAATAATCCGGAAAACAGTGATATATGATCAGCGAAACAGGCCATTGCGGCAAAGTTCAGTGGAATAACAGCAGCAGAAGCCGTAGCCGCCAGCAGCACCGCCGCCATCGTTGCCGTCGCGAGGAGCAGGAACAGCAAGAACCTCGGATAGGTTTATCCAGGACCGTTATTGGCTGGCCCATCTCCGCGTCTGTCGACAGTTGCCATCTAAGAGTTTGCGGTTGCAGTTGTTGTAGCTTATAACGACAGCATCCGCCGAACGAGCGACGACAACGACTTTGCGCGATCATCGTTCGTTTCCTTCGTCCTATCTCGGTCCTATTTTCTTGCTTGTCTCAACTTTTCATCTACCTTCGACTGGTTGTGCTTGTTTTGCACGCGCGGCGACAGTGGCAATTCCTTGGTTCGCTGCCTAATTTGATTTAAACCAAGCATTCATCCAACCACTGTGTTGTCAAAGTACACGTGAAGCGCGCGGGGTGTAACTGCGGTGTGCCGGCCAAAGCTACGTAAAGCAAAAAAAAGAAGAAAAAAATAATCAAATTATTAAGTGTGCACCGTTCTGTGCGTTAAGTGGAAGATATTTGTGATAATACCAAAACACACGGGGCAACCGCGCGTGGGAAACGTGATAGGTTCGGTATAACTAGCTGCCATTTTCGGCCGGTGGACCACCGTGAGAGGACCCACAGCAAAATTGCAACGGTGTGACCCTCACGCTTCACTCCGCCACAAACACACGTCCAATCATGGAGTGCTGTCTGTCCGAGGAGGCCAAAGAGCAGAGACGTATCAATCAGGAGATTGAGCGGCAGCTACGGCGAGACAAACGGGATGCCAGGCGCGAGCTGAAACTGTTACTATTAGGTGAGTGCAAAAGCATTTCTAAATATTCTAGCTTTACAGAGTTAATTTCCTTAAATAATAAAGGGACGGGGATGATTATTAAATCATTAAATTTTGCATTTAAAATTATATTTAAAGTTAAGCCTATTGACTTAGCATTTGTACGATGGTTGATTAATTTCTCAGCTCATCCTAACTTATCCAAAAACGAAACAGCCAAAGACGCTATAAACTATTATCCAGTATTTACGACAGTGTGTTTAAAGATTAACCCTCTAGTGCCTCACCATTTGGCGGGTTAGGGGTATTTATCTTGAAATGCCTCCAGATCCCTGATATTTTCGTCATTTTCGTATATAAATTTAATATACACTCATACCTTCTTATTATAGTCTATTCTCGCTATTCAAATACATAGTTTGATTTATTACGTTAATTTGAAACATTTATTTCGGGCGAAAGTTAGAAAATTCTTTAAAAAGCTTTTAATTTTTTTTTTTTGTTAGGGGGGACTTAGACTACTTTGTCCATTGAATTGAACTTTTGTAGTATATCCCTATTTGTTGTACGTGTCAGGCAAACCAAAGACCATTAAGCTTTTACATAATATAAGCTAATCTTATTTCTAAAGATTAAATCGCTTTTAAATTGAATTCCGTGAGACATCGTCAATGCGACCAGTATTTTGAGCCATTCTAATTCTTATTTATTTATTTGGCTGATGTTAGGCTCTGCCCGTTATCGATATTTAAAATAATTACATACATATTTATTACCTATTTATTGCAACTGACTTACATAAAATATTCTAAGATTATCTCTAATTTGCTTCTTTGTCAATTCAACACGATGATCACGATGATTGTTAAATGTGGCCATCATTCTGTACCTTGGTTCATTTCTGGCGTAATTTTGAACTCTATTTGTCAAACGAAAAGGTCTAACATTTCTCAATGACGATCGTCCATCTTTCATGGGCACTTCACTCTGACTTGCGTACTCAACACCACTTCGTACCAAGGTATAGTACATTGATATGATAGTATGCGGATCCTTTAATTCTCCACTGAGCCGTTTGATCATGCCAAATAAGGAATTTGCTTTTGCGACAACCTTTTCAGTATGCCGGATGAAATTAAGCTCGCTGTCCATTTCTACGCCAAGATCGCATACATGGTCTCTTCTTGGTATTATTTCCCCTTCCATGAAATAATCAAATACCAATTTATTTGTTTTTCGGGTGTATGAAACCAGATTACACTTCTTCGTATTAACTTTTAGGCCGAACGCTTTACAAAAACCGATAAAATGTTGTACACTATCCTGAAGAATTCGACAGTCCTTAACAGATTTCACCGGGAGAAAAACCTTCACATCGTCAGCGTAAATTAAGATGTAAACTCCAGGGAGAAGTTCCGGGAGCTCGTTCATGACTGTGACGAAAAGCAATGGCCCTAGATGATTCCACTGAGGCACGCCAGAATAGACCGGGAATGAAGCTGTTTTGCTCTTGTCAATCTTGACATATTGCGATCGAATCTTTAGATAATTGCTTATCCACCTCAGATTTATACCGCCTATTCCATACTTTGGCAACAATGATGCGATCGCATCAATATTTATTACGTCAAAAGCCTTAGAGATATGTGTATATTGTATCTTCTTGCCACCCATCCACCATCCATTGCACAGTTCTCGAAACAAATTCCGCCAAATAAGTTACCGTTGAGCGTCCTTTGAAGAATCCGTGTTGGGAAATTGAAATTTTTGGATGGATTCGAACATTTTCGGTATTGCCGAGAGAATGGCAATTCCTCTATAATTTTCAACCAGTAACTTAGAACTTTTGACGTAGGACTACGTCTTACGGCAAGTTTTGAGATAGGGTGTCATTCCAAAAAATCGAAAAATGCGAGCGTCACGAAAAATGAAAGGTTTTGAGCGCTAATAGCTCAGCGGTTTTCCGATCGATTTTCAATATTCTTACACCAATCGATTGGAAAATCTTCTAAGAATTGGCCCAAATGAAGAAAAGTATGGATTCTTGTTGTTGAACTATTGAAAAATTGAAAATGATGAACCTCTATGTTTTACCAGAATTCTCGCTACGTGATTGGCTGGAAGATTCTTTAGGATGATCTAAACCTATACCAATTTGATATCTGTGCTTGGGAAGTAAGCCAAAACAAGTGACAAAGTTTCCTCATTTCTACAAGATTTCTTAACACCGCGATTAAACCTAGACTATTTTGAAATCCTTGCTTGGGAAGTACGCCAGAAAGAGTGACAAAGCCCCCTCGTGCCAACAGATTTCTTACGAACGCGATTAAACCTAGTCCAATTTGATGTCTGTGTTAGGGAAGTATGCCAGAAAAAACGACACAAGTTCGTTGTCACAACAGATCGCAAATTCTTTACTGCGAGACGATTAAACCTAGGCGAATTTGATATCTGTGTTGGAAAAACGTGCTACAGCTGTAGTTTTCGGTTATAATATGACTCTGTATGAATACGCATGCTTGCCGTTTCATTAGAAGTGTAGTGAAAAGATGTGCTGTTGATAAAATAGGATTGAATTGGTAAAATCCCTTCAACGTGGGTAACCTTGGGTAATAAAAACAATCTTCAATTTCTGTAAGGTAGCAGGAAAGCAATAGTTTGTCTTGATTTTGTTAAATTGTTTCCATATGCGCATTGAAATAACTCTGAAATCTTTTGAGGATTGCACGTATGCAATGTTACTACTTTGATAAATGTTACATACAACGCATGTAGCATGTATATATGTTGCATACAGCATGTATACATGAAGAAACGAATGATTACAAGCATGGATACTTGCTACTATCACTACCAAGAGGCTTACGTAGTCCTGCGTCACCAATATATGCGGTCGTGTCTTGTGCACAACCCCTCTGATTTTTTTATGAATTGGTATGATGTGCGATATCTTCCATTTGAAAATGAACCTGTTGCTAAAGACACACTGAATAAACCATGTAATGGAACTAAGAAGCCATCTATACAATTTTTTAGCACAGAATTTGTGATTCCATCTGGTCCACTGGTTTTAGATATATCTAGAGCCGAAATCGCATTGCAGAAATCCGGCAACGATAATTCAAATGTAGCAAAAGTTGAATCTAACGGTGGAGCTTCACTAGAGTATCCTGTTCGCTGATCATTATCAGACGTTTTTAAAATATTCAGAAAATAATTCTGCAGCTTCAGTGGCGTTTTCAGCTTTCTTGTCCTTATACATTACATTTGTCGGAAGTCCTTTGTCCTGACGCTTTGAATTGACGCTCTGAATCTGATGTTGAAGATCATATGTCCGTGCTTGTATAGATATATATGTATTTTTCTGATTTACGAACTGTGATTTTCCTACTGCAAAAACTTTATGTCGAAATATTTACTTGTTCGAATTTTTATTTCTTTTCATGTAACGCGTAAAAAATAGAGCTACGCTGCACTGATTGTTCGTAAATGCATTGTATTTAATCATTAAAAGAATTTCTCAGCCAAAGGTGATACATTTATTGTTTCGAAACGGCCTTCGATGCATCATTTGTCATTATATTAAGGCTTTGACTATACATTTTATTTCCTACTTCGTTTGCTAGTTGCCCCCTATTTTTTGGAAAGTTTGGCGTACGCAAAACTATAATGCAAAATATCTTGTAAATCCAATAATACACATATTTTAAGAACGTTTCATTAGATTAAAATGTTCTCTGTGGCAAAGCTGTAGCTTAAAGTAGAATTGTTTATAATAATTAAAGGTGGATAGTTCTCATTTATATTTTAATTATAGATCATAGATTTCAACAAACTTCTCTTAAAATTCGTATAGGGAAAATGATATAGGGTTTTTTCTAATTCCCGTCGTAATAAGTAAAGCCATTCTAATTTTCACCATTTGTTGAATGGATTTAATGAATACTCCAAAAGTTCTTGTGCTGGTTTGACTAAAACACACTTACCTTCCGATCCGTGAACTTTGAAATCACTGAAAAGCTTAATAACATATTATTGTAATTACGCAACTGACTTTATTTCTAAAATTCGTCGTACCTTTTTAAAATCCGTCCATCCAAATTTTTCATCGTCCGAACTAAAAATCACAACAATGTTTACGAAGGTAACGCGCATGTATTTGTGTAGGATGTTATTCTACAAAATTTCTGCATGCAAGACAAGTTTTCCTGGTTGTAGAATAACGACAATGCCTTGCGTGAGTTATTTTCATTTATGAGTGACGGAAATTAAAACGATTTGTCGACATTGTCTCCTTCGTCGCACAAAAAAACGTAGGAAATTTGGCTGGTAGGACTTCTTTAATGATAAAAAGCATTTAAATAGATCTCAGCTCACTTTGATTGATCGCGTATGATAGACAACTAACTGAAATATTAGGGAATAACTAGTTTTGCATTGTGTGTTATAAAAATGCTGATATTTTTAATAATTTGTGTTGGATAGGACGGGAATAGGCAATTACGACGATGTACCAACATACCCTATATACCGAAAATGACAGAGAAAATAAAGCAATTTTGAGAGTTTGTGAGGAGTGCTGATGAAAATTACTCAGGTGAATTCAGTTTTGCAAGCCCTGGACGAGTTTTTTGCGGATTTTTTGCAGCATTCATTGAGTCCTTAGTGTTGGTCATTCCACTTGAGATTATTGAGATTATTTTCTGACCTTTCTTAGCAGGTCTAGGGGAAGAAAGATAAGATTCGCACATGGTAACGGTAACTTCCTCTAACGGCATGCTTTCATAAACTAATGCTTGTTTTACCATGCTTAATTCTTGAGATACGAATCTTGTTTAGGCTGAAATAAGCTATGTCAGTAAAAATCAAATATTTCATTAGAGTGGGACAATGTTTTGAATATTGTTTTCGTTCATAAGTATACAAGCGTATATAAAATTTCATAATAAGATAAATATTATAGAACGTACGTACAGGGTGCTCCACCTTTTATGTCGGTATGAAAACATTGAATAACTTTAAGGGGGCATAGTACTTTTAACACCATATTTTTTGCCTAATTTCAAATATTTTATTCTCGATAACGCGAAAAGCGAATCGATTCGGGTTTTTTGCATTCCGAACATTGCACTTTATACTAATATTTATAATTTTGTTTGCATATGTGAACCTCTTCCCCTCTGCCCTACGGCTCCTTGAACATGATCGTTCGAAAAAAACATGATTTGCGGTACCATGGATTGGCGCTGGGGGTCTTATCCGAATTGAAAAATTCCAAAACGACATAAAAGTATATTAAATTATCTCGTGTTTGACCCATCCTTTTTTTAAAATTCGAACGCATAACAAAATGGCGGACATTCAAACATAAAAGTAAGGTTTTTAGTCGAAAAAATTGAATTTAAACATTTCTAAAAAATACAAAAATAGTAATATCAAAAAAAGGATGGGTCAAACACTAGATAATTTTGTTGGCTTTAAAACAAAAAACGAATCATGAGAATTGCTTGAGCCGTTCTTGAGATATTTATGGTACCGACTTTCAAAACCTGATTTCGAGAAAAACGACGTTGAACTTTTTATTCGCTGTGTAATCTCTCCAGACATGCGCGGTACAAATAGCTGTAACTTTGTCAATTTTTGGAATTCATTGAAATGACTTGAAACATATATGGTCAAAATGTTAATCTTTCGAAATAATCAATGAAAAAAATTTCGATTTTTTTAAGTTGAAAAAGTACTATGCCCCCTTAAGAAAAAACTACCGATTTCTATTTTTACTTTTACTTAGGGGCCATCCACATACCACGTGGACAGTTTAGAGCGGGGTGGGGGGTATGAAAATGTCCACGCTTGTCCACGGAAGGGGGGGAGGGGGTACGGAAAATGTCCACGTGGACAAGTTTTTTTTTCATGCAATAGAAATTAGAAACAACTCAATAGAACTGCAATAGAATTTTTTTTACAACTCTTGCCTTCTTTGTGAAATGATAAATGTAACGGAAGAACCCACGAATATTCACCAGTCACGTGACTCATTTATCACATAGGTCGCACTTGCGCCAAATGATTGCATTTTGCCTCAAAATCAAATGCAGCTCGCCAAAAAAAGGGCTTCCATCGACAACCTATTTCCAAAAGGCTTCGCCTCCAAAAAATTTTACGAATCACGTTGCGTCGAAAAGGTCTTGTGTTACGTTAAAGTAGACGGCCAGGCTGAGATGTTCTGGATAAAGATACAAAGATACTCTGGACAGAGAAGAATCGTCAAGCTATCAGCTTTCTTGCAGTCGATAATAATTTGCAGTAGACAAGATCATAAGAATTAAGGTCCTATCACCTTGCATACGGATTTTAATACGCTGCGGAAAGTTGACGGAAAATCCATGGAAAAACTCAAATTTCCGCAACGCCTAAAAAGTCGTATGCATTCCCGAGCAGGAGCGAAGAGCAAAATAATATAAAAACAATATCAAACTGTGTTATAATGGTATATTTTGTTATTGAATAGATATGGAGATACATTGATAACACATTTTGTTATTGAGTAGATTTTTAAAACAGTGGTTGAAAGATGAGTTTAATAACTGATTTTGTTATCAAATCTTATTTTGGCCTTAAAATGACATTCGATATATTTTATACAATTTTTTTTTATTGATTAACGAGAATTTTAGATTATAAATATTTTATAAAAGTAGTTTTATAAAATGATTTTTTAATATTTCATATACTGCTGTATTTGCTATTCAATACCTTAATAATACTAAAATATGTTATTCCAAACTCTGAATACAGTCATGTTATTGCTATGTTATTCAAATAACACAAGTAGTTATTCTTTTGGCCTTAAATGAGTAAAATTTTGATATTATTTTTTGGTATTTTACCAACTATGTCAGCCAAAACAAGAACAAATTTTGATATGTGTTATTCGATTTCCAATAACACATTTTGATATTATTTTGCTCTTCGCTCCTGCTCGGGTTGTGTCGCGGCCTTTAGACTGGCGCTTCCTTTCACCTCAGCTTTTTGATAAATACTGCATAAATCAAGTTGAAAACAATATTTAGAACAATGCATGTCTGTTTTGTTAAATTTGACATAAGAAAAAAAATGTCCACGTGGACAAACAGGGGAGAGGGGTGGGGGTTGAGGGAATGTCCACGCTTGTCCACGGAGGGGGACGGGGGGGTTGAAAATTGGTATTTTTCTGTCCACGTGGTATCTGGATGGCCCCTTATATGTCCATGTCCGCCGGTCCGGCAGAACAAAGGGATGAAATCAGAGATCTCCACTGCTGACGGTTACCCGCCATGGCTTTTACCTGTCGTCAGGACAGGTTCTCGTCTACAGCCCGGATGTCGTTGGCTAAGCTCCGTCGCCATGAGCCTCTGGGTCTGCCTCTTCTACGCTGTCCTTGTGGATTCCAGTCGAGTGCTTCTCTGCAAACCTCGTTCGCTCCTTTCCTCAAGGTGTGTCCGATCCACTTCCACCTACGTTCACGAATTTCTGTGGCTATCGGCCGTTGATGACACCGACGATGGAGGTCCTCATTGGATATCCAGTTGTCAGACCACCAGGTACGAATGATACATCGGCACCGGTTAATGAATACCTGCAGTTTTTGCGTTGTCTCCGCTGAGACGCACCACTTTTCGCAGGCATACAGCAGTACGGATTTAACGTTTGAATTAAAGATTCGGGTTTTCGTACGTAGAGTGATCTGGTTTGAGCGCCAAATGTTTCGCAGACCTGCAAAGGCACCCCTGGCCTTCCTGATCCGTGTGGCTATATCAGTATTGGTACCACGATCGGGCGTTGTTTGTCTACCAAGATATTGAAAGGCGTCTACCTGTTCAACTTGTCCCGCTACTGTGAAGTTGGTGGAATTGTCAGTATTCACTACCATAGACTTAGTTTTCGCTATATTGACTGTGAGACCTGCTGCCTGGGAGCTCTCGGAAAGGTCATCTAACTTGCTCTGCATATAGTTTCGGCGTTGTGCGAACAAGACAATGTCGTCGGCTAGGTCGAGGCCATTTAGCTGCTCCATCGTTAGTGGATTCTAAGGCAATCCTCGATTTGGTCTACTGTCAATTGCTCCAACTAATATCTCATCCATAACGATGAGAAATAGAAGCGGTTATAAAATGCAGCCCTGTCTCACGCCAGCAGTAACCCTTATGGGGTCGGACAAGACGCCATCATGCAAAACCTTGCACGAGAACGCTTCGTACTGTGCCTCGATGAGATGGACTAGCTTATCTGGAACTCCTCTACGCCTAAGTGCGCCCCAGATGTTTTCATGATTGAGTCGGTCGAACGCCTTTTCGAAGTCAACGAACACCAGCAGAAGAGAGTCCTGGAATTCGTTGATCTGCTCCAATATAATGTGGAGCGTTGTGATATGATGGTCTACACATGATCGGCCAGCACGGAATCCAGCTTGCTGCCGCCGCAGAGTAGCGTCGATCTTCTCCTGGATCCGGTTGAGGATTACCTTACAGAGTACTTTGAGAGAGCACAGAGCAATACAGACCACGCCACGCCAGTTACCGCATTCAGTTAGATCAGTGATGGCCAAAGCGCGGCCCTTCGTAATGATTCGTGCGGCCCGCGGGCTAATTTGAGGGATGACAGACTTATGAATAATTTTTTTGATGACCCCTGTCACTCAGTACAATCGTAGCACCTCGTGCATATTGTAGATCTGATTGCTCTCCGATTTAAATCTTGTGGTGATTGCTAAAAATCGGCTTTTGCTGCCGCCTATTTTACATTTTGGTGTGCGAAAGAATGGTCAGAGGTCATTGCGGCCCGCGGACTCATGGGGCGACCTAATTTGGCCCGCACCACGCTTATGCCTGGGCACCCCTGAGTTAGATCTCCTTTCTTAGGGACTTTGACCCATATGCCTTGCATCCAGTCCATCGAAAAAGTTGCGGTTTCCCATATTTTGCTGAAAAGCTGATGCATCATCTGGGCTGACAAAGATGAGTCAGCTTTGAGCATTTCGGCTGAAAGGCGACATCCATTTAGTACGTCACGCAAATTTTGACCAAAATCAATCCCCCCTCCCCCCCTTGTCACATTTCGTCACACATTCGTGACCCCCCCTGAGAAAGTACGTCACGTCAGGGCAACCCCCCCCCTTCACAACAAAAAAATTAAATATTCATTACAACCTTTTTATTTAAAGCTGTCAAATGAATTTCAGCAAATAAAAAAAGGAAAATTTTCGAGCTTATAAGTCATCGATTCACGGATTTTGAAGATGATCTTTAATTGCTGCAATCGGTTATGCTTCAGAAGTCGTTGATGTGCCATCGATTAATGTTTCGCGCATATCCACGCCCTTTACATTCATCCACTCAAATTCGTCTGATCTAGCTCAAAGAATCAGGACTTCCTGCTGACGGCTTGCAGCAACACGCCTTGGAAGAACCTTTCTGACGGATTTTGTCATTTTGTGTATTTTTTCAATCGTGTAATCATTCAACACTATCTTGGATGCGAAATTTAATCCGCAAGTGGCTTAAACTCTATTCTTCAGAGAGCTTTTGAGTGAGGGGCAGTATAAATTATACCGAAAAACCTTAAAAGCAACCGTGGAACTTCGGTATGAATATTTGTTCATCGATTGAGTTCAGCACGAATACCAAGGAAAAACATTGCCAAGGGTCTCTGGTAGCATCCCGTAACCCTTCAGGAGTTTGTGCGACTGCTATTTGCGGTTGCGAAAATCTTTTAGGCAGGACGGTACTCAAGCAGCTCTTCAGCGGTGTATTGCATATTCTGTAAAGCCTTAATGGAGAGTTCATACTACATAGAATAAATGAGTCCTGTTCACACATATATGTTCAAAAAAGTGTTCATTCAAAAAATTTAACTATTTGTTTTAAAATCCATCAGTACGTTAATTTTATAGAAGCCTTCAATAGTTGTATCTTAAAATGAAGGCTAAATTATAATTTCCCGAATGAATTTTCCATTTGATTTTTTTCATGTGACGTCACATAACTTCATACCCCCCCTCCCCCCTACGTCACAAATCGTCACGATTAGGTCAACCCCCCCTCCCCCCTATAAGCGTGACGTACTTTATGGATGCCCCCAAATACAGGTTATCCCTGGCGCTCTATTGGATTTCATACTCTTGATGGCTGCTACAATTTCATCTAGCGATGGCGCCTCCGAGTTCACGCGATTGATTCGACGAACTGTAGGCGTCATACGCTGCTGGTTTTGTTGGTCTCTGACATTTGAAACTCGGAAGAGTTGTTCAAAACGTTCAGTCCAACGCTTAATCTGTTCTGTACGGTCAGTCAATAGCTGACCAGCTCTGTCCTTTAGCGGCATCTTTGTATTGATCCTGGCAGAAATATCGTACAACAAACGGATATCACCATTGGCGGCGGCGGTTTCTCCTTGTTCGGCTAGGGAGTTAGTCCAGGCTCTCTTGTCCCGCCTACAAGCACGTTTAACAGCCCTCTCCAGTTCGTTGACGGGCAGCTGTCTTAGCCGATCTGGTCCGCGCTCGCTCAATGCCGGCTTTCGCCTCTCTCCGCTCGTTGATCTTTCTCCAAGTTTCATCCGAAATCCACTTCCTCCGCCCGCTGTGCGCTTTGCCGAGGGTTTTATCACTGGTTGAGTTGAAGGCGTTCTTGATGCCGGTCCATTGCTCTTCGACGGTTCCACCAAGTGGCAACTCCGAGGCTCGAGATTCAAGTTGTTCGACAAAGGCCCCTTTCACCTCAGGATTCTCAAATCGGCGGACGTCGTAGCGGCATCCAACTTTTTCCTCCCGTCGTTGGACTCGTACGACGCGCAGACGTATCTCAGCGATAATAAGATGATGGTCGGATGCAATATCAGCGCTGCGTTTGTTGCGTACATCAAGAAGGCTCCTTCGCCATTTTCGGCTGATGCAGATGTGGTCGATTTGGTTTTCTGTTCGGCCGTCGCGGAAACCCACGTGACATTATGGAAGAGCGATCCACCAATGACCATGTTGATATTACCACAGAATTCTGTAAGCAGCTCCCAGTTTTCGCTCATCTCTCCTAGGCCATGGCGTCCCATGACGCGTTCAAGGTCCGCGTTGTTTGAGCCAATCTTCGCGTTGAAGTCGCCCATGTGAATTTGGTCCCCCTTCGGGATTTTCTCAACCACGCTGTTCAGTTGGCTGTAAAAACTCTCTTTCTCCTGCAGGTCGGCAGCATCTGTTGGCGCATAGTACTGGATTGCTGTAAGGTTCCTAACCCGTGTTCTGAATCTGGCGATGGTTATTCGCTCATTTATCGGTTCGCACTTCATCAGGGCCGCATGTGCCCCTGGGATCAGTAGGAATCCAACTCCTCTTTCTCGAGTAGCATTTTCACCTCGTATGCCAGAGTAGAGCAAGACTTGCCCGGATGATGTCCTGTGTTCGCCAGTACCCGGCCAACGGACCTCGCTCAGCCCCAGGATTTTAAGCATTTTCCCTGGCCAGTTGAGCGAGCTTGCCCTGCTGGGAAGGGTCAGTATATTCCATGTTCCGATTCGTGTCCGTGTTTTCATGCTAAAAGTCGTTGCTAATAATCCAGAGAGATTTCTTCTTTCATTTTCGGTAACTTTTTTGTGTTCCGGTACAGTAGGCTGTTAACCTAAGGTCCTTATCCCGCTGATGGGGCTGTCATCTTAATGTGGGAGCCCCTGTGCCCCCTTTCCTGTTAGCATACGACAACCGAAGTTGCGTACCCCAGCCGGCACCTCCTTAAGGTAGGAATAGGAGTTAATGAATAGAGGTTATGGAATGCATATGTTCACCCTTTGCCAGCCACGCATTTCTTACCTTATTGAAAATTATCAATCAGTTGTTTGAAATTTGATTCTATGGAAAAAAAATTTTGATGAGAAAATTGCTTATGAAAAAATGCTCTTTAAAGCTACTGCAGTTAAAATCATAAACAACATGTACTTCTCTTAGTTTATCCCATATCACATTTTACTAGGTCAATTCTAACAAAATATTATTTAACTTGCACTGCAGTTTTCAACAATATTTTATCGTAGTATCGCTGTATTGTGTTAATTTTTTACGAAATATTGCTTTAATTGGCTCTCACAACATTATTGTTACCTTATTTGCTCTCGTTGAGAAAAACAACTACCCATCTGTCAAAGTATGAAATGGTTAGCAATTTAATCATTTGAAGGGAAATAAATTAAAAGTTAAAAATTTCGCGAAATAGTTCATAGTCCGAATACAAGACGAAGCTTTTTGGCCAACTGCAGGCTACATTTTTAGTGGTAAGTTATATTGCATGGTGTTTTCGAGTAATCTGTTCTCTAAAATCGAACTAGTTTAAATAGAAAATATATAAATCTAGTAAATTATTGATATCTCACATGTAACTAACTGTTTAGGTTTAGGTACCTACTTCGATTAATTCTAACAAAAGCAAATAAATGAAATACTATAACAATGCACTGCGTTGCAATCGAGGAAAGCTTTGGTCTAGCCCACGGTTCTTGACCAGTTTTTGCATCGTAACTTCCGCCTAGCCCTATCGTTAAAAAGCCGCCCGTATTTCTCCGACCACTGCCTGCCTGCCTGCCTGTCTTCTGTGTGAAGTGAAGTGCATGTGGTGCGAAAAGCATTAACATCGCAAATAGTTCCGATGCGCATGCGCCACTCCCCAAAACGGCGTCTTTTGTATTTGTGTATTGTACACTATCTCCTTAAGATTTCGTTGGAAAATTGCCAAGGCGGCGACGACGGCACACTCAGACCCATACCACACCGAATCTCGTTCGATCGCCGCCCCATCGTCTCATACCTACTTCTCCCGAGCAGGAGCGAAGAGCAAAATAATATCAAAATGTGTTATTGGAAATCGAATAACACATATCAAAATTTGTTCTTGTTTTGGCTGACATAGTTGGTAAAATACCAAAAAATAATATCAAAATTTTACTCATTTAAGGCCAAAAGAATAACTACTTGTGTTATTTGAATAACATAGCAATAACATGACTGTATTCAGAGTTTGGAATAACATATTTTAGTATTATTAAGGTATTGAATAGCAAATACAGCAGTATATGAAATATTAAAAAATCATTTTATAAAACTACTTTTATAAAATATTTATAATCTAAAATTCTCGTTAATCAATAAAAAAAAATTGTATAAAATATATCGAATGTCATTTTAAGGCCAAAATAAGATTTGATAACAAAATCAGTTATTAAACTCATCTTTCAACCACTGTTTTAAAAATCTACTCAATAACAAAATGTGTTATCAATGTATCTCCATATCTATTCAATAACAAAATATACCATTATAACACAGTTTGATATTGTTTTTATATTATTTTGCTCTTCGCTCCTGCTCGGGCTCAGTTCACGAGAATACCTATCCTTGTCTGCAAACTCGAAGAACGGTAGAATATATCCTGTTCGATTACATGTTCTAGGATTTAATACACTTAGTTAAAGTTGAAGCTATTTCTCCTGGTCTCTCAGACGGTTTTTGCTCAAACCTGCGAAGAAGCAAGAAAAAAATGTGGAGAGTGGAGTTTTTACTTTTTGCTGAATGAAAGGTTGCGATGTTTCAGGGAAAAGTTATAGACGACGGTAGAAAATAATGAATGATTTTTTGCTGGCAGTATATGAATGATGCGGAAAAATGACCACTTGAGCACGTTGTGTTTGCCTAGGATGTATTAAACCTAACCTGCTAGAACGCATCGACGAAGCGCCGCTGTTGCTGGGTGGAGTGGAAACCGATGGAGCTTGGAATAGTGGATCGATCTGGTGCCTTTTCTGCATGAGCGAATCGCAAATTAAAAAATTTCAAAATTACATATTAAATTGAAAACGTTTGTTGTCAAATTCTGAAAGTTTTCCATTGTATAAATGATCAATCTCGACTGATAGCCAAGTATAAGATAGAAATTTTTTCGTTCGACATAAAATAGATTCTATATATTGGCATTTTACCAAACACATTTAATAATTGAATATTGAACATCTCTCGAATCACTCAAAAAACTGTTTTAGGAAATTCCTTTTGTCTGTCGTGAAAAGTTTACACTTTTTACCGGGAAAATTTTCAAAATTATCGTACACATTAGACCGAAGGGTCCTAGAATTTTACATTTTGTTCTCGGGTACAGTTTATGGACTTACGAACGAAAACAGTGTTTAAAGAATTTTAGGTCAATCATTTTCCTTAAAATCTAATGGAAATTTCTCGGACATCGCTTATTTCGAAAATTCACTTCTATTGAACTACATCGTAGAACATATTTTTTACAGAAATCAGGAAAAATTTTCAGCAATTCACGAAAAATACTTCAAGGAAAAGTAGGAAAACCCATGTTCTACGTAAAAAATCTACTTGAAAAATTTCCAAACGTTGTTTTTTTCTTCCAACTTCTAATGTTTCAGAGGTTTCACGATAGTTGTAATTTGCTCCTTGGACATCATCCTGGGGTTGTAATTTCAATTCAGAGTTGAGACTTAAAGCAACCAAAAACACTCACAATTCAGCAGATTGTCTGAGTCTTCTAATCATAAAATGTGTTTTTAGCTATTTCCGCCCGGCCCGGACGGTGGTTTACTCTCGCAGTCAAAGCATTTTTTGTGTTTGCGTTATGAGTTTAGCTCAATTAAGATAGAACTAAGATCGTGTCTAACGTAGTAAGGAAATAGATAATAGAATTCTTGGAAAATGCTTTTATTTTTGAATGTTTATTTATCCTACGTGTTGCCAAGTGATTAAATTTCAGCTTTATTCAACCCTGAATTTGCAGTTCGTGGCACAGCCAAGTCGATGACACATTGTCAAGTATAACAGCACACATCATAGGCATTGTTCCTATGCCTAAGAGACAGGCAAACTACTGGCATGTGGTGGCCGTGCCGCGCGCGTGTGTGTGTGTGTACGTGTGGGTAAACCTCTTACTTACATTTTGTCCGGAACACCGGGCTCTTATTAGCGCCATCCGACGAGAAATCGATTAGTGCTGTATTGTGCATTGTGTTTGACGGCTGTATGCTAATGATTTGTTTACCATGCTGTTGTTTATGAACCGTTTGGCTCTTATAAGTTAGTAGCCAGGCGCAGAGCATCAGCCGGTTTGTAAGATCCAGTATGGAGAGGAGGGCACTCGCTAAAATGGGCCATTGGCGGCTAGCCCCGATGTTATCGTCGGATGATTCTATTTGCTTGTTATAATGTCCTAAGACGATAAACGAGACATTACGTATACTGCGCTATGAGTAGATATAATATATTGCTTCGCAATGTTGTGTACTGATGGTTCGACTTTTTTCTACTTCAGCTTTTTAATTTTTTCGAATGTGCAACTAAAATGCGGTAGCATGATTCTATTTACTAGTATTACAAGCAATGTAAACTAAATTTGTGAACCCTGTCGACCTCGCAGAGATAGGTTTATGTAACAAAAGCGCTCTAGGTGATAAGTAACCGGAATCCAGGCAGTCCGAATGTAAACAACCGAATTGATAAGCTGAATACTCCCGCACCGCATTTTACACAGGCCCTGAATCACTACAATGAAAAGATCATGATACTTTTGCGAGATGTTAACGTCTTGATAAATGCCGGTATTTTAGGTTTGAGTTTTTGTTAATTTATATGCAAAGCATGTTGTTTGATTTCTCATTAGTCAAACGATTTATTTTAGTTATTTTGTAAGCTAGAACGCAAGGAAGGTTTTGTGCTATACAAACTTTGTTACTAAGTTTCTCAGGTATTAATTTTTGAGCGGTCATGCAAGTCATGTACATTTGAGTTGATAAAAATGAGAGGAAAAATTTAACTCGTCCATAAATATCATATTTGAAGTCCAATATGTAATTGCAGTGGAAGGAACTGACACCAATTAAAAGCGTCACTATGCTGTTCTAAAAAGCATGAAAACTATTTTATTTTTTCCTAAAATAGAAGATTTTTTCGGCTATGCGGATTTTGCGGAAATTTGTTACTACGAAACAACTACTACTCCCAAAACGTATTTAGCTATTGTAGTACGAGCCGAAAACTATTCAGCTAACATTGTTTTTTTTGTATGCCAGAAGGGCATTGGGTTAAAAGGCCACTGCGACAGTCTTAATGATCGTCTTTTGTGGCAGGCCCCGATTGCTGTACACAGTTTACGGATCGCTCATACCCATTGATGGAGTTGAGCGGAATAGTTGTAATCCTGTGCCCCAATTCGGTACTACATGGTTTATAAAGCCAATGACCGTTTTGGGGATAACGCCTCTGTACGCTTTTATTACCAAAACGTGCGAGGATTCCGGACAAAGGTACATCCATTCTTTCTGGCTGCCAGCGAGTACGACTACGATGCTGTTGTATCGATCGAGACATGGCTTGATGAATGATTATATAGTGCGCAACTATTCGGCAATGTTTGGCTGTCCATCACACTAATCGAAACCCCTCTAACAGTATAAAATCCGGTGGTGAGGATGTTCTAATTGCTGTTTCAAACTCGCTGGAACGCGCTGTATAATACTGATATATTCAGACTCGGCTTCGATGGTGTAAGTCAAATGACTGCACATTTCAGGTCGACTCCCTAACGCCGTAATCTGCCGCCAGTTCCACACTTATCGACGGCTTTGCTTGTTATCATTCTGTTGGTCGACTTGTCTAACGAAGCCGCAACACCCATCAGCACCGTTTTTGAACACATTGAGCCTCTGATTACTCTCGAAGCAGGCCATCCTGCTTTGGACGTTCCGTTGCATCTCTCAGCGCCGATTATTTTTGTCGACTAGCTGATTATGACGGAATAAGTTCCGCTGGCAGACACTAAACTCTGCTGTGTAATTGTATTGACAAAGCCGTCGAATATTTCCAGCAAACAATCGTGAACGTGATGACTAAAATTTTTCACGACGCCCACCCGCCGATAAAGGCTCCTTGGTCGACGAAGCTCTACGAAGAAACTGCCACAATCGTTTTCACCTTACAAAACAGGAGTACAACCGTGCAAGTAACGAGTGCAAGAAACTCAATATATTTCTGCGTACGCAGTAATTTCTGCGTCAAAACGATTCGGATATTTCGTAAATTCAGAGAAAAAGGCAGGTCTGCCAATTTTTGTTCATCTTGAGGAGTAAGTTACTTACTTACTTTTTCGGCGACAATCCGCAGAAACCGGCTCCACATTACTCGGCCTTTAGCGGCCGCTCTCCAGTCGTCCCTAACAGCCGCTTTTCTTCCATCCTCGTCAACAGCGCACATCCAACGGGTACGAGGTCTGCCTCGAAGTCGTCGACCTCTGTCGAGTTCTCTGCTAAATATTGTTTTCGCTGGTCTCCCATCCGGCATCCTTGCTAAGTGGCCAGCCCATTGTAGCGTGCCTATTTTAATCACTTCACAATATCCGCATCTTTATATACTTGGTATATTTCATGATTCATACGCCTGCGCCATACTCCTTCGTCTAATATGCAGCCAAGAATTGATCGCAGGATCTTAAACTCGAAAATGCCAAGAGCGCGTCGGCCGATCTCTTTCAACGTCCAAGTTTTGTGCGGAGTTGTAGGCTACGGGATATCAGCTGGCTCCGTAATCCGCAGAAGGCCCTGTTGGCAGCCGCTATCCGCCTTTTTACTTCACGGCTCACAACGTTCTCACATGTCACTAACGTACCAAGGTATACAAATTCGTCGACCACTTCAAAAGTATCTCTATCGGACTCACCACTCCAGCTCCAACACCCGAAGGGCTAGCACGCTCTCTACCAGCCAACATATACCGTGACCGCACCTAATTTTGCGCAGCTCCTAATTCTGCGCAATTTTCTTTATAGAAGTATTTTTTAGCATTGTGCATAACTATGATCATTGCGTTATTTTTTTATATATGTCTGTTGAATATTACGCCGTTATTCACAAACGGGCCATAATATTTGAGAGCGAAATAATTTAACGTGAAACATAAAGTATTTTTTATGGCAAAAAACATCGTCGTTAGCAGCAACGGTAAGATTATCCTTCTAAAAAATTAACAAATTTAGGATCGAAATTCTTTGCAATGATCAAATTAGGAGCAAACATGCGCAGAATTAGGAACATGGACAAGAAAGTGCGCAGAATTAGGCACCGTGGATAAGTTTACAAAACGAAAAATATACTCAATTGTTAGTCTACTTATAATTCCTATATTTTTTACCAGATATTATAGATCGTAGCACTACACGTTGCTGCTATCTACGTTGTTAATTTAAATCTAGAATACTTAGAATAGCGGAAGAATCATAACAATGTCTTAACTGCGCAGAATATGGTACGTTCACGGTACTTTGTTTTGGTAGAATTTATGATAAGCCCTATCCTCGCAGCTTCCTCCTTGAAATACGTGTACGCTTCTTCCACAACCCTACGATTAACACCGATGATATCGATGTCGTCCGCGAACCTTAGGAGCATATGAGATTTCGTGATGATGGTATCGCTTCTCTGCACGCCTGCCCTTCGAATAGCACCTTCCAATGCAATATTGAACAGCAAATTCGATAGTCCGTCACCTTGCTTCAAACCATCTAACGTCACAAACCAGTCCGATCCTAACGGTTGATTTTGAACCATCAAGGGTAGCACGTATCAGCCTAATCAGTTTTGCTGGAAAACCATGTTCAAGAATCAAGAATAATCTACCACAGCTCGTTTCATTTAACTGAATCGTACACCCCCTTGAAGTCTATAAATAAATGGTGAGTTTGCAAGTTGAATTCCCGGAATTTATCGAGGATCAGTCGCAAGGTGAACATTTGGTCCGTCGTGGAGCGTCCCCCTCGAAAACCACACTGGTATTCGCCAACAAAGGTTTCCTGCAACGACCTCAGTCTGAGAAACAGGATGCGGAGAGAATTTTGTATGCAGAATTGAGGAGAGTAATGCTTCGATAATTGTCAATGGCCCTTTTTGTGATTAGGGCATATGAGACCTTCCAGCTAGTCCGTAGGTAATTCTTTCTCAGTCCATACCTTTAGTATAACCGGATGGATTGCAATACAGCCGTTCGCTCCCGACTTTTAAAAGTACGGCGGGGATGCCGTCCTTTCCAGCTGCTTTGCCGTTTTTCAGATCTCTCGCTGCTTGCCTAACCTCGTCCAAAGCTGGTGGTTCCACATCTTGTCCATCATCCTCAATCGTTATCCTGTTTCTGTTGACCGCTTCATCTTGGTCACCATTCAACAATGCTTCGAAATGTTGCTTCTAACGCCTAGCCACCTCCGATCTTTCGGTAATCAGGTTCCCCTCCATGTCGTTACACATAACAGGAGTTGACTCGGTCCGATTCCTGATTCCGTTGATCGCATTAAAGAAGCTACTCGTATCGTGCCTCTCGAAGCAATTCTCCGCCTCCGCAAGAACGCGATCCCATTGCTGACGTTTCTTAGGACGGTGAAGTCTCTTTTCGGCAGCTCTAGCATCTCGGTATCTATCTCTGCTCTGGCGCGTCACAGATACAGCCAATAAGTGACTTCTGGCTCGATTCTTCTCATCAATCAATCGCTGGCACTCTGCGTCAAACCACTCACTGGAAGTGGCTGCAGCAGTATTATCCAGCACTTCCCGCACTGTAGTACTGATCGCGTCGTGCATGTGTCTCCACTGTTTGTTCAGGTTCTTTCCGAGATGTTCAAAGATCCGCTCATCAGTTTTCCGAGAGTACTCTAAGGAGTAAGTTACTAACTCTGAATTTCAGAAGTACTATCTTTTTACTAAATACTATATGAATTCGTTTAACGAAAGCTCGGCCTCGCCTGATCAAGTCGTCATTGCCATCAACGATTGGCCTAGTGCTGTCTTTGAGTTCCGCCTATTTCACATTAGTAAACGCATCTTCATGTACGCTCAGCAGCTTGCATTCCAGGTGTTGTGTTGTATTGTTCGTTAAGGTACGTTTAGACTGGGCAATTTTTTGGCAACATGTGGAATGCAACATGCGGAATGCGACATGTTGCTAAACGTTGCTTCTGTCGCCACCTGAATACTTGTGATACGTTGCTATAGTTACATCGAAACATCGGGCAACAGTTTGAAAAAAGTTGTTGCCAATCTAAACGCACGTTTAGTTTGCTCAGTTCTTGAGTTTAGTAGTGTGGTATAGTGCCCGTACCAAGCGTATAGGATTGCTAGATTCGAAAAAGTAACGGGCGGCAACTAAAATTTTGGAGAGAAATAGGATTGTATTAATTAGTATTAATTGTTTAGTTTTTGCTTACCAAGTGGCCAGAATGGTGTCAAAACAGGAAGCATTTTGCGATCCCGTTGTACACTTATATAAATTCCACAAAGGTCTCGGGAAAAAGTATACGGTACAACATTTTAAAAGCGAAAATGTAGCGGCTACGACTATTTGTTATATCATAAGATCCCCAAGCTACTCGCAAGCAAGGTAGTGGAAGATCACCCAAAATTATGGACGTAGAAGGACTCCGTTCTCTTTCTCGTGCCTCCACTTCAATAATAAGGATTCCGTGAGCCAACGGAATGCCACAATAAAGTTCAACTGTTCCCACCAGTATATCTGCAAAACATTGAAAAGAGTCGGAATAAAGTACCGAAAGAAGACAAGAGCCCCGGAATACACTAAGGGACAAATTTGCCGCTGGTTGATAAAAACTTATTCCAGAAAATGCTTTCTTTTGGACAACGAAAAATACTTCCCTCTTTCGAAGACGCACACTCCTGGAAAAAAATCGATACTATTATATTTCTACTGCATTTCCGAACGTAAAATACAAGTTTAATAAGTTTAAGTTTAATTGGTAGCTACGCTGAACACTTAATTGTGCACGCTGAAAAAATTCTTTTATAAAAAAACTTATTTATCTAAAGACGGTAAACATTATTTGCTCTCGGGGGATGTTTTTCACTATGTTGTTCTAAAGCAACATTGCGCATTTAAGGGTTAACAAGTAGTAGTTGTGACTCCTACCTTTTGTCCAATGCTGGAAGGTGCATGGGTCGGACCAAGCTATAATCTGAGACTATAACCGGATTTGAACCCACAGCATCCGCCAGCGCATGTGGCTCGTTGGTACCCGTATACCTTTGAACCGTAGAGGCGCTGGAGTCCACATTTACGTGAATTCAAGATAGTTCGCACGCTTACTAATGCGTTTACGTGAAAATCAGATAGATGTTATGATTTTTTCCAATAACAATCAACCTAACTCCCTGTAGAGATGTTTACGTGATTTTCCTCGTGGAAAGGACGTGTGAATTATTTTGAGGGTATGATCATGATTTGTAGAAAACTGTTCTAAACACATTTTTCACTAGGACAGGACGTGACACGTTGTATCGAAAAAGAGCCAATGGTTGTCAAAAAAGGACCAGCTTCCTGATTGGCTGATTTCTAGCGTGCAGCTAGAGAAGCTAGATTCTCTAGAGAAGCGCAAAAGTGTTGCTGGAAACCATAGCAAACATCGAAACTATCAATTTTTTCATGTTCCTAGGTTTTTCCCAGGAATTTGTTTATCATGGCGTATTGAAATAAAACAAACTAATTGAAACGTTATTTGGTCTGATTGGATCTACTTTTGTATAATTCTGTAATCAACTAAGACAAGTGGCTATTTGTCAAAAACCGCAGTGAAAATTTAAACATTCTTGGAAACACTTCGTTGTCGTAATAAATTTTGAAAGGGAGCCACCAAAACAAAAAAAGAAATCAATGAAGAATGAGAAGCCGTTCAAAACAAAAATTCGTATGTCGCTCTGAAGCTCCAAAGCGTTTCCAAAATGGGGCCTCACCAAAAATTAAGCTCAATTAAGACAATTTCGCAATATCTTACCCTGATGTTAGGGTCATATTACTGTAATTTTCACTTGAAGTTCTAACAATAAAGATGAAAATAATTGGTCTCCTCTTTATCCCGCTTAATCCATAATATGCCACCATTTATTTCTGATATTGAATGCTGATCATTTTCCCTATCTTTTCCCCGACAGGTACTGGTGAATCTGGTAAATCCACATTCATCAAACAGATGCGTATTATCCACGGTAGCGGTTACTCGGACGAAGACAAGCGTGGCTTTATCAAACTAGTATACCAAAATATTTTCATGGCAATGCAGTCGATGATTCGAGCGATGGACCTGCTAAAAATACAGTACAGCGATCCAGCGAATATCGTAAGCATCGGAGTGAGCGAAATGCGCCCTAAGGGCCCAATCCTAACCTGACTGCTAACGATGTGTCATTTTTCCGTTTTAGGAACATGCGGAGCTGATACGAAGTGTAGACTTCGAAACAGTGACCACGTTTGAACCGCCATATGTTCAAGCAATCAAGGATCTATGGGCTGAAGCCGGCATCCAGGAGTGCTACGACAGGAGGAGAGAGTACCAGCTAACGGATTCAGCTAAATAGTACGTAAAATTTTTGTTCCAATTTTGCTTCAAGCTAGTGCTTGAAAGATGGTTTTCTCTCGGTAAATTATTCGGCACAATCCGTAGTCATTTTTCAGTACTCCGATTTACCACAGATTTCTTTCAGCACATTAGAGTTTACGTAATATTAAGATTTTTAACGATTGTTTCGTTTGTCTAAAATTTCATCCCGCCAACTACACAAATGAATGCAAAATGCAGTTACCTTATGGAAATTGACCGTGTAGCGGCGCCCAACTATCTTCCAACGGAACAAGATATTCTGAGAGTGCGTGTGCCCACGACGGGAATTATCGAGTATCCTTTCGATCTGGAGGAGATTCGGTTTAGGTACCCATAAATGCACTCTAGACGATTTCGAGCTGGCTTGCCTATCGAAGATCGTCTCTGTTTTAATTTCAGGCGAATGTTAGCTTTTCTGTTTATTGTTTTGCCTGTGAATTTGTTCAACTAATTGTTTACTAATATAATCAGTTATGTGTCCACAGCATGGCAATTTTTAATGTTTGTTTGCCGGTCAATGTAACCGTTCAATCTAATCGTACTAAATTTTTTCTCGTTTTTAATTTTTCATCCCCATTCTAATCACTTCCTGCTCAGAATGAAGTGAAGTTGCACGCAATATTTTTTTTTTATATTCATCAGTTTAGTTTGATCGTCATTGGGCAATTGTTTCTTTACATATGCGTGAGGCTTATGTTTGTTGGCAGGATTTTTCCAAGGGTGTTCACTGTTGCGCTTTCAGCACTAACGGTCATTATACAAATTGCCTAATATAAATATTGATGCAATCAATAGCACCAATTTATGCTTATTTTCATTTTCTTAACTGTTAGAATTCTTCGTGCCATCAGGTTAATATCTAACCGTTACATCAGACATATTGTTCTCATACCGTTCGTGTTTCGATAGTATCTATGGCTCACGTGGACGGATGCATGCATATCGATCTTCACTCACATCGCGTTAAATCAATGTGCTTTCAGTAATCATCAGCTTCAGGCAACTTCTCGCGTTTCGGAACGACGACGGGCGCGGGTGTATGTATGTGTGTTTGTTTGTTTGCGTGTCTGCAGTGGTCATGAGCCAGTCACTCACTCTGTATGTGGATGTTTTCTGCCGTGTAGTACGCTTGTTGTTGAATCGATCTTTACTGCTGCTCTGATTAGTGGGCAGCACACGATCGCGCTTCCAAGAAAATGTTTCGGCCGCCCTTTGATCTTCGATTTGCAACAGCGAGGATCGGCGTGCGCTGTTGCTTGTCACGTGATTTTATTATGGTAGCGAAAAGCCTCGGGTTCACTTTTCGCTTCTTCGGCAGTGTGTTTTGTCGGCAATTAACATGATATGACACTTGCTGGTAATAGCGTTAATCCTGCAAAATTTTACAATACCGTCAGCTGAGGGTATTTTTTACTTGGTGTAATTTTGCATTTTACCATTGTTTAGGACACTTAAGAACTTCAATATTTTTCCGGTTTTATAAACAACGTGCGCGATAGTTGATATATTGAACAACAGTCATTTATTCTCTGTCGATTTTATGAAGAAAAGCCGTTGAGTGGTCTACAGCACAAAAAATTATTGAAAAAAATTTACTCACATTTTGTTTATATTTAGTGCTGTTAAAAAATATTTTGCTTAACATTTTTGTTCTTTTTTGGCATTGGGTTATTACTAGGTCATTTAAATAAAAGAGTTCGCTCGATCTTGGTGTCAGAAAGAGTGAAATGTTGCATGTTGCACCATTTTGTTGAAATAGGTTATCGCAATCCTATCATTTTCATCAACTTTTGGAAAGAAAAAATTAGTTATCATTTCGCGGTAGCGCTGTCCATTGACGATAATGGTAACGATGGTTTTCTTCATTTAACTTCAACTGAATTTAAAAGTTCTTTTATTTTGCACAACTCTTGTGTACTTGTTCGATTTTGAAAATTTTTAGACCCGTTTAATTTAACCCGTAGGTTTCTCCTTCTCGTCTTAGAGTCGTCCCAGAAATCTTTCTTTGACTTGAGATATCGCTTTAAAAACTCCCAACTTTTGAACTTTTAACCGATTCTAATCATTTTGAGGCCAAATGGGAGGCAAGGGATGTTTTTATACAGACATACAATTTTTATTAAACACAAATAAATGGCGTTAGTGACTTTAAATTTGGCTGTATTCCAATAATAATTATTTGCTATTTTTATTATTTGAATATGGCTGCATCGGCTGGCTCGGAAGGCGTCGAATTTCCGACCACTGTTTACAGCAATGGCGGCCGTGGGCCGTGCCCAATGTTGTCTTTCCAAGGTATCGGTGTAGACCAACGAATTCACATAGACACGAAAAAAAGCCCTAACGGTAATAAATCGCATGATCTTGGATGCCAATTTATGGAACCTTTATATGAAATTATTCTTTCTCCGGACTCCTATTTAAATAAATCGTGGTAAATTGCATCGTCTTGTTGAAACCAAATCTGCTCCACATTAAAGGCATTCAATCGTCGTATAAAAAACGGGTGATCGGATCGGGTGATGAACTGTTACGTTCTGGATAAGTATATAGCTGACAACGAAGCGGATTTTCTTGCTTGAAATATCCACTTTCTCGCAAAACATTTGCAAACCAAAACGATTCTCTCGTGAATGTTTAAAGTGTTGTGTAAAAAATCTCAGATTCCAAGAACCAAATGTAAATTTTCTTTGTAGCTTTCGTCTTGACACCACGCAGGAACGAAGATTTTCAATATTTTTGTAATTATAAAACAATGTATAATCCAATGTTTTTACTGGCAAACTCAATAAAATACTCTTCATTTAATGTTAAATGATTTTGATCAAAATCTGCTCCATGATTGAAAAGCTATAAATTCTTAAGCAAGATATCAAGAAAATAATGATGGTTTTTGGAAGCAACTCAAGCACCCTAAGCCAAAAAGTATTCAAGATCTGAGCGAAATCGCACGCTTTCAAAATTCAATTGAGTGTTCTTTTGGTGGAATTGCTGAATTATCTATGTATGTATTACTAAATTATCTAAATATTGAATATTGAAATTTAATTTTATTTGGCAAAACCCCACTTATACTTCATTCCAACATGTAGCAAAGCTGAATATGAAAAAAAGCAAAGCCTTGGACTTAAACGTCTTTCTAAGACTTGACCCTTCTTTATCGACAGACTTCACAGCCGGCTGTTAGAGTACAGGACAATTACGGGGCTAGTGCAACAACACTACTTACTCTATCTAGCAGCACGGCCTAGCCGAGATTCGATCATACGACGACTGGCTTGTTAAACCAGTACAAGCTGAATATGGATAATACATAATATAGGCCTGAAGTTAATCTTCACGTAGCTTTTATCTATTGTATTGTATCTGGAAGTGTTCACGGAGTTAACGAATGCGGATGAATGTTGCATTGCTCTGCCAAGGGGACCGATTTGGGCCTAACAAGTGTTATCTTAAAGTCACTGAATTGCACAGGAAGTCGCTGCCAAATTTTAACCTTATCGCGATGTATTGTTAGATACATTTTAGGAGCTATAGAAATAGTAAAATACGGTGCAGGCCTGCATCTTGCATATGGAAGAGAAGCTGCATGCCAATGAAGTCCCGATTCAATTAATACTTTTATTTATTTCTCTCGGAGTGTGCGTGTGGTGCGCGTTTTCTGTTTTTTTAGCTTCTAGCCATCAAGATCATACTAGTAGGAGCGATCAGATTCAGATTCATTGACATCACTGCTTGTAAGCAGCGACAAATACTTTGTCGCGATCTGTACGGATAATGATAAATCTCATGTCAGATCATGTTCATTGCATGATTGCGTTGAGAAATATAACAGATCCAGACGATTGGTAGTGTGCAGCGTATGAATCTCTATACAAATAACATGAGTAACATTTTTTCTCGCAGTTAGGTAAGATGTAACACTGTGGTCGACTGCAGAAACTGTTTAGAGAACAAAATCTTGTGATCAATGCATAAGATTCACTGTTTGTCATGATCTGTACGGACCGTGATCTGTGCGTACGGTATTTCGAAAAGTCAAATTGTTACCTTTCAGGGCATATATTAGTCATTTTTTACCGTCGGATTCCTTCAGGAACACAGCAGAAATCCTATTCTCAGTATGCCGAGGATTCCTATTTCTTAGTAAAGAAGTATCCCGGAGATTACAGCTATTGGACAACAATCTTTGTTCCATTAGTAAGTCATTCTGTATAGATCTTCCGCTCATAGACGACGAACACGATCCTATGCGTTCCCCACAGACTTTGAGCGAATCTTTTTTTATTCGTTTGTACGTACAATTTAAAAGAGCTACGTTAAATTCAAAAGAAATATGACTGTTTTGTAGGACTTTTGTGTGATTTCGATCTCCGATTTCCACAGATATTGTATGATACTTGGATATGGTAGTTTAAATCTTAGTTTATCCAGCTTAGCTATTATTGTTTGGTGATTGATTTTGTCAAGGATTGAGGAGGAACCAGTATATTTGGCGACCACTTGCAGTTGTGTTTGTAAAGAATGGGTAATGGAAAGACGTATACAAGATCTAATTAGTACGTGAGATCTTCGCTATGAAACCATGTTGAGAGATGAATATATAATTTCAGCAATTATGAAGTCAACAATGTTGGTGTTTCAAGTCCTTAGGAGGAAGCACTTAAGACGTTTCTTAAATATGTATAACTAATTTTTGAAGACAACGTAGATCCGCTACATACAGATTCAAGATTAAAAAACTGATCGACTGAGATTAGCGAGTGTGACAGTAGTATTTGAGTTATTATCAATCGAAGTTTGAAAATATTTTTTTATGTTCGTTTTGTATCGTCACATGGTTTACCTAATATTTACCTTCATAGTTATTACACCCGTTCTGTTTCTTGAATAATTCAAACAATACGTCGTATGATGTGCAGACCTAACCAGCTGTTGAAGAATTTATTGTTGAATGTTGATAAGAAATAAACTCGCACAAATCAACCAGATACATGACCCTTGACATGAAAAACGCGAAGTCTTGGGTTACAAACCTTTTTAAGACTTGACCCTTTTTTATCGACATACTTCGCAGCCGATTAATTGGAGTACAGGACAATTACGGGGCTGGTGCAACAATCCTACTGACTCTAGCACCGCCCAGTCGAGATTCAAACATATGAATAGCTCGTACCACTGAGCTAACTGGGTAGTCCAGCTTCTTGACATGTACAATGTCTTTAAATACCGTGTTTATATCATTTGATTTGGTCTGAAATCGATTACGCTTAATTGCATCTTGATAAAAAAGTCGTATTCTACAATACCGTTATTTCCTTCTCGTACAAAACTACCACCCTTAGTTACCTAAGCGATCTGGCGCGCATTGAAGCCGAAGAGTACCTCCCAACCGAGCAGGATATTCTCAGAGCTCGAGCGCCGACCACTGGAATCCTAGAGTATCCATTCGATTTGGATAGCATTATCTTTAGGTATGCGTGCCGTTCGGTCACTATTTATGCTGCTGATGCTATCCTTCTGCGTAGCTGCTATCTATCAGATACAGTAGTATCATCGCTAGTATTGTACAGTACTGTCCCTATTGGTTGGTGGAAGCCGGTTCGTCTCAGCTTTTAAATTCCAGGCTAGCGGAACGTTTTCTTTTATCACGTTGTTTGTCAAACAGCGAATCAAATGGCTTTTGTATTGATGCTTCTTGGTTTAAGTCGAGCGCGTGGCTGGAGGGTGGTGTTACCCGTTGTTTTCATTCTATGTCATTGGTGCGCTTCCGGTGAAAATCTGGATTACATAGAATCATCCAACTCATTAGACATATGCTGATAACCGGTATTGCTGTATCCCACGTAACCAACATCACACATTCCGTTACTAATTATATGTCCAGTAGTCCTAGGTTTCATCATGTTTTCTGTACTAATATTTTCGTATGTGTGCGTGTATAACTTGATTTTCTCGCTTGATTTTCATTGTGGTAAAATTTTGTGGAAGAATATTAATAACATAGTTTCCTTTATCATTTTTCACCGAAACTCTAAAATAGAATGGTCGACGTCGGCGGACAAAGATCTGAAAGAAGGAAATGGATTCACTGCTTCGAAAATGTGACATCGATTATCTTCTTAGTGGCGCTGTCCGAGTACGATCAGATTCTGTTTGAATCGGAAAATGAGGTGAGTTTTCGACTTTAAGTACGCTGAATCCATAATTGATTAAAAACAATCTTTTCAGAATCGTATGGAGGAGTCAAAAGCTTTATTTAAGACTATCATCACGTATCCATGGTTCCAGCACTCGTCGGTGATTTTGTTCTTAAACAAGAAGGATTTGCTGGAGGAGAAAATTATGTATTCGCATTTGGTAGACTACTTTCCAGAGTACGATGGTAAGTGTTTCCCTCCGGTATGATTCATTTTCTGTTGATTTTGTTAACGTTGAGATACTGGCAACACAACAATTCAAGGACCGAAGCAAGACGATGTTAAAGCACGAGAGTTTATTTTAAAAGGTTACTTAAAGGAGAATCCAGATCCGGACAGAATGTGCTATTCACATTTCACATGTGCTACAGGTTAAATAGTTTCATTTCTTAGCTAGGGTGCTTTTAACTATACGCGCTAGAGTATTGTGCGATTTAGGTTAATTTCTTCAGTGTAATTTAAGCTATACCCCTCTTGTTCCCCTTACCAGAAACATGTATCAAAACCATCTCTCGTTCCCTTTACCTATTTCGCTTGCAGGACCACAAAGAGACGCAATAGCTGCCAGAGAATTTATACTCCGTATGTTTGTAGACTTGAATCCAGATTCGGAGAAGATAATCTATTCGCATTTCACATGCGCAACCGGTAAGCTAGTTTTTCCCGGCTAATAGCCAAAACAAAAAGAAATCCTGCATCCTCTCATCAATTTACGTATTTATACTGCTTTAGTTACTCTATCAGTTGGGATTAGTTTTAGAGCTTAGCGGTAATAGTAATTTGAGTATCAGTTTTCGCATGATCTATTTTGAATAACCGATTTTACTTTTCTTTTTTTTGCAATTTTCGATGTACTCTGGGGATGTTGGTATCATCGCAATAACGACAGACACGGAAAACATTAAGCTTGTGTTCTGTGCCGTCAAGGATACGATTATGCAAACTGCTCTTAAAGAATTTAATTTGGCTTAAATGTTCCATTATTTTTTGCTGTGTACTTCGTTGGTTATTCGCGCAATATCGCGCAGCAGTTCATTCTCATTCAATTTTTCACAGATAAAAAGGATAAGTTACTATCGTATTTCAAATTCACGCCACCTCTATTGTCAATAAAGATTATGTGTTATATGCATGTCGTCAATTATTGTTTTCACATCCTACTAACATTCTACATTCTTAACATTTGCACTAAATAGGTAAACGAAAAGTGTATTTTCACTCTGCTTAATTGAATATAATTGTTTTAATTTAAAAATCATTGTGAAGATGCATTTTTCTCCACTGGTATCAGGAAGAAACCTCTACAAAAATTTTATTTCCAATCCCTTTTTTTAAAACCTGGGGTGTGTCACAAATCCGCCCGCAGATACTGAAAACATTAGGTTTGTGTTCGCTGCCGTAAAGGATACGATACTGCAGTCCAATCTAAAGGAGTACAACTTGGTTTGAACTACAACGTCGTCTTCGTCATGGTCATCATGTTCCCACCATGGCCGCTATCGGATTATCGCCTTTACTCTTTTCCTAGTATGAGCAGCAACAGCAGCGCAGCCGTAGCCAGTAGTGTTGTGTAACAGTAGTGACAGTAGCCGACAGCAATGTTTACCACCTCTTCTTCACTTCAAAACCTTTTCAACCAGCAACGAACATCCGGATGTGGGCTCGATCACCATTCAACACGCACTCGTTGCTGTGAGAACTTCGTTGCCAAATTGATCACAACATCCTCATCAACATCCGCCGAAGGGAAAGGAATTAGAGCGTAGGAAACTAAAAACATTCGATTGCTGCCAAAGTGGTTGGAAGAGAACTCTAACGCTACTCTTATACTGTACAGAAAATACTAGAAACGAATCGCTAGGGGAAAGCTACCACATATTACCGAAAGACAAATATATTCGCACACAGTTTAAATCCAAATAGTTCCAATCGTTCAAAACTGTGGTATTTAACTGGTTATGGATGAAACTTTCATTGCTGACCCGAACGAGTGTAATTTGAATGTAGTGAAAATTGAGATTACGCCATAACTTGCCAGATTTTTGTACTTCCCGAGACTAATTTCGCTCTATCAAAACATTACACCCCATGCTTGAAAAAGAAAACACGGGAGGTTAATGCGATCTAATCAAATGAAAGTTTCCCTTCGTACGCTAAAACCAGTTATATTATTAGTCACTTCTAGCGAGAGAACGATAAAGCGTGACACAATTTAATCGTTTTGCTTTATTCTGCACTGACGACAAACAAACTTTTGGGAATAAAGTAAAAGTAGTTTTTGTGCATTTCTTTATACTGATAGGAAAAAAAAAACAATTTAGGTACAAGAAAAAAGAGCAAAACTTCAGAAAACAGGTGGGATCATGCTAAAACAAACATAAACAAGCACACAATGCAGGCACATAATATTGTAACCGAAACGTTAGTTTTTCTTTTTGCGTCCTCTCGTTTTGTTATTAATCTTTGTTTTTTTTCACTTACTTATCGTTTTATCCGAGGATTGCTGAAGCATACGCGCAGTCAGCTGTTTTTTTAATAATGGCTTAGATCATATTTATTTAACTTCTCTTTTAAATTAGAATATTAGTTTGTTGTACTATGAATTGTTTTCCCTGTATATTTCATTCTGTTTTGTCATGTTCGACATGCTCTGTTTTGTGTTCTACTGAATTGTCACGCAACACACGCAAACATACCGCGATAATTTAGCACTTTTTTGCAGCCACACAAAGCGCATGTAATGCGCGAGAAAAAATTATTAAGTAACAATCCGCACACCCACGCATTCACGCATACCTAATAGGTACACGAAACCGCATTAAACAATGGATGAATGTTTATATATTTATACATATACATAAAAGGAAAAATATACAAAAAGTAATACTATTTATTCAACAAAACAAATTTAGGATTATTTTGTCAACATATTGACTATCATCAATATTGAATGTATTCGGAAATGGTTGCGTTTTTAAAGGAGAATCGTATCTGTCGGTATAGGCCTTCGCGTTTTTTTCTGGCGGCGCTGAGAACCCCTCCGCAATCTGGAATTTCCATGCCGTTGAGGGCGCCCCGCGAAGGGCATCACACGACGGAAACCAAAAGTATCCTTTCAGTCCCAAAATTTAGTTGTAATTTTTACGTGAAAATAACTATGACTGTGAGATAAAATAATAATCATTTACACATACTGTACTTGTAATCAATACTAACGGTTTACATTGTTTTACTTTTTGTATTTTTCGTATGAAAATAGAGAAAAAAAATTAACCGTTATGCAATTCTGCAGGCTTCACCATTATTCAATGTACAATATTATTCGTAAACAAAAAAACTTATTTCATATCATTGACGTTTTCTTTTTTCTTATTGTTTCTTGTAGCAGTGTTTTATTTTTCATACGACGAATATAGTTTAATGTATATACATTTGTTATTGTGTTTTAGTTATTTTTATTTACATTTTCTTCGATTTTCTCGCGTTGTTTCGATTGAGATTTCGCTCATTATTTACAGCCGAAAGATCAATCTCCGGAGAAAGTTCAGTCAAATTCGTACTATCGATTTTTAGGAGCATCATATAAAAACGCACCGATAAGAAGTAAAACGAGATGGATAAGCTTAATTTGACCATTACATAAAGCCCATTTTAATGTGTACTATTATTAATAATTTTATACTTAACATTAATGGTATATAAATGAAATTAACCAATTCATATAACGCTTTCTTCTCGAGAAGGCGTAATAATGACCGTAGAGCAAAGCGAATGAGAAAGTGTACATATTTCCCAGAATTTCTGAGAACGTTTTATGAAATTACGAAAAGTTCGATCAGATCAGAACCCGTATAGACTACACACATCGGTGGCATGCTCTTCAGTTCTTTGATTGTGCATTGTGCGTTGTTGTTACCACAGAAAAAAAAATTGGATCCTACTTTAGGGGACGAAAAGCGCATAACTCGTATAATGCAAATAAAACAACAAACTCGTAAGTGAAGATAAAAATCGCATCACTCGCGTAACAGCGGTTTTCCCAAGAAAATGGAAACAAAAGATAGAATAAAGCGTCACATTCAATTGTTACCACACTACCCAACAGACAGAAACAATGAAAAAAGGATAGCCACTAAGTTGGCACCAGCAAATATCGACCGGATGCGCGTAGACATTTGCTTTTTCAATAAAAAAAACAAAATAAGGAAACTATTTATAGGGAAGTCATAGAGCAACGAAACAAGCTAAAAGTAATTGCAGAACACAGATCTTTTGCTCTATTTTGTACGACACGATGAAAACCCTTTCCGCGGTACGTAAAAATAAATGAAAAACAACATAGACTTTAGATAGTTAGATAAAGTAATTTTGATTGGCCCGAAGATACCATGAAACTTGTGATGGGTAAAAATTCAGGTTATCTTTTATGTTTTAATTTCTTCCTAACACGCGCAAAAGCAGCTGTCGATAAATTATCGACTAAAGCATTATTATTATTCAAACTCAAGCGGCTTGATTCAAAATTTAAAAAAAAATCATTTTTGCACAAAGTTATCTTCATTCAAAAACGCTAAAAGGCATCACTAAAGGTTGGTTCATAATTAGAAAAAGGAGCCAATGTTAAATTTTTCACACGATTCGTCAGTCAGTCAATATTAAAATGTTATTTTATAATAACTTTCCGTATCACCGTTTGGCTTTTGGTTTACTTCTTTTTTTCCTGCAGTCTCGTCCTTCCACTTTCAATTTCACGTACCAGTCGATCATCTTTTTTATTTATTACCTTCACGCATGGTTCATTTTTAACGCTTGTTTTCTACCGTGAGCGATCCCATTCTTTAGAAGAACGTTTTCAAATTGCGATACTATACACTGGACTGGAAGTCTAAAATAAAAACAACTTGAGTGAAAATGTCTTTTAGCATTGTGTGCCATTTTTTATTGAAAAATGAAATCTCCTCTCTTAAGCGTTCATTAAAAAGAAGTAGGTTGATTAAGAATCAATAATCTAACAAAAAAAAACTATAACATAAAAGCCATTTACCCGCAAAAGAAAATCTCTCCTTACTATTACTAATATACATTATGATTACCAAATTGACGAAGCAAAACTAACAGTGAGTAGCAGCTGTAAACATTTCAAGAACGACTAAATTGGGTATGTAAAAAGAGCAAAAATTAAAGAAAGCTTGCATAAAATGGTTTGACAAGAACAAATCACACTGCTATTGAAGCGGTGTTTTTTTTTAAACAACACTTTGGTAAACCATTTCCAGTGAAAGTCGGGAAAGTAACATAAAAGATCAACCAATACAAAAATCGAACACAAATTGAAAAAGAAAATACAATTCGTAGTTTTGTCGCTATGCTAGGGAGAACTCGCTAGATTCGAAGTCCCGCAGTCAAACCGCCCATTTGACTGCGGGACTTCGAAGTCGAGTTTCACAACGGTCGAAAAGCATGATTCTCAAGACTACCAACAGCTACCACCATTTATGACGTAGAACAAATATTCTACCCCGTATGCTGCGTGCAGATTAAAATATGCTAACGAAGCAGGAGAAGTCTAGTGATTCAATCTATTAATTGTACTACAATTCGAAACAAGCAACAGGCAGCAACTTAAATAACAAACAAATACTGATGACTACTGGACGGAACAGTACCTTTTAATGAACGGAGATATATACGACCAACATTCATGGAATGGAATATGGAATCGCAAATGAAATTGTTTTATTTAGCCATGAACGTAGCATAGTAAGAAAACCGTAAAAAACTAACACATCCTATTCTTTCATTGTTCATAGAGAAACAACACGAAATATTTCAAATTAACCATCGATTCCCTGAACGGAACATTCTAGCATGATACATTGTTATATGTTGTGAACTCAGTCGAGATAGCAGTCCACCGGATCATACTTACTTTGGCTCATGATTCCATAGTTTCCTCCAAACTAATCGGTCACCACCATTGAGAGGACAAACACACATGCCTACCAGAATGCAGAGGCAAACGAGATGCAGTTGCAATAAGTAGCGAACAGATTAAAAATTAATGGGGAAAACCAAATTATCCGACTTAAACGGTTCTCGCAGCATTATTCGCAAAGCGAGAAAGCACAGAAAAAAGGAAATAAGCAAACGAGGAAACAAAAACACATGCTCGAAATTGAGGATGCAAAAATGAGCAAAACAAAAAATTCAAAAGTCCTTTCTTGATATAATAAATAAACATTAAATTAATCTATGATATGGAAAACACTACAAAATAAATATATATTTATGTTTTTAATTATATTTAAACACAACAAAAGGAAGAACACACAAAAAAGGAAAAGAAAAATGAGAAATGTGGAAGTGCAGAATAAAATAATTATTATAAAAAATGAGTAAAATAATTATAAATAATATAATATAATTGTGTAAACTAATGGCTGGAATTTATAAGAAACTAAATATATAATAAAAATAATAGAAAAATAAATATCCTTAGGCACACTAATTGCGCTTGCCATATCCGAACGCTCTATTGTGTATGGACGCGAAGTGAACTAGTTAAAGTTCAAGCGTGTAATCGACCTTCTCGGATTTGAACCGAATTTGGGCAGTTTGTTAACTTTAAGTCAAAAAGTAAAAAAATCCAAGTTTCGGTTAGACCTCCTCTTTCTTGAGTTGAGCGTCTCGACACACGCAAGTCGGCTCCAACCTGATCGAGCCATCTAGCACTTTGGGCTCCTCTATCTCTGGTGTCGGTGAGGTTATTGAAGAGAACGGATTTCATCGCGTAGTCGCCCGGTATTTTTGCGACGTGGTCGACCAACCGTAGCACTATGGGGGATTTCCATACAAGCAGGCGGACAAAAATATTTTCGAATTTTTTCTAGGATTTTTGACGTTTTTCTAGTTGATATGATTAAAATATGTTGTTAGAGTACATTTGCAAACATTTCACGAACATATTTTGAAAAGGGTTTAACTGTTTACCTTTGTCGTATGTGAAAAACTAATATGGGTCATTCCATCTCAAACGTTTGGATTCGACCATCAGCGATTTCAACCAAAGTTGGCATAATTGTTCATTCCGACCTCACAACCAATTTCCCGAAGTTATACGCCGATTGATCAATTCCCCTAGCAGTGGCGCTGCTTACTTTTTTACAGATTTTCAAAAAAAGTCATTTTTCGGGCTTAAATATCTCTGCAACAGATTGATGTGAAGACATGCCAATATACTTTTTCTATGGGTTTTTGACCGCGCAATCGAGTGATGTTATCAGTTTTTATCTAATTTGTCAAGATCATACATATTTTTGCAATTTAAAACCAAAAATGCGAATATCTCAAACCCCCCCCCCCCCCCAATTTTATTTTCAATTAAATATGCTCAAAATGTTCCCCAGACAAATTCTACATAAGAATCACTTAACTAGAAAAGACAATATTGGTAGTTCGGGAGATATGGTGTTTTGAATATTCGGGGCATGCGTTATTCTATCTGAATTATTAGTAAAAGTATGTTTAAATACGTTTACCTGAAGCTGTCAGACATTTGTATGACTAAATAATGTATTTTAATGAAAAAGATGCATTTTCAACATAGAATCAACATAATAAATTTTGAGGTTCTGGATACTTTTATATGTTAAATATGTTATATGTTAAAAGTAATAATTTCGTAACAATTTTTATAGTTCTATTATTTAATTGTGCTATTTATTTGTGCAATATAATGCATTTCACTGATAAAATTATTATGGTATTTCACTTCTGAAATTATTCGAAACTTCGAAGTAATTTTGAAAATGACTTTATTAGCACTACGGGAAAACCTAGCCTAAAACGAACGAAATTCAGAAACTGCCTGGCAATTGATCAAATATAACTGACCTTATGTAAAATTTTCCGGCAAATCTCATGGTGTCCACCCCTTCCTTAATTGTCATCGGAAAGTATTAGGTTTTGCTAATTTTCCCCTATTTTTAACAATATTTTAACTTAATGGAGTTTATCAGGCCAGTTAAGTTATTCATTTGTCCCATATAAGCTTTGTAAGATTTACCGATATTGGTCCATAAGTTCAGCAGATCTAGAACATATCTTGAAATAGGCCATAGGTCTTAAAATTCAGCCTACTCAATATGGATTGCAATTTAAAATTTTCGAAGACATTTCTTCGATGAACTTAACAGGAGGGGCGCATGTTTTCTTCATTTAGTTCCATTAACGTTGTATAGAGGAAATCTCGATGGTGACTCCCTATGAATTATTTCATATTGAAATCTGTTTAACCCAGTTTCTAAATATGATTATACTAAATGCTTCTTCTGTTGACATAATTTCACGTTGATCAGTTAGCCGCGCGCGTGTGTGTGTGTGCCTGTATGTGTGCGTGCGTGCGTGCGTGCGTGCGTGTGTGTGTGTGTGTGTGTGTGTGTGTGTGTGTGTGTGTGTGTGTGTGTGTGTGTGTGTGTGTGTGTGTGGTGTGCGTGTGTGTGTGTGTGTGTGTGTGTGTGTGTGTGTGTGTGTGTGTGTGTGTGTGTGTGTGTGTGTGTGTGTGTGTGTGTGTGTGTGTGTGTGTGTGTGTGTGTGTGTTATTCGCTGGAAATATATTTAATCTTGAAATCTCTCATGGTGACTAGAAATTTTCAAAACACTATATTTCGCAGAGTGGCGCATGGTGGCACGTAATTCTTTCATAAGTTGATAGTATTTTCCTGAGACTTAACCCAGAAGGAGGAATTAACCTGGAGATATCTGGAGAAAAAAAGTTCTCGACTAAGAAAGCAGAAAATTCTTTTATTTTTTTATATTTTCCTGCTTCTCATGCTTTTTATTATTATAATTTCTCCTCTAGCCGTCTAAACCACTTATTTTTCGGAAAGCTCATTTCATTACCTTTCTAATGATATATAATACATAAGATTTAATTTTGGAAATAGTGTATAAAAATTGATTTGAAAGTAAACGTGTTTGAATGGCAAAAAGCGTATATGTCATATCGTTTTTCAACTTTGACAGCCTCTATCTCAGAAACAACATCGACTACAGACTTCCTATTTTGGGTTTTTCTTAATTGAAGTATTTGCTATCAATAGAAAATTTCATTAAGCGGATTAGTGAAAGTCAGTTTTCTGATTTTTGTCCGCCTGATATCTGCGTGGTGGCGAACATGGTGGATTGAATGCGGTTGACAATACCACTGTTCAAAAAATGATGGGAAGTATTCAACGAAAAGTTCGAAAATTGGTCAGAAAAGCAGAAAAAATTCTTGTATTTTTACCTTAAAGTTTAATAAAAAACCTTCAAAAAAATTTTTACAAATTTTGTACTTTATTTCCTTATGGAAAAATTGGAAATGTTGTGCGGCAAAATTCTTAATGGATAAAACTTATTACCTCTCATGAGTGCCCTTTTAAAGAAAACCTTAAATTCCTTCTTTTTGCAGAATCTTTTCTAGGAATAATCCTCTGTAAAATTCAATTTCCATGGAAATCAAAATTTAAGCTTCTTCTGACTGCATTTGTATGAAAATAAATCATGAGCAGGTTCTAGTGTCACATCTTGCATTACGATTTTTTCAGTATTGGTAATTGCAACGATAGAGGAGTGTTTCTCTTTCTACTCAATGCACCAATGAAACATATTGTTCAAAATAAAACCAAACCTAAACCTAAGTCGTAAAAGAAAATTGAAAGAAAGTTGAAATCCGTGGTTAGATATACAAAATGAACCACGGTGCTTATGTATCAATATCTTTTTGCAAGCAAATCAGTTATAACGGGTGACAATTAAAATTTTGGAATTTCGAGGTCCCTATACTCGACAACAAACGAGCTAAGGGAGAAATGAGAGTGTGTATGTGTTAGCTCTTTCTCTCCTCTTTCAGTCAGTATTTTTTGTTTTGTTTATGCTTGCCAAGTTTTGCTTAAAATGGCATCAAAACAAGAAGCATTCCGTGAGCGCGTTGTACACTTCTACGAACTTTCACAGAAATCTCGGGAAAAAGTTTACGGTACTACATTTAAAAAGCGAATATGTTGCGGCTTCGGCTGTTTACCATATACTAAGATGCCCAATAACTATTCGTAAGCAAGGTAGTGGAAGACCAACCAAAGTTATGGACGTAGAAGTACATAGTTCTCTTTTTCGTTTCTTCAACAACAAGCCCTCTGGTTTGGCTATCAATTGAGATGCACCAGACGAATGTTTAAAGACAATTTTGATCCCGTTTTTACAAAAACATCATGCAGATGGGCAATACGTGTTTTGGCCGGACATAATCATTCCTGAATACCAATTCGATCCCATTTTTATTCAAAAACCACGACCCGTAAAATCTGTTTCAGTGCGCCCAATCGAAGATTTCTTCGGGATTTTGAGTTCCTTGGTGTACAAAAATAACTGGAGAGCCACGAATTGCAAACAGTTGATTGGTAGAATCAAGAGATGCATTCGCGAAGTTGACATGACGGCGCGGCGGTACAACACTCCTGTTTCGACGTCAAACGAAAGCTTCGCCGAACAGCCGATTACGGACCGTTTTCAAATGTACACTAATTTCTTTTCAATAATGGTTAATGTATCTTTAATTTCGGTACATCAGAACTTCTCCATGTATCTTTGTATTTTTTTGACAGCTTGAGAAAAAATTCCAAAATTTTAGTTGTCACCCGTTACCAACCAGTAAGCGTTCAAAAACAAAATATAAAACGAAATTAGAAAACTCGGCAATAAATTGATTGATCGATAAAGTTCTATTCTCAATCGCTGTTTATAACTCTAACTGGTAGTAAATTACTAAATTGATGATGTATAATTACAGTGGTAACCCGATTTTGTCACCCCCGATTTTGTCACGTTTTTGACCCGATTTTGTCACGTTTTTTACCCGATTTTGTCTCGCTTTTGATTTATCAAAAGCTTAGTATGTCAAATGTGTTAAAACACTGTGAAAAGAATTGTGTTCAACAAGTTGATTATCGTGGAGTTTCCACAAAAGTTGTTTCTTATCTCCACAACTATAATAGCTAGAAGATTACTTTCTTTGGCAAAGTTCTTTATAATAATCTTCTCAAAAGTTTTGTAGAACATTGTTTTGCTCTATCTCTTATTGCTTGAAAAATAAATTTTCTATCTTACTTTCAGGGGGTTTAATCAAAGAATCGTTCATACCATAAGAAAGAGCTTCTTACGCTGTGAAATTTCTCTGAACATAGTTAACCAGTATAATCAACCATTTCGGCGCAATTAAAAAACGCGTGTTTTCATACCTTTGGGAATGCTGTGAAAAGGTGACAAATGTCCACAGAGAGGTAGAAGGAAGTGCGACATGTCCTAAAAGTGATCAGAATGAAGTATATGTAGTTCGTTCTAAGTTATCTGCAAAAAAATAAAAAATTGAAAAAATACCCGATTTTGTCACTGCCCCGTTTTTGTCACCCCTAAATTCATCATGGGGGTGACAAAATCGGGTCATTACTGTATTAGAATATCTACCAAGTTTGATCACAGTGTTGTGCTACCTCCTAAAAATATAAACAAGGGAATTTATTCATAAGACTTCAATTATGATCATTAAAAATTCATGATATTTCTTTTATTTTACATATTCTTAACTTTTATTGGAGGCACCTACAAAATCCGCATTTTTCGAAGTAAAAACCATCCAGAGAATTATAAATTGAAAAATATTTGTCACAATCTTATAATTTTTAATCTAAACCCTCAAGTTTCACTTAATGGAGATTTATTCATGTTCTTACGTTTGAAACAAAAATTTGTTTTAAGCTATGGCATCTAATGTCTAATTGCGCTCTCAACGGAATGTTTCAGCTCTCGAATGACAGCAGCTTGGTCGTCTGCTCGGATGATTGCCGTCCCAGCAACAATCATATTTGCTCCCGCTTTCGCACAAGCATCGATAGTGGCCGGCCCTACACCGCCGTCTACTTCGATGTCTAGATTGGGATAATTCTCCCGTAACCATTGTACTTTCGGCATCATGTCGGTCATAAACTTCTGACCTCCGAAGCCTGGTTCAACCGTCATAATCAGTACCATATCGGCTAGAGTGATAAACTCCTTCACCATCTCGACCGGCGTTCCGGGTTTGATGGCCAGGCCAACTTTCATGCCGGCTTCTTGCACTTTGCGACAAATGTCTACCACACTGTCCATCACCGGTTCTATGTGAAACGTGTACTGATTTACACCAGCGTCGGCCATCGGTTCGATCCACTGCTGCGGAGCTTGTACCATCATGTGCGTTTCGAAAAAGGCATCCTGCGTGTGATTTTAAACTGTTATTTAAATCCTATTATTTTTAGGTGCACACCTACCTTAATTTTGTTTCGAAGACATTTAACAACCGGATGACCAAACGTTAGATTAGGCACAAACATTCCGTCCATCACATCCAAATGGAGATAATCGGCCCCATTGTCCAGTAGTTTCTGCGACTCCTCGTGCAACTGCGATAGATCTGCGTTCAGAATCGAAGGTCCAATTTTCGCGCTCAGGGAAGACATTTATCGGTGTAATGAGGGTTACGGTTTTAACAATAAAAAGGACTTGTTATCTAGTGTTTTCGTAGGAATGGTCAAAATACACAACTTTTATTTATCACTATTGAAATAGGTTACGGTAAAAAAGTGAATAAGTGTTTGTGTTCATACATGCGGCGGAAGGTCATATATGTTATACTACAATTCTTTATGAAGTGTGAGAGAAGTATTAAAATTTTAACAAATTCTAATTGTTTACTATGAACATGATTGCCTGCACCTGCATGTGCAGAAGATAATGAGATACAAAAATTAATTTTTTTTCGATTACCCACTAGTATATTTTTTGAAACTGTTTTTGAAACACTGACAAATTGGTAAACGTTTCCTTTCCTATCTTGGTACCTATAAATCGAGTTGTATTTGGTCCAAGTAATTTTGAAGTGACACCCGGAAATAAATATTTTAATGAACTATTGCTTTTACCACTATCAATATTATTTTCATTGGTCCTGTAACTTTAATTTAGATAAAAGATAATAAAAAAATAATTTGATTGATTCAATAAAACTTGTCAAAATAAAATAAAAAAATGTAGTTTACGAACATTTTAATTTGAAGATGTAGTTTATAACCGAAAAAAAGCTTTGAAAAAATAAAATATAAACAGATTATCTAATTTGTCTTGTAGACTGCCTTATTGATTATCATTATATAACGCTGCCACAAATACAGATATTTGTGCATGCATAAATTTGGGACCTTGCCGTTTTCTCCGTCGTATTTTAGTTTCTCGGTCTACTCTTTAAAATAACATAAATAGATTATGGAGTACTTTGCAATTCAGGAACATTAGTAGAGTCAGAAATCACAGCAACTAAAATAATTGATCTGTGCTGATTATCTGCAGCCTGAAGGAACATTTTAGAAAAGTGCTCGTTTCTGCTGGGGGATTGTCCATCCGTGATAGTGTCCCGTTATGCGCATGCGAGTTTTTCAACAGTGTGCTGTGCCATGTGCGACCTGACACTCACACATTGCCGTAGGGACACGTAAATGGACCAACGAGAGAGAGATAGAATAAAGAAGTTTGAAACGTACGACTAATTTATCTGACGTACAACACGTATAGCCCGCTAGCTAGCCGACAGCCGAGTGCGAAATTAAAATCAGCTCTTATTTTCATTCACAGTATTATCATTCAAAATGAACCAAATATGGTTTACCTTATTGTTAACTGCGGCAATATGCATGTGTGTAAGCGCTAAAAAGTTTAAAGATGGTGAAAAACCGGCGTGGGCCAAGAAGGACATACGCGATTACAGTGATGCTGATCTGGAACGCCTACTAGATCAATGGGAGGTGCGTATTTAGTTGTATTCAGTGAATTCCACATTTATTTGTCCCAATACTCCGTAGGAAGATGAAGAACCCCTGGAACCTGACGAACTTCCGGAACACTTGCGACCGGCACCACCAATTGATATGTCACAGCTGGATATGTCCAATCCGGAGAACATTTTGAAAGCTTCCAAAAAGGGAAAAACTCTAATGAGCTTCGTGATGGTAAATGGCAATCCTACCCGGGAGGAAACAGAAGAGATTACCAAATTATGGCAGACGAGCTTGTGGAATAATCACATTCAGGCGGAACGTTATTTGATCGACGATAATCGAGCGATATTCATGTTTAAGGAAGGCTCCCAAGCATGGGAGGCGAAAGATTTCCTGATCGAACAGGAACGTTGTTTGCAGGTTACAATAGAGAACAAAGATTACAAGGGCAAGCATAACCCGGCTGCGGAGGAAGAGGCAAAGGATGAGCTTTAGTTTATTTTTTTGTAATTACGTGTACAATGTATGATTGAATATTATGTTTGCTTTACATACATTCTGATTTTGCTAGACTGATGATTAAACATTCTTATGTTTACATACTCCTAATGATCTGTTGTTAGTCGTACCAATAAAGGTAGGAACAATCTAATTAGGTATATGTTTATTATTGACGTTTTTTGATATTCTGTCTCTCAAATGAGAGCATACATATCTTTTTTTGTTGTTTTTTCCAAATCTGAGGGCGTTTACTAACTGGTTTATCTGTTTCGGAATGTCACTAATCACAGTTTTTCCTAAATAACCAGAGAGCAAATCTGCCTTTAGTTTACAGAAGGTTGCATAATCAACCCATTTGTATGCATTATGCGATGCCAGAAGTGATTGATAGGGGCAGAATGAAAATAGGCCGCGATATTGGTTCTGTGACGAGTTGAGCAACTTTTTCATTCAAAGAAAAATTCACTCGATGCTGGCCGAATACTTTTTTGACTGACTGCATAGGGTGACCTACCTACTTTGGACACCATCAGCAGCTGTACATAATTTGAACACTTCCATTCGATTTTGCTGTAAGTGTCCAAATTATGTACAGCTGCTGATGGGGTCCAAAATACGTTAGTTACCCTAACGCTTGATTATTTTTAATTGTGATCGCATTCATAGTACCGGAGTTCAGATTAAAAATTTTCGGATTAAGGAATATCATATACCAGCTGGGACTCACGGTAGCAGCAAAGCTCCCTCTACCCACTTTCGGATTTTGCTCGCGGAAATCAGGAGAGACTACAAAAAGTCCCACAAGTTCGCAGTGAGTTAATTCTATTGACTTGACGGACTGTCATCTCATAATGCTTGCTAGCAGTAAATAGCAAAGCTAAATCAAGCAAAGGCTTTTAAAATTGCCGCCACTAATATTTTTAGTATTTTATTATAAAGTTAATAATTTGCTCTGAAACGTCTGACGGACGGTCACAACACAAAGCCTCATAGACATTTTCCGGGTACATTTTCGAAACCGGCGCATCTGCAAACGTTAACAAATGTCTATGTTTGCAGATAGGTACGCGGATTTGAAAGAATGTTCAAGAATTATGATAGAACCTATGGGTTTTATTATTACTCCTGCTTTATCGTGGAATCGAATTTTGTCCCACAGCGACACAGCGATTAACCTCTACTGGTCTACAGGCCTAGATGACCTGGCGGGTGTTGTGGGTTCGGATCCGGTTATAATCTCAGATTATACCTTGGTTCGACCCATGCACCGTCCAGCATTGGACAAAAGGTAGGAGTCACAACGACAACTTGTTAAGCATAGCTACCAATAACCTTTACATTAATTACTTTCCCCTACCATCCCTTCATCAATTGTAGAACCACCGTTTCAAAAAAAATATTAATATATGCTTGACCGCATTTCAAGGTCAAGACTAAAAACACGAGGTTTGGTCTATTTTGTTATGCACCAAAGGTCATTGCGGCCCGCGGACTCATGAGGCGATCTGATTCTGATTTGATTTGACCCGCACCACGCCTATGCCTGGGCACCACTGATGGAGCATAAAATACTGTTGCAGAAATTGTCGCGACTAGACACATTTCTACATCTACAGTTTGACTCCTGTTCCGCTTCCCAATTTGCCAACATCTCGGGTGTTCCTGAGGGCAGTAACATGGAACCTTTCCTGTATGTGTTGTTTTCCAGTAATATTGTTTCGCCGCTTAGAATTAGATGGAGTTGAGGTGATGACTTATGAATATGGTGATGACCTGAAATTATGTTCTAAGTTCCATTCCATAGATGATTTCGTCCAGCTTGAAAGCCTCTTGGATTTGTTTAACGTGCACCTTTATCTTATTTGCTTTGCGTTGATAAGAGCTAACATCACTGTGGGCTCGCAGTTGTGGCCCCACTGACAGCCAAAGAGCTAACTTGACAATATCACAACACAAGACTCGGTAGCGTGGCCCCTCAAATCTTAAACACTACGAACAATCAAAGAAACTCGACTCGGAACATTCGGCATGGACAAAGGCGACGAAATAAGGACTTGGAATGGAAACTTAGTACCTGAATCTGCAGATCACTAAATTTCGTGGGTGGCGACAGGGTGCTGCTTGATCAGTTAGAACCCCGAATGTTCGATATCATGGCACTGCAGGACATCTGTTGCAAATGTGTGGAGGATGTGTGGCGGCAAAGCAGTACATATGCACTCAAAACTATCGACGGTTGATACCTCGCCACAAAGCTGTCCTCCTTGGCTAAACATTCGAAAATTACACAACCCGCAAGTTGCCGAGAACTACGCGCGCGTACTGGATGTAGTTGTACCTTGCTTGGGGGCGCTTGATGCTTCGACCCTCGAAGACGGATGGAGTAGGATACGCTCGGCTGTCAATGACGCCACAACCGCGGTGCTAGATGAGGAAACTTCGAGCGCACGAAATGATTGGCTTGACGGGGAATGCCAATAAGTGATGGAGAGGAAAAAAAGAGTTTGGAAAAACTATCAAAAATTGCCACAAGGGAGAATTGGGCCAAATATCTACGAGCACAGAATGAGTTGACCTCGATCTTTAGGAGGAAAAAGCGCCAGAAGGAGGACAGAAATCGTATTCCGGGCTAATGAGATGCGCACGTTTTACGACAAGGCGAACCAAACTCGTAAGGACTACACACCGGAATCTGGCATGTATAGGGACGAAGGAGGGATTCTAATTACAAACGAGCGCAAGGTGGTCGACAGTCGAAGTAGTTCGTCGATGAACATCTCAACAGCGATATCCGATATAACAGAAGAATACGCAACAGACGTTAATCTACGAGTGCCTATTAAACGATAACAGCGTGCCGGCTTGTAAAAAATATACCGTAGTAAAAAAATGAATATTGTTAAATTTTAATGTAAATGACTCTAAGTATGGCTGGTGAACGACTGGATAATACGCCTATCTATGCCTCGCATGATGGTCTTTAACCTATTGCTCAGCAACTCCTATTCCTAACTGTACGTGGTACCAGTCGGAATACAAGCATCCATACTGGAGGTCAGATTTAGTTATCCTGGTAAAAAATAAGGTCGTATACCGACAGGGAAGTAGGCACTCGTGTGAATGCTGAGTGTAGTAACGAGGAATTGCCTTGAGTGATTCGGGGCGGGTGACTGAATAAAAAAAAAATGGGTAGTATCGGTACTGAAAGTGGCCATTTTCACCGGGGTCACTAAAGTAGGAACATTTCTGGATTGTTCCAATATCGCTTAAAATACCTAAATAGTCGCCAATGAGCATATGGTACAAACAAAAGCAATACATACTAAGAGTAACGTTTGTTTGGGAAGTGTTATTGGTTTTTTTTATTTAATTTACATGAGCAATCGGCCCTTTAAAATTTTAGGGTGCAGCTCAAAAATTTGTCCTAACCTTGTTTAAAATTTATCGCAGAAGACGTGAATACAAACCAACTGGCATTTACTGTTTTAATAACTCACATTTTTAATATATTTTTTTTATTGGGGTAACAATTCGATTACATAAAATACTTAAGAGTAACTATCCTATTTCATATTGTGTGTTCAATCACAAGTGGTGACTTTTCAACACTAGGTATTAGAATTGCATTACTTACTATTATTATAATTTCTTACGATATGTTACGACAATTAAGACTATTTGATAGTAGGGTTTAAAACCTACATGTGAGGTAAAAAAAAGGAAAAATATAAAATCTTAACCTACACTCAACCAAAAGACCACATACATTTTACGTGTAAATGCACATACTTTTAAAATATCAGCATTCATATGAGTTTTATCACGACCATCTAATATTTAAATAGTAAAATATTAATATTCAAGTAGACAACATATACATTTTATATACATATACTTCATTGTCATTTGCCTTTCACATAACTGTCACGTGATTGTCAGGTGTGCAAAATAAATAGTTGATATAAAGTAATTTTCATGTGCCGTTCACATAGTTGTCACGTGACCTTCAGGTATGGAAAATAAATAAATGATGTAACATATTTTTCATATGAAGTGCACATTGATGTCATGTGATAGTCAGGTATGCAATACAGATTATGTAACTTGATTTTCATGTGCCATTCATATAACTGTCACATGACTGTCAGATATGCAAAATAAATAGATGATTTACGTATTTTCCATGTGTCGTTCACATAGTTATCACGTGATTGTCATGTATGCAAAATAAACAGCGACAAGAAAAACATTCAAGATGGCGTCAAGTGATAGTGAGGCAAATGAATTGTCTTTAAATTGGTGTTTCGCAGGCAACTTACTGTACTTTTTCAAAGGTAAATATAAATTATTATTCATATTGTCAATTGCAAGGAAAATTGTACCATCCGAAGTGCGATATCGCTCATAAAAGTGCTATTTTGCATTAAATCGTTTCGGAATCTTCGGCGCACTTATTGCTTGGAAGATAACGAAAAAGTGAGCCAAAGATACCGAAACGATTTAATGCGAAATAGCACTTTTATGAGCGATACCGCACTTTGGATGGTACAATTTTCCTTGCAATTGACAATATAAGCAATAAAATACATTTATATCAATGATTTCAGGATTTCGTTTTTCTTGTTGGAGTTGTCGCACAATATTATTTGGAGCCAGGAAAGTAGGTAGACTGCGAATTTCTGCAGGTCCTTGTGATCACAGTCCCGACACTCTTTAGGCTTTAGGAAAAAGGTAACTGTTCCTCATATTTCAATAATTAATTTATAAAATAATTACCTTTTTAGGAAAAAACAATATTTTATTACAAGGCGGAAATCTGCCCCGTAGAAGGATATCCATTTCTGCTTTCTTGGCGGTGATAAAGAATTGCTAAGCTGCGACGTTTGCAGCTAAAAAGCGATTGGAGCTGCTGATTTGTTGAAAAGTTTCAACACAAGGAATACAAGCCAAGGTATAAATTCATCAACAGTTTAAAGATATTATGTTACATATTATTTTGTATTTTCCAGATACGAAACTTTGTATCGCGTTACTTCTCCTAAGCACCGTATTACCACCAACGCTTGCAGCATCCAGATCGAATCCAGATACAAAGCATTCACCTGTAGAACAAGTGGTTTCAGACTAATGCTGAGGCAAAAATTAGGAATAAAACCATTGTCATTGTAAACATGGAATGTAGGTATATAGTGCTTATATATACAATTTTAAATAAACTTTATATCGTCAGAAAGAATCCGTTTTTTTAATATTCGCAAATAACAACTTTTAATATCATTATTTATGGAATTGTCCGTTTCGCATGAGGCAGATAAGATGTATGTGACGTTCAACTAAAAGTTAAATAAAGTTCTGCCACAAGGTATCTGCATTTCACGTAACTTATATGTGCACCCATAGATCATATTAATGTAATTATTTACGTGAAAAACAGATGATATTTAGGTGAAAAGCATTATGGAAAATATTTATATGGTTTTGCACTTGAAACGTAAGTGATTATTTTTTTGAGTGTAATATCTAACCTAGCTAACTTATGATCTATAAAGAGACCTAATCATCGCAATAGAGGATTGCGACCATTTTTGTCGGAAATTTGAAATAATTTTGTTTGACATAGCTTCTACACTCAAAATATTCTGCACATAACTAATGGTAAATTTCCATATGAAATTCCAGATAATTATCATGTGTCACATATAAGCACAATCCGCCTAGAAATACACATAAAAATTATACGGATATGAATAGTATGTGCAATTATACACATAAAAAATATGCGCATATGAATAGTATGTGCAAAAGTTTCGCGTACACATAAATTATAACTGTTTGGCATATAAAGTTCATTAATTGGGCACATTGCAAAAATCTATGTGTGGGGCACATAGAAACTATACGAAAAGTTTTCTCAGTGTAGGTTAACACATTTTTTTATAATAATAGTCAGAAGAGCTTCATGTACGTATTTAAATCTTTGCAAGGCTACTGTAATGTTACAGTTATTTAGAACATGATTTCAGTTATAAACCATTAAAAACTTAAATTATCCCAAGTATTTTAAAAAAGTTTTATTGTTACCCTGCTTAATGGAGTCTGCAAATAGACAATAAACTTTTCTTTTTATTTGTTAAAAGTAAGGATTGTAGACTTAAACACAAAAGTTTCATATTTCTCTAGAATTTTGAACTTAATTTTAAAGAACTATTCATAAATAAGGCATGTTCCGAGGAGACCACTACTTTGCCTTTCATCAATCGGAGACCATTCCTCACACATTTCAAACACTACCACCACCGTATAAGGCTATAGTACTTTTCACCGAAAACCACATGTTTTCCGGTGTTGCACGATGCCGGCTGTTTGTTTACTAGAATTTGCTTCGCCGATTGGCTGCCGAAAGCTTATCAACAAAACTTCGGCTCCGTATTTCGTGCGTATTCGGTTGCGGTCAGTGATTTGTATGGGTATTTTTAACGGAATCTGTTGTACTACACGTTTGTGCCGTGGAACATCTGTGTGTTGATGGAATGTTTTACTATCTGCTGCGAATTACAACGAGAAAGCAAACTCTGGCTCTGACAGCTCTGTCTTCTGTCAGTCGAGTAAGAGAATCTAGCGATGATTGTTGTTTTTCCTGTCAGGTGTGTTTCGTTTCTGCGCATTCATAGGATTTTTTGATGCAGGCAGAGTAAAAACCTGATGTGATTTTAGCAAAAATTGCAAATTAACGAGTTTATCGGATGTTTTTACCTTGTTATTGTTGACGAATAGCTGCAGCTACGTTTGGTGAAGGTAATGGAAGCTGTTTTGCATGCGAAGTGAACACGCAAGAATCGTTTAAATGAAAATTTAACTTGCTGGATAGTGATGTCATCAGCTCGATTGTTTTCTTCGCAGTTGCATGGAGTAAAAAGGTGATGGATCAATTCAGTTATTGCAGTGAAGTGTGTGCTTTGCCAAAGCTATTAAAAAATAACGATTGAGCGAGTGGTTTATGACATTCCTCTTATAGTTGGTATGAGTGCTAAAGACAAGGATGGTGACAGGTTGTGGAAAATAATGTGTTATTGTTATCAACATATGTGTAATTTAAGCATCGGTGGTTTGCAATCTGGCATTGACCAAGTTTCCTATTATTAGAACAAGTGAATCACGCAGATCACGAGAAGAGAAAAAAAAGTTTTGTTTACTGTGTTTAAAGCTGCTGAAGTATATAATCCAAGGTCACCACAATGGTCTTCGAGAGTATTGTCGCGGATGTTCTGAATCGATTCGTCGGTGAATATGTGGAGAATCTTGACAAAAAGCAACTTAAGATTGGAATATGGGGTGGTAAGTAATTTTCAATGACTCTCTGACTATTTACGGTATAATCATGAGTGAATCCTTTCGTTTTCTCGGAATATTTTGTTTTAGTTCAACATTGTACAGGAATCATCGGATGCTTGAATATATGTATGGATAGAATAAGTAACAGATGCTAAAATCAAATGCTGATTTTTATTTATACAGACTCGATTATCAATACATACATATATAGCTCAATATCCTATCCAGTACCTCTTGCTTCTTTGAATACTAATGTAAAATGATTATACAATAGAGAAAACGTGCGTTAATCGTCGACTCTCTTATCACACGAATATTATTTAGACATTTTTCACGGTGGTTTAAAATAATACCGTCATAAAAGCGTGCCGTTTCAATTTTTTTTCTCGAAATATTACACGACTTTTGCATAAATTTTTGAAATACGAGTTCACATTTCAAAAGAAAATGACTTCAAGCAGCCAGTGCGGTGTTATCTCAATTATATACAAAGTTTGTTATTCCGCGACGGTCATTAAAATAAACAAAAAGTTGCAATTGTCAGTCATCATTCTCAATTAACAATATTTTTAACGATAATTGAACTGAAAAATACTTTGGTAATTGTGAATAAGCAATTATTCAAAGGAAATCACGACTCCACTTATATAAAGCCATATGTAGTTAGTAAGTTTATTGACGAAAATTCTCATAAGCACATAAAATCTTGGAGCGGAAATGTCTAACTGTTATTCCCTAACTGTAGTAATAATTTTAGAATTCAGTGGGTTATCTTATTACAAGCTGAGCAGAGTTTTGGAATCCCGAATTTTCCAGATTTGCATCAGTGAATCATTTAGGATACATATTTCAAATTTTTTTTTTCGAACTAAAATAATTCCCTAAATTCGATTTTCAAACTCAAATGTGCAGTCTGAACCATATTGGCATTACATTATTAAACCTGTATTGAGTTGTTGATTTTGAAAGCTAAGTATAAAGTACATTCCACTTTCTTGATTAAACTGGTAGGAGTCATTACTAATTTAAAATTGATTCATCACAGTAATGGAAAATGTAATAAAAGAAATCAGTCGAAACATTAGTCTAACATCTGTGCTAGCAGCGTAACTGATAAGCTTGACTGCTGTCCAACTTGTTTGTTATCAACAATTCTTTAACCCTATGCAAGCTAAATTGAGTAAAAAAATGTGAAATAAAGTGATAAGGAAAACAATTCTGGGCGCGAATTTTAAGCTGAAAAAGTTCGAGTACAAAACATTATTTAAAAACAATCAACAGTAAACAAGCTATCTGGACTCGTCGAGGGTTAATTGCACCATAATACTACAGTGCAGTGCAGTAGCAACTTATTGTTCTACACGAAAGCACACGTGACACACTACTTAACAGCCAAGCTAGAAGTTTTACACTTTAGTGATGCGTGAAGGTTTTATCACGCTTAAGTTGTAATAGGTTGTACCTACTAGTAAAAAAGTATAAGGGTCCATGCCTAGTGGCACGGGCGCAGGCTTGAAGTAGGACTACGAATGTAGAGCAATTCGTCTCCCAATCGTAACACCGGACAGAGCATTTCCCACCAATTTAAGCCGTTCTGCTTCCGCGACCAAAATTTTGGTTTTCTAGCTTATTTAATATTCTATTATAGCAGCTTATTGTCAATTGCAAGTAAAATTGTACCATCCAAAGTGCGATATCGCTCATAAAAGTGCTATTTTGCATTAAATCGTTTCGGTATCTTCGGCGCACTTTTTCGTTATCTTCCAAGCAATAAGTGCGCCGAAGAAACCGAAACGATTTAAGCTAAAATAGCACTTTTATGAGCAATTGCACACTTATTGATTGGACAATTTTCCTTGCAATTGACAATAATAGATCGATGTTTCGAATCCAACACGGTCGGCGTAATTTACACTCCACACCAAACAATAACCGGCTGCTGCCGAGTTTTACCACCTTTGCCGTGTCCAGAAAGGGAGATAAAATCGTAACTCTCATTATTATTTGTAACTCAAACAACGCGAAAATTATGCCGTTCGCAAAATCAATTCAACTGCTTCATATACTTATTCAGTAGTTCTTAAAAGAACTGATTGTTTTTTACCAGCTGTTAGTAATACGAATCGAAGAAATTTACTGCTTGGCAGCAGCTTTTTTCGGACCGCATTCTCCGTTAGAACTTGTTTTGGCTTTGGAGTTTTCGATGCCTTTGCTATGGTCTTCATTGACTTAGTAATCTTGCTTCTCGCTAGCAAGTTTGGAAGGCGAACGAACCGGAAGCGCCAGTTCTTTGTTTGGACCAGCTTTCTCTTGTTGAAAACTAACTTCAAAGCCTTTTTCACGAATGTGTCCAACTTTGAAACGTCACAATTGTAGCTGGCGGCGATATACTTCTAGACGGCTTGCAACGAAGATCCGTTGACTCTTCGGTTTATTGGCGTCTCGCTTAGTGAATTTGGATGTCTTCGTTGCCTTATTCCGGGGAAGTAGCAACAGCTGAAGCTCAACGATTTTCGAGCGCATTCTATAGAGCGTAAATTAAATACAATCAAACTTTGATCCCTTTGATTCAAAGGGAATTTAATCCATAGCTCTTCTCCTATATATTTCTGTCATCCGTGTTAGGGAAGCATTGGCGTGGGAAGGCAAAAATTTTTAGCAAAAATAAAATTAAAGCAACGTCATGAGTTAGAAGACCGCGAGTCACCACATATTTAACGTTTTATAGATCAAATCAGAAGAAATTCTTCATGATTTAAAGAATCAGCGACATTTGGAAATTTAATTAAAGAAATTTAGTATACAGAAAATTTTCATCTCTTCATAAACAAATTTGTTCGTCCCAAAAAGGACGGGTTGTGGTTGAAAATCCGGCCAGCAGAATGGCTTGAATGTTTGAAACAACACCTCCCAGGGCAATGGTGACAATGGTTACCGGACAGAGCATTTTCCATTGATTCAAGCTCTTCCGCTCCCGCAACCAAATATTCTAATATAGCAGATAATAGATCGATGCTCCGGTACCAACGCGTTCGGCGCACTCTACACCAAACAATAATCGGCTGCTGCCGAGTTTTACCACCTTTGTCGCGTCCGGACAGGGAGATAAAATCGTAACTCTCACTCACTAAATCGTAACCCAAACAACGCGAAAATGATGCCGTTCGCAAAATCAATTCAACTGCTTCATATACTTATTCAGTAGTTCTTAAAAGAACTGATTGTTTTCTACCAGCTGTTAATAATACGAATCGAAGGGGTGTTTTATTAGCAGTGGACAACTTTCGTCATTATGTCGAGGGAACGCGGTTCAAGGTCGTAACGGACGCGAGAAGCCTTTTATGGTTATTCAAGATTGGAGCAGAGTCGGGGAACTCGAAGCTGCTAAGATGGGCCTTGAGAATTCAATCTTATGATATTCAATTAGAATATCGAAAGGGCAAGAACAATATTACGGCTGATTGTCTTTCAAGGTCAATCGAAGTCGTAAAAGTAACTCAGCCAGATCAGGCCTATGATGATCTAGTGACCCAAATAGTTGCTGATCCCGTGAAATATGCTGACTACCGCGTCATAGATGGGAAAATATGGAAATATGTACGTAATCTAGGTCGACAGACGGATCCGCGGTTTGCGTGGAAACAATTTCCCGAACCGGAGGAACGGAATGAAATCATTCAACAGAAGCATGATGTAGCCCACTTCGGGTTCGAAAAGACGTTAGACTCTATTAAACAACACTACGTTTGGCCCAAGATGAACGAACAGATACGGAAGTATTGTCGCGAATGCTATCGTTGCCAAATTAGCAAAGCCGGCAACAGTAATGTCACTCCACCAATGGGGTCGCAGAAACCAGTCGAATACCCGTGGCAGTTTGTGACACTGGATTACATTGGACCGTTACCTGCATCTGGTAGGAATCGATGCACATGTTTATTAGTCGCAACAGACGTATTTAGCAAATTCGTTCTCGTGCAACCCTTCCGTGATGCGACAGCAGGACCACTAACGGAATTTGTAGAAAACATGATATTCCGATTGTTCGGAGTACCGGAAATAATACTGACCGACAATGGGACCCAGTTCATCTCCAAAACGTTTAAAGACCTTCTGCAAAATTACCATGTAAGCCACTGGTTAACTCCAGCATACCATCCACAGGTTAACAACACCGAGCGTGTGAATAGAGTAATCACCACAACCATCAGAGCAACGCTGAAGAAGAATCATAAGCATTGGGCAGACGACATACAGAACATCGCGAATGCAATTCGTACCGCGGTGCACGAATCGACAAAGTACACACCCTATTTTGTGGTCTTTGGTCGAAATCAGGTATCGGACGGAAGAGAATACGCTCGTATCCGAGATAATTACACCTCAGCGGACCAAACAGAAGGAGAAATAAAAATGAAAAGAGCGGAACTGTACGAAGAGGTGAAGAAAAATTTGCAAAATGCATACAAACGGCACGAAAAAAGCTACAACCTGCGCTCCAATATTAGCTGTCCGCGATATGTCGCCGGAGAAACGGTTCTGAAGAAGACTTTCGATCTTTCAGATAAATCGAAGGGATTCTGTAAGAAATTGGCCCCTAAGTTTGAACCTTGTGTAGTTAGAAAGGTTCTCGGTTCACATACATACGAGCTCGAGAATATGTCAGGCAAACGAATCGGAATTTTCTTTGCCGATCAATTGAAGAAATTTCAACCAACGTCGCATCTGAATATTGCAGATGCACGTCATACAGCTATGTAACTTTTTAGAGACAATTATTCATTAAAAAACACCTACGGGGAAAACGTCAATGTAGCAATCAACCAATGGAAGCATTCATTGGAAATTACAAAGTTTAGTCAAAGTCCGTGAGGAATCGAAACAGTAAGGCGGTGATGATCCCGATGGAGAAGCAGGGCGATGACCTGTGCAAAGTAATAGCCTCGTGCTATGAATCTTAAAGCGAGCCCGTCGCTGATTCGGATGGTTGAGAAGCACTTGCGAAGACAGAGGAGCGTACTTTTGCTAGAGCACGGAATTTTCAATTGAAAACTGCCATGGTAGAGAACCTACATGGAAGACAGAAGAGAGGGTGCCATCATTTAACATGATGCACGACCTCGTGAATGCTGGATGCACAAAAATGCATCGCAAAACGACTAGTTCGTCTATAAATAAATGTATATAGTAGGGTTAAGTTAGGTTAGTAAACGATTTCTACAATCAAGTCCTAGTACTTATTCACTAAGATTAGGCCTTAGATTAGGGTTAGTTAGAGTTTAAAACATACGACTTTTTTCCTTTGAAATTAATTTTGGCCGTGTCGAGTGATGTTGGCTTTTGAGATTCCATCTTCTTCCTTTTGCTTCAGATGCGCGCTCTATAAGATGCATTTCGTAGCAGCGCCTGCGCAGTTAGGAATGCATAGTTCCATGGGATCAACATTAGTTGGCAGATACAGTTCCTGACCCGTTTTTTTTTGTAGACATTCTGTTAGCCGTATTCCATTTCATCTACTTAGTTATAGGAGTATTAGGTCCCCAGCGTATTTCCAGGTCATTTAGAGTGAAATACGTAGTAGCAGGATCCAGTACCCTGAAAAAAAAAAAAAAAAAAAAAAAAAAAAATATCTTCAACTTACATCGATGAGACGATACTAAATATACTCTCCTCATTATAGCAGCAGTTTTTAGCGGTCTTCCTTGGCAGATAAGTAATTTTCTTCCTTGATTTACCGTAAATTAACAGTAAACTTTATACAGATTGCACAGCAGACAGCACGTTGAGGTGACGATAATGTTTTTGATTTTGACAGTTCTTCTTGGTACATTGGTAGAGTGAGTGGCAAGAGAATGAGTGATTGAGCGAAATGCAATGATGTGAGTAAGGGGTTTATGGATGAAAAGATTACAGAATTATTTTAAGTGAGTCGTTCAAAACTGACTGTTATGTTAACGGTTTGAACTTCACACGAGTATAATATCATGTTCAAGGATCAGTTCACAGAATCTTGGGAATCTCCAGGGCAGTGAACGTGATCAGACAGGATAAGAATTTTATGGGAAATTTTGCCAAATTCAACGTTCTTAGATAAAAATCTAGGGTATGGAGCATGGTAAAATTTGCTAGAATTTATTTCATTAAAAATGAAGGAAATTTTTCGGGTGTGAAGATTAGCGTCTCTTTTAGTTGTTATACTGATGTATGGACCTATGATTCACTCTTTTACGTTTGAAGCTACGAGTTAGGTGAAGATTATGTAGGATAGTGTGAAATTTGCTTTATCAATTTTAAAGCCGAATGTGTGAGAACCTACCAATTACCAAAGGAAGTTGTTGTCAGTTAGTTTGAGTCAAGTTAAGTGAGAGAATAATTTACTCCGTATATAAGTTCTAAGGTCTTTTTTCATAGCTAGGCTTAATGTTTATCTTTCGTGATATTCTTTTATTGTTGCTGGAAACCGGAGTTGTATAACGTTGATGGTTAGTGACAGACGTTGTCTGCAAGCAGAGGAAGAGTCAAATTTTGACGATGACCACTTATGACCCCGACAGTAGGGTTACCACGAAGATACACAATTGTAACTTCGAAAATTTGATTGGTTTGAGGAAAATGTCTTTCCAAAAACCAATCAAATTTTCGAAAGCCTAGGAGGGAATGATGTAGCATTACACCTAGTTAAGTAAAATTTAGATTGAGCAGCCCCTCGTTTCGACGGTCTGCTCCGAATTATGCTAGTTGAGTGGAAGTGAGAAAGAGTACCAACTTGTGGTACGTTTAGTAGATGTGAGTACTTTGAGTTGCCACTGAGTTGTTTGCCCACTGGAACTCGGGATAGGTTGGAAAGTTATGTGGGAGCGGGTGGTGGCGACAAGTACGCACCTCCCCAAGATGAGTTAACCCTTGTTCGGAAATTTGCCCAAAGAAAGAAGGAGGACTCGGGTTCGTTTCTGGCTTCAAGAGAAACGGTTCGGTTGGATCCGAAACTTCGGATGCAAGAAACCAATACCTTCAATTGCTTCGCGGTGTCTCCGTCGTTAACAAATAACTTCGGAAAAACGGACTTTCGTAAATGATTACGTAGTTCCGGTTAAGGTGTATTTTACGATGCCTCGCTGATCTGAGGGACAGCAAACTGTTACTCTGCCACTTTGTTCTAGACCGTGGAAGAGTTCGGCAGTGTTTAAAGTTTTCTTGCTTCGCGCCGCGTAGTGATCCAAAGGTATCACATGTAAGGGTAAAATAGTTTAGTTAGTGATTCTCAATATAGTTTTTCTTTTAGATAGATTAGCTCGTTAATTCGTCTGGTGGCAGCAGTTTAGTGCAGATTTTTTCAAGTCGGAATATCGGGTAATCCGAATTCCTGTAAAAGGTATAGTTCAGCGTTAAATAGGAAGAGTGCAAGTGCGTGAGGTTAATTCCGACATTACGATGTTGGCCGTATCTTTTGTGCAGGTAGAAAGTGCTACAGACGCCATCGATCCGAGCTCCATCGACCGTTCCCGTTCAGCTGTAAGCCACGCCGTTATACCACGTCTAGTGTCAGAGTTTCCTGGTCATCCGTCAACCACGACCAGAAGAACGCCGTTCGCCAAAAACCACGCGCGTTACCTGGAAGCCGCGCTCGGGTCAGCACGTTCCCGCCTTCGCGGGACACCGAGCATACCACGCGGATCGCAGCATTCACAGGAGGTATCACGTAAAACCATGGTAGTGAGTACGATTTAATTCTTTTGTCATGCGCATGAACAAAATTTCCCCCTCCGCATATATTCGCCCGGCGTCGTTAAGAGCGGCCGGTTCAGTGCACTGAATGTCTCGGAAAATTCCCTGCTAAAACTCATAAATTGAGTGATGAGTGTTCGAAACCACCACCCCCAGTGACAAACGTACTTTTTTATGCCAAAATCCTAGGTCAGCGATGCTGTCGCTGAGTAACCGTCGCCTCACGCACTCAATCCCACGCAAAAACGAGCTGTAACTCGAGATAGGCCCTAAACAAACGCTTAGCGTAGTGAGCGGATAGCCGCGAGAGAAAAAGCACCGGTACCAAAGTGAACCATATTTTCGTTAGGGTTGTCAGTAGGTAGGCCTGGGTTCGAGACCCGTCGAAACTATATGTTACGAAATGTTTTTTTGCGCAATCAATAAAACCTGTAAATGAAACGGAAGTATTAAAAAGTCTATTAGGAAGCTATTTTTGAGTTTTTTACTAAGTTAAATGATTGCCCTTCGGTTACCGTTTGCAGATTATATTTTTTTTGGTTGTTGTTGCGAGCTGGGCTGACTTGCAGTCTTCAGCCTACAGTGTCGCGTTTTCTGAAGCGTTCGATGAGTAAGTGGACAGGGAACAGGCCCTGTGATGATAATTGGCAAGTAAGTTTACTTAGCCCCCCGGATAGTTTTTTTTGAGTGACGGTCGGCTGACGCCGCCGAGTATTTTTTAGAGTCTTTGGTGGATTGCTGAGGTAGTTTCCGGTACAGTTGAACCGTCTTCGAACCGAAAGTCAGAAACAAACTGAACCCGCCCGTAGGAGTGGTCTCATTTAGCTGGGCAAACCCAACAAGGTGGATGGTCTCTTTCGGGAGTGGCGCTTAAGCCATCCGCTCACTTTTGCATGACGTTCCGGTTCCAACTGCCCCGGGTTACAAAATTTACTGCTTGGCAGCAGCTTTCTTCGGACCAGATTCTCCGTTAGAACTTCTTTTGGCTTTAGAGTTTTCGATGCCTTTGCTATGGTCTTCATTGACTTAGTAATCTTGCTTCTCGCTAGCAAGTTTGGTAGGCGAACGAACCGGAAGCGCCAGTTCTTTGCTTGGACCAGAAAATTTTCATCTCTTCATAAACAAATTCGTTCGTCCTAAAAAGGACGGGTTGTGGTAAATTATGTGGTTGAAAATCCGGCCAGCAGAATGGCTTGAATGTTTGAAACAACACCTCCCAGGTGACAATGGTTACCGGACAGAGCATTTTCCATTGATTCAAGCTCTTCCGCTCCCCGCAACTATTTGGTTCTAATATAGCTGATAATAGATCGATGCTCCGGCAACCAACGCGTTCGGCGCACTCTACACCAAACAATGATCCGCTGCTGCTGCTGCTGCTGCTGCCGCTGCGCTGCGTTTTACTAGTTTGTCCTTGCCGAGTCCAGTGAGGGAGATACAATCGCAACTCTTTGCTGTCTGTTCGGCACCGTACCGATGCCAATGCGAAATTGCGAAAATGATGCCGTTCGCCGGCTTACTTCTGATTATATACCAGAGCAAACGGCAGCAAGTTGTAACAAAGGCGGATCAACGTAGGGTAGAGAATCATAGACACGAAAGAAAGGCGGTACAACGTACAACGAAACCGTACATTGTTTGAACAAAACCGGTGTCCGGTGGTTCCTTAATGAAGAGCTACCAGTTTCTGCAGAGCAACCTAATATGAAGCATCGTCTTCATGCCACCGAAAACCAGTGGAAAGGCCGCAAATCGCGATAGGAAAAAGAAGAAGAAGCCACGCCACTAGGAGAGCAACGCTATTTTCTTTCATTTAATGCCGACAGGGATGGCACGGCAACGGGCATGGCAGACGTGCACTCACAGTTGTGTGTGGTTGTGCCGGGTGAGTTTGCCAAGCGCGCCGTCTCGGAAGGTACCAAAGTATAGCGGCCTATAGTAAATGTGTCTTGTCAGGCTTCTGTAACTATACAATTAGCCCTTTTTAGGGCCTAATATATAAATGAAGATGCAATTCGATTTTCTCACTAAACGCTTTGCCTCGAATTACGAAGTGGCGCAGTTTTCTTTTCAAAGAATTTTGCCAGGTAATGTGGCTTTTCCGTTTCATGCTTTCCAGAAAGAATCACGAAATGGCATAATTTTGCATATGTAGGTAGGTATATGATCAGTTGTATTCAGTAAGTATGTTATAGTACAGGACAATTATTCAATAACTTTTTCTGCTCATTAACCAGCGCTTTTATTGAAACTGTTGGAAATTGGTGTGGAACTTTTATATTTAACAATTTGGCTAAACTATAATGGTCTTTTCGACTCCATAATGGATCTGTTGTGGGAAAGTTGCTGGAAAGAAGGCAACTTATTAAAACAAAATGAAACTGTGAATGCTTGCATCTGTTTGTTCATTTGTTACAATAACCTGATGCTTTTAACATGAGTTCGCAATATTTGTCGTAATGCCGTTTAAACATCTAATTACTGTACGTGTTAAAGCTTGGATAAATAAACTGCCAACTTGTCATGTGCATTTTTAAATGAGGAATATCATTCATGAGAAAAATCAATTCAACTGCTTCATATACTTATTCAGTAGTTCTTAAAAGAACTGATTGTTTTCTACCAGATATTAATAATACAAATCGAAGAAATTTACTGCTTGGCAGCAGCTTTTTTCGGACCGCATTCTCCTTGGAACGACTTTTTTTTGGCTTTGGATCGTTATTCTCGGTACCGATGCCCATGCGAAAATGATGTGGTTCCTCGGATTATCGTTGGTTATATATCAGAGCAAACGGCAGCAATTTGTAACAAAGGCTGATCCACGTAGAAAAGGGAATGGCAGAGAAGAAAATAAGGCGTGACTTTGTACGTTGTTTGAAGCTTCCAGTTTCTGTAGATCAAGCATCGTCTTCATGTCATGGCACCGACAACCAGTGGAAAGGCCGCAAAAAGCGATAGGAGGAAGAAGAAGCCACGCCGCTAGGAGAGCTACGCTATTTTCTTTCGTTTGTTGACTACGGCTCAGTCAAGCATAATATCAAGTTATAGTGAGTGTGGCTGGCTGCCGGGTGAGTTTGCCATGCGCGCGCCGTCTCGGAACGTACCGAAACAGTCACCAAAGTACAAATACTCATAGTAAATGTATCTGGTCAGGTTTCTGTAACTATCCAACAATTAGCCCTTTTTAGGGCCAAATATATACATGAAGATGCAATTCGATTTTCTCACTAAACGCTTCGTCTCGAATTACGAAGTGGCGCAGTTTGCTTTTCAGAGGATTTTGCCATGTAATATAGTTTAAACATTACTGGTGGGCTCGTACGTTCATACATGATAAACTTCCAATTTGTCATGTTCATTTTAAATTGAGGAAAAATGTGAGAAAAATCAATTTAACTGCTTCGTACACTTATTCAGTAGTTCTTAAAAGAACTGATTGTTTTCTACCAGATACTAGTAATGCAAATCAAGGAAATTTACATCTGGGCAGCAGCTTTTTTCGTGCCACCTTCTCCGCTGGAATGGGTATGAAATGGGGAAGGCAAATAAGCGTCCAATATAGCTCTAGCCATCCCAAGCCCCTACCTAGCGCCTCCACGTGGCCATACCTGGTAATGCTCTATTGAGTAGCCAAGCTAGGAGGTGCGTTGCTGGGTGGTTCCCGGCTGCCTGGTCTCAAAACCGCGGTTTTGGGCAGACGGCGGAGCCACACGGCCTAGCTAATAGGTAAGCCTAATAAGTTATTTTAATTATTTTTTTCGTTTTAGCTTATGAAGCATCTCCTGCTATATAGTAAAAACTGGCCAAAACGAGTTTTAATACTGCACATGGATACCAGTATGAAAAATTAAATTAACTTTTAAAAATTAAAATTAAATAAGAAGCATTTATGGAACCCAAAGGACGTTACTCTATTCCATACGAAGGACTGCTGGTGAGATTGTTCTATTTTTATCATTTATACCACATTTCATCTTAATATCATATCATATATTAACAGTATTATTATTGATATCATAAATGTGGAAGGCTGGATGACGGAGTGGATTGCCAACCTGAATCCTTAAGGTCTGAAACAAATATGGCACTTCTCAATTCAAAACAAACAAATCATCACGTGGGTTAAAGTTGGTATAGCGAAATTGATTATTACATGGAAGGATCCTAATGCTGGAAGGCGACTCTTATAACCCCGGAATGCGCACAAGTGCCTCTGCTTGTGGGTCCGCCCAATCCCTTTTGGCCCTTCTGTAACAGCATTAGTGTGAAATTCATTTGATAATCAAATTTGGATCTACTGTAATTCTACCCACATACATTGGCAAGTCCTTGAAATGATGGTGGCTTTCCCCTACTACTACTACTACTACCTTCTCCGCTGGAACGACTTCTTTTGGCGGCTTTCGGTGCCTTTGCTGTGGATTCCATTGGCTTAGTAGATTTTTGTTCGGGGGCAGCCGCATATTTACTCCAGTAGTACAGCTTTAATCGGAGCCGCCTTTACAGCAGTTAGCAAATTTAATTTGTTATCGTCCGTTTTATCAACCTTGAACGAATCGGAAGCGCCTGCTCTCTTTGTTTGGACCAGCTTTTCGACCTTTTCGACAGCTACCTAATTTCAAAACCATTTTCACGAATGTGATCAAGCTTGAAACGTCACAATTGTGGCTGGCGGCGATTTACTTGAAGACGGCTTGCAGCGAAGATCCGTTGATTATTCAGGGCATTGATAGCAGCGAAAACCATATCGTTCGCTGGCGGACGAGTCGATGGCTTCTTCGGTTTGTTGGCGTCTCGCTCAGTGAATTTGGAAGTCTTCGATGCCTTATTCCGGAGAAGCAGCAAGCAGCAACAGCTAAAGCCTAACAATTTTCGAACGGATTCTATTACAAGGCGTAAACTAAATACAATCAAAGGAAGCTTAAACCATAGCTCATCTCGTATATATATCTGTCATCTGTGCTTGGGAAGCATTGACGTGGGGAGGGAAAAAAATGAAAATATTGAATTAATGAATGTTCGTCTAATATTTTCTTAATTATTACATGTCTGTTAGGGAAACATGTAATAAACTATGTAGAAATGAATTTTTTGAAAAATTTCCAATCGATTGATACCAATATCTCTAGAATCTATTGAGGGATGACTGAGTTATAAGCGTGTAAACCATAACCACTTTTCGTTACATGTTCCCTTTTCGTTTTTCTGAAGTGCACCCCAATATAGAAATAGAAATAGAAATAGAAATATATAGAAAGAAGTAGTCCTACTTCAAAAAAAGTTCCCTTCCTATCTTTGTCTAAATGACTTTTAACGACACATCACCTTTCTTTTGTGATAAAGACGGATTTATTTTATTGATTTTCTACATAAATTTAATAAAACCCGTTACGGTCCGGATACTGTCCTATTTCAATCGATAGTTGAACTTTGCGTCTTGCTATGATTGGTATGAAGCAGCCATATATGAAGAACACAAACCGCAAACATGATTCATTGCGTATCGCAGCTTTGTGTTGGTTATGATGAATTATTTCGGTTGACTGATTATTTCAAACAAAGTGACGCTCCTTACGAGCGGTACAGGTTACTACAGCTGAAGGTTTTGTCACGAAACCTCAACCTAAATAGTGCTTATAGCGGTACTACTAAGGTTATCCAGTCAGCAGATTTGATTTTGATATCTGATTCTTCATGCTTAGGAGATTGCGACTCGCATTCATGCCTGTTTCTGTTGTATACTTTTGGTTGAGTGCTTAGAGCGCACTTGCAATATTTTACCGATGCTCAATGTTCAGAGAATTTCAATAATATAGATCAATATATTTGTTGGGAATTTGACATTCTTGTTTATTAATTTTTCAGTTTTAATTCATGCTTTTTTATTCCTGGTACGTGTCAAAAGTTACCATTAAGTTTTGGATTAATTCAAAAGTGAATTATTTATCGCTTCTGATTGTATACCCGAAAAAAAATGGTAACAAAAAAAATATTCATAATCGATTCTTTTTTCAATACTGTCATTAATGTGCACCAAAAAAATGCTTTGTTCTTTTTTGCGGATTTTGAAATGTTACAATCAAGATAGGACACAAAGGTGATAACGCTAATTGCTTATCGATAAGTCGGTACCAGAGGCAGATCCATGCGAAATAAAGATTAACATTATCAAGCATACTGATATAAAACAAACATTGCATCCGAAGAAGATTAATCAAATCAAGATTGTCGTCAAACCTAACATATACTATCGTTGCTAAAAGTCGCCAACTTGCCAATCAAATTTTCACGGTTTACATTTGCTCATCTGCGACACTCTGGGCGTCTGGTTTTTCTTCTACACACTATTCCCTCCTTCCTTGCAGATGTATGACTTCAAACAACAGTACTTTCTGACCGCTTCTCGTTGATTAGCTGAATCCTTGTTGAACATGTTGTGCAGCGAGCGGAGCGTCTTCATTATTTTCGTTGGACGGCCACTACCTCTTTCGGATTATTACCACGGATGCCATCATACGGCATACGGTGGATACCGAAACATGTTCCCTCTCAAAATGATCCAAGGTGTACTTTTTTCACAAGTTGAAAGAATCGATCCTGTGTCGAACAAATTATGGTCCTCCAGTACTGGCGGTTTCGGACCGTACTCCAATCCCCTCGAACACCAGCTGAACGTGTATCGTCTTCGACAGCGCACATCCGTCGTGCGCGCGGTCTGCCTCGAAGTCTACAACCTCTTCCTGGTTCTCTGCTGAAAATAGTTTTGGCTACTCTTTCGTCGGGCTTTCTGTGTTGTACATAAATCGTGAATCTCTGATGACCTTTGTCACAATCTTGAGTTTTGCAAGTTACTGGGGAGTTCATGAGTGTTTTAATAGACAAATTTTCCTCACAGTAAAGTAGAAAACAACTCCCCCCATTGCTTAGCCTGATAAAATAAAGCGGATAGCATTTAAATATTCGCCATCATTACAAACCATTTCACCGAATACCATTTTGCGGAACACCAATTCTCGGTTGACCATAACGCGGAATATAGAGTTTCGCAGAATACCATTTCACGAAAAACCATACGCGGGATGTACCATTTCACGGAAAATCTTTTCGTACAAAATACCATTTCGCAGGGGTGACCCAACTGAAGGAAAGTAATAGAGGTCAGTAGATCTAGGAAAATAAATAAACCTAGATAGAGGTGATCTCTACGGGAAGATCTCTCCCCGCAGTGGCCGGCGAATCCGACAGCAGGTCGCCGGCAACACTCGCTGCCTGTGGCCATCTCGCGCTGAATTATCTAATGTTACTATTGATAGTTTTTGGTGGTCTTGTTATTGATTAATGTTTTATGAAAAAGTCTAAAACTTCTCGATTAGTTCGATTAGTTTTTGAAATACGCAAAATTTTCTGTTTTATTTGTATGATAGTCCTTATCCCCTTACCACAGGAGCGAGGCGTCTCAAACCATCATTAAAAAAATCCTGCCTCTAAAACCCCCCACATTTGGTTCCATTTGCTTGATTAGTTCTCGAGTTATAAGGAAATTTGTATTTCAATTGTATGGGAGCCCCCCCCCCTCCTAAAAAGGTAAGGGGTCTCAATTCATCATAGAAAGAAATCATGTCTCCAAAAACACCCACATGCCACATATGGTTCCATTTGATTAATTAGTTTTCCAGTTATGAGGAAATTTGTATTTCATTTGTACAGGAGCCCCCCCCCCCCGCCTTTCCTAAAGTGAGAAGGGGTCTCAATTCACCATAGAAAAAATTCTTGTCTCCAAAAACACCCACATGTAAAATTTTGTTCCATTTGCTTGATTAATTCTCGAGTTATGCAGAAATTTGTGTTTCATTTGTATGAGAGCCCCCCCCCCTTAGTGGGAGGTGGGGTTTCTAACCATCATAAGAACCTTCTTTGGGCCCAAAAACCCCTATATGCAAATTTTTACGCCGATCGGTTCAGTAGTTTTCGATTCTATAAGGAACATTCGGGCAGACAGACAGAAATGCTTTTTTATAGGTATAGATTTCTATACTTGAAACACCTCATGGTGCGATATAGACAAGTTCTGAAGAATGTAGATGATCGAGTATTCCTTGGTGGGACGTTGAATCGTAATTGCGACAGCAAGTGGATGCAGTCGATGTTATTGCCGAAAATGTCGCAAATAAACATCCGTTGTAGTAGGAACCACCTGGATTCAAGAGAGGAAGGCTAATGAGTTGACATCATTGCTCAAAAGGTGATAGTGCTGAGGGATCATTCCAAGTAAGCGAACGAAGGACGTAACGCATGAATGTTTTTTGGACTTGTTCAATCCTGTTGTTCAACGCTATTTACAAGTGATTAGATATACGAAATCATATTTGTAGTTGTAGATCGTTTTTATTACTAAACCATGTTGCTCTTGGCTGATAAATTGATGTACATGAGGGTATACTGCATATATGACTAAACACTCGAAGACTTTCGGGAGACAGTTAAGAATGGATATTCCTCTGTAGTTAGTCACGCCATGAATATGTCTGGCCTTATGGATGGGCACCCCCGCTGAGTGATTTGCTAAAGCAAAGGAGCCGCAAGAGACTCAGAGCAATTCTTCAAGAAAACGGACGGCAGGCTATCGGGTCCAGAACCTTTTGAGCTGTCAAGTGATCGTACATCGTTTGGTGAGAATGGCAGGAACGGAATCGATGCACCGAACTGAGGTATGAGCCTTAGACTGTTATCATTCGTTGGCAGATAAAGGCTATGTCTTCCAATGATAGGACGGAAGAAATTGTTGAAAATTAGGTTGTAGAATTTGCCCCTAATTCTCAACACACTTATACAGTCGAATACGAGCCTCCACCGGATAACTCATTGCCGAAACCGACTCCATGTTCTGCGGTTTCACCGCCACTTTAGTAAATGTGGTACTTGGAGGAAGTGCTTGCAATAGCGTCTATTGCACGGCACTCCCTTTCTCCGGAATTTACCAACCGAACTTACGGAATAGCAGCGATCTCCGAGTCGATGTAGCTCCCGAGCTACATGCGCTACACACCTTGGAGAGAGTTAATCCAAAAGTGCCGGTCGTTGGTGTAGCTTCGTACTGTACACGCTTATGATTGGAGGTTGGTAGGGCAAAGCGTTACTGTAGTAACAGGTTAAGCTCACTATTAAGCCATGTTCACACCACATGCCACACACTACATGCACGAGTCAGCTCATGCCGGTTCATGGAGAGTTCAGATATTGCAGTTTCCAATCGTTCCCTTGTTCTTTGCCTGAGTCCTATACTGATTGATCAGTTCCGCATTTCTATTTTCGTTGTTTGTGGTAAATGAAAGTTTTAGTATACTACCTTACCGGGATCGCAATTACTACATCTAGCTGACGGCTCCACCATCTTAGACCTGGTAATTCTCTTGGTAGGGTATATTGCTGCTTCGTCGTAATTGCCTATTCCCGTCCTATCCAACACAAATTATTAAAATATAATAATATTGAATATTGAATGTTGAATATTGAATAATGAATATTGAATATTGAATATTTCATATCTGATTTCGTGATATTTGTCATTATTTTACGATAGCTTTATGATCACATTAATTTCAAACTAAGCTTACAAAAAGTATTAACGATTGTGATTCTCGTTTCGAGTGATTTTGGTTCGAGACGCCCATTTGTTTAACGTGGTCGAAACGAACCAAAATCACTCGAAACGAGATGCGCAATGTCACCCCTGTTTTCGCGCTCGAAACAATCAACGGAGTTTCAGATTGGATCGCCCATTTCTTCTGTAAATATTTGCTCGATCCGGGACAGACTTTTGAACATGCCAAAAGTTGCAATGCAACTAATAAGTTTAAATTAAAACTAAATTCCATTTTTATTTTACGGTACGTGTTGGTATTTTCGGTCCATCAAGCGGTAGCCTGAACAATATTCAGCAATTACGTTGAAAGTATATTTGAATCGTTTGTTTGAGAAACTCCACTTGTGCATTTGACACAATTGTAGGAAAACCATAAAAAACTGATTTTCTCGAAATATTTTTGATCCCAATTGCAGGGGATTTGTGAAACTACCTTTTTCTGGAATTTTGAGAGAAGATGTAGGACTGTCCGACAGATCTTACAGAAATGTCGGGAGTACAACGTGCCCACGCATCACATCTTTATTGATTTCAAAGCAGCATACGATACAGTCGATCGAGACAGCTATGGCAGATAATGCACGAACATGGTTTTCCGGACAAACTGACGCGACTGATCAGAGCTACATAGGATCGAGTGATGCGTTTCGTACGCTTCTCTGGAACACTCTCGTGTCCCTTCGAGACGCGGGCACCTATAAGTGCTACATTCGTTTCAAAATTGTTATCCTATAGCGGCAAAGTTTTTTTTTGCAAAATAGCAGCAAAAGAAAAGGAATGTAGGCTGAATTTTGTAGCATGCTGAAAACACCCTCTGCTACCCTAAATATTTTAAATGGTGTTGAAATTATGATATTTGCTGAACTATTTTGAATTATCTTTTAACGACTAAATTAAAATTTAACGACCAAAAAACACTATCCACGCGGCAAAAACCGACAATGCTGGATATAATAATTTGGATAAAATAATTTCAACAGTGAACAGTGAATAGTTGTCGGTTGCCACTCGCGAGCTCTTCCATATAATGCATCTGCTGAATGATAAAAAAGTAATAATTTGCAGCATGAATCTAAATTTGCAATTACAACCGGCTGCGGTTGACGAATGAAAAATAGCAAGCACCAGCGGTTGACCGCTGCCGGTACGAATATATTAAAATCTAGACGGGCTTTCGTGCATTTGGCTCTACACATATTCAAATTTTTCGAAATTCTACGAACAAACTTTTTATCATATTTTAAAACAATTTGAAAATGAATATAATTATAATGCCAACTAAAAAATTGATGGATAATTCATTTACCCAACCAGTGAAAAGGATGTTAGTACCATTTCTGAAGTTGTCTCCGACTAGCTATATCTTCTTTGGAACTCAAGTTTATCAAACTAAATATATATTTATATAGTAGAAAGGCAAAACATTCAACTCTTCTCATTCCAACAGGTGACGTCGTGCTGAACAATCTTATCCTGAAGCAAAGTGCCCTAAAGGAGCTCGATCTTCCCGTCAGTACAGTTTACGGCCATCTCGGGAAATTAGTACTTAAAATCCCGTGGAAAAATCTTTACAGCGCTCCGGTAGAAGCCATCGTCGATAAGCTCTATCTGCTGGCCGTTCCCAATACAGACGTTCGATACAGTGCAGAAAAGGAAGATAACAATGCTTTCGAGGCGAAGAAAGCGGAACTTGCTCGCATTGAGCAGGCTAAGAAAAACGAAGAGGAAAAGGACAAGCCGGCTGCGGACAAATCATTCGCCGAGAAGCTGACCGCACAAATAGTAAACAATGTACAAATTAAGATATCCGACATTCACGTACGATACGAGGACACTACTACCACTGGATATCCGTTTGCGTTCGGGGTGACATTGAGCAACCTGAGTGTCCACACGACCGATGAACATTGGATGCAAACGCTGGTATCACAGTCGGTGACAAAAATCTACAAAGTCGCCCAGCTGGAGATGCTATCGGTGTACATGAACTGCAATACGCAGCTTTTCCAGGAACAGGATCCGTCCATGTATAAGACGTTGTTCCAGGAAACAATCGCTTGTAAAGGTCACAAACCGGAGGGCTACCATTACATTTTCGGTCCAATCAGCTCGGGAGCCAGACTGGAGATGGTACCGAATCCAGAATCAGAAGAAACACCATTCAGTTCCCCGAAGATAAAACTGAATTTGTGCATGGAAACCCTCGGAATCGGTATAACAAGAGTGCAGTTCCAAAACACGATGCAACTGTTGGAAGCCTTCGGACGGATGATGCGGGCAATGCCGTACAGAAGGTTTCGACCGCATGCAATCCCGTACAAAAATCACTACAGCCAATGGTGGAAATTTGCGTACACCTGCGTATTGGAAACTCAAGTGCGTCGTCGTCGGAAGGATTGGTCCTGGGACAATATGTTGCGGCACAGACAGGTCCTAAAACGTTACGAGGAAGCGTACAAAACGCGGCTAACTACCAAAAAATTGACTCCGGAAATCACGGCCCGATGTGAAGAGTTGGAGAGAATACTGGATTTGCATAACATTATTGTGATACGACAAAAAATCGAGCTGGAAGTCAAAAAGGAAGGCAAAAAACAGGAGGAGGAACAGAAGGGTGGTTGGTTTAGTTCGTGGTGGGGAGGAGGTGCCAAGAAAACGGATGATGATAATAAAACTGATATTAGTATGTTCTTTTCTCAGTTAGCTCGGAGGTGTGTTTTATTTATTTTTTATTTCAGAAAAACAATTCGAAGCAGCGATGACACAGGAAGAGAAAGCCAAACTGTTTAAAGCTATTGGGTATCAGGAGAGTGATGCTCCTACTGAGTTGCCCGAGAATTACGTAGCTCAAGTGTTGCAGTTTGAGCTTAAATCGTTGGAGGTTTCGATCAAATCCGAAGTTGGTTCACATGATTTGATGAGCAGCCCCAGCAAGGCTTTGGAAAGGGTTATGCTATTGGAGCTGACCAATGTGAAATGTGGCGTTCAGCAGAGGCCTTCTGCAGCTGCAATGAAGTGAGTTCAGCATACTAGCTTTCTTCTGTGTAACCCTTTTTTCTAAGTCAAAAATTCTTTCCAGGGTGTTTCTACAGATGCAAGAACTTACTATCTGCGGTCTGCAGCAAAATGATTCGCTCCCAACTATTGTGCGATCACAACTGGAGGGGTCGAGCACCTTGCTGGATGTTTCGTTCGAAACGAATCCAGAGGATAAACTTTGCGATCAACGGGTTGTGGTAACTTCTCGTCCTCTGCAGATTATTTACGACGCCGAAACCATCATTCAACTGACGAAAATTTTCAAAACTCCTAAAACAGCGACGATATCACAGTAAGTTTGAGTATTTATTTGATAAATTGTGTAGTTGCTTTGTAATGTTTCAATCTACAGGCTGACGGATGCCGCCGCCGAGAAATTGGTCAACATCAAGGAGCGCTCAGCTACTGGACTGCAGTATGCCATTGCTAAGCATCCACGGTTGGAGCTAAATGTCGATATTAGTCCCAGTTATTTGATAGTACCCAACGGAGGTTTATTCTGTGGTCGTGAATCGGTTCTAGTTGTAAGCTTGGGCAAGCTACTGGTTCAAACAGAACCACGACCATTATACCAAAAAGATGTTCATACCATGCATGAGGAAGGTGCAAATCAGGAAGAAATTCTTAACGAAATCATCCGCCAAAGTTACGACAAATTTGTTCTGGAAATTCGCGACGTTCAAGCAATTGTGGCAACGATCGATGAAGACTGGCAGGGAACACTTCGGTGCAGCAGTGTCACCGAAATGCACCTACTGGAACCCACTTCCTTCCGCATATCTGCCCATCTCTGTGTGATTGATGATGATCCCCGACTGGCAAAGTGTAAAATTTTCGGCGAACTTCCCAGTGTTAATATTTGTGTCACTGAACAAAGGGTGCTGGAAGCTCTGACGATTGTAACCTCGCTGCCACTGCCGGAAAGTGACGAGTATCAACCGGCTCCCATCGCCAAAGATAGTAACGTGTTCAGCTCGAGCTTGTCATTGCTCAAATATTTAGATGAGAAGCAACAAAAGCTAACGAAAATTCAACGCCCAGCGGAGAATTTGAATATCTCGGATGCGGTGGATGGTGAGGTGGTACAATTTATCGATCTGGAGGTGCGATTTGTTCTGAATGGTACGTACTGCTGCGCAGTTCGTCAGCATTGTTTTACATTTTTCTTCATTTTCAGAATGTTCTCTGACAATCTTCAGAATTAGTGGCACTAACAGTAGCTCGTCGGATGTTTTTGCTACGCCGACCGAGGAGTTCGCACAGTCCCCGCTTGAGCACAGCTTGATGCAACGGAAAAGCGTGGCATTTAATGTGCCCTATTCGAATACGAACTCGCAAAAGATTATGGCCTTCAAAGTTAAACAGCTGGAAATGAACATGGTTCAGCGGACGTATGATTTAAAAGTTGCTTTAAAGCTTGGCGCCGTGACGTTGGATCAATTCCGAATGAGGAACGAACAGGAAAAAATGCTAAACGTAATCCGGACGCCGAAATATGATGATAATGATGATTATTTGTTTACGCTGAACTACACCAATGTGAGTAAATTCCGATAATCTTTATTTCATTTTAATTGAATATATTTTCTATTTGTTTTGGGTAGTGCAAGAAAAATAGCCCGGAATTCACCACCAAGTACGAATCAGTTGAGCAGGAAATCGAGATTAATTTCTCCACCTTAGTGCTGCTACTACACGAAGAAGCCCTCAACGAGCTGATAAGGGTAAGCGAAACGAATTTCGAGTAGTAGTAAAAGCAAAACGGTAACGCGTTATCTTAACGTCTTTGTTTTGGTTGCGCCTTCCAGCTCGCCAACGACTTCCAAGTTCGGATGGAATCGGTTATGAGCGGAAAGAAGGAACAACAGCTGGCACAGTATCCGGAACGTGATCGTATTGCTACGATACACGGCGAGGAAAGTACGGCCACGGTGTTGCTTCATGCCGCCCGGGAAAAACTGCCCACAATACTGGAGGATGACACGGTGGAGGCATCGACGGCGGCACCATCGAAAGGTATGAGCAGTTTCTGATAGCTTTGTTAACCTATGTGTAGGTTTTGTAGTGATTTATTAGTGTTTATTTTTATTCAGTAGGAACACAATTTAGAGATGATTTTCATATAAAGCATATTGAAGTGTGTATATAAGTTTCGATCGCCAAAAATTAATTTTTTGGTTATCTTTTATCAGTACATCTTGATAATATTCGCATATTTTTATCACTGGCGTGCCTAGGCCTAGAAAGTGGGGTATACGATTAAAATACTTCTACATGGTATACTGTAGTATACAATATAAAATCTCTAGGTCAGAATACCAGCACAATTTGTCGGGGCTCAAAATTTTTTGTCTTAATTTTGTGCAGTTTTAATACTCATTTTTGTATCTTTTCGTATTATTTTTGTGATTTTTGACTTTTTTGTGTTATTTTACATCAATTTTGTGGGATGTTTGTTATCTCTATCATTGCCTTAATTTTTCTTGATTTAGGTTAATTTGGATCTCTTTTATGTTAAACCTATATTAATTTCATGCCATTTTTTGTTTTTGTTGTTTTACTATTGTACCATTTTGGTGTAATTTTTATATCATCTGTGAATTATCTCGTGTTCATAGCCACGTTCGTCGTCGCCTCCCCTCCCTGTTGGCTTCCTCTCAATCAGCTCCCTCTTCTGTCATGTAATCAGTTATGCATCTGTTTGCTCCTTGAAAATCCCTATAACGGAAGAGAAACAAAGCATTTTTTCATATATCCCTCCTCAACCCTCTCCCTGATTCCCCCTCCATAACCCTTCGCTATCTTTTCTCCCAGCCATTTGTACAACTGCAATCGGTCTAAATGCAGGAGAAATGTTACCCCTTGTATTATTTGAACCTCCCCCTTGTTAAGAACCCCCCTTTTTGTCAATCTCCAAATGCTTATTCCCTTATGTCGAGGAACCTGTGTGCCTAGTTTGGGCGAAAACGGTCAAGGCGTTCTAGAGTAATGGTGGAACATACAAATATACTCACGCTCACTTTTATTTACATAAATAGACAGTAGATAATTGTGAGCGAAGGTTACTCCTCTGGGGAACTATAGAACTATTTGTGAAATAATTAATTGCAGATTGCACTGTAGCAAGCTTGACACAAAGGCGATGATTTATCAGGTATGACTTCAGCCAACGTGTGAGGAAAGATGGAGCACCTAGGTGGTCCATTTTTGCAATCATCTTTTTTCATGGACAGGCAACATGAACGATGCTTTCCACTGTGTAGGGAATGTAGACTCTTCTATAGAACGATTGCAGAAAACGGTGAGTGGCACACTCAGCGATTCTGCGCATTTTGTTAGAATAAGAAACGGAATGCCGTCTGGGCCTGTGAAAGCTTAAATTACTGGCCCGAAGAATCGCTCAAATGTTTCTCGTTTAACCGTCTGCGGATGAGTGACACTCAGCTCAGTAGTCAGGTCTTTTGAACGCGGTCGGAACCTAGATGATACCGATGATGACCGATACGATGACGCACCTACTCTTTTGATTCTATTCCCATTTGTCACGACGGTAGCAGAATGCATCGTTGCCGAGGTGGTAAATTGCGCGAGGCATGTTCTGATGCTGGGATAAGCGTGTTATTCTGTAACAACAGCCTTCAACCCCCACAGGGCCTACAGCAGTAGACGATTTCATTTTCTTGATAACCATCAAGACTGACTTAGAATTTTTAAATGTTGAAAAACGGTTTTTTAACGAAACATAGGGACTCATCCACATTTCTTTATGTATGACGTAAAACTTTAATACTAGGCACGCCAGTGATTTTCAACCTTAGTTTTAGCTGTATACACATAAAACGTAGAATTACTAAATTCTGTTATTGTAACTGCAGTTCAATCAAGACTTCATTATAATTTTAATTGAATCCTATCAAAATTACCAAGCTGGTTTCTATTTTTCGAATTTCGAAAATTGTTTATCTGATCTGTCGATCGTTTGATATCAGATATGTACAAAATTATTCAAAAAAATAGCAACCAATTTTACAGCTTATTCCCATTTTAGTATGTAGTAGATTTAGTGAATAACATAGATTTGTGTTTCCTTTTCCTTTTTAACGGTTTAACTTTTGTGTTGCTGTTCTGTGTCCGGTCCTGAATTCGGCTACGGTATCTACACGGCCGACTCCGACTGCTGGTAACTGGCTGTGGAACCTCTACCCACCTGCCTGCCTGCCTGCCTGTCGAATTTCATTATTCGTAATTGCTGCTGTTGATTTTGCGCAATTGATTTGTTGATTTTGTTTGAATTTACGGTTCATGTTAACTTAATCTCACACAATCGCAAAATATGTACATTTGAGTAGTTAATCGAACCCGTCCATCGATTGTAGACAGCATAAAAGTAAGAGTCGTGGCCAAATTGGAAGATGTGACGGTGGAGCTTCAAAATGACAAGCGTTCGCTGGCTGTCTTGGAGGTGAGATTACAGTTGACATGCTAACAAATCTTATTAAAATGATCAATATTTTTCTACCCTAAGGTTCAAAATTTGACCTGCAGTGCCATCGTAAAATCTTCCTACACGGAGATCGTCATTCTTCTTCAAGATATTATTTTGACGGACACTAATCCAGCAACAATCCACACGAAAGTAAGTAACGATTCTTCACTGTTCATTGAATTATTCAAAGTCCCTCTTTTGTTTTCTAACAGATTCTGTCGATCATCGGTGACAACGCGTTGAAGGTGCAGGTCGTACTTTTTAATCTGGAAGCAACTTCGGATTACAATTCAGACGATATGCGCATCGGAGTTACGATGGGGTGCGCTCGGATTGTTTTTCTGAATTGGTTTGTCACTTCTATCCTAGCGTTTCTGGATAATTTCCAAGCAGCTCAGCAGCGAATTAAGGATGCCAGTGCTGCTGCAGCGGAAGCTGCTAGGAACAACGTGGTGGAGGCGTACAGCAAAGCAACTCGGATGAAGCTGGACATCAAAATAAAGGCTCCCATAATCGTCATTCCGGTGGATTCGAAAAGTTTAAAAGCGGTTGCAATGGATTTCGGTCATCTAAGCATAACTAACAATTTCCAAGACATCGCCACGGAACACTCGCACGGGCCGGCTGTGATCGATGAAATGAAGATCGAGCTGAAGGACATGAAGCTTTCGAAGGTGGACGTTTGTCCGTCAATGGATAACAACATGTCACACTCGTTCAGAGTCGGATCGGAAGAGATGATCTATGGAATTGTGCCAGATCAGAGCGCGGTACTGAGCCCGACCAGTTTTACACTGATCATGAAACGAAATTTGTCCTCCAGCTGGTACCGAGATCAACCGGATATGGACATTTCGGGACGATTGAAAGCAGTAGAGGTGCGGTTGGTTTAGGTTGTTAATTTTTCTTAGTTGTAACGTTTTGATTCGTTTCATTTTAGCTTAACTTTATTGCTACTGACTATAGCGTTATCATGCAGATTCTGTCGAAGAATATGACTGAAGGTCAGGATGAGTTTAAGAAACCTGTGGTAAAAGCGCCTAAATCGCCAACCAGCCCTCAAAGTAAGTAGTTTCGTTTTGTTCTATTTTCAACTGCTTGTATAAACGAATCTGTCGTGATTATTGAGTTAGTCGAGTGATTGGATGCAGAGGCATCCTAGTATTCACAGTAAACCTTAAAAGTTTTTCGAAGATTATTTTTAATTTTCGCTGTCTATATAGTGTACAGTGTTATGCAGAATCATCCTATTACTCGACAAACTTATATTATTTAATCATTTTTATTTAAATATTATCAATATATGTTTTGCTAATGCTCTGCTGTCATATCTTCATATGTTTGCTTTCTTGTTTGCCATCCATTTGTATGCTGCGTAATATTCTTTGTCCATCCGTACATGTCCGCGCTGTCATGTTGCAATGCTGTGTTTGCCGTATGCTTATGCTGCTTTGTCGTCTGTATATTTAAAAATGTACCCTATCACTGCAACCGAAATGTGAACTGCTCAAATCTGTATACAGTCATTAATTATACTACTTCAAACGCTGACAATTATGCTCTCGATGGTAAGCTACTTTTACTGCTGCTTTCAAACATATATGCACATCACCCAAAATTATCCAAATGCAATGTATTGAGGCTAATACGAGTAGATCTTTCTATATAAAAAAAAAGTGTAGAAGGATTTGCTCACAACCAATTGTAAATTTGTGCACACCTCAGTGAACTTAACCTGCAGAATGTAGATAGATGATGCTAATTTTAAACGGATATTTTCCTCAGGAAAACCCAACTGGTCTACAGTGGCCAAAAAAGCGACCGCAAAACCATTCGGAGTGGATGTCACCGCTCTGAAGACCAAACAAGAAACGGTTGCGAAAAGCGTGGTAAAGGAAAAGGTCGATGTTTTCTTGAAGTTCAGTTTCCAAATTGACAGCATTAATATTAAACTTTTCACCGGTGAGTACCTCTATATAAGTCCATACCTGCATAATTAATTTGTCATGTTTCTGTAACAGCTCCCGGAGAAGGACTGGCAGCGTTCGAGATATTCTACCTCTCACTGCAGGGTAAAAAGCTAACCAACGGTTCCCTGAATACCGCTGTCATTCTGTGCGACATCCGGCTGGACGATATTCGTCCGAATCGGGAGAACATGCTGACCCGGCTGATGGAGCGTCGTTCGAACAAAAATTCGAAAATCAGTATCGCCAGCCGAAGTGATGATGACGAAACGATGGCCCTGCTGGCTCCGCTTCATTCGATGATAGACGTTACGTTCAATATGGAGGAAAACGAAATGTTCGTCGATATGAAGGTGTCCAGTTTCACCCTAATACTATCGGTTGATTTCCTGCTGAAAATTCAGCAGTTTTTGCAACCGGAAGAGCTGGTTGAGGCCAAGGCAATCCAAGCGGCGGAGGAACAGGCTAGACGAGAGCGGAAAACTAGCACTTCCACTGGTGAGTTTTATTGTCAGTGTTGGGCTTTTATAGTAGTTTGAACTTTTTTTTATTTATTTTAGCACCAGCGGAGAGAACCGATCCGGGCCAGATGAAGGTTAATATCAAGATCGAACAGCCGGACATTATCTTGGTGGAGAAGATGGATGACATCAATTGCTACGCACTGATTTTGAACAACGAAATTTCACTGAATGTACGGTTGGTGGGCGAACGGCAAATTATCATGGGCGAACTGAAGGATCTCTGCCTCTACTATGCAGAGTTCAATCCGGAACGGCGTAACGATACGAAGCACTTTGTTATTCATCCGTGTTCGGTTAGCTTGAACGGATCCACGCCCGAAGGTAAGGGATTGCACCTGAGTTTGAACCTGACCAACATTAAGATCAGCGTGTCTCCGGCAATCATCGAACTCATGAACAATGCGCTGGTAACGTTGACCGCTAATGAACAGATTAAGCTGAACGAAACTCAAAAGGCTGTTGATTATAGTGATTTATGGAACATCAAAGGCTACGATCCGGATGATTTCTGGTTCATTCGGCCAGAGATGGCAGAAGATGCGTTGAGTTTAGAATCTTTGCGGACGATTGATATCAAAGAGGAGAAGTGTTTGATAGAGGTTCCTTCGATTTCACTGATCATTGAAACTGGACTAGGAATCAACACAATTCCGATGTTGTTTATTCAAACTGACATGCGAGCGGAAGTGTCCAACTGGAGTTCGGATATGAAAATAAGCAGTTCTCTTCGGCTAAGTATGTCATACTACAATCAAGCATTGGCCTTGTGGGAATACGTGATTGAACCGAATGAAATAGAGCATCCAAACGGAGCAGTGGAGAATGTACCGTGGGAGTTAACGTTTGAGCTGGAGGTTGATCATCATGAGGATCGCTCACAAGATCCCACTACTAAGATCTCGGTCGGTTCCAAGGACAGTCTGGAGATGACGGTATCGAAAACATGTCTGGATGTTATTCAGAATTTGGGAAAAGCCTTTTCCGAAGCAATTAAGCGTGAGGGTATGGCACAAGCAGAAATTTTGGCTCCGTACACAGTGCATAATGATACAGGTCAAGATATCAAGATCAATTTAATTGGTGGAGATTTCACAATCCATTCTTCACACCTGCAAATGAATCAGGATGATAACCTAATCGCTATCGAGCATTCTGCTGTTGATGAAATCATTAGCTGCATCGTTATGCCCAGCGGAAAGCTGAATTTAGAGCCCAAGGAAAAGGATGCTGAACTCTCCATGGTGACTGTGATGCAAGACAACGAAAACAGTGTGAAGAAAAAGTTCCTTACCGTAATCGTTGGTGATACGGACAAAGAGCTCACACTCCCAGTGTACAAGTCGGACAAACGATATTTCCCTCTGTATCGTAAAACCGACCAGGAACCTAAAGCTATAATTTCGGAAGTCAAAATTGAACACGGTTCGACGGTTGTGGTACTGCGGGGAATTGTTCAAGTGTTTAACCATTTCACTGCTCCAATTTTCGTTCATCAATTTATCGCCCATGAAAAGGTGCTAGTTGGAGAAATTAGGCCGGGAGCATTCTTAAACGTTCCACTGTACTTTCTGTACAGTGACTCGAGAGAGCTTCACTTTTCGATGAAAGGTTACCACTCGTCTGCTCAGGGTCTCAGCTGGAAAGAACAACCAAATAATCTAGAACTTATAAAATCTCTTCAGTGTGACCCAATAAAGACTTTTGAGCCGTTCTACATCACTGTAAGTATTCGGTTTAAATTATTAGACTCACTATTAATGCTCATTATGTTGTAACAGGCGGTTCGCGAGCGGCACGATGTCTTCCATGAAGTCACTTCGAAGCACACTATGCTCAGTGCGTGTTATGAAATTCATCTAAGACCTCCACTGATGCTACGCAATGCGCTACCCATCGATTTGACCATATCGGTTGCCGGCTGCTCCGTACGCAGAGAGTTGCAGAACGAAATTATCACCAGTTCGGAGAGTATTTCCACCACCTCTACGATCGCCGGTGAGGATTACCTCGATTATGGTGAGAAGTCTCTTCGTCCGGGAGAATTGCTGCATCTTCCGACGGTTAAAACGTCCGTTGGAGGGAGTACGGAAACGACCTATATTGTCGCTAGGGTATGTCATGCGTTTAACAGGGGAAGTTCCGGTGTAACTTTTTTCTGTACTTTTTAGTTGATACAATATTTGGAGAAAGATTGGTCATGTACAACCGAGATTCCAGCGCAACCCCCAGAATTCGGGGTATGGACTTTCAATGCTTATGATTCCGTGGAGGTTATGTCTTTACAGTTGGGTGTCAAGTAAGTCCTCTTCGATTAATGTAACTTTAAAGGTTGATTGAATAACCGCAATCGTTGTAATACCAATTAGATATGAACATCGCAGCGATGGTTTGACACTAATTGTTTACTGCCCCTTCTGGATGCTCAACAAGACGGGTTTGATGCTGAGCTACAGGGTAAGCGTAATGTTTTTCTGTTGTAACGCGTGATCATTGATTGCATGCTATGATACAGTTATTCATATACAATTGCACCGAACGGTGGTTATCCTATTTATTCTTCAAACTTGTTCGTTTCACTGGAGATTTTCAAACAACCAACATTTCATTTGTTTCTGAAGTTAAAGTTTTCTAAATTTTAGTTCCGTTATTGGTATTGAAGTGACAGAGCGCCTAAACTGTCTCCTAAATAAATATGATAACTTCTGTTCAAAGTAATCATTAGAAAACAATTATTTGCCAGAATTGTCAAAAGGACAAACATTCTTTTTCAACTTTAGTTTGTCACTACTTTAACTACTACCAAATAGATACAGTATGCAAGTAGTAGAACCGTTTTTTCGCAATCCGTTCAACGATGTTGTTCATTATCATGTCGTATATATTCTCTATTTATCTATCAATTTTTCTTCTTCTTCATTTTTTCCATATTTCTCTAATATTACGGGTACTACACACTGTTCGCGCATATCATTCCTCTCTGTTGTGTATTGTGCGTAATTGTTGCGTCACTTGTTCCGTTACCACTAACCGTTGTTTCTCGATCGCAAGAAATCGCGAAAAACTGAGAAGAAAGAGTTAGCTGGTAAAACTACGTACAAGGTATTTCGATTCTCTAGTTACTCAATTGTTTTTACAGTTTATTCCCTTCAATTAGGTTGTTTTTATTTCTAACCAACTGTTTTGAATGACCACGGCAATAATGGTTTATTAATTTTTTGGTAGTGTTTGGCTATTTTTTCACACCCCTATATCAATTTCAATTAACTCTGGCTTCATTACTCTCGTTTTTTTGTGTTAAATGTTTTTACACTGTTTGTATGTTTCTTCCTAAAAATGTTAAATTTCAGCAACATTTATATACGACTATTACGCTGATATCACAACATCGTCGTCACGGTTGACACCATTTCGTTTGACACAAAAATATTCAACACCTATCAATGGATACTTTTTCAGATACGAAGGGCAAGAATTTGTGAGAAGCTTTCGAAGATCAGCTGTGGAACCCTTCCGGAAAGAGTATGTGTTGAAATTTGAAAAAAAGAATCAACCGGTTTGTAGATGGTATACCTGCCTGTGTACTCCAAGCCGAGCTGGTTTTTATCAAAGAAGTAACATGCATTTTGCACGCTCTGTCACATTTCGGAAAACATTGCTACACTTGTACATAATGGGTCAGGTTTATTCGCCGATACACAAATGCACGGGATTCCCTGTTACTATCAGAGATTTAGCATGCGTGACGTATCTAGCAATTAGACGAAAACTGCATATTTCAACAATCGACACTTTTTAAATCTATTTTTTTTACAAATCCGATGCATTCAATAATGCTTTTGAGAAGAAAATTAGATTTATTTCTTTCGATCAGTCCTTAACAAAGGTAACATGTCTCGATTTGAAATATGCAGCTTTCGCTGGAAATGGTGCTGGTATTATTGCAGGATATATTTCATTTCCTCCGAAATATAGAAACCCCTTATTTATTTAATACCGAAATTGTTAGTATTCTATTAAATAGAGAGTAGAGAGTAGTAGAGTAAAGTTGTGCAAAGAACCACTTTCACTACCGATGGTCTGTCACTGCTTTTACTAGGAACAGTTGTGGGTACCATGAATCTTGACATATGGCCTTTGCGGCATTCTCCTTACAAATTCAGTACTTCACTGCTGATTATATTTTCTTTTCTCTTCAACATTTACCTATCTGATCGGTTATTTTTGCACTTTACATACTCTTTGTGCTGTATAGTTATCTTTACTCTATGTTTTCATTGATATCGCCGTGTTGAAATTGTTATAATTTCGACACCAGAGTTATTTTAAATTCGTGATCCGCAAAAGAGCAAACAGTCTATACGCTAACATTTTAATAAAAAATATCTAAAATTAGTCATCTGACCTATAGTTTCAAAGATAATAATTTAAAAGTTACTCTTCCTGTTCCAATCATTAAGCCCATTTCCTACCAGCTTTGCAAATGCGCAATGCACTCTTGTCTAAATTTTAAAGAAAGCTAGGTTTGAGAAATCAACTTGAATTCTAAGAAACAAAAAAAGATTAAAAATAAAGCTAATCGACCTGTTTTTGCTCACAGCTTAGATGTTACATATAACAAAATGACAGCCATATAACCAAAAAAGGTCGTGCTAACATTCGGTCAGCTCAAACTAGTAACTTTGCACTCAGAAAACGGAGGTGAAACCGGCGGAAGCAAGAACATCATTGATCAGAAAAACTGGATTCGAATCTAATATTCGGACCTTCCCGCATCAATAAAGCTATTTCCAATTTCCTCAGCGTGCCGTTGTGGGCATAGGAGCAAAGTTAAAAATACATATCTGCGGGTTTTTGTTAGTTGATAAACTGTCCTGAAAGTTTCAGATTTTTATCTCCGCTGGTGAAAGTGTGGGGTTAAATGGGTTAATCCGCTTCTCAAAAAAACAATAATTCTAATACAGCTTTTTGCTTCAAAAACTGTATTAGAATTAAATAGAATTTTCTAACCTTTTCATTGATTCTAAAGCTAACTAAAATAAGGAAGTTTAGAAAGCTTTCAATACATTCTAATCCAACAACACAGTCGTTCTGGGTAACCATGATACAAACGTTGCGCTTCATTTTGATCTTAGCCTTTAGGCCGAGAGGCCCTTACCGTCCCTTCATCAATTGTAGAACCATCGTTTCAAAAAATATTAATATATGCCTGACCGCATTTCAAGGTCATGACTAAAATCACGAGGTTTGGTCCATAAGGAAGATACGACTGAACATTCGGGCGGTTATCAGCGGAAGAAGTTACTGCAGAGAACTCCATGAAAACTGAAGAACGGATCCACGAACGAGTTGGAGAGAATCTGAACGAGCGGTAGAATCAGTAGTACAGCGCAAGAAGTGTTGGGTACTACTGCTGCAGTCATTTGGAATGAGTGGTTTAACGAAACCTTCCAGTTGGCTTGGAGGTATGACGCTGGCCTAATAAGCCAGTCATCGTATGTTCGAATCTCGGCTGGCAGAGGCTGTTAGAGTCAATAAGATTGTAGCAACTGGCCCTGCAATTGTCCTGTACTCTAACAGCTGACTGCGAAGTCTGTCGTATAAAAAACAAAAAGTCAAGTTTCGATAACGGAATGTAGCACCTAGGCTTTGCTTTGGTTTAACGAAAAGTACCAGCAAATGATTGACGAGAAGAATCGAACCTGAGCTCACAACTGTAAAACACCAGAGCAGAGAGAAATTCCGAACTGCTAGAGCTGCTGAAAAAAGGCTTTACTGTCGTAAGAAATACCAGCACTGGAATTGCGTTCTTGCGGAAGTGAAGAACTACTTCGAAAGGTACGATACGATACGACAAGCTTCTTTAAAATGATTAGAGGAATCAGAAAACGGACCGTGCCAACTTTTGTTATGTGTAACGAGAAGAAGGAGAATCTGGTTACCGAAGGATCGGAGTTGGCCAGGTATTGGAAACAACCTTTAAACGCCCTGTTGAATGATGAAAAAAGGATCTGTCGACAGAAACAGGATAACGATTGAGCATGATATTCAAGCTGCAGATCCACAAACTTTGGACGAGGTTGAAAATGCTGCTGGAGAGCTAAAAACGGCCAAGCAGCTGGAAAGGACGCCGAGCTATTGAACGTCGGGAACGATCGGCTGTATTGTGTAATTCATCAGGTCATACTAAAAGTATGGACTGACGAGGAACTGCCTACGAACTGGTTGGAAGGTCTCGTATGCCCTATTTATTAAAAGGGCCATCGACTTGAATGCAGAATGCAAAGTTCTTTCCTTCATCATAGACTGATGTCGTTGCAGGTAACCTTTGAATATCAGTGCGGCTTTCTAGAAAGACGCTCCACGACGGACAAGATGTTCAACTTGCGTTAGATCCACGATAAATTCTGGGATTTCAACTTGCAGACTTGCAGAGATTCTAAGGCGGCGTACGATTCAGTCAAGCGGAATGAACTCTGTCGAATTACGCTTGCACAAACAAAATTGATTAGGCTGATACGTTTTACCCTTGGTGGTTCAAAATCAAATGTCAAGATAGGGAATGAAATATCGGCCTCGTTTGAGACGTTAGATGGTTTGAATAAAGGTGAGGGACTATCGAATTGGCTGTTCAACATTGTACTGGAAGGTACTATAAGGTGGAAGTATTTTTTCCCCTCTTCGGTTAGGTACTCTTACCACTGCGTTCAGTATTTTGAAATATTGTGGTATACCCCGTTTATTTCTTTTATTGTACGCTTCTAGCACAGACAAACAGACATAACTCTTGGAAGGAAAATCTACAAAAATTATCGTACCTCACATTTAGCCTGAACACTAGCACCATCTATGATCGACATTCTAAAATATCAAATAGCAACAGGAGCATCCCTCGAAGTAGCAAGTATTTTTTATGGGGAATTCCTTTTCTTTTGTCAAAAAGCGCCACTTTGACCAAAACGGAGACATTCCCAACTAAGCCTAAATTTGAAATGACGGTTTAATCGATACGAAGAATGAAAAACGAGTGGTATGTCTGTTTGTCTGTGCTTCAAGCTTACCTATCACTTGTTGAGGAAGTGATAGGCTAGTAGCTGGAGCGAAACAGGTGCCAATCAGAAATTACTTGGTTTATAAAGAAAGCGACGCAAACCAAATCTCCCTAGGCTCTAGTAGGCCCTTTTTGAGATACTTCAGTCTGTGTCCTATGGATGCATGCTCCATAATTGCAAAGCAAGTGTTCCGAGGTTTCGCTCTCGGTATTACACAGGCGACAAATATCATCTTGTACGAGACCGAGATTCCGAAGATAATATTCACTCGGACAGTGTCCTGTCACAAGACCGGTTAGCGTGCTGAGATCTCTCTCATTGAGACTCTGCAACTTTTGAGTAATTTTAATTGTACTACCATCCAGTTGACTGTTAGGCTCTCCCATTGTTTCAGCTCACCCTTCTGCATACAGTCAGAGATTCGGCAGAGTAAATGGAGAGTTAGAGCCACATCCTCGTCTGTCGACTCACAACGAGTCGGCGTGTTGAAGATAGACGAAGAACAGGACTGAACCTCTGCAAGTGCATCGCTCAGCTCCTGTTCCTTCCCAGTACTCATCTCCCCCCCCCCTCCCCTTCGTTTCTTTGTTTTCCGGTAGAGAGAGGCTGCTCGGTAAGAAATGGTCCACTGCATTAGTGACCGGCTTAATGCAGCAAGGGCAAATTACCGTGGAGGGCGCCCTGGTATTCCGCAGGCTCCGTGGTGGCTGTGTATTTATAAAATCCTCTCCACCCTTCATTTCTCGGAATGGGTCACGTCAAGTCTTGGATTAGGGGTTTATCCATTCAGATCCTTTACGTAATAGCCATGGATAACAGCTATTAAAACCATCCTCATTTTAGGGGCTTTAGACCCTCTGCTCTGGTTCTCAGTAGCTTCAGGTTCGTTCGAGCATGCCTCTACAGAGATCCGTCATTTGCAGGTACATTAGTAACATGTAATAACGATTTTAATCAGGAGGTAAAAAGGCGGATTGTGGCTACCAATATGGTTTTCTATGGATTACGTAGTCGGCTGATGTCCCGTAGCTTGCAACTCCGTAGGAAACTCACGCTATATGAGATACTAATTCTCCCGATGGTACTATTCGGCCATGAAATGTGGACGTTGCAGGAGAGCGACGACGAACTCTTAGCGTTTTTGGAGCGTAAGATCCTGCGATCAATTCTTGGTCGCATATTAGAAGAAGGAGTGGCAGGCACATGAATCACGAAATATACCAAGTATACAAAGAAGTGGATATTATGAAGTGGAAGGCTACTGTGAGCTGGCCACGTAGTAAGAATGCCGAACGGAGAAATGCAGAGAAGCCGACGGTTACGGGGCAGACCCCGTACCCGTTGGACGCTGTTGACGAGGACGATAGTACAACGGGTTAGGGGCGATTGTATAATGGCAGTTCAAGACCGACAAGGCTGGAAGCGGAACCTAAACTCGGCACTGATTTGATAATCGAATTGTCGTCGAAAAAGTAAAAAGTAAATAAATATGGGGTACCATTTTCATCAATTCTCAAAAGCTTTTGGCTTTGCGGATGACAATAATATCACCCATCACAATCGGAATCACTCAAAGAGTTGTAAAGAAAGCTTGTAAGTTTTTAATCGATATGGACCGGTCGACGAGTTGCTGGCGCTGAATAGGGCTTTCTACGAATTATGTGGGCTACTGGAGTCCCGTACAAAGCTAGTACTGTATAACATAGTGGTTCTTCATGGACATGAGGCATGGACGCTGAAGGTATCTGATCGACGGCTTCGACGGAGTATTTGACCATAAGATCCTGTGATCAATACTTGGCGAAAAGGCCCGAATAAGTAATTAAAGAGTCTATAATAAAAAACAAAAAAAAAAACTTGGCGATAAATAGAACATGGTGTGTGGTACAAATGCACGAATTGTGCATTCTTTGATAATGAAAGAAATATATCGAAGCATGGTGAAGTGGACCGGACACGTGAAAAACCTGAAAGAAGAAAACTTGATCATAAAACTACCAAAACTATCTATAATATACAACTGGAACAAACTCAGGAATAGATCCCGTGATTGTATGCGGTAGATGAAGACTCGCGATCAGCTGGTCGGACGGAGTTAGTTGCTTTTATGCCGTTTCACGTAAATTCCGAAATTAACATTAAAAATATATTGTAAATTCTAACATTTGCGCAAAAATTGCGTAAAAAGCAACTTTAATACTTTCAAATATAAATCTGAATGCGATAATAGAATTCACAAAATTCAGAAATACTAAACCAATACAAATTGGTATTTTAAGACGAATTAAGCTAAATCATGAATCGTTTATGGCATCATTAATACAAAATTATATTTAAATAAAGTAAAATTCGAATATAGAAAGTAAAACTATTAGGAAAATGTGGTGACATGAGAACAAAACTAATTCGAATCTGTTGAGTAAACTGAATTGAACCTGGGATAACATTACGGCGATAAAAAGCCTATATAAAATCGGGCCGAAAAGTACAAAGTGTTGGGACTAAACTCATATGAATTTCTATTAGATTGAAATTAAATTTGATTGATTTAATATTTATTAAAAACGATTGTCTAACGACTGTTTCGTCGTTTATCGTTTTCTAATTTTTTATTCGGTTTTTCTTCTAAAGCTAGTTCTTCAGTAGTTTTATTTCTGTAGAGTCTCAACTTTTTGAATTGTATGTCAGCTTTATAGGAATACGTTTCATTTTGGTTTTTATTACTTGCTTGATTGATTGGTTTCGTTAGTTAAGATGATGTCTATTTTAGTTTGTATTTTGTAATTTTGCCAATTTTTAGTTTCAATGACACTTCTTCAACATTCAACACATAACAGTACAACATTGACAAGTGTTATTTTATTATACCTAAACTTGTTTATTTTATTATGCCTTAATTTCGATCTTAATACTATAAATTGTAAAATCCAGTTCTCATGGAATGTGTCCTCAGGTAGTTATTACATCCTTTAGTTTGAAAGAACTTGTCGGGCGGGAAATAACTACCATCTATTGTGAAAAATTTTGTACATTGCGTACATTTGTACATTTTGTACATGCGGTTCATTTAGCATTTACACAGCCTTATTCTGCAATCTGATGGATAGGTTTTTCAAACGAAAGTGGACAGTATTTTCCATTCCGCCAGCAACACCAAATGGGTAAACCAAGTCGTTCGAAATAAATCGAACGAAATTAAGATCCGTCGGAATACAGAATAAAGCTGATACGATAAGATAGCACATCAAAATTGAAATCGCTCAGCAAGGTTGGACACGTGCCTCAAAGCGCCTCATCCTTCTCCCTCGTTCAGAATTGTTCTTTTTGCTTACTGCCTTTGCTTATACTAGCTGCATCTTACTTGGTCTTGCAACGTTAGTCGATTGAACTCAGTTATTCTACCAAATTACCCACAACCCAAACTAGTATTGATTAATTTCTGTGTTACAATTTTATTATACAATATTATTCATTCATGCCACTGTTATAATATGTCAGTCTAATTGTCTTACTTTTCTCTGTTTAATCTGTTATAAGTGGTTGAAAAGGTTTGTGTATGTTATTTTTGTTACATTAGTTGTGTTCAAAGCTTTCACTGAAATAAAAAAAAATAAAAATAAAATTCCTTAACATTTAATGAACGTTTATGTTTCGATTTGTGTTAATACGGACAAAAACATGTTGTTTCCCTATTAACAACCCAGTGGCGAATTAATGATTTACTGAAGGATTCTGTACCGAAGAGACTGTATAAAGATGTCATTTTTCTTCCTCACTCCGTTACCCAGGCTAATGACGAGAACACCAACATTCTGTACCATCCACCGGAGTACGAAGGGCCGATATTGTTTTCGTTCAGAGAGAAGGTTTTCTTCGGCAAGAAGAAGGCGGCCATCCGGGTGGATACCGGCGAATGGAGTGAAAAGTTTTCGTTGGATGTTGCCGGTTCTAGCGGTGTGATCGCTTGTCAAGCTAACAACATGACATATCAGGTTCGTATAACGCAAACTTTAACTTATCGCCATTTCCTTACATTAATGTTATTTCTCAGATTGGCGTGCATAATACCTTGACGCACAACTCGCTGACGAAGCAGATCGTATTCATGCCCTACTTCGTGTTGATAAATCGGGCCGAATTCGATGTGGAAGTACAGGAACACTTACGGCCCGGGGATCCATGGACTCGAGTGAAGGTAGATGATTGTGTGCCTCTTTGGCCTCACACCGAAGAGAATCGAATGTTGCGAGTGCGAGCCAGTGGTCAATCGGAAATCACAGCACCATTCAAGTATACGGAGGTGCAATGTACCCTGCTGCAGCTGAAGAATTGCTACGGAGGAATCAATGTCGATGTTCACGTTACGGAAGGTGCCATTTACATCACATTCACTGGCTATCACGTGGGTGATGCTCCCGCTCTGTTGATCAATCATACCAGCGAAGAGTTTGCTTTCAGAGAAAAGGGGGATGTCAATGGGAAGATTCTGATGCCAAATCAGATGGTGTTGCACACGTGGGTCAACCCGGCTGGCGAAAGAAGAATTGTTTGGGATAGTGGTTCTAAACTGGTGCTGATTGAAAATGATTTGCGAAAAGATGACATCAGCGAGTTTAAGTCACCGACTGATAGAGATATTTTTTGGGTTTCCTTCTTGAATGGAACTCAGCGAGTTCTGCTGGTCACTGATAATGCCAACATAGCTTATGGTGTTCACAGTGCCAGTCGGCTGGACCATGTCACGCAGGAAATTAAGCTCGAAATTCACGGAGTTGGTTTATCACTGGTAAATAACATGAAACCATGTGATTTGATGTATATCGGCATTGCCAGTTCGGGAGTTATTTGGGAAGAATGTAAGCGTTCCGGTCGCTTCAAACAGATGAAAATTCAAGAAACTTTAAACATGGAGAATATGTACCAACAGTATCTACGAGACATCGAAATCGGAACGTCATCAAATAGAAAATACTTTTTGGAAGGTGAAAAACGCGTCGAAATAGACTTCGATAGGTTCATCATAAAGAAATCCACAGACCGTGCCATCAAGCGTACCTTCTATCCGGGCTTGTGGTTCGAAATAAAATCATCCTCCCATCAGTTGCAGTTCCACGCCAAAATAAACCGAATTCAAATCGACAATCAGCTGTCGGACTGCATTTTCCCCGTGGTCCTAGCACCGATTCCTCCGCCGAAGAGCGTGGCCGCCACAACAGAGTTCAAGCCGTTCATCGAGATGAGCATGGTACAACGAATCATTCCGCACTCGAATGTTAAACAGTTCAAATACCTGAGGGTTCTGATGCAGGAGTTTCACGTCAAGGTGGATCTGCTTTTTATAAACGAAATTTTCGAGATGATCAGTACTGAAATAACGGAAGCAGAGGCTGTAAGTATAGTCTTATTTGCATTTTTAGGACGCAATTTAAAAATAGACCATCTTTTTCCTTTAGAAAAAACTTTTCACCGAGGATCTTAAAGTTCAAACCCAACCGCTGAACGCTCACGTTGCAATCCAATCACAGGTGGAGGTGAAGAACTTCTACGACAACCTGCATCTCGGTCCGCTGAAGATTCACGTTAGCTTCTCGATGGCTGGCTCGGAATCGAAAGCACTGCCGGGAATTCTTTCCACCATTCTACAGGGTGTTGGTGTCACGCTGACCGACATCAACGATGTCGTATTTCGATTGGCCTTCTTCGAGCGTGAGTTCCAGTTTCTCACGCAACGGCAGCTGGTGTCGGAGTGCGTGACGCACTACAGTGGTCAAGCGGTTAAGCAACTGTACGTACTAGTGCTGGGGTTGGATGTGATTGGAAACCCGTACGGGCTGGTGGTTGGATTCACCAAAGGTGTCGAAGATTTGTTCTACGAACCATTCCAGGGGGCTATTCAGGGTCCGGGAGAATTTGCTGAAGGTTTGGTCCTGGGAGTGCGATCGCTTTTCGGTCACACCGTGGGCGGTGCAGCAGGAGCTGTTTCGAAGTGAGTAAACACAGGGTTACTTTTTGCATGGAATGTTACAATTCGATTGTTTTTTTAGAATTACTGGAGCCATGGGTAAAGGTCTAGCGGCTTTGACCTTCGATGAAGATTACCAGAAGAAGCGACGTGATGCACTGAACAAAAAGCCCGCTTCGCTTCAGGAAGGAATTGCCCGTAGTGGTAAGGGTCTGGTGATGGGTGTGTTCGATGGTGTTACGGGAGTTTTTACCAAACCCATAAGCGGGGCTAAAGAGGAAGGCGTTGAAGGATTCTTCAAAGGACTGGGAAAAGGAGCCGTAGGATTGGTAGCACGGCCGATTGCCGGTGTAACCGATTTTGCCAGTGGAAGTTTCGATGCGGTGAAGCGAGCCACTGAGTTATCGGATGAAGCAATGCGGCTAAGGGCTCCCCGCTTCCTGCACAAAGATGGAATCGTCAGGCCGTACAATAGGAGAGATGCTGAGGGAAACAAGTTGTTAAAGTGAGTTTACATAAGTTTGATTGTAATAAAAACTAACTAAAATAATCACCTCGTTACAGGGATATTGATAAGGGTAAATTTGCTGCGACGGACACATTTGTTTTTTACGAGTCTGTTGACAATAAGGACGTGGTGGTTCTAACCGATTGTCGAATAATATACACCGTCAAGAGTGACCTGTTTGGAGGATGGCAGGTAAATTGAACTATTTTTAGTAGTCAATTAATGTGTATAATGTTTACTTTTCCTCAGTGTGAATGGACGCATCGCTGGGCAGAAGTACTCAGCGTAACAATTCTAAATGATGGAGTGGAGATTTTACTCCGCAGCAAGGACAGTAAGTCTGCATTGAAGAAAATGTTTGGATCGAACACAAATCAGAAAAAGATTCTGCTAGTTTCGCTGGCTTACAAACGAACCCGTCTAGCCGAAGTTATGAATCAATTGCGGATCAAGGCTGAATGATAGTAGCTGCAACCGGAATCAGCTCATCTAGTCTCACAAAGCCATTAGTGCATAATTCAATGTTATGCTTTAAATATCGTCAATATCATAGAGTCATTTATTCGCCTGACGGCAATGTTAGATCGCTCCATAGATCCCCATTACATTAGCTTATCGTTAGCTAGCTAGCAGTTAAGTGCTGCTTTTAATAAAAAAAAGTGGTGATACTTATCCCGAATATCAGAATTATATAGATATGTTCTCATCATATGTAGCTATTCATATTACCGTCCGACGGAGTTGGTTTCGCTTTCTATAGGTTAGAGAATAACCGGAACGTAGCACTACTGGTTTTAAATCACGCATTTTATGCACGCCTGCAATCCGATTTGGACATTAACCGAAAGAGACCAACTAGAACCACTAACCAACGAAGGATAACACACATTTTTAAACGACGACAGTATCTCCGTGAAAAGCAATCAGAAGCAATCTCTTTTCTATTAGACGATAACGGGTGAAAAAACAAACGATAACGATTGTCAATCGACAGGTATCTTTATTATTATTTTTTTAAATTGTTACGAACACAAAATCTATAGATGCAAAGTGCAACGCAATTGAATCGACCATATTTAAACAATTGTCTCTTAGAACCAAACCTACTTTCCACGAACCGTTTTACACTACATATTTTCTTTTTGGGGCGACGATTGCAGCCTGTATAATAAATGTAATGAATTAAAAGTTGGTCTGTTTATACAGAAAGAACAGCCTGTAATAGTTTCTTAGTTAAACAAAATATTTATGTTTCAGGTTTAAAAACCAATCCGTTTTATGTGCTGCTTAGAATAAGTTGCGAAAAATGCTTAACAAGTTTGCACCGCACATGACGCATCTATCTTGCATAATTTTCGTAAAATATCGTAAGTTCCAAGCTGTAACGTAAGCTCATAGAGAGTGATGGAAATTTCAGGTGTATTTTTTCCTGACGATTTGATCTTTTTTTGTAATTATTTATAAAGCTCTTCTTTACCGACCAACTTTACTTTACGTATATACGTATTGGCAAGCACATGTTGCACGCTTATTGCATAGATGTTGTGCAACATATCTCCTCGATGTCTCCTTCAGCAATATATTTGCATAAGTGTGGGTACGTGTTCTAGAAAAGAATAATTACCAGCAATTCATGACCAGTATGATGTTACACATTAGATTGATTTTTTATGGTAGAATAAGTAGAATACGCTTATGGTTACTAGCTTGGAAGCAAGTTAGTAGCAAGTAAGTAATTCTCATAAATTGAAATGCCATAATCTTGCTTTCAAGAAGCCGAATTACTGCCCTGTAGTATTCTGTATATTCTTGCTGTAATTTAGCTTTTATATTTCCTCTAATAGCAGTTAACCATGTGCCTCCGTGGCGCAATCGGCTAGCGCGTTCGGCTGTTAACCGAAAGGTTGGTGGTTCGAGCCCACCCGGGGGCGGGATCCTTTTTTCTTATTTTTCAGATGAATTACATGGATAAATATATATTTATGGTTTGAGGGGGACTTACAATGCAAATCTAGTCTAACCATTAAATTAAGGACCATAGAACAAAAATTTTTCTAAAATATATAAACAAATATCATCATCTAATAGCCCTAGTTCCAATCGAACGGCTGTCAAAACGTTTGTTTTTCACTCAAGTTAGCATGAAGGACTTAGTTTCGCTCTAGGTTGAACTTTTTAGACGTGGAGTTCGCCCTGGGTCTTTCTACAGTTTCAACCCCGCGCTTAGCAATAAACTGACAACCTGAAAACGTTTGTTTATTCTCCCGAAAATGTTTGTTTATTCAGTGGTCGGATTGGAACTAACCCAGGTTAAAAAACAAAAACGGTATAAGAATAATATTTCCTGATTCTTCACAACTTTGCCACGCATGAACCAAACATTGTTGCTGGCACCAACGACGAATTTGTGCACCTGATTATGCAATGCTATGTTTATGCTATTTTCTACAAGTTTACCACGGACTTAAACTTTAAAATTATTTAAATTTTTAAATAAACATTTTTGCTCTCCGATGCTTGGTTTAAGAGTTAAGAATTTTTATAGTTCGGAATATTAATAATATGGGCCGCGTAGAAAATTTCATGGAATTCTTGAAATGCATTATCGTTCAATCATGGGGCATTATTGCATCATAATTGAAGTCAGAGCATAAATCAAGTCAATAGACGATAAGATAAAAATACGGGTATGCAAATGCAAGTTAATTGATTAGCGTTACAACAAAAAAGGAGCTCGCGCCCCCGGGTGGGCTCGAACCACCAACCTTTCGGTTAACAGCCGAACGCGCTAGCCAATTGCGCCACGGAGGCTTGTAATCACGATTTATACAAGACGATTTTCGAAACGAGGCGACCAGCGCACAGAGGAGTATTTGAAGCGAAAAGTTGGTCAAAATTATTTTAAAGAATTTTTCAATTAATTTGAATTACTTTAAACGATTGAATATTAGATTGTATCCACCTTTAAGTGATACTTTGACCTTTTGAATAGTGGTCAAAGTACAACGGGGTAAAGTCCGGACCGAAGGCCGATTTGGACCGGGATCGGAACAATGCGTTCCGGATACGAATCGGACCGGGATTAGCGTAAGCATAAGAATTCGCCCGTATGCTACTAGTTTGTTGTTGACTAGGACTGATGAAAATAGTAAAATAATAGTTAAAAAAAGTACGCTATTCAATAAGGAATACAACCTTATCAATCCCCAGAATGCTTATGTCGGCCACGTCCGAATGCGCATCCTAGTAGGATAAGAGGGAATTTTTGGCAGTAGTGGCGAACGATTTGATTCTTTTGCTTGCTTGCGTCGAACGTCAAATTCTACACCTGTTTGCAGAGACATTAGACATTTTTACGGTCACTATTTCGGTAAAGTGCCCTGCAGGACATCTTAATCAAACTTCCTAAGAAATGAAACCTATCTGAAGATATGAATATGCTACTTTGTATCACTCTCAAACAGGCTTGGCATACACTTTTCGCTTCGATTTTGCTCCTCAGCCAAGCAAAATTTGAAAAAGTGATGTATGGGGCGTTTGTTTGCTGTAGTAAGCGTTACTGTGCATTTTGTACTTATAGCGCTTTAAGGCTGCTACCCTCTTGGTAGCAAGAAGAGCGCTCTTTTTGCTACCAGCGGCATTGATGCCCTACAGCGCCGTAAATACTAAAGATAAAACTTCACTTTCTTCAGCAATATTATGGATAATTACTAGCTCTACAAATGCCCCATACACCACTTTTTCAAATTCTGCTTGGCTGAGGAGCAGTAATCAAAAGAGCAAAATTAAAGCGAAAAGTGTATGCCAAGCCCGCTCTCAAAGTACTCTGCAAGGTCTTAATCGGATCCAGGAAAAAACTGATGCTATTCTCCGGTGGCACCAACATGGATTCCGTGCTGGTCGATCATGCTTAAATTACTTCACTACGCCTCGTTTTAAGAGAAATTCAAAAAATTCCATGACTTTAGTGATGCCGAAAAAATAAATTTCGAGAGCACATGGGTACATTCTTAATTAGAGCCATTGATAATAAACCGAATCGGGGAATACACTGAAATTCGTTGACAATGAAGCAAACCCCGGCCTAACCGATGACATTCTGTTGCTCTCCGAACTGTGATTTGATATATAGAGCAAGCTTGATGATCGCTCTGATAGTTCTAAGATAGCAGGTCTCATAGTCAACTTTGCTAAAGCGACACTAACATTGCCTTCAATTTCTCAGTAGATGAACAACTGATTGAGGAGGGGAGGTTTACACATACACGCAATGATCAGAAAGGCCAGTGGTGTTTTTGTGGGTCTTCGGAATGTTTGACGTTCAGTTCCTTTCACTGGACAAAACACGAATTTTCAATTCATACCGAGAACCCCCGCTGGTATGACACTCTTTCATCTGAACATTTTTAATCTGAACCCCGGTAATATTAGAAAAAGATCAAGCGTCATACACAATAAATTGACGGTTAAGTCGATCGAGCAAATTTGAAAAAAAAAGCAAGAAAACTCAATGCGCTTCCTCTTGCACAACAGCTTTGGTAATATAGCTCATGTATACCCAATGTAGCCCGTTTTAAGTTTTTTATGTTTTACAATCTGCTGATAATTACCGCAGATTTACTACTTTTTCAAAACATTGGTTTTCGTTAAATCAAAACAACAAATTCATGGGGTGCACACCTCGAGCGTATGCGAACTTGAATAGAGTTACCAAATATTCAGATCAAAAATGAGTTCGCCTAATCTGAACGAGATGTCCTTCATATTAGTGGGGACTCACGGTACGTGAAATCAGTTCTACTGTACGTCCACGAGAAGCGATGCGTGTCAGCGAAGATAAACGCGCAAACACTGCGACCATTATTTTGATCTATTGAGGTATACTTCTTCTTGAGCCTAGGTAAACACTATTGATGGAAGTGTTCGGTATTGTCAATTCATTCAGTCCGGCATTGCACTTCTTATGAAGTTTATTATCTGATCGGGATTTGCAGACCAGATTTCGAAAGGCTCCGTTGTTCCTCTACCGAAGCTTCTTAGTCTGTGAAAAGTTAGTGCACTGCACTGGCAGATGTTCTGCGGTTTCACTTCAGAATTCGCAGAGTTAGCAACTATCATTGTTCAGCCTACCAATCGTTTTGAGATGGCATTTGTTCGGACAGTGACTGGTAAATAGTCCTATTATTATACTTAGTTCGGTTTTTTTTTCAAATTAAGCAATAATAAGCTTTTTTAACAGGTTGTATAAGGCGCTTTGACTGTCTTAATCCTGCAGAGGATTTTCAATTTTCGTCTAGTGTTTTGTGTTCCCATGTACGAAGTTTGGATCTAAGTGCGCTTGGTGACACACCACAAAACGGTTCTGGAACGGCAGATCTTCCAGCGATATTTCGTTTGGTCTCGGTGCCTTTAAGCCAAGACCAATCCTCCATCGCGATAGATAGATAAAAGTAGATCGGACATACCTTGAAGAGAGGCGGAAATTGATTGTGTAAAACAATAAATAATTGTTTCCCCGTGAAAAATCAATCGCAATCCGGAAAAAATATGCTCTTTTGTGCATGAAAGTAACACCTTTCACTGGCACAGAGCTAGTGGAGACAATTAAAATAAATACTGAAAATAACTGCTAGTTGAGTTTTCACGAAGTTTGACTCAATGATCGGTCATACATTTGTGCAGAGTTGAACCAAGTTTCTGCCATCCGACAGAAACTGCAAATATGTCAAGAGTACAATATACCCGAATATTACATCTTTATTTACTTCAAAGCAGCATACCCAACAAACACCGAAGCTGAATTAAAATGTTACTGATTTGGTTACAGCTGATTTAACTCCGAATACAGGAGGTAGACGCTGAATTAATTTAAGCAAAGCCTTCTGTATTCTATAAGTGTTTAAGCAGCTAACAAACGCGCTGTAAATCAGCTGCTTCACATAATTATGTGTATACAGCTATGGCAGATAATGTACGAACACGGTTTCCGGATAAACTGACGCAACTTATCAGAGCTATCATTGGATTGAGTGATGTGTACAACACTCTCCAGTCCCTTCGAGACGCAGCGCGAGTTGAGATGAGGTGACGGCTTATCCAGCCTGCTTCTCAACATCGCTGTAACTGTTGACGGCGACGAACTAAAAGTGGTAGATGAGCTTGTGTATTTGGGATCGCTGTAAGGACTAGTAAGGAGATCCAGTGCCGCAATCAAGTAGGAAATCGAGTCAAATTTACCCCGCGCAAAACGCTACGATCAAGAAGCATATGCCGCCGTACCCTCATTAGACAGCTGGTTCTGTATGGATTTGAAGCTGTGGCGCAGCTTACGGAGAACATATGTGCCCTTGCCCGGTTCGAGGGTAAGGTGCTGCGAACGATATTTGACGGAGTATAAATTGAAAGCGGTGAGTTAGCAGAGACCTATGAGTAATGAGGCACTGCTTGTAGAGATTCCCATCTTACACTTAGCGAAAGTCGGTAGGCTACGGCGGGCCGGACAAGTCGTAAAGATGCCGGACTACACTGCGAGCAAACCGGTTCTTTTCAATAACCCCATTGGCACCAGAAACAGAGGGGCCCAACGTGCAAGATGACTAGACCAATTCAAAAGCGATTTGTGATATCTGAGACAAATGGGAAATTGGTGACAAGTGGTCCAAGATCGAGTTCAGTGGAGACGACTGCTTGAAATAGTTCGAGCAATTTCGGATCAGTACTGACGACAACAATGAACACAAAAAGCTAAAGAAGTGGTCATCAAAGGACTGCAATTTGTCACGTGAGATTCGAAAAGTGAAGAAGCGACGAGTGAAATCCACGACGATGTGCCAATCAAACGGCTATAGAACTGAAAATATCCGCTCACAACATCAGACGTATATTAAAATAGGCTCAAGGTCAAACCTCATTAGTTTAAAACCGGTGCATGATCTTACATCAAAGCAATAACAAGTAATCGTTATTAACACACCCGAATTTTTGCTTTCAGAATCCCGAGCATTCCTGTGTCCTCTGCTATAGAGGCGATTACTTGACCGAGCTATGGAATTCCAATTCTTGGATTATCATGCAAAAATCGTGGTTCCTCAAGCAAAACTCTCTTTAGGAATCTTCTGTAGAGTTCTTCCTCACGATTCCTATGCAAGGAACGCTGAAGACTCTAAGCGAATCTTTTTTGTTCGTCTGGATAGACATGAGAGAGCGACGCAGTTGCTTCGCTTAGTTGGAAGCGGTCAATTTTTGAACATCGCGCTCTGCGAGGAGGAAAATTTCCCGTAATTCGTAAACTCTCGAAGCGGTAGGGTTTATTTGAGTTGTTATATGTTTGACCGCATTTCAAGGTCAAGACTAAAAATACGAGTATTGGTCTATTACTTGAGTTGACCGAACGTTCAAATTTGAGAATTTGAGCGATCGGTTGGTCACAACTAATGATTTGGGTCGCTGTAGCCGTGAATGGACGCTCTTCCTGACATCACAGTAAATTTGACATATTATCGGGGTAGTGCTCTAAACGTTGCTTTGAAGTACCGTGGGCAGACAAACATTTCGGTCGCAGGCCATGGACCATCTCGACCACACGCAAATCCAATGAATAGTTCTCTTTAGGGCATTTTGGAGAGGAAGGTCCGAGCTACAAAATACCGGCAGCAAATTACGGTTGGGCGCAGCTACGACTCGTTTTTTGACCATATCAATGCCATTGTTAAGGCAAAATCACTTTCATCGAAATCGAAAAATTCATCTAATAGGGGTTCATCCACAGGGTTACAGTGGTACTTTTTTAAGTAAAAAAGAATCTCACCGATAGCAGAACGTAGTTTCGATCTACGGACCTCTGGGTTATGGGCCCAGCACGCTTCCACTGCGCCACCCTGCTATATCAAATAAAACATGTTCCAAAAATGTTACATAAATATGTGACACTACTAACGAAGTGTGTATCAAATCATAAAATGTAATCAAAAGGCTTTCTATGTTATCGTACCGTTTCCCAGTAAGAACTTTTCGCACGACATCGGACAGACGTAAGCCAAAGTTTCGCTTGTATCGGATACCACTCGTTCGATAATCCTTACTGTGTTATTGCTGTGCAATTTATGTTCTACGTATGTTGATAGTTACTGTACGGTTTCAGGTATAAAAATGTGCCAAACCACGTGAATAATTTCTCTTGTACTGTAAATGTAATTGTAACTGTAACTATAAATCGTACCTTCCTTACTGACAAAACTTTTTTCAACACTGGTTAATGATGATGTAATCTTTGAGATAGATTAAACATCCTGAAAATGCGATAAACTGCTTCCAGTATGCATCGGAAAACGCAATAAGCTTTGACAGCCTTAAGGTTGCATTACAGATAGTGGCATTTTTCTTTTTTAACGCAGAAAAAATTATTTAGATGCATTTTTATGCCCGATACTGTAGCCTCTATTAGCATACTTAAAACGTATATGTCTTTTTAAAGAAAACCAAATCAAAATTGCATAAATGCAATCAATTTGGCACAATTATTCAGTTCATTCCCTTGGATATTTTATATTGAAAATGAAAGCACTACCTAGAAAATTAGTATTTCTTTCGGTATAACGTGAATTATGTTGTGTGAACATAAAGCGCAGAAGCTTTACGTACTCATACATGTATACACACAGCATACAACACAAAATTGCGTCGCGCGAGTCGTAAGATCAGAGGCAAGTACAGGCGATGAAATTTCAATATTGTCGCGTGACATGATGTGAACGTGAGATCTGCTGAGTGATGCATGATGGATGCAACATTTTCGAATGAGATCTTTCCCATACACACAAATTGTACAGCACTCAAAGGCACTAAAAATATGCTTCATGTAGTGCTTTTAAACCTTGCATCATCACCGGAGCAGAGTGGCGCAGTGGAAGCGTGCTGGGCCCATAACCCAGAGGTCCGTAGATCGAAACTACGTTCTGCTATCGAGAAACTTTTTTTTACGTCTACTTTCTTGCTTGCTCTGATGGCATTATCCCGATCAGTGTTGGATGAACAGAACATTAGAATTAGAACATTAGAACATTACAATTTTAAAATGTTATAACTATTTTCTCAAAACTGTAAGTAATCTATTTTTTTTATTCAAAGAATGTCAAAACCACCTGTTCTTCCACTAGAACTGGGCCATAGGCCGAAGAAATAGATGCAATCGCTTAATGGGCCGAATATGCCCTTTCGTGCCCTAGATCGGAAGGAAGCGTTGCGTTCAGTTATAGTAGATTATACAAAACTTTGCTTACAGCATGAATATAGTTTTTAATACATAGAATGCTTTATGCTTTATGCTTAGAATGCGTGATTTGTTTAACATGATATTGTCTGTTCACAATATTCTGTCTCGGGATTTTTTTTAACAAATTCAGTTAGCTTTAACCACTTTTTACCATTAAGGTAAAAAGTTGAGTGATTGTGAATTCCGATCATTTTGGTTGATAATTATATTTATGCTCCAAAATCCAAAATCCAAGCAAATGCTCAATGTACCATCGAATTGTGTAACAAGGAACTTTGAAATTCTTAAAAAAAATCAGAACTTTTTTGTTTGTTATTTTACCATGACCAAGCTTAAGGCACAATTCACATAGCATAGCGAACCGACAATTTTGTCATAGTGAACAAGTATGTAAATTTTTCGCAGAAGGTCGTTCCGGATCGATTCGCAAATTCGCGCGGAATGCCTCTTCTATCAAGTTGCAAAAAAAAATTATACAATAATTTTTTTCTCGCAAGGAATCGGTTCCATTCAAGACAAAGTAAAAAGAAAAACAATGTAGCCGAAAGAAAAAAAACCGAATGAAGTGACACTCAAAGAAACTGCGAAACCAAACTCAGCAAAGTCTTATGAAAATCATTCGAAACGAAATTGATCGTGCATAACTTGAAATTAACCAGTTCAGTTCAGCCACCATCAGCAGCAGCAGCAGCATTAATATGCCACTAAAATCCGTTTGCGTTCACCACACCACCGACCGGGCGGGCGGGATCGGAACGAACGAAATCGAGTTTATGTTCTATCCATTAAATGTCTCACCATATCACGATCAGCACAACCAGCCAGCAGCACCTTAGGCAACCATCGAAGCGGATGCTCGCGGGGTGGAAAAACGAGCTCGATTTCACTTTCAGTTGAAAAATGTATTATTCTTTTATTTTTGCCACAGTCGTTCGTCTGAATCGGTGACTTCTCGCCTCGGCGGGCGAGGAAGTTGGTGCCGCACAGGCACAGCCACACATCCATGCTGAAACGCGAGCCTCAACGACGACGACGACCAGCGATTAACGTTCTCGGAAAAGGTCAGTTTGGGATAGTGAGAATCATTTACGAAAGAAATCACTGAGCTTTGAAGTTAATTTATAAGATATTTCATCTTTTTAGCACCAGCTAGAGCCATTTTCTAGCGACTAATATAGAACAGAGCTAACGTATACGTTACATTAAGTGTGGTAATTTAACATGAGTCTTTTTCTTTTACTGTAGTGACTATACAGTTATTTGAAGTAAGGGTCTGGTAATGGCTATAAAAGGAGAGAATGGATAATTTAGGCATTTGAATGCCTTTTTTGCGCATTGTTGATTGTCCCCCCGCTACGTCTATGACGTTGTTTGGCAGTTCAGCACCATGTTTTCAAAAGGGCTAATCTGCAAAATGTAAACAAACCGAGTGAAGGTTTTTTTCCTTCCTTATGCTAGTCCACCAGAAAATCTCGGTTTGTTTACATTTTGCAGATTGGCCCTTTTGAAAAGTTTGTGCCGAATTGTCCATTATTTTTCAATGGGTTGAAACTCCGCACAGTTAGGAGGATTACTCTAGATTCGCATAAGGGTTGTCTGAATAGAAGTTGAACACCGGAATACACGAAGGATTCTGCTATTCATGATCGTCGTCTTAGTCAGCAGTCTAGAGCCGAGATAGCTCACGCTGTTTCAAGCAATCGTCTCCAGTCAACTCGATCTTGAGCCACTCCTCGCCAATTTCCTAGTCGTCTCAGAAGTCGCAAATCACTTTCGACCTGGTCGAGCCATCTTGCACGTTGGGCCGGTGCCGGTGGGGTTGTTGAAGAGAATTATTTTCGTCGTACTGTCGTCCGACATCCTTACGACATGTCCGGCCCACCGTAGTCTAATGACTTTCGCCAGATATACGATGGGAATCTCTGTAAGCAGTGCATGTATAGCTCGTGCTTCATACGCCTCCGCCACTCTTTGCTTTCAGTTTGTACTCCGCCAAATATCGTCCGCAGTACCTTTCGATCGAATAGGGCAAGGATGCGTATGTCCTCCGTGAGTAGCGCCACGGCTTCAAGTCCATAAATAACTACTGGTTTAATCTCCTTACTGGTCTTATTGTCCGCGGTCACTACCGATCAAATACACATACTGATCTACCACTTATAGAACGCTGCCGTCAACGATTACCGCCCGTAGAAGGCACGCGTTTGTTTTCTTTTGGCCCCTTCCTTTCATGTATTTGATCTTCGACGCATTTATTTTTAGCTCAATTCTTCTAGACTCCGCTTTTAGTCTGGCGTGGATTGCTTTCGCCGTCGCTAAGTTCCTGGCTATGATATCAAAGTCATCTGCAAAGCCTAGAAGCTATTCTTGGTGAAAACCATACTTCTCGTTTCAATGCCCGCTCGTCGGTACCTACTAGCTGCCTCGCACCTACTTTCCACGTTTGAATATTCGGAAACACACCTGGAGGCATCCAAATGGGGACTCTAGCTCTCAGATCGATCATGTCTTGATTGACGGTCGACCATTTTCGGATGTTATCGATGTACGGTCTTATCGGGGACCAAATATCGACTCAGACCACTATCTCGTTAACGACAGACGGCGTAGCAGTGGAGTACGCCAGGAAGCTTGACCAGCGAATCGCAGAACAGCAGGTAGAAGAAGAAGATATAAATGGGCTGTGGAGGAACATCCATGGTGCCATCCAAACAGCAGCGAGAGAGGTGATAGGCACGACGCGTGGAAGACAGCGTAACAGCTGGTTTGATGCTGAATGCCAGAGAGTGACAGATGAAAAGAACCAGGCCAGGAGTTGCATGTTCACTGCGGCAACGCGTCAAAACAGAAAGAGGTACAGAGAGACTAGAGCTGCGGAAAAAAGAATCCATCGTCTAAAGAAACGTTAGTACGAGGAGCACGTGCTCGCCGGCGCAGAGGAGCGATATGCCAGCAACGAAACACGGAGTTTTTATAAAACGGTGAGATGCAGGAATTTTGCCATGCCTGTGATGTGCAATGATAGTGCTGGCAACCTGCTATCCGACAAAACGGCGGTAGCAGCCAGGTGGACGGAGCACTTCCAGACACTGGTGAATGGAGAGGTAAATGCGGAGATCAGCAGGGGCAGCATAGGAATTGTAAGCGATGGTCAAGCTGTGGAGCCACCAATACAGGAGGAGGTTAAGAAGGCAATCAGTGAGCTGAAAAACGGTAAGGCTGCTGGGAAGGACGGTATCCCGGCTAAACTTCTAAAAGCGGGGAGCGAGCGGATGTACGAAGCAATCCACCGGATCGTTGTCAGGATCAGGGAGGAAGAACAAATGCTAGACGAGTGGTTGGGTGGCCTCATTTGCCTGAGTTTTTTAAAAAGGGGCACCGACTCAAGTGTAAAAACTATCGAGGAATTACATTGCTCCCGTATCCTGTTCTGCAGACTGAGACCGTTAGCGAAGTCCTTCGTCGGCGAGTACCGAGCTGGTTTTCGTGAGGATCGCTTCACGACGGATCAGATGTTTACCCTGCGTCAGTCGCTAGACATGTTCCGGGAGTACAACTTGCAGACACACCATCTGTTTGTGGACTTTAAAGCGGCGTACGATTCAGTTAAACGAAATGAGCTGTGGCAGATAATGCTAGAACATGATTTTCCGACGAAACTAGTTACGCTGATTCGTGTGACGCTGGATGGATCCAAATCATACATTAGAATAGCGGATGAGACCTCAGCTGCTTTTGTGACGTTGGATGGACTGAAGCAAGGGGATGCACTCTCTAACCTGCTATTCAACATTGCCTTGGAAGGTGCATTACGAAGAGCAAACGTGGAAAGGAATGGAACTATCATCACGGAATCTCACATGCTTCTTGGTTTTACGGATGACGTCGATATCATCGGAATCAACTGTAGAGCAATGGAAGAGGCCTCCAGGCCCTTTAAAAGGGAAACTGCGAGATTGGGACTTACCATTAATACCGCCAAAACGAAGTACATGGTTGCTGGTAGGGAACGTGGGAGCCCAAGTGGTGTTGGTGCCGAGGTGGAGTTAGATGGAAAACGATATGAAGTAGTGAAGGAATTTATATACCTTGGTACACTAGTGACATGTGACAACAATGTAAGCCGCGAAGTGAAACGACGAGTTGCAGCCGCGAATCGGGCTTTATATGGATTACGCAGCCAGTGGAAGTCCCGTAGTTTGCGAATTCGCACAAAACTGGCGCTTTACAGAACAGTAATCCTGCCGGAGGCCCTTTACGGACACGAAACATGGACGCTAAAGGAAGCTGATCGGCGAGTGCTTGGGGGTTTTGAGCGTAAAATTCTGCGATCTATACTTGGTGGCAAAATGGAAAATGGAGTGTGGCGCTGACGCATGAATCACGAGATGGACCAAGTATACAAATATGCTGATATAGTGAAGGTAGTGCAATGTGGCAGGTTGGACACGTGGCCAGAATGCCCGACAAAAGAGTAGCCAAAACTATTTTCAGCAGAGAACCAGGAAGAGGCCGTGGACTCCGAGGCAGACCCCGCACCCGGTGGGTGTGTGCTGTCGAAGACGATGCACGTTCAGCTGGTGTTCTTGGGGATTGGCTAACGGCAGCCCAGGACCGACGGTACTGGAGGACCATAATTCGTTCGGCGCAGGATCGGTAACGGACCGTTGCCACTAAAGTAAGGTAAAGTAAGTAAGTAAGTACCCTACGAAACCCTGTGCTATCGGTGACATCCGGTGTAACACGATCTGGAAGATTGTAGGTGGCATTTTTCAGCGTTATGCCGTAATAGCTGAAGCAGTCAAACCGATCACCCTTTTTGTAGATGGGACAAACCACTCCTTACATTCATTACTCCGGCAGCTTCTACTTGTCCCAAATCTTGGAAATAACCCAGTTGCCAGCGTTTCTCGGCCATGTTTATAAAACTCTGCCAGTAGGCGGTCATTACCAGCGGCTTTGTTGATTTTCAGCAACTAGAGTCTCGTTTGAGTTCTTGGAGTTCTGGTGCTAAGACATTACTATTTTCCATTGAACTCCTAGTTAACTTCCGTTCCGCCCCCTTCTGTAACCATCGTGTTCATTGCAGAACCGCCTCCATCTGTCGACCACCTTACGCTCGTTTGTACTAGATTCACTCTCTCGTCCCTACACATGTCAGGTTTGGGTGTGTACGCCTCACTACGAGTTTGCTTCACCTTCTTGTAAAATTTGCGCTAATGACACGCACGGAATAGCTGTTCTATTTCTTACTCGTCGATATCAGGTTAAGTTCTTCCAAGCGGCAATGCTCACATAATTTTTCCAAGCAATTTTTGTCTCTCCACCGTTTGTTATCATTTCCCATCAAACCAATCATTTCGTATTCTTCGGGGCTCTGCTCTTCACATAATGCCGCGGTAGCAGCCTTTCCGATGACCGAGCGTATTCTGCTCTAACCGTTTTCGAGATTTGAAGCACCTAACCCCTCGGAATAAGGCAGTGTCTCATCTGTAGTTCTCGGTAGATTGTGGGTTATTAAGCTGCCTGATGTTCAGCTGAGGAGGAGGAGAACAGCTCTGACGTGTCTGCTAGATGGTTGACTGTTTTGAGCGCACTTATACTGTTACTAAGTGATGGCTAGAGTAAATAATCGCACCCCGTAGGGAGCGTTTGTGCGTGTTGTTAGAGAAGAACCGGCCATCTATGAACACGTGGTCAATCTGGTTCATTATACGATGATCAGGTGATCTCCAGGTGGTTTTGTGGATATCTTCGTGAGGGGAAAAGGTACTTCCAGACCTCGGGAAGCTGCGAAGTTTATACATCGTTGGCCGTTAACGTTCATGTCGATGTGCAGGCTTTGCGGTCCTATCTCCTATCACCGATCTATACATTTCTTTCCTACCGATCTGGGCGTTCATATACCTACTTGATGTCCCGTGACGAGCAGCTCTCTCTTGCATTGCCTCCAGCCTCGCGTAGAACGCTTCCTACCTATCGTCGGGTCCCTTTATCCTCAATAGACACATTCTCTTGTTGATCACTTTCCAATCTAGCACGCGATCCTGATTTCTGCCCAGTACTACAAATCCCGTTCCCAGATCATTGGTAATGTCACCGCTCTGGTAAAACTGGGCATTTTCGCCGCGGGTCTTCCAAACGTTCTTTCCTATGCGACAGATTTCCTGTAGAACTTCGATACCTAGCTTTCGGGATTCAAGCGGTGGAGAGAAAAAAGAGCGCTTGGTATCTACTAATTATCTGAGTATTGCCACTGGGGAGACCTTGGCCAAATACCGATGAGTTAGGAACCATTTGGCTATGATTCTAAGGAGCAAAAAGCACCCGAAGGAGAACATCTTTATCGCGACGAAATAAAACAACTATTCCGAGCTAATGATACGCGCAAGTTTTGCGAGAAGATGAACCAATCTCGTAAGGGTTACACACCGAAAACTAACATGCGAGGAAGGGAATTCGATCATAAACTGAGTGCGAGGAAGCAGTTTTTCGATGAACACCTCAATGATGGAGTTACAGAAGTAGGCCGAAGTTAACCTAGGAATGCCCAGCAGTGCCCCAGCACCTGATCTTCAAGAGATTAAACGAGAAATCGGGCTGCTGAAGCCCAATAAAGCCACCGGCAAGAACCGCCTACCAGCAAACTGTATGAACGCTGGGTATCTTTCCTAGATTTGGGAGGAGCAGAATACCTACGAGTACTGTCGCAGATCCTGTTACACCGGCTATCACCGATTGCACAAGGTTTCATAGGGAATCATCCGACGGGCTTCATTGAGGCTCGCGGCACTGCGGACCAAATTTTTCCCATCTTCTTCTTGCATCTTGAGCTTGCAGAAATGTCGAGAGTACGATGTGAATCGATCACAAGTTCATTGATTTCAAAGCAGCACACGTTGCAGTCGATCGAGACCAGCTATGGCAGATAATGCACGAACATGGTTTGCCGGACAAACTGAATTGACTGGTTAGAGCAGATCTACAATGGATTGAGTGATGTGTTTCCTGCGCATACCGGGGCCACTCTTCAGTCCCTTCGAGACGCGGCGAGGGGTGAGACAAGGTGACGGCTTATCGTGCATGCTGTTCAACATCGCACTTCCGGAGGTGGTTCGACGAGCGGGCATCGAAACGAGAAGCACGACGTTCTTGAGCAAAAATAGTCAACTCTTAGGTTTCGCAGACCTTAATATCATAGTCTATAACTTTGCGACAGCGGAGCCAATCTACGCCAGACTGAAAGCGGAGTTTAAGAGAATTGAGTTGAAAATTAATGTGTCGAAAACCAAATACACCAAAGGAATACAGTCTCAAAGAAGACAAACGAGTGCCTCCCACCAACGGTAACCATTGACTGCGACGAACTAGCAGTGGTGGTTGGGATCACTGGTAACGGCGAACAACAACACTAGTAAGGAGAACCAGCGACGCATTCAAGCGGGAAATCGGGCCTATTTTACTCATCGCAAAACGCGACAAGATGCATATTCCCGGTAGTTCTTTATGGACTTGAACCTGTGACGCTGCTCATAGAAGACATACGTGCCCTTGCTGTGTTCGAGCGGAAGGTGTTGCGGATGATATTTGGCGAAATACAAACTGAAAGCAGAGAGCGGCGGTGGTGTGTGAGTCACGAGCTGAAGACACTGTCGAAAGTCGACAGGTCACGGTGGGCTGGACACCAACGTGCAAGATGGCTCGACCAAATCGAAAGCGATAATGAGAGATGCCTGGGAAATTGGCAACGGGTAGCCCAAATCGAGTTGAATGAAGACGACTGCTTAAACAATTAAAAAATACTATTTTCATTAGAATCCACAGATTTTTTTATTGAATAGACCGCCGATTATGATTCAGCCCGTAGTGTTGGTTCCGCAATTGTATCCAACAGATTAAAGCCTGGCTAAAAATAAATTTGAACGCTCTTCATGCGTCATCGAAACGCCTCTTGCGGTAGGAATTGGAACCATTTGATATAACTTTGTTTACATGTTTATGAAGTATAACTGGTGCAAGCTACGTCAAAATATTCCACCACGTTGCAAAGCAGTACAGATTGGAACTCGAATGACCTAAAAAGATCTTGCACAAACACCTGGAAAATCCAGAGTGGTCTTGAACAAAGTTGGCGAAAGTACTTAAAATGCCAACATCAACAGTGTGTAATGTTCTACAAGGTTATAAGGAGAACTTAGGTGTGGAAAGGCGGCAAAGTACTTTTAAGAATACTAAAACTAGGGACCGAAAGCTATGGGAGAAGATATTGAGGTGCGTTAAGTCCAATCCTGGCATCTCCATCCGGGATATGGCTAGATGGTACGATGCCAACTATTAAACCCCGCGGAATATCCTCGCTCGAGAAGGCTCTGGGTATTACAGTGCCAGCATACATCCGAATCGGCACTTGAAGCGGAATTTGGTAGCCAGGAAGCACGTTAGGTATTTGTACGAGCAAATTTTTGAAAAAAAAATCAACGGATGTACTTTAATGGTCGACGAAACCTTCGTGAAAATGGATTTCAAGCAACTTTCTGGTCAAAAAATTTATATTGCAGCTCGAAAAAGCTCGAGATTTTATCAGAACCAGAGAAATGCAATGATGTAACATCGTGAAACTTAAAGCTGAATAAAAATAGTGCAATCCAGTCATTATGCGTCCAGTCCCGAGCTATAGATTCTCCTATGCGTCTAAATTTACTTTTAACCAGGCTTTGTAGTAGCCGAAGCAAAATTGAAGATTTACTTTGATTTGTTGAATATCATTTTTATTTCGATCAAGTTTCATCGATTAAGTTGCACATACAAATTGATTTATTTAATTTACTTATAATTTTTTATGTGCTGGTAAACTTGAAAATTGAGGTTTTTGTCATCAATTTCCAGTGTATTACGAAACATTTGCAATAAAGTAATGATTGCTGTTAGATAACATATTGTTCGTCTAACACCTCTCATTAAGTGAGTGGTAGTTTTATGGTTATTACAGCAATTTGGCATATTGAACAATGCCTCACAAAAAGGCACTGCGGAACGTACAATTTTTTACACCTTTTATGTTTACATTAAACATCAGTGGCAATTAGTGTTTTAACATAATCGTAAAATTTTACGTTTAGGATATCTTCGCACGTGAGCATCCAACCTTAGACAACTAATAAACCCTTATTGACCATCCTCCACGCTCCACGGCGAATGAATATTTTACAAATGTGACTTAAATCTGCACGGAGCAAAGGCCGCAAATAATTTTTCGGTCAATAATAATTAGTTACAATGAATAATCTTGACACACCGAAGTTGAATTACCTACTATCGATCGTGGAAGCCTTTTCTTGAGAGTACAAACTATTTACATTTTCTGTTATTGTTTAGGTATTCCTTAGGTACAGCAAGGATTGTAATTTTTAATCTGATATCGAGATAATTGTCACACGGTTTCCCAATCACCAATGATAATAAAATTCGATTTACAGTCGCGCGATTTTCTTTGCGGACAATCCCATCTAGCCATCTACAGCTGGAACCTGTTCGATCAATTCGGTTGATGGGAAAGCAAGATAGCTGAGTTTAATGTTGATTAGGCAGGTACCTATCTGTTTTTTTCGTTCTTCGGCAATTAATTTTGTGCTAGCAGAACGGAACGCACTTGCCACTCGGTTGCTGATTGGAGCCAGCCTCCTCAGCAATGTGCTAAGAGCAACGTTGACCTTTTCTTCTGGAACCGGAATCACATCCACACACCACACTGGATTGAACAAAGTCGATTAAATACACGAATACACGCAGGCAAATATCATCAGCTGGTTAGGCACCCGATCTTGGCATTGAGAAGCGCACGAGCGAGATTCTTTATGTTTTTTTTTGTGTGTGGAAAGATCGAAAGATACTTGATCGGTTGCGCCATTACAGTGAAATGACATCGACTGGCTTTTGGTTTGACAGCACAGATAATAACTACACGTACATGTAGGTATGTAAGCACCATGCTCTTTTAGTGGTTGAAAGTGTAGCATAAAATACAAACTAAAACAGTGCATCAGCTGCACGGGGCTTATGCAATCTCGTGACAACATAATTGAACGTGTTGTACAGAGCACAGAGAGTGTTTCATTTAGCCTGTCAACCGTCATCGTTGGTGACTTTGATCAAACAAATATCATGGACAACAAAACTGTCAGTCATGAATCATATACTGCAAATAAAACAATGTTCTTATGACGTTTTGACAACAACGTCTGTAGTCTATAGCCTGGGTAGAACTGTCCAATACTACACCAAACCACCGTACAGGGGCAATCGTATTTGGCAAGCTAATCGTTCCCTTCGACGATCGTTATACCAGCGACAATCGCGACTCGCGAAACCATGCACAGGAAAGCTGCCAGAATCGAAAAAGAACAAGTAATAACCGGAGATAATTTATTTAACATATTTCAAAGATCAAAAACCCATTTATTGGATTGGTACAGGTACCAACCAACCAACAAACGAACAGCAAAACTGAAACTCCATAAAGCGAACCACTTCGAGCTTCATTTTTCTTTCTCAGTGCGCTCGCGCTGTGTGCTGAAAGTGGACTTTTTTCCCTTTCTAAATACACTCGCAAACGGGTTTTTTAGATTCCTGCGACGACGATGACGACGACGACGACAACGACGACGACGACGACAACGACGACGGTTCGTTTGGATGCCATTTGTCGTTTGCGCCCAAAGGCAGAGCCAATCTAATGTAGTCAATGTTGGCAGATTAATCTGCCAACGATCATCTGCCGGCTATATGGTTCTGGACATGGTGAAGTTTAGTGACGCGAAGCAACGTACCGCAACAGTCGCAGTATATGGTTGTACCGGCGCGCACGTGCGAGGGTCTTCTGCGTAATTAATTTCAATTTGTGCCCGATGAAATTCGATTATTATAACATAATTTCAGCTTTGCAGTAGCAAATTTAATTGTGAAAAAGCAATTTGGTCCCTATCTCGTTAAAAGCTTTAGCCCTTTAAGGATAATTTGCTCAGTAAACCTTACCATGCGGTATACCAGGTTAGGGGCGGCGTACAACTGCGACTGATCCGGAGCAAGTGGGCTGACTTACGAACTTAACCATAAAGAGACAGAGACATCTGCTTCTCACAACGACTAAGTGCTCTTCTTTTCTGTTCAACCGTTTACCCTGCCTCCGAATGATGCATGAATACTGTTTTCTCTTAAGGTGAAATTAGTGATCATTAAGCTATTATCATTTTATATTTGTATTGTTCTACAAATAGAATAGAAACTGTAAGCGACAAATAACCAAACGCATCGTATGTGTACATGCAGATTGACGAGCAATGCTATTAAAACATGATAGTATTGTATAACATATGATGAAGTCACGCGAGAGCTTAACACAAAGTTCGCTGGTATTCTTTACCCAATCTAATGTTGCCATATCTTCCGTTTGAATTCCTTTTTACATGACGAAAAAGCAACACTTTTAGTATTTTGGATGGCACTTCTGGCGCAGCAAGAGGTAAAAGAAATACAGTTGGATTTCGATTTTGGCAACAAATGCGTGTCGTCTATGTTGCCAAAATCGAAACCGTGCCAAAATCGAGACCCTTTTTCGATATGAAAAAATTTAATGTAAATGCTTTAGAAGTTGACTAAATATCATTAATCACCGATTGCAACCATTTTATGTTTAAAAAGTCCGACAAGAGCTATCCGTCCGGTGCAAATAAATTATTGATACCCTGCGGTAAGACGTAGTCCTACGGCAATAAAAATATTATTGTTCGAAACCACATAACTTTTTTTTCATGAACATACTCAGGGCATCATTTTTTCGTCATTTAAAGCATGTATGCGGAAACTGATTGATATTTAAGCATATTTTTCGAAGAGAAATATCTTGTGTTGCCAAAAACGGATACTTTTGTTGCCAAAATCGAGGTATGCCAAAATCGAACCATGCCAAATTCGAAATCCAACTGTAATACGAAATCATCCTTGTCGCATGAAATAGATGCACTCTAAAAAATTAATACGTTCGTTTACCGGGATAATTTTAGAAACATCTGGTTTGCAGTCGGCATGTATTTCGTCTTATGTTTAAGAATAAAGCATATAAAACTCACTAAATTTTCAGATAAAACGGCTTAGATAAGTAAAAGCCCCTGAAACGCAACTTTTAAGCAAAAAGTTCGGTAGATGAAAATTGCACAAGTTCTTACGCCAGTTGTTCATATAGATTTTTTATAGTGCATGCAGATTGCAGACTGTCTTTCGTATGTTCAAATGGAGATTAGGTGCTCGTGTGCTTTCATATTTTGTGAATTTTGTGTGAAAGAGGGGAAACAACACGCTGCATTCGTCATACTGCGCAGCATTAAATACATGCGGTGTCCAGTATAAATTTTCCTCCAAATTTTGTTGTCAACCTCTATTACCACCACTATCGGAGGCGGCTTCAGCTGACAGCTGTCGTTACAGGGATCTGGCAAACTCACTATTTGTTTACAGCCTTTAAGGCGACGTACGATTCAGTTAAACAAAATGAGCTGTGGTGGATTATGCTTAAACATGATTTTCCAACAAAACTGATTTGGTAGGTAGGTACACTTGATGGTACAAAATCAAGCGTCAGAATTGCGGGTAAGACACCGGACAGGTTTTTGGTGTTAAATGGTTTGATGCTACGCTGTTGAATTTGATATTATATTGAAAGGTGCTATTTGAAAGGCAAGTGTGCAGAGAATCATCATCATCATCACGAAATTTCACATGCTCCTAGGGTTTGCAGACGACATCGATATCATTGGTGTTAGCTGTAGAGCTTCGGCTTTGCAGTCTAATTGCTGATAAAAACGAACGTTTTTCTTCTACCTCCGTCGTTTCGATTTGTATTAAATCTTTTTCAAGGATTAGAAAATTATCGTTAGTTTTAGGTAAAGGTAGGGCATAGTACCAAATTTTAGATTTTGAAAAATTTTTTAAATTGAGATATTTTGTGATAATTTTGTACAAAATTATAATGCAAAAACGAATGCTAGCACCCCCAAGTAACCAGTAAGCACTAAACACTAGTCCTTGGACAACATTGTATAAGCATACAGAACTATGATTAAAAGCATATTTTTCTTTATATACTTCTGTAGAACTCACATAATGCTAAAAAGGCGAAATAGCGGGTTGTTAAAATGCTACGCCACAAGCACCCAATAAGCATTATCAGTGTTTGTTTGAGACTTAAACGAAACGTCATTTTGTCTACATTATCGACGTATCGAAAAAGTATCGATGGCATATCGTTTGCTTGGTATGGTAAATAAAAATAGATTCGGTCGGGATTTAAAAAACTAAAAAAAGCAAGCGATTTTTTTTGCAGCATCTCAAGGGAAGCAGGATATAAACTGAACCATTTTTGGAAATGCTGAATTAATCTCACCACCTAAGACAGGGCTCGAACCGGGAGTTAGTCATGCAACCTCATTCGTTTTCTTGCACCTTTGCTATCTAAACCATAGCGGATGTGATTGAGTGAGGTGAAATTAGTCGTATTTAAATCTTGGTAACCATAAGCATTAATCTAAAACCGTATATTGAAAATAATTCCGCATCCCTAGTGCCAAACTTTTGTATATTAGCAATCTTAATGCTTATAAAACCTATAATAACATTGTTGATGCATAGAAGCATTAACGTAAATCAGCATTAAAGAAAGCAATATATGCGCATATAACGTAACAATATAATGTATTTAGTCAATTGCATTAAAATGAGCCGTAAGTGTTGATAAACGGCTTGTACTTGACTTCTTATTTTGCTATTCTACGGCCACTATTCGTGTCCTCTTCCACTCAACGAAAGCCGTCTTTTTCTACCCTATTGGTAATGCAGGACAAGTAACTATGATATGAGAGGGAATATCACCAAGATTTAAATACGACTAATTTCAACTCACTCAATCACATCCGCTATGGTTCAGCTAGCAAAGGTACAAGGAAACGTATGAGGTTGCATGACTAACTTTTCCGGTTCGAGCCCTGTCTAGGTTTAGGTGGTAACATTATCCAGCATTTCAAAAAATGGCTGTGTTTATCCTGCTCCTCTTGAGATGCAGCAAAAAAAAATCGCTTGCTTTTTTTTTAGTTTTTTAAATCCCGACCGAATCTATTTTTATTTTCCATATCAAGCAAACGATATGCCGTCGATACTTTTTCGATACGTCGATAATGTAGACAAAATGACATTTCGATTAAGCCTCAAACAAACACTGATAATGTTTATTTGATGCTTGTGGCGTAGCATTTTAATAACCCGCTATTTCGCCTTTTTAGCATTATGTGAGTTCTACAGAAGTATATAAAGAAAAATATGCTTTTAATCATAGTTCTGTATGCTTATATAATGTTGTCCAAGGACTAGTGTTAAGGGGAAACCGAAAGTGGCTCAAAGATGGCTGGACAAATGGCTACCATTCGAAGCATGTATTGTTTTGCGCCTTAAAAATGCATCTGTATTGGCAGAGCACACTTTCGCCACGTAATCAGTGCTTCCAGCGCTGTTATAATGTCCTAAAACTTGTAATTCAATTTATCGATCTGCTGTGTATCAATAAACGCTCAGCAAAACATAATTGCTAATGGAAAATAAATTTAACTGAACATATCGATCATTACGTGTTCATAAAAGCGACCAATGTATAATTTGGAATTAGTTAATAGATATTTGGTTACGCACATATTTCGTTGAACTAGCGATTTCCGAAAAAGCAGCAACACAGTATCAAACTTTCATCACATCAATGAGCTTTTAAAGAGCTTTCAACTTTCGCCGCATCGATGAGCTTAGAGTGAAATAAACAAACAAAACGCAAACGCAGGAATCAAAAACGCAATCCAATGCAAGCGGATTAATTAAACATCCTAGTGATCCTACGCATTATTCAGTTGCTGCTGTTAATTTTGATTGAATCGGAATGCCTTGATAAAGAAAACAAAACCTTTTTCGGGATGTTTGTAGTCAGTGCGGTTGGCTGCGGATCAGCTGTTTATGTTTGCAAGCTCCGCTATTTGACATATATTACCAATACTAATGCAATATTCAAATAAACGTTTAGGTTTTTAACGAACACATGAGATGTACAGTACAGTGTTTGTCGCACTAACACAATAACGTTAGCCACTTTCGGTTCCGCCTTAAGTGCTTACTGGTTACTTGGGTCGTCGTTCGTCATTGCAGCCCGATCTGCTGATACCGATTACTTACGACGGTTCGTGCTCCCGCCCGTGAGTAGAATCGAGGGCGAAGATGACGAAGAAAAAGAAAAAGCAATACAAAATCCCAGTGCGCCTCTAGCCTCACGGGCAGCTGATTCCCCGCGAGAATAAGCGGGAACTAGCTATACAAGAAGACGATGTGAGGATTTGCGTGCGCGAGTGTGTGGGTAGCAAGTTGTCTGCACATAGCACCGGCGGCTGTTTCTTTTACGCCTGCGTGTGCGGTGTAAGCGTTGAATACTATGTTTCTCAAACTCTTTCACGTGTGAGTAGGCATGGGTGAATTCTCGCTCGATTCGCAACATTAGTTTAAAGAAGTTACCGTTAATGCTCAACTGAATAGAACCGCTAGACGAAAAACGATAATTTTCTAATCCATGAAAAAGACTTAATGCAAATCGAAACGTCGGAAGTAGAAGAAAAACGTTTCTTTTTATCAGCAATTAGACTACAAAGCCGAAACATAAAACTCTGCAAAGATACTCAGTCGAAAGCTACGTAGAGCTGTGGATGAGGCGTACATGCAAGGCGGAAGGCGCAAGCTGCGAGGATAGGGCTTATCATAAATTCTACCAAAACAAGGTGGCTGGTAGGGAGCGTGGTAATCCATCGGGTGTTGGAACTGCGCAGCATATTAGAAGGAGTATGGCGCAGTCGCATGATTATACCAAGTATACAAAGATGCGTATATTGTGAGGCGACTAAAACACGGGAGGGTATAGCGGGCTGACCACGTAGCAAAGAAACCGGATGAGAGATCAGCGAAAGAAATATTCAGCAGAGATTGGATGAGTGGTGTTGATGAAGATGCTAGAACAACGGGTGTTAGGAGCGATTATAAAGCTGTAGCCCAAGAACGACAAACGTAGAGACGGCTCCTAAATTCGGCATTAATTGGATAAGTGAATTGTCGCCCAACAAGTGAAGTAAGTTAGCACCAATGCCAAGATTGATTTGAATAATAAGGCCTTGCTGTCTAATCTGCACAAGTGCCTCGTGTGCTGTGACGCCGCACAGCACACTCAACCCCGGCTAATATGAAAAACACCTCGTTCAGATAGGGCGAGTTCATTTTTAATCTGAATATTTGGTAACTCTATTCATTTTCACATACGCGCACCCTATGAACTTGTTGTTTTGATTTGACGAAAACAAACGTTTTGAAAACATTTCAAACATGCGCGAATTCTAACCGTCCGGTTTGTAGAAGAGGTAATTGGCTCGGCAGTTTCGACTAAAATGATCTATTTTGAGTGCTGAAGAGAGGTAAGTTCCATATGAGCTATGTTGCCAAAGCTCTTGAGCAAGGTGAGTTAAAATAGATGATTTAGTTTTCACAGTTTGTAGAACAGAAGTGCGCGGAACGATTGGTTAGCAACCATCGACGTTTTTTATGCATTTAACAGTTTCCGCTTTGAAAATTTCGGTGGTCGTCAAGGGTAACCCAGCGGGGGTGACAAACAAATTTGAACATCAGAAAACCTATGTTGACTAACCTTGCTCTTGAGCAAGAGGAAACGCATTATGTTTTTTTGCTTTTTACCTTTGTTATACTATATAACAAAGGTTTAGAAATTGGTCGAAAAACGCGAAATAGAACCAAGGCCCGGAGGGCCAAGTGTCATATACCAATCGATAGGGTTCGACGAATTGAGCAATGTCTGTATGTGTGTGTGTGTGTATGTATGTGTGTGCAGCTCATTTTCTATCGCCCGTTTCTCGGAGATGGCTGAACCGATTCATCTGCTATTACTTTTGTTTGAAAGGTATTTATGCCTAGTATATCTCCATTCAGTTGTTTCGTGGTACGACGTTTCGTTTAAAAGTTATAGGCAAAAATGTGTAAACTACGTGACACGGTTTTTTCCGGAACTACACAACTAATTTTAATGATATTAGTACCAAATGAAAGCTCTTGCTATCGCCAAGCTTTCTACCAAGTTTCATCGAAAACAAATATGCAGTTTAAAAGTTACGCTTAAAAAACTAGTTTTGACAAGGTCCAAATGATCGCCTGTTTCTCAGAGATGGCCAAACCGATTTATGCGCTATTAGTTTCATTTGAAAGGTAATATAGCCGGATAGATCACTATTGAATTGTTTTTTGATTGGACGTTTAGTTTGAAAGTTATGAGCAACCGTATACACCACACAAAAAGTAACTATAATTTATAATGATTTTAACCAAGTTAATTTGCCTAATTTCAATTATTTTAATCTCAAACGAGAGGTTTTGACACTACGAATACATATGCAAAATTTCACAAGAATTGGTTTTTCCGGCCAAAAGATATTAACCCTCGAACACTCGCGCTAACTTTTGTAACACAGTTATTCGCGCGCACAATAGCCCAAAACCAAAGAAAACGTACGCGCTAGATTTTTGACTAGGAAAACTTGGTTTTAAGTTTATCAAACCTTTGGAAGAGTGTTTTGAAATTGAATGCTCTATCGTCTGGTAGCATTTAAATTTTGACTAATCCCCCTAAAAGTAAAACAAAAAAAAATATTTTTCTTCAGTTTCAATATAACACATTGATGTGTTCTGCAAAGTTTTAGAGCATATTATTACAAGAAATTTTGCTGAAGACTGTAACCTTCTATCTCTTCAGCGAAGATAGAGAAATCTTATTTATTGTAAATGCACTTGTAAAATCAATTTTTCTATTTCGGTTCTTTTTGTAATTGTTGTATGACTTTTTCATGTATTACAAAGTTGTACAAATAGTAAAAATACACAACTTCACTGAATGTAGTATACCTCTATGTCTGCTTGTTTAGGATCTGTAAAACTTTGATTATAAAAAACACCCTAATTTTGACTCCGAATTATTCGACTACCAACAGACGGCAACATTTTAAACATTTTACATTTGCTGATAGTTTTGCTGCATACAGACACCATTTTTCTATATGAAGAAACGAGATAAAATGCCAGTTGGGGCCAATTGCGGTACACCTCACATACTGTTTGCTTCGTTTCTGATTTTCTGTCGGTTTATGCTGATCTGTTTTCCTAACAATTTAAAGTATTAATGCATCGAATAATTCTGACATTTTGCTCATAACAAGTTTATTGAAGAATATACGTTAGTTAAACAATGATTTGTAACTATATAACAATATGGCATTCAAAAACCTACACATGTTGTACAATATGCAGAAGCGTGAGTAACCGAAGGTTAATAAAAATTGATGAAATTTATTCAAGAAAACTTCATTGATGTGAACCAAATAGAATGGCATTACAGGAAATTATGCATAGTTTAAAAACCTATAACCTAGACCTTTACTACGCAATGTATATGTTAAAGAATAATATTTCTTCTTACAACTTAATTTTCCTTGCACTTACCCACATTAGTAACAACTTACTCAGCAATTTCATGAGAAAAGGAACTATCAAAATTTATAAGTGCTGCCAATAGATGAATTATTTTCCGAAGACGTGTCGATTTCTATCTCAAATAGCAAGTAAGACCGTATAACAAAGGTTCCTTTCACCACTAGGTGGATTAAATCAGGTTTTTTCAATTTACCTGGGCAACTTTAACGTCAATTGTGTATGACGCTTGATTGGTTTTTAATGTGAACGCATTCATACCACCGGGGTACAGACTAAAAATGTTCAGATTAAAGAAGGTCATACCAACGGGGGTGCACGGTAGTCCAAAAGGGTGAAAAGTGAAATTTTTTTCTTAGTGTCTTTTGCTTTCATTTTATCATTCAGAACTTCTTCAGAACTTTTGTTCATATGAATATCCTCCTTAATCTAAAAGTGTCAGAAGTTAGTAACCGCTTACTATGATAAACATGAAACAATAACTTTTTTGTGTTAGCAAATATAGACATAGTTTCTTCGGCAAAGTTGTAGATAACGTAAAAACAAGCAACTTTGCTGAAGAAATAAAATTTCTATCTTTATCGAGTGCTGAACTATAGAGCATATTCTTTGGAACTTCTATAAAAATTAGTTTTTCAGACTTAGCTTTTGTTAGTTGCATTTTACAAGAATGCATTGTTCTAAGCAATTATCGAAGCACTCAAAACACACGTTTTTGCATTTTTGAAGACCGCAGATCTCTTGGACCTTTAATTGCTAAGTTATCGCATATTCAACCTTTAAATTTCCATAGCTTCACGAGCCTATGGGGTACAATGGGGCAAGTGGATTTATGAAATCAGTACTTCACCTTAAAGCTTAGGTCGAGTACTACAAACTTGTATATGTGCCGCTTGTGCCCAATCACCCAAACGAGAGTGTTTCGCATTCGCTATAGGCTCGATACACGTCCTCTTTTTGTATTAGTAGATAGACACATGGTTTCTTTGGCAAAGTTGTAGAAAATATAAAGGAAAACAAATTTGCTAAAAAATGGAATTTCTATCTTTATCGAGTGCAAAGCCATAGAGCATTTTCTCTGGAAATTCTTTAAAAATAAGTTGTTTATACTTAGCTTATGTTGGTTGCATATTACAAGAATATATGGTTCTAGGTGATTATTGAAGAACTTAAAACACATATTTTTGCAGAAGGTTGCAAATCTCCTTACAAAAGTCTTCCTTTACAAAGGTCTCCTACTCTTTCCTTACAAAGGTCCGAGTAAAAGTTCAAGAGATTTGGGGTTTTTTGCAAAAACGTATGTTTTGAGAGCTTCGATAATTGCTTAGAATAATGTATTCTTGTAAAATGCGACTAACAAAAGCAAAGTATGATAAACTAATTTTTAAAGAAGTTTCAAAGAATATGTTCTATAGTTCAGCACTCGATAAAAATAAAAAAATTATTTCTTCAGCAAAGTTGCTTGTTGTTATATTATTTACAACTTTGCCGAAGAAACTATGTCTATATTGCCTAACACAAAAAAGTTTTTATTTCATTTTTATCATAGTAAGCGATTACTAATTTTTGACACTTTCAGATTAAGGGAGATATTCATATGAACAAAAGTTCTGAAGACCATAAATGATCAAATGAAAGCAAAAGACACTAGGAAACAAGTTTGGATCACTGTGCGCCGCCACAGAAAAACAAAAGTCGTTGTTGACTACGCTGTCTCTACCCTGATGCGAATATGAACGAGTAGGTACGCCCTACTGGAGAGCTGATCCATGGACTGCTGTCTTTGATGTTGCCGTGAGCGTTAGAAGTGTGTGACCCCACTTTGGAGGATTATGGGAGGTAGCTGTGTGTTCACCAATACATCGTGCTCACTGCTCTGACTCAGGTTGAAGCCTCTTTCAATTATCTACCTGTAACACAGTTTACAGATGACTGTGATGACGCAGAGCCAGCAGAAGGTATGATTTACATGGCAAGAACAAAGCAAATAGTTTTTATTAATACGGCCTATTAACTTCGGTACACTTAGTGTGTAGTTCACGAAAACTACGGTTATTTGTTTTTTACGGATATTTGTTTCGAAAAATGAATTTCGGCCGACGATATTCTGGGCGACTCAATTGGATGGATTATATCATCAAAACAGGATCTGGCATTACGACTAGCTCCGATTGTGATATCAGTGCACACCCAAGTAACAATGTGAGTTTTATTGTACTCTTATTGCAGCTTTCAAGACCAATTTTGGTCTTAAATGCCATCATAAGAGTGTAATAAATCCCAAATTGTTACTTGGGCAGCAATCACATATTGAACAAATAGAATTTCAATAGTGATCGCTAGCTTATTATGAAAATATGAAATACTGAACGGTGAAATATAATCATGCTTATTTATTCTTTAGCAGTGTTTTGTTACCAAAAATTGAGGTTTTGCATTGTTGACCATTTACTGGAAAATTATTTATGATCTCCAGGTGCATTATGCATTCATCATCATTCATTAAGCGCCGTCATTTTGTAGACCATTACTTGCAGATATTCATTGATTCTTGATCAAAGCCATATTACCCGTCATTTGAATACTTCCAGTTAATCAGAAAAGATTACCCTTGAAAGCCAACATGACATTTTAGGTGATATCGCGCCAAGCGAAGATTTCCGAGATACTATTACTATTCAGCCAGCATCAGCCACAAAGAGCGGACGACAGCCAGCATCAGCGCCAGCAGGACAGTTCACATTACTGTGCACATTATACATATATGTATTCCTGTTCGATCGGATTGAAATGTCAAGGTGCTGCTTCAATCATTGTTATTTTATGCCTTTTTCTGCCGCCAAGAAGCGCAGCGGCGCGCCGCACTAACGCAAATTAGCTGTAACCGACCGGGCCCGATGGAACCACGGATCAGCATATACCGGACCAACCGCGTAGCGGTGCGGTGTGTTAATCGGTGCGGATTTGCATCCGAACTGGAACCCCGTTCTGTGCGTCCGCAGCCGATTGGTCTTTGTTTGCAAATGGCATCAAGTTTCTTCCTAATGACTTAAGAAGTGCGAATGTTGCCTGTTTTGCGTTGTTACAGCTAGTAATCGTAGTTTTTAGCGAAATCAGCTAGAAAACAAAGGTATAAAGAATATTTAACGCATTTTCGAGATAGATCGATCAATCGATCGTGTTAAGAGTAGATTCTTTATTTCTGTTTTTATTCTGTGACTATTATAAGTGAAGTAATCGTAAATGTTTTGATAAAATTATTTGAAAAATTTATTTTTGATGTTATGTTAGAGATATGTATTTTTATTTATTTATTTGTTCATTTGTTTATTTATTTATTTATTGTTTAAACCAACGAACATATTGTTGTCCTAATAATAATTTAGTCTAACTAGTACGTGAAATATTCAAAAAGTTCTAAGTTAGATTTTACTTATGGTATAAATTGTAATTTGAATATTTTTTAATGTGATGAAGTGAATTTGTTGGGTTTGGAACAAACCTGAAGTTTTTGGAGCGTCTTAGTAGAATACGAAACCTGAAATTAAATAAAAAGAAAACTTTCCAATTAAATTTTACTATGTACATTTATTCGCGACAAATACGTATTTTACTTACGACTTGCAGACTTCATCAGCCATCAGTGTCTGTTTTCGAAAGTTCGATCGGTCGCGAATAAATATACATAGTAGAATTTAATTGAAAAAATTTCTTTTTATTTAATTTCAGGTTGGAACAAACCATTTTCGCATAATACTAAAATAATTTTCATTTGTTTTTTCAATTCAATTACATAAATTTCATTTTAGATGCGTTTTGAATTTGTAATTCCTTACTGTTTTTCAAAACGATAAAATTCATTGCGTCATATAGGAAAATTTAAAGAGCATAAAATCAAATTGAATACCTACTTCACATCCGATCGATCAATGCATCTGCCTTTTGGTTCAGCTTCGTTGTACCTGACGCATAGCAATCGAAACGCAAATGAATCACACATGTGTGATGTTTGCATCAGATTGCAGCTTTTAATTTCACTTTTGTTTGATAGAAATGAAATCTGAGGTAATCAACTCCTACTTTTCTTCTCGCGGGCTATTTATTAATGGGTGTTTTTCGAGTTGTTTCCCCCGGTGGCTCGCAACCAACCGTCTGTTCAGGCACTTGCCCGCTCGGTTTGACTACTCAGTTTGCTTCCATTTATCAGTATCTCATGTCGGTATACGAAATGTACAATTGTGGCACCTGATGGTTAACAGGGCCTTTCTGGAAATGCTGTTTTAGGGATATTTCTTCCATAATTATGAATCTTTTTTTTTAATTGGTTGCGACTTTCAGTTAATAGATATTTGATACTTTTTGCACGTTAGAAAAGTATGTTTACAAAACTTAACGCAGCAAAGTCTATATTACAGGTAGGCCAACACAGTAGCTGATATCGTTTTACTGCGATAATAGCTCTGATTAATTACCATGCAATTTACACTTGCCTTCTCCGCTGCTCTACATGGCATAAGCTCATTTCCCTTGATCTCCTGACCATTACACGGACGACTATCGACTAGATTAGCATTTATCTATCTTTTATCTTACCAAACTGACCATAGCAAACGTTTAATTTTGTAAGGAGCCGCTACTAAGTTAGTTTGTTGTTGGCACATTAATGTTCAAAATTGGAAACCGTATTAGTCACACACCCAAGGGGCCCAACGTGCACGATGGCTCGACCAGGTCGAGAGCGATTTGCGGCTTCTGAGACGACTAGGAAATTGGCGACGAGTGGCCCAAGACCGAGTTGAATGGAGACGAGTGCTTGAAACAGCACGAGCCACCCCGGCTCTATGCTGCTGAAGAAGAAGAAGATTAGTCACACACGTTGAATGATATCAAATTACAGCACTAAATAGTGCTAGAACTAGAATATGTTTGAAAAACAAATTAATGGTTTTTCGCGGTGGCCGGATTTTCCAATTTTATTTGGTTCTCATCAAATAACAAGGTAAATTATTAATCTCAATTAAAATATTGAAGTTTGTCTCATCATAAACTGGTGTTCTTGTACTGAGTGATTTTCTTACGGGAGTTCAGCATCGCGTGCTTTCATGCCTCGTTTGTTGCAAAAATCTAAGAGATTAACCTTTTTCCGAAGTCAAGATTATCGCGCAATTTCTATTTCATGCAAGCTGTTTGCAATAGTAGTTTGGATTATTAAGCACGTAAAGTAATACGAATAGCCAATCTAACAAATGTGTCGTCGGTGACCCCGTCTTTTGGGAAATTTGGGGTGGTCGAGATCGAGATAGAGTTCGAAGTGCTTGAGAAAATAGTCACATATTTGTCTCCAATTCCTACATCCGTAAATGTCGAGGCAGTAGTCAGCACTCCAGTTAGCAAAATCCACAGGCCCAATCTACACGATCTTCATCTGTCTCGCTGTCCAGATTCGACATCAGTTTAGTAGAAATTCACTCTTTGCCGGTCATTTGCAGGACTCTGTGAGATACGGGGGTAAATCGGATATCGGCACAGTGCCTAATTGCAGCCAACTCACCGCAAATAACAGCCAAATGGTCCCCGTTCCGAAGACAAATCCTTTTCTTTGGTGTCTAGAAGCTTTTGGCCTACTTTAGCCGGTCCAGCAGATCATTCTCGCACAACCTCTGTGTACTTAACTGCTGCACAGTTTCCCGTTGATAACCTGTAACCCTCGCTGCAACTAGTTAATCGTTTTGAGATAGATTCTGCGACGTGTCTTCCCAAGCCGATTTCTACTTCTGCTACGTTGCGGGAACGAACGGTGTTCAAAGCAGGTATCCAAACCCGGTTCCACTACCAGAAATGGTTGAAAATCAGTATTCTGGGGTGAACGAGCTTCAATGCAGTTTTAGTATAGCCACATCTTCTGCGTATCATAATCTCGGAACAGTTATGAATTTTCCTCGGGTCACGGACCCGCAGGCTCCAGTGTAGTAGAGCAAATGCCTTCAACAATACCGTGCAGGCAAGCATGATACCCGTATAACCTTTGGACAACCAGCTCTACCATGAGGTCGTATTTTGGTTTATACATCCTTAACGGGACCCCCAGCAGCCGACCAACCGACGGGAGTGACGAAACGGTGCTCAATCAACCGCAATCAGAGATTCTGGATTCCTCGGCTCCGTACTTTGATCACACAAGTGGCAAATGGTTGTCAACACTGTAGGATCTAAAAAGCAACACCGGAAGCTCCATAGATGGCATCACTACCCAGTGTAAGACTCACACCGTTACCTGCACAAATGTCTCAGCCTTTTGGTATTTAAATCCGCTGTCAGCTCCTTACATGGGCGGCTTGTGGGAGCGTGTGGTACGTTCCACAAAAGTGACACTTGCAGCAATGGCGTATTACGCCCATATTACGCTCCATCCAAATGATGAAAACCTCGAGACGGTATAAGTAGAAGCTGAAGGAATCATAAATTTTAGACCACCTACATACGTCCCCGTCGAAGGCATCAACCAGCCGATCATGTATCTAGAGAAATATTGGCCAAAAATTGACCATTTGTGAATTGTACATGTTATGAAATCAATGACATTAAGTTTCGTCGGAAAATCATGTTGTAGCATTATCTGCCACAACTCATTTCGTTTGATTGATTCGTACGACACCTTGAAGTCCACAAACAGATGATAAGTCTGTAAATTGTATTCCCGGAACTTGACTAATAACTGACACAGGGTAAATATCTGATCCCTCGTGGGGTGATCCTCAAGAAAGCCAGCTTGATACTCGTCGACGAAAGACTTCGCTAACGGAATGCAGTCTACAGATTAAAATACCGGAAACCACCTTATAGGCAGAATTGAGCAATGTAATGCCTCGATAGTATTTAGTTGATGTCCATTTTTGAAAAGGGGGCAAATGAAGTCATTCAGGCACTCCTCCGACATTTATTCTACTTCCCAGATCCTGACATTGCTTCGGCTTGCTTCGTGCAGTCTCTCAATCTCCGCTTTTAATAGTTTAGCAGGGATACCATTCTACCTAGCAGCCTCACCGTTTTTCAGTACTCGGATTGGCTTCTTAACACTCTTCTTGGTCTTCACTCACAATTCTTATCCTGTTTTTGTTGATCTCCGTGTCCTCTCCATTCAACAACATCTGAAGTGCTCCTTACACCTAATTGCTACCGTCGTTTTGGCGGTAAGCGGGTTGCCAGCACTATTGTTGCAAATCACAGGCATGCCAAAATGGCTGCACCTCCCATTTTGGAGAAACTCCGTGTGTCGCTGCAGGCGAATCTCTCCTCTGCGCCGGCGAGCAGTGCTTCTCTAGCTCTTACTCTCTGACATTCGGCATCAAACCAGTTGTAACGCTGTCTTCCACGCATCGTGCCTCTCTCGCAGTTGTTTCAATGGCACTTATTTCTTCTTCCCTTTCTTCCTGCTGTTCTGCGATTTGTAAAGGTCGGATTTTCATGAGGATGTAAATGTTTAAAGGGCGTCCCACACAGAGTTGCCACATATTCATCTGTACTGGAAGGGGCAAAAATCTTTTTCATCTGTACCTTTTCTTCCAAAAATCTGTACCAAAATCTGTACCATTAAAAATAATTGTTGCATAGAAAAATTAGGTTTGTTAGCATTAAAAAAATGCACGAGTCTCAAATCATTTTTTGTTTGATGATGTTTGCACATATCTCTGCTAAACTTAGACATAAATACGTTTTGTATTAATTTCATTCATACTAAGAATTGTTTTTCTATTGATTTCAGGAAACAGCACTGAGAAAAAAGTATGAGTTTTTGACATTCAGAAAAATCTGTACCTATCTGTACTTTTTGGCAAAAATCTGTAATCTGTACCGTACAGAATCTGTACTAAAAAATTCGAAAAAATCTGTACTTTTTCAGATAAATACATGTGGCAACACTGGTCCCACATCAAATTGCATCACGGATAAAACGTTGTAGAAATTTTCCTAGTTGACCGATCCTTTTCAAACTTGTAGACAATAAAATGTAACCCATTAACTCCACTCATAAGGCTCTGTACAACATCTTGCTGGCTGGCTTCAACAGAGGAAGCAGACGTTTCTGTAAACACTCCTTGAGGTAGACCTTCCCTTTTACAGTCCCGGTAGTCACGAACGGCGTACTCCGTTTGCCACATGAGCACATCGCTTGCCAAATCATGTATTCCTAGGCAAACTTTGAAAGTTTCTGCTTCCTTACTTCCTCCGGAACATCAAACTTGTGCTGTGCGGTGAAAAAGAGCAGGTCCGAAGTCCTTCTTGACGTAAGTCTCCTCATCCATGATGAGATTTCAGCATCTGGGTGTACAGTTTCCAGGCCCCTGACTTTCCCACCGTATTTTGCCGTTCGTCACGATTTAGAGCCTTCTGCACTTCATATGTATGCAGGCCCTCCCGGTCCATGGCTCTCGGAACGAACGACTTGGTCAGATTCAACTTTTTAGCCATATCCCTGACCGAAGCATTGGGGGGTATGAAATGGGGAAGGTATGTGAAGCGTCCAACATATCTCCAGCCATCCCAAGCCCCTACATAGCGCCTCCAAGTGGCCTTACCCGGTAATGCTCTATTGAGTAGCCAAGCTGGGAGATGCGATGCTGGGTGGTTCCCAGTAGCGTGATCTCAAAAACGCGGGTTTGGGTGATGGCTGAGCTACACAGCCTTGTTAGTAGGTAATCTTAATATAAATTATTGTAATTATTTGTTTCGTTTTAGTTCATGAAGCAGCTCCTACTGTATAGAAAGAACTATGGCCGACACAAGTTTAAATAATGCTCATGGATACCAGAAGAAAAAATTTAATTTATAATGGAAGCACTTATGGAAATTCAAATGATGCAACTCTATTCCATACTGCTGGTGAGATTGTTCTATATTTGCCCTTAACATTAAAATTATTATACCAAATAAAGCAAAGTAATCTCCATGTATTGTATATTCATATAACACATATTTTATTACATTGCCATATACCATCATTATAGTAAAGGGGAGGGAGCATCAGGGTATCGAATGAATCGAAAACTGGATGAGGGATGTGGTAACCAGCCCAAGTCATATAAGTTCGGAGAGGACCCTTCAAGCACACAAATCATCACGCAAGATAAGTTTGCACGGCGAAGTTATGTGTCCCGAAACCGGAGGTCTATGATGGTAGGAGTGTCTTATATTTCCGTGGAGTCATGTAAGCGACATTGCTTATAGATCCATTGATTATAGATTGGTCCTTCACGCACGAACAGCATTAACATGAAAGTTGCTGGGTTTTCGTACATACATACATACATACATACATACATACTAGAGATGGTCGGGTATGAAAATTTGAGTACCCGAACCCGACCCGTACCCGATCAAGCAAAAAATTGAAAATCCGTACCCGACCCGAACCCGCAAGTTTATTATTTTTGATACCCGAACCCGACCGCAACCCGACGGGTACGGGTACGGGTGCGGGTTTCGGGCAAATTTTCCGCTACCCGACCATCTCTAATACATACATACATACATACATACATACATACATACATACATACATACATACATACATACATACATACATACATACATACATACATACATACATACATATACATACATCCCTGACTGATGCATTGGGATTCCGCTTAAACGCATTCACAACACGCTTGTGATCCTGATCACTAATAGAACATCCATTCTAATCGCATTTCTCCTTCCGTTCGATTCTCAGAGTTTCGTAGCAACATTTAATCACACGACTCACCGTCGACTGCACGATTCCGAGTTGTTTTCAGATGTCCCGATGATAAAGTTGGAGATTTTTCAGGTGCTGGCGCAAAGTCAATTCGCGACGTCGCTTTTCGGGGGTCGCCATTGTTTCAATTTTCGAAAAACTGACAGTGATAAAAATACAGTGTAAGCAGTACACTCTAAGCTACTTCTATCTAAATTTTCAAGAGAAAATACTTATGGGTAAAATATGGGTAATTTTCTACAGCGTTTTTTCGTGATGCAATTTGACGTGGGCACCTTTTATATGCACGTAGAGTCGGACTCATTTAAAAAAAATATTTTCGCGATTTGCGCACGCAATACGTACCGTTGCGAAGTGGCCTATGGACTTAAAATAAGCTGGAATGATGATTCCAAAAACGCTGCTAGCCTAACCGATGTGGTTAGGATCAATAAACATCACTGCAGTGGCCATAAAATGACGCATCCTATATAATAAAACCGCTCAAAAAGCAACATGTCCAAAAACATATTTAGCATGTCCAAAAAGTGTATTATGATAGTGAACGATGTGATAAATTTTTGCGCATGTTTTAGTTTCTGTAGGGTGGAGCAAACATTGCCTATTCAGTGAGCATTCAGAGCATTAAGGTATCTGAAACATAGTGAAATTCATTTTAATTTTTTTGATCAAAAGAAAAAATATATGTCTTCTTTATGTTCAAAATATATACGTTAATCTATTCCTACCGTGTTAGTTTTATACTTCAGTGTTTTATTCGTTTTGATCATCACCCCACAGTAAATCATTGATCGACGCGGTTATTTTTGAGTGCCTTTAAGCACCGGTTACGAGCTACAGCATTTCTCAAACCACCCGACGGACGAGGGTTGGTGAGTTAACTCTCTTCGCGTGATTCAATATTGCAGCCGACAATATGTGTAGGACTAGTTGGTTGGATTTTAGGCATGTGGGCTCCCGGCCCGGCTAGCCGGTACACGCGTTGAACACAGCCGCATCTTCGCATCATATGGGAAAAGCTAGCTGAAAAACATTTAGTACAACTGTGTAATTACCAGCTAATTAGAGGGCGCTTTCCGATCGTATCGAATGCAAGCTATACTTTTACAATGTTTCCACAAGTGTCATGATTTTTTGAGGTGGGCCTAGATCCAGGTAACCATATCAAGCAGGAGAGTTTTAATTGCAAAATAATTAATTAAGAATTTTTAGTACTCAAAGTCACTAACGGAAACAATTCATCATCCGTTTGGCTACTTATCAATGCCTATGCGGCGATACTATGTGCAGGTGGTGATTGGGTCTGCTTTATTTATGTAGAGCCGATCACCGCTGCTAACTCACACTAACTCGGTGACGAGCCAGCCAAACTGAACAACCTTGCTGAAGGCAATTTCTCAACCTCATTTTCAACCGATAGTTAGCTGATTTACTTTCAGTGGCTTGACTTGCAAGCTAACTAGCTAGCACCCCGTGGCAACTGCTGGCTGCATTTGCAATCGTTGCCCTTCTCCTTTGACTGGCTGGTTGGCTGGCTGGCTGACTGGCTGGCTATAGGCAGCTAGGTGCATGCTATTTTCAACAGTTTTATTGCACTGTTTGGTAAAAAAGGAATAATAGATTCGAGCGATTTCAGTACTGCGTATATAGTCAGAGTGCAACCATTATTGTTCATTGAATTATTTGGTAACTTTTGCTCGTATCCCTTTGATTCACAATTCGTGGTAATCGTTGGATTTTATCCAACACTATTATCAGTCACATGCGCGTTATGGGAAATATCTAACTATTATGAGTATAATATTTTAAGTTGATTTAGTAAAAAATACCTAGTTATACTCCAGCTGAGTTCCGAACTCGAATAAAATTGGTAAAGCTCCGGCTCCGGCTAAGAGAGCAACTTCGGTTTAGAATTGGGTTAAGGTCAACCATACCTTTCGGTATGTACGTCTGCATGTATGGGTGGTTGGCTCGATTGTCTGGTTTCTGCTACCCCTTAAGGACACCATATGTATGTCGAGCGAGGTATTTTCGTTACCCCGGGATCGGCTGAACGAACTGCAAACCAGCAACAATAACGCAAATGGGCGCAAACCAGTAGCGGAGTGCCGTTATCGTCGTGTCGTGATCTGATTTTCGTTCGTTTTGAGCTGCTCAGTCCTGATTTGTGAGCCCTGTAAAGAAAAAGTAAAATGTGTATGGAAAATAAAACAACAAACTTTGCATGTCCCTTGATCTGTTGATCGAGCGGAATCGACAGTGGCTGAAGTTTGCAAAAGAAAAGGGAATTCGCAAATCTATGTTATCTCGATGCAATACATTTTTTTAGTGGCAGTTTATGGTATAATGACAAAAAATGCAGAGATCTGGCACGTTATTATGCATTACATATACGCACAAAAGTTATGTCAAGGTTGTGCGCATTGACATCGCAATTTATTTTTTCATATCTTTCTCACAGGTACGTCTGTCGTTGCAGGGGGAAGGAGTTGGGTGGCATTGGATGTCGTATTCCGTACAGGTAGCCTAGGTAGTAGCCAGTACTAGGACGGCGGTTAACTGGCACTCTTAGTGCTACTAAGCCGATCGTATCCTCGATTCGGCTTGTTCTCATTTCGAGTAGCAAGTGACTTGAAATGCTAAGTTGCTCGATTTGCATTCTAGCGTTGTAGGCTTTCGTGCAGTACAGACGAGTTACGGATTGATAAATGAACTTTTGGGCTACCGTTCTTCGTCTAGCTAGGCGATGCACAGTGGTCAAATTTTGAAAAAACGCGGACATTAGCAATTGGGTAAAAATGCGTAATTTTGCAACGGTGGTGTCTTCGGAGAAGTTTAATAATAAAATATAGCGCATCTTTCTGCACTATTAGGGTGAGCGTAAATTCACCTATTAGGGTGATACGAACTTTTGTTTTTTTTAAATAGTTTCAAATAATTTTTTTTCTTCAAAAAGTTGCAGAACATACTAAAATAAGCAACATTGCTAAATACATTAACTATCTATCTCTTACCGGTTGCGAAATATAATGATGTGTTAAAAAGGTGAGCTTAAAAATCAATTATGCTCAATAACTTTGCACACGATTTTTTTTACTGCTTTCGAGTGTTCTATAAAGTTATTTAGTATGCTAAAATACACATTTTCACTGAAGACTGTTTGCCGCTAGGATTCATATTTAATAAGTTTTAAAATAAAATGAAAAAAAAATTTGCAATATTCAAAAATTTTTTTTTTAATTTCGGCCAGCTTCGCACAAACCAGACAATCATTAGGTGAAAGTACTAAATTTTATCTATAAAAGAAATATAATTATAATTTCCATCAGGACATCTCCAAAGGAATCACAGAAAAATCAATTGAAAAATGTGTTATTTTCTGATAAAATATTTTAAAGCTCGTTAAGCGTTAAGCGTTAAGAGTTACAGTATTTTACAAAGTTGCTTATTTTAATGTGTTCTACAACTTTGCTGAACATACCATACCTTTTTGAACGCATTCAAATAAACGAAAATTTGTATCGCCCTAATGAAACCACCAAAATCACAATAGTTTGCTATAACGCAAAAATGAGTTATATTTGAGGCATAGTGTCTTTGGAGAAGTTTAATAATAAAATATAGCGCATCTTTCTGAACTATTAGGGTGACCGTGAAATCATCTATTAGGGTAATACGAACTTTTGTTTTTTTTAAATAATTTAAAATTTTTTTTGAGAAGTTTATGAAATCTTTTTCGAGATATATAATTATGTGGTCTACAAGTTTTCAATACATTGCAAAATGGGCATACATATTTAAGGGAAAAAAGTTTTTCTAACAGAAAAAGAGGGGTTTATCAGTTGCCTCGCCAAATCCCAATGGGTTCTCGCAGCTCGATCGGTTTCTGTTAGCGTCTTCGGAGGTTGGACCACCCCTATTTTACTATTAGCTATTTTACAAGGTAGTTGCCGACAAATTGGTGAAGCAGGAGGCAATTCACACGGTAACAATGATAGTTAAATGTGTCCCGTAACGCTGGAATGTGTCATTAGAGCTCAAAAGTATGAAGTGCTTAGGAGTGAGCGCCTCTTCATCGCTAGGATGACCTGAGACAAACGTCAGAGGTCGTAAGTCCACTCTGCTTCTACAAGATCCGTTGATAGTATCACGTCGTCTGGATTCCGTGAGCTGCACACGCTGTTGAACGCTATTTTGACATTTCGCACTAATCGCTCCCAACTCCCTCCGAAATGTGGAGACGAAAGAGGGTTGAAACCCCACTTTGTGTTCGCATTTGTGAACGCAGAAGCAGAAAGCAGAAATCGATGATATGGAAACAGAAACTGACCTGTTTGCATATCATCGATTTCTGCTCGCAACTCACGGCTAGTACCTGAAAATTTGTGCCATTGTCGGTATAGATTTCACATGGTGTCTTGCGACGTGCGATGTACCGACGGATGGTCAGATTACAGGACTTCGATAACAAAGTATAGGTGACTTTCAGGCGGACAGCTCGCATGCTAGTAAATAAAACTATCCACCTTTTTACGACGCTTCACCCAATTCGAACTTGCACTGGTCTAAAATAATCTATTCCGACAAATAAGAAAGCGCACGGGTATGGAGAGAGTCGAGATGTAAGCAGTGGCGCCAACCTAGGAATAATCGGCTACGTCTTTCTGATCTTGAAGTATTACCACTTTTTACCGATCCATTCGACGACTCTACACAACCAAGTCACGTGGAACCGCTGCTTGCGCATCATTCACAACAGTTTCTCGGTTTCCATGTAAAAACTTGCGATGGCAGGAATCTATAACCAAGTCCGTCGGAAGGGGCTCTCGCGGCAGGACTATCGGGTATTTAAAGTCGTAGTTTGCATATGGTACCGTACATAAGCGGAGCGTAGAACTCCTCGATCGTTCAGGAACTTATCTATTTGTCGACTTTGCGGGTTTTCTCTATCGCTCTCTTAGAATTCCCAGTTTTCAGCGCCACTACTTAGTCCGGGTACGCTACTGTCTATACCGAGGAGCACAAAATGTTCTTCGCCCACTCAAGTTCTTCCTGGCTCAGATCTTCTGACTTTTGTGGATGATTTAGATGCTGATTACAAGAGTCGGAGAAGAAGCGTTTCACGTAGAGGGTGTCCCACATCAAACTGCATGACGGTAAAAACGCTGTAGGAAATTACCTAGTTGACCGATCTTTTTTAAACTGTTAGACAAAATATAACCCAGAACTAATCTTTTGGCTTATTTATTTCATTTAACTTCAATACGCAATACCATAACCGTATGCTCGCACCTTACACTTAACTCCACTCATAAGAAGGTTCTGTACAACATCTGGATGCAGCTTCTTCTGTACGGAAACCTATCTTTTCTTCATGTATTCCTCCGATTTGACCTTGACTTTGAGATGCTTCTGTAGTGCCTGCTTCATAATCGAATCATAATCTTAGTTCCGGTGCGTTGAGAGGCTTCATGTCCTTGGGTACGAAAGTAACCCCGTTTGTTTCCTACTACTCCTGAATAGTGGCACGAAGCTAGATCCGATCAGAAGTTCGTAGGGCCCTCGTGTTTTCTGTAGACACTCCTTGAGGTAGTTCTGCCCGTTTACAGTCACGGTTCAACTTTTTCACTAGCGTAAAAGCTGCATTTCACTTCACTCGGAACTGTAAACAAATGTGATCCACCGAAATTAAAGATTGTAGATGACATCTTTTTCACTTGGGTATTTTTGTTTCGCGCGCGGCTACGAGGGGGGGAAGGATATTGGTAGCCGTACGCTATGTCCGAAGGCACTTATTATTTAACTTTCATGCACCTCAGATTTCTCTTCACAGGATGTTAGTATTAATTAGAGAAGGTCTTAAAATATTCTATCTTGGGGTTTTTTTGAAAAATTCAATTTTCAAGGTTATTTAGGGGTCATCCCCTCTCAAGTGATCATATCCGTTGTATTCGACCGCCTCCGATTTCAACCAAATTTGGTATAATTGCTCATTCCGACCCCACATTCATTTTCCCAAAGTTTTGTACGGATTGATCAATCCCTCTTGCAGAAGACAAATCGATTTGCTCTCTCTCTGTCGGATGTTACCTTCTCCGACAAGCGACGAGTTTTTTTTTTGGCTTTGGAAATGCTTTGCTGTTTTGTTCTGCCCCCGAATGAGCGTCAGTTTTGTTTCATCTTTCTTTTTCTGCCGGAGCACTACCGAATGCATGCTCTCTAGGTCACGGAGAAAATCGTTTCCGTTCATGTAATTGCCAGTCCGATATTCTCTTTGGGATACGGAGCAAATAGTCTTTTGTCTCCAGTGTGCGAAGAGGAGATTAGCTCTGCTTGTAGTTGTGCTCCTTCTGCGCAAGATGAGTGGTTATAATAAGAGAAAACAGTATTCAGGTATCATTCGAAGGAAGAGCAAATCGTTGAACAGAAAAGGAAAGCAGATTGCTCTGACTTTATATGCTCAAGATGAGCAAAATTAAGCCTGAAATTATTTCGTGAAGTTTTATTTTCTCTACTGTACTCTAATGCAGAGTTTCTAAAAAGCTTCTCTCCGTTTTCCTTTCGTTCTCTCTTGGTTTTAAAACAATTTTCTGGTTTTTGGTTGTTTGCTGAGGGTGCATTTTGCCTCAAACTTAACCAAAAATTATTCCTGTGACAAAAAATATCAAAACATCAGACGTTTTATCAGAATTGTTTAGCTGCAACCTTAATTAACCAAATTTTAACATTCACCGGTGATTAAAACTGTTAAATCAGCTAAATAGTTTTAATGAAGCGGAGCAAAAATCACAGTTCGTCCATAGAAATTTTATTTTTGCTTTTTATTTATGAGATAGAACTGTCAAATTGACAGGGTAGCCAACACAACAAGTTTGTTTGTTTAAAAATGTTGAAACGGAGTGGGTGCATTTGGCCTCCACCGACGGTGCCTATTACTTCAGCTGTTCCAGGGATATATGAAAAAAGGTTCGTTATAGGGATTTTCAGAGAGCAAACAGATGCATAATTGGCTACATGACAGTATGGGGGGCTGAATGGAAAGGAGCCAATAGGGAAAGGGGGCAGGAATGGACGAGTAACGTTAGAATGAATGTATATTGCGCCATAACTCAGAAACGCCTGGAAGGTCCTTCATCGTACTAGGCACAAGAATTACCGCAGGGGTTGGGAGGAAGGTTCAAGTAAACAAAGGGTGCGTTTCTCTTGCATTTGGAACGATAGCAGTTGTACAAGTAGATGGACGAAAAGAACGGATTTCTGAAAGGGGGAATAGGGTAGCCATTGACGAGAGGGAGGTTCAATAAGATAAAAAGGTTTTGTCTCGTTTTGCAAGGATTACCGGAAACATGACAGATTTACAAGTGGCGGAGACAATAGGAGGCAGGAGTTGTCAAAAGGTAGACGATAAAGAAAGTTTTTTTTTCTTGCGTTATGAGAATTTTCGTTACAATAACAGATGATACACGTGATTGAGAGATAAAGAGGTCCTGAGTAAGATCGGGTAATCAGCTAGTAGTTACATAAAAGCAAGCAACCTTAATTGAATATTATTTATAACCTACTTACTTTTATCGGAAAGCTATTTGATTACATCAATGCAAAGAATTGAAAAAAAACCTGGAATAGAATTGCTCAACAGCTAGTAATAAGCTAAGCTATAAGTTGCGATTGGTAGTTGCTTCATTACTGTCTAGTATAGGGGAACCACACGAAGGGAAAGACCATAATGCATTGTGTGGTTGGAATTCGAACCGGTTGTACAGATGAACTTTATAATTAATATTTCACCCCATTCTCAATAAGTTACGCTAGAACCGTTTTATGCCACTCGTAAACATGGACTGCTTGGCACCTGGATGCCTAGGAAAAATGATCCAGGTAGGGAACGACCGTTTCACTATGTTTCCAGCTAGACCGCAGGTACATACCGTAGTCGCTGCCGGCCAAAAACATTTAATTTCACATTAAACTTATCGTAATCGTAAGCCCACTGATTTATCGCCTAGCTATTATTCCGATATTCATATGCTGCATTCGAAAAATTCAAAAACATAAACTGGCCAACAATAAAAATCCAACAAATGCAAGGTTCTTTCCTTAATAGGTTAACAAGATTGTTAGCGTAACTCTGCCCAGCCTTCCTTCCCGCCGGCCGAAGCAACTTACACCTCTTAACTGATCGTTTAAAATGTGCCTCCCCACAAGAAGTGAATGTTGTTTCGGCTCTGCATCCTACGAAGGCGATAAGAACGTTCAGCATGCGAATACCGAGTGAGTGAGTTGAGTGCCAGTGCCAGTACCAACAGCATCTAGCATTCATGCATTCAAGCAGAGCAAAGCCAGCAGCAAGTCAGACGAAATACATGTTCCCAAGGTGAGCAACACCATGTATAGGATTCGCCAGTGTGTACAGGTCCGATCATGTTTTTTTTCTTCATTATATTTCGATTTTCCTGCACTAAACGGCGATCAGGTTTCGTGAATGTACAACTCCGTACTTTAGAACGAACCGAACGGTAAAGGGGACACTTTTTTCCAGACCAATAGCTTCAATCCATCCGTACGTACGCCAGTCGGTGTTGAGTTGATACCGACCAACCGACCGACCGGAGAACTGGATTTTCCTATCCTTTCTGCGGCGCGTATCAACGCCATTGTGTACAGCGTGCGCGCGCGGTAGCCTCCTTCTTCGTGGTCTGTAGCAATAGGATTTTTCGCTCTTGTTTCTGTTTTGGTTAATGGGTCGATCAGGTCCGCAATAATGACTGGGTACAGTGCGAACACGACTACTGCTGTCGGTATGATTTATTCGAAAAGAAAAAAGCAGCAGCGAAGTGGAAAATTACGCGCTCGAAAGGGCCGTGAGGCGACAATCAACTTAACAACGGGTATTGCAAAAGTTTGTTCCGATGGAAAAACGAACTCGACAAAGTGTTTGCAGAAAAAAATTGTATTATTGCTTCATATCAAATATATCCTCTGAGTATACTTAATATCATACTCAGCGAAGAAAAGCAAACAACTGCGATTTTTTGTATAAATCGATACTCAACATCACACGGACTTCTCGCAGAGAAATCGTCTACGTCGTCTGTAAAGAATCTTGAAAAATGAAAATTTGAACTTGGCTTGAAAAATCTTGGTGTTAAGGCAAACAATATTGATTAAATGACGTTTGTACGAGAATCGAACAGTTGTTATCCCCGTTTCATAACTATAACTCGGTAAATCAGCCGTCTTTAGCATGAAATTAGAAAGGTAAATCATCCGGAACGAGTCTGCTTGGTACCCTTATGAAGTGATTTCTTCTGCAATTGCTCTTATTCCAGTATCTTAACCGGATGGATAATGAAATTCTTGAAATGGCTAGTCCCTAGATCCAACAAATCCTTGACGGTGAGACTGGGATCACTAACCAACATCATCAATGTACTGGAATTTACAAACGGTAATTGCCCGTGTAGAACTCACAAGCGGCAAATCCATTTGCTCGCTTAAGGTTTGATACAGTAACACGTAGATGCAGCTTATTTGGTCGGACTTTCAAATTCTCAGTCACGGCTTAAAGATACTCAACTAGACCAGAAGTTACCTCCGTGGCAATCTCCTGCACCCTAATCAGCAGCAACAAACAAGTACACACACACACACACACACACACACACACACACACACACACACACACACACACACACACACACACACACACACACACACACACACACACACACACACACACACACACACACACACACACACACACACACACACACACACACACACACACACACACACACACACACACACACACACACACACACACACACACACACACACACACACACACACACACACACACACACACACACACACACACACACACACACACACACACACACACACACACACACACACACACACACACACACACACACACACACACACACACACACACACACACACACACACACACACACACACACACACACACACACACACACACACACACACACACACACACACACACACACACACACACACACACACACACACACACACACACACACACACACACACACACACACACACACACACACACACACACACACACACACACACACACACACACACACACACACACACACACACACACACACACACACACACACACACACACACACACACACACACACACACACACACACACACACACACACACACACACACACACACACACACACACACACACACACACACACACACACACACACACACACACACACACACACACACACACACACACACACACACACACACACACACACACACACACACACACACACACACACACACACACACACACACACACACACAGAGAGAGGAGGAGGAGGACAGTGAGTGCTACAGGCGGAAGGAAATCAGAGGCATAAGGAAACTGGTGTGAGTGGAGGTAATGGTCAAGTGGCAGTCACAGTGGGACACGGCCGTGAACGGTAGATGGACCCACAGACTAATACCGAATCTCTCGACGTGGGTAAAAAGAAAGCATGGAGAAGTCAACTTTTACCTGACGAAGCTTCTGTCTGGTCACGGCCGCTTTAAACAGTACCTATATCGATTCGGACATGCAAGATCACCCCTCTGTCCGGAGTGTAGAAACATGGATGAAACGTCAGAACATGTAGTGTTCGACTGTCCAAGATTCGAGGCAGCGCGAAGAGAGATGCCCACTCTTTACGCGGAGAATGTCGTCACCGAAATGTGTCAAGAAGAGGCCACTTGGAATGCCATTAGCGTAGCAGTGATGCAAATTCTGTGCGAGCTGCAACGTGAATGGAGAAACGAGCAGCGATCCGGCATCGGCGAGCTGGACACAGTGCAAGCAGCTGAGGAAGTCGATTCGTGCATCAGTGTCGGGAGATATTCTATCGTCGGGGAAATCTCTGACGGAGTAGAATAAATCCATCGCCGGAGATTATTCGAGCAACTACAAACGCGCGCCATAGGAAGAAATCCTGCGATGGTGGCCGTGAAGGGACGGAAGTCAAGACGGTCGCCGTCCCTACATCGGTGCACGTCTCGACAGGTGAAAGGAAAAAGGAAAGTGGACGGTGAAGGAGCATGAGTAGCATCAAGGATGGCAGAACCCTGAGAGGGTGGCTGAGAAGCAGTGGACATTATGACGGTCGCCATCTCGGGATCGGTTCACGTGACAGGTGCACGGAGCAGTGTACAGACACAGCCTCCCCCCGAAGTAATACTTAACGGTAGTTCCGGAGGGGGTTAAGGTCAGATGCCCGTGAGGTTTTTAGTGGTTTAGAGTCCCACACTGTGCCACATCATCATTAGTGTGCCTGGCATATAGCGTTTCCTCGCGTAAAAAAAAAACACACACACACACACAGTAATTCTCGTTGAAACGGGACCATTATTGTTGCAAAGTTTTCGGATATTGTCTTCGAAATTTTTGCACTTGAATGATGCAAAATTGTTAAAAAAATAAGAATTACACTTTGAATATCTCGAAATAGTTGACCCTTAGTTCACCAAGGGACTTAAAAGTTTTCTAAAAGTAGAATTTTTAGGATATCTTGAGGTCTATATCATATGATATTTCGTAAATTTGCTTTGAAACAACTAACAAATGACTTAGTTCCGTAAATAAGAATAACAAAGTGAAAGTTTTTTGGTGGCCATCTTGGATTTGGTCGCCATATTGTATTTTATGAGGAAAGCGTCTTTTTCGCTGTAAGCGCACCAACTGATTTTAATTTCAAGCTTATCATTGGAAAACTGAGAAAAAATGCCATACATGTAGGTTTTAATCTCTACTGTTAAATAATCTTAATTGTCGTAACAAATCACAATAATGGTATATAATGCAATTCTAATAGTGTTGAAAAGTCACCACTTGTGATTGAACACACAATATGATATAGGATTAATCGAATATTTACCCCATTTAAAAAATAGAGAAAAAATTGCTTGAAAAAATGTCATTTGTGAGTTATTGCCCCTTTTATGACTATTTAGACTACTGTGATAATCGTTTAATGCAACATACCGCACTTTGCACTGTTAATCTGACACTAGAGTGGCGTTTAGTTTAATCAACTTATGAGTTTGACTTCTTTTTCCTTCTTGTCCTTCTTTTTCACTTCATTTTCCTTGAGCAAAATCGTGTGCGAGATTCGACTGTGATAATCGTGTAAATCGGGTTAGTCTAAATAGGAGCAAATGTCGCAATATTTCATTGCACATTTAGGAAATATCACATGATATAGATCTCAAGGTTTGCTAACAAACTTTTTTTGATACTGTCGGGTCCTTTTGCGAACGAGGGGTGTGCTCTGGTGTCGTTACCAACTATGTCAAAGGGATTTGTCTTATATCGGGGAAAAAATTGTCTTATATCGAGGTTGTTTTATAACGATGTTGTCTTATATCGAGGTATCCCTGTATTACTCAAGTTCAATTGCAAATATTAAGTGCAATTTGAATCGAATTTATATCCAATTTTAATTCAATTTCAATTATTCAATTTCAAGTATAATTTCATGTCCATTGTCAGTCCAATTTTAAATGCTTTCAAGTTCAACTTCAAGTCCGATTTCAAAGCTAGTTTCAACTCCACTCTAAATTATTTTGAATTTTAAGACCAATTTTAAGTAAAGTAATGGTGGAGTTGGAGTAAAACTCAAAAGAAAACTCGAAATATGTTCTGTCACATGGAAATTATTTGACATATTTTTTTCTTGTTGTAATCTTTTAAGGATAAAATTTTCATGATAACATTTTTTATTGTCCTTGATGCATTTTTTATTGTTCCTGTTTACCTGAATACTTACCTGATTCAAAAATTCTTATGAACCAAATAGTACGCAGTGCGAACGAACAGTTTCTTATGTTTTGTTATTTTTGTTAGCATATTCACGGATGGATAATCGATGGATCTATGGATCTAAATGTAGTCCGTCTCTTGTTACTCCTGGAGAAAAAAAAACGAAAAAAGAGCAGGGTGGAAAACGTAACAAAAACTGGAGAAACGGGATAGAAAAAGTGGAAAACGCGAGAAAGAAAAAGAAGAAAAATTGGAATGAAAAAAGATAAACGAACAAAAGATCATGACGGGACGGGATGTGAAAATAAAATAAAAAAATGAACAGAAGAAAATGGGAGAAAAAATGGTAAACGAAGCAAGAAGCGGAGACTGAATAGAAAATGTAGAAAAACGGAAGAGACAAGAAGAAAAATGAGAAAAAAATAAAAAATCAGAGGGGTTGTGTACAAGACACGACCGCATAGGTGACGCAGGACTACGTAACTTCTTTGTAGCGATAGTACCATGTATCAATGCATGTAATAATTATAGTTACTATATATAGAGTAGGGTGGGGCATAAGTGCGATGTTTGAAGTTGTCATCAATTTTCGTGAGATATAAAGAAGGACAACAACAAAATATATTTTATAGTCATGCAGTATGCTCAATGTTTTCACATTCAACTATAAATCATCAGTAATAATAGTGTTATACAAAATATATTCTTCTTTCTTCTGATCAAGTGCCGATTCGCACTTTTACCACACTAGCGGGGCAAAAGTGCGAATACCGCGGGGCAAAAGTTCGAAGTTTAATTCCATGAAATTGGCACAGCAGTAGCTAACAAAACCATAATATCTTCAATCTGCGATTTGTTTTGGTAAGGAATATTCTTAATTTGCACCTTCCCTATTTTCCGCTGGCGTACTGCAACCTCCACCAGATCGAAACTTTAACAAACGTTTTTTTGTTTCACCAGCGTATAGACACTGTTTTTCTTCGGCCAGCATCTGTAGAGCACACAGTTTTTGGCAGATCTTCCATTTCTAGTATCTGTGATAAAGCACCTAAAACTGTATATAATTAAGTTTTTATAGCGGTTGGTTTTACAATTTATAGAGGGAACGGTACAAGAAAGCAATGAAACGAAGAGTCGATAGAATCTAACAGATTGAGGCCAGGCGTGAAGAGGAAAGAGCGGAAGTTGAGGGGGTAAGGGAGGGTCCTATGAAGCAATGCTTAAGAAGTTGTATACCACTATCTTTTGTCCAAACTGAGGGATTTCATGCATCGAACCAAGCTGTAATCGTAGCATTTCAGCCGGATTCGAACCTACTCCTCCCACCAGGACATGTGGCTCGCCGGTGGTGATGATCCTTTGAACCACAGACCTGGTGATGATCCTTTGAACCACCGACAGTTGGTCTATTCCATCATGGAGAATAAAAATGTAGTTGCAAACATATTTATGGTTGTTTTACGCACAAACAGAAATTTCATTGTGTTTCAAACTGAAATGTATGATTGAAATGAAAATATTTATTGTTATATCGATGTTAAACTCAATTTGAAAATACTTTACTTTTAATTCAAAACTGTTATTTTCTTGATTCAAATAGAATTCAGTTTTGAAACAAAAATATTTTTAGGTTGTTATAAAAATTTCGTTTGAAACAAAATGTAGAAACGAGGCCTTTCCCCGAACACCCGCGTTGAGAATCGCGGCTAACACGCTAACAGACAAACAGCGTCGCGCGCAGTACCTACCTTATAAGTCGCAAGGACTTGCATAGTGTCGTCGTCCCGTCAGTAGAATGAGTTAGATTCTCGATCCATGAATCGCACTTTTATCCCGTCAGTAAATCGAACTTTTGCCCCGCTAGGCGTTTGACGAGGTTTGATCAAATTACGGAAAAGCGAAATATATTTTGTAAATTCTTCTCACCCCAATTTCAAGAGAGATCTCAGAGTGATGTAAAACGCTGCTACAATTTGTCAACAAGTAGTATCCTCTTGTTGATATCGCATTTGCCGTATAACGGAATATTACATCAAAACCGTTCTAAAATAACATTTACCCATAACTCAGCAGCTATGCTTCGTAAACAACAAATGTTTACGATAGATTTAAGCTGTCAAAGTACTCACCCATCCATGCCAATGTAGTCAATTTACTCAGAATCTGCACTGATAAATCATTGAATCGCACTTTTACCCTTATCGCACTTTTACCCCTCCTTACTCTATAGTTCGGCGGATAGAAAACTAGGCAAATTGTCATCCCTGACTTTTGAAATTAAATTTGAAATTATGGAGAAATATGCAGATTTTTACGGAAAATAATCGCCAGCGGGTGTTGAATATAGTTCTACGAAAATGAAATGTGTTTTTTGAGATTACTCCTGCATTTCGGACTTTGAAAAACGATTGGCTCCGTTTTTGATGTTTAAATTGGCTCCCGATTTTGTATTCGCCGAACTAGATAGTGTTGATAGTTTGCACTTGCTCATAGCTCATAGACACAGAATTAAAACAAACATACAAGGCAGTAGTTTATCTTGCTAAAATATCATCGCTCAATACTAGTTAACGCTACCATTTATCTCTCTCTGTGAGCCGGTAAAGCTTATAACTCTTGAGGGCCTAGTTTTTTGAGTACTAGTAGTAAATTTAATGCAATCAAATAAACGCGGTTTAAATTAAAAATAATGTTTGCAAAACTTAAGTTTCAGTGGTTTTAATCAAGTAAGTTATAAAAAGGGCGGAGAAGACAGCAAACAAGAAAGTTTTATTACCTTATTACGTTCGACACGGGTATTGAAATGGAGTAAGGGTTTACTGCACATATCAAACACTGAAAGACAGGAAGAGAAAATACGGAAAACCCGAAAGAAAATTACGAAACAATGACTTTACACATAATGAACACCTGGACTGAAAACCTCAAAAATGGGATAGGAAACGAAGAAATACGGAACAATTAAACAGAAAACACGGGAGAGAAGATAAAGAAAAACCTAATACCATGCAGTATTTACCATGGGTAAAGTCTAATTTCAACAGTAATTCATCTCAAATCCAATCCAATGCAGTAAATCAACTTTACGTCCAATTTCAATACGAATTTTAAGTTCAATGTTCAATATTCAATTTTTGAACGAATCCCGATGTTCACAATGAGGTTATGTTCGTGATAAAGTTCAAAACCGATGGAGGCATTATTAGCGAGGCAGGCGAACAGTGTATGTTCATTAGGGATGTTCAATGATTCAAATGATCATTTTTACACGAATTCTCCAACCACTGCCAATTTATCTTTAATTTCAAATTTAATTTCAAGTCCAAGAATAATTCAATTACATTTCCAAGTAAAAGTTCCAGGCCAAATTACTTCAAACTTATGCTCAATTTCAAATCCAAGCTTAAGTCTAATTTCCACTTCAAGTTACAAATTCAGGTGTAATTTAATGTCTAATTAATGTCAGGTGCGATTTCAAGTCCAATTTCAACTCTAATTTCTAGTCTAGTTTCAACTTTGATTTTAAATCCAATTGCACTGGAAAGTCCGGAGTTTTCATCCTAATTTTGTAATAAGTAATAATTGATTCACTATCCTACGATTACTCGATTTTCCAGGTCAAAACATTTTTCTGAAAGGTGAGGTGCTCCACCTTTTATGTCTGGGCACGCTAGTGGTAATGAAGCTTCGTTTTCAACTAAAGCAGTACGCTCCAAAGTGGGTTTCAATCAGTCTCAGTGAAACCCTTTCACTTTATCGTAAAGATTGGTTTTAAAGTGTCATTTGTATTAATTTTTTTTTTCAAATCTTCGGTAGAAGGCCACCAATTTTGAACACACATGAGTTGTATTTGAGAAACGTATCGCATATCAAATAGTGCCTAACTTTCAGTCGTCGTCACTTGAAACAGTCACCAACTTCTGAAGCTTAAAACGTTCTGTACAACAAATGAAAGAAATTGTTTCATGTATGAAGTGAAGGAAAAAAGAGAAAATCAACTTCATTTATTTGTTTCGACGATTTCGGGTCATTGCTCGTAATATAGTATTTCAAAATTGGCATTTCAGTTGAAAACTAATAGGAATTATAGACAAATTTTCATCTTAGTTTTTTTACTTCGTAATATAACCATTTGACCGTGTCCAAATATGGCCAAAGCACGCGCCAGTTCATTAACAGATGCAATGTTACCATGATCAATCTTAGGCTCCTACAATAATGGAGTACAGCGGGGCAAGAAAAATCCATCATCTTCATCTTCGCCCGGTCGTTATTGATATTGCGTCAGATGTGATTCTATCTGACAGCAAACAGGAACAAGCAGCAAGCATATTAGCGTAGTGTAGAGGTTTCCTCAAGTGCGGTTACTTTTACCTCCATTTGACTTCAGCACCGCTTTCAACAGCGCGTCAAAACAAATCCGCAACTAACTTCATCTATTACATCAGCAGGTTCGACTTTTTTGAACGCTCTATTGCTTTGGTAACCACAAATCAGAGGTAGTAGTCACTGGCTGCTGTCGGTAGGCTCGGGGGGTCTCTTGCTGACCCAGAAGGTTGTCTACTTACGCGCCATCATTGTTGGCACTCATCTTGATGGAAACCGACCGCAGCCAGTTCATCGCAATGCAAAGTCATTCGAGATTTCATCTCCCGTTCATCAGCTGGAGCTCTGTTTTACCCAGGAGGACGATGAGAAGAAGTAGAAAAAGAAGCAGAAGGAGATGGTGCGAGGTTTTGCAGTTTGATCGGTTGCACTTTGCATACCTGGCTTGCCTAACCTATAGTGCGCGCGGAGCAGCAGCTCTGCTCCGATCGTGCTTCGGAAATATTGAAATCGAAAGTAAACCACTTGTGTCGGAGTACACACTAGGCCAGGCACATGCCGTTAAGCGTTTATCCCCGCAGGTGTTACTGGTAGGTTTATTGGTTGTGATAGTGAACTATTAAGTAACATTCTTTATGGAATTAACTTGATGAGCTTTAAGTGCACTTAGCTGAGCTAAATCGCAAACAACTCGAGCATGCGCAGATTTACCAGGACATCATTAATCTTCTGATAAAGGATTATTTGGATTGTACGAGCTCTAAGAGAAAATTACGAAATGCGATGGAATGCAGATTGCTTGTCAGAAGCGAGCTCTAAACTAATAATTAATATTGTGCTTCAACCGGCAAAATCCTTTGTTTCAAACTTTCCGCAGATAATTAACCCTTTTTCGAATATTGCAACATTGGGTTCAGTATGGCCATGGGCTTCTAGCATGTCAGACCTACATCATGCACTGAAGAGTAAACCTATTTGATGACGAAATGATTATAACAATTGTATCAATCATTTCGCTCAAATAATACGGTACAATTTGCAACAAATGACGACTCCACTTCAAACTGATGTCATCATGAGGTCACGTTCATTAGGCTTACTAACTCGTAATTACTTCAAGTTTTCATTACCAAATTGCTTATCAGCGAACAATTTCGTTGTCATTTGAAGTGAACATTTATCAATTTGGAAAAAATGCGATCACCTGATACTTGGTTCGACTTCCCTTGGGGTGTGACTTTTTTGTTCTCTCTCTAAAATCAGCCACCGAAAGCTGAACATTCAACAACAAACCGAGCAACAGCAGTTCGTTGAATGTCGCTCAGAACTAAGTCAGCGGGTCCATGCTAAGGTGGACCGCTCGCATAATATCCTATAAGTTTCCAATAATAATTATAATCAACCGATCGTTCAGTCAATCAAACGACCTTTACCTGGCGGGTCTTCTATCCACTGCGGCGGTGGGGTGGTTTTGCTCCGATTTATGAATGCATTCACAACCGGTCGGTATCAGATGAATATATCACTTTGTTCCGAGGTAACATTTGAAGGGCAGCTAGGGCGTTCCGAGTTCATAATGTTAGACAATGCTAGCAATTCGAATCATACATAAATAAGCTTAGTTCTATTCAAATTTTCAATACACAAAAAAACTACATACAGCTTCTGATGCGGATCGCAATCCGCGAAGGTGTATCTACATTTATAAAAGGTTCTTGAAAGAAAATATCACTCCATCAGAGCAAAATAATAGTGAAGGGTGGAGAAACCAGTTTTAAGTCAGAAGATAGGCCAGTTGAAGGCTCACAGCGATCAGCATAGATCCGTTCTGGCGCGCAATCGTTCTCTAGGGTAGAGAATGATATTTTCAGCCCAAAATGCAAACTGTTTAGTGCATTTTAGCTTAGTATCGAATTAAATGAGAAATATTTTGCCTGTTGGCCAAAAATAAGCCACTAGATCCTCGGATATGTACCGCGCGAGAAGATAGAATCAACTATCGAATCGATCCTTTGTGTGCACAGGTTACTATAAACCGATCGAGGATTGCTGCTTGCGTTTGTGGAAATGCCACACCACAGAGTCGATGGCATTTGGGGCAGAATGCTTTAGCGTAGGTAATGGTTTCCTATTTGCCTGTTTTGTTATTCAAGCGGCTAGATTTATTTGCTTTAGAGTCTTATTCAGAAATATTGCAGTTGTTCACCGCTATTTTGACACAAATGTCGGATCCAAGTGACAATATGGGTTCCAAACGTTGGTTGCAGAGTTTATTTTACAAAAGCTACACTAGTGGTCTGCTGTGAAATGCTTTGCTAGCAGTTTGTTTCGGATTTACTCAAGTTCTTGTACAGAAATTTTCATTTTGCGTATTTTAAAAAAAAAGTTGTACTAGATGGAAGACGAAAAAAATGATTGATCTTGAACACATGTGCCAAGAACTCGACGGCGCTCGTTCCAAAAGTCCAAATATCTGTAGCAAGGTTCACAATTATCATATACAGTGGTATTCCGATTATATCTACACCCGAATTTAGGTCCCCCCGATTTTGTCTACCATTTAGACCCGGTTTTATCTACCTTTTTTTAAATTGTCATTTCGGCATGAAAATTTCATGAATTTATGCATATCAGGGAATATTTCTCTGCATTTTATAGTTTACTATATGGCATCTGTGGTATGTAATTATACACAGAATGGGTCAAATACGCAAAGTAACTTCCATTTATTTTGTAACGCATATTTTTAACATTTCATAATGATCCTTTGTGATTTTCTATACTGTAACGCTAACGGGCACACCCCATCTCCGCTAGAAACTATGGTTATCAACTTTCTTTCCATAAATTTCTAATCTTTTAAACCATTGAACCGATTTTAATAATTTTATTACCAACTAAAAGGAATTTTAATGAGCTTTTCAGAAAAAAACAATACACTGACGTTCAAAGTTTTTTATAATTGCAAAAACATTTTTTGTATGAGCCATGAAACTCTTAAAATCACTTAAAACATTTAAAATATTCGTTTTTGCCTTTCTACTATATAAATATATAGTATAAAGGTATAGCAATCACTCGAAAACCTGGAAATGGAAAGAAGGTTTTATTTTTTCATTATGCTTTCAATGGCAAGCTAGTTGTTTACATACGATATCAGAAAACAGATATCTGATATTTTTAGTTTTTGAGATACTCGCTGCAGAAAATTACCTAATTTCAGACAATAAAATATGACCCATTAGTAAACTTTCGGCATATTTATTTCATTCAACTTCAATACCATAACCGTATGTTCGCACCTTACCCTTAATTCCACTCGAAAAGTTTTGTGCAACATCTCGCTGCAGCTTCTTCTGTACGGAAACCTACTTTTTCTTCATGTCTTCCTCAGATTTGCCCTTCTTGGGATGCTTCCGTAGTGCCTGCTTCATATTAGGCCAGTATTTTTCATTGGGCATGAGTTCCGGTGCGTTGGAGGGGTTCATGTCCTTGGGTACGAAAGTAACCCCGTTGGCTTCGTCCCACTCCAGGACATCTTTTGAATAGTGGCACGAGGTTAGTTCCGACCAGAAGATCGTAGGGCCCTCGTGTTGCTTCAACAGAGGAAGCAGACGCTTCTGTAGACACTCCTTGAAATAGATCTGTCCGTTTAGAGTCCTGGTAGTCACGAACGGCGCGTATTTCTTGGTAACCTTTGATCCTTACTTCCTCCAGAACATTAAACTTGTGCTGGGCGGTAAAGTACAATAGCCCTGGAAGCTGCCGGAAGTCCACCTTGAGGTTAGTCTCATCATCCAAGATGAGAGAGTTAAGAATTTTCCAGGTGCTTGCGCAAAATAAATTCGCGACGTTGCTTTTCGGGTGACGTCATTTTTTCAATTTTCGAAAAAAAGATCGCGATAAAAATACAGTATCAACAACACACTCTAAACTACTTCTATCAGAATTTTCAAGAGAAAATACCTAATGGGTAATAATGTTCCCAATTGGGTAAATACCCAATGGATAATTTTCTACAGCGTTTCTTCTGTGATGCAATTTGATGTAGGACACCCTTTAGTTAATGCCAATGCCAAAACTTCTGCGCGAAATACTGAAAAAACGACATAAACTGTTTCATTTGAATGTAAACTATAGGACCCAGCCGAAATTAGGTTGAATACTGCACGATATTTGAAATGACGGTTACTTTTTAGTGAATCTATAATTATCGGAAAAATCTACAATCGTGAAAGTAAACTCGACGACGAGAAGGAAGCATTCTACGAGCAGCTGGAGGCGACGTACGGTAGCTGCTCGCCAAGGGACATGAGAATCACCATCCGGAGGCTCGGATCCATCGACTTCAAAGCAGCTTACGATGCAGTCGGTCGAAACTAGCTATGGCTATGGCAGATAATGTACGAATACGGATTTTCAGAAAAATTGATGCCTAGGTTTTGCAGATCACTTCGATATAAGTGGGGCGTAGCAATTTAATATAGCGCACCAAACAAAGTTGATCTTATTGTGGTTGCTTGTCATACCGAGATTTAACTGTTAGTTTTATCGTGCTATTAATATGTATGGTAACGCCTTGACCAAATAGATTTATTGCTGCTATTCTGAAGAATATTAATGTTCAATACCAAAATCATTTTTTTATGCGAGGCCATATTACCTTTTTCTACCTTTTTTTGGTCGCCAACTAACAATTCATCAAAGAAAACGGTGAGTTGTGGAAAGGAAGTTATAATTAATCGGTTTTCATGTCCGAATACAGCTAGAATGGTGTTTGTAGAAATTGCGATTAAAAAATCAAGTATAGAGTAGAGCGGGGCATAAGTGCGATGTTTGAAGTTGTCATCAATTTTCGTGAGATATAAAGAAGGACAACAACAAAAAATATTTTATAGTGATGCAGTAACTCAATGTCTTCACATTCAACTATAAATTATCTGGAATAATAGCGTTATACAAAATAAATTATTCTTTCTTCTGATAAAGTGCCGATTCGCACTTTTACCCCTCTAGCGGGGCATCGAATACCGCGGGGCAAAAGTGCGAAGTTTAATTCGATGAAATTAGCACAGCAGTAGCTAACAAAACCATAATATCTTCAATCTGCGATGTGTTTTGGTAAGGAATATTCTTAATTTGCACCTTTCCTATTTTTCGCTGGCGTACTGCAGCCTCCAACAGATCGGAACTGTATCAAACGTTTTTTTTTGTTTCACCAACGGATAGACACTGTTTCCCTTCGGCCAGCATCTGTACTAGAGCACACAGTTTTCGGCAGATGTTTATTCTAGTATCTGTAATATAGTACCTAAAACTGTATATAATTCAGTTTTTATGGCGGTTGATTTTACAATTTACGGAGGGAAAGGTAGAAGATAGTAATGAAACAAAGAGTCGATAGAATCTAACAGATTGAGAGGCGTGAAGAGGAAAGAGCGGATGATGAGGGGGTAAGGGAGGGTCAAATGAAGCGAGCTTAAGAAGTTGTGTACCACAATCTTTTATCCAAACTGAGGGATTCCATGGAGCGAACCAAGCTATAATTAGAGCATTACTGCCGAATTCAAACCCACTCCTCCCACCAGGACATGCGGCTCGCCGGTGGTAATGATCCTTTGAACCACAGAAGTGCTGGACAAAAGACTTCACAACCCCCCTATTAAGCGTGCGACGTATTACGAACTCTAATAACACTTGGCAGATTGTGTTATTTTCAGACACAGATTGTGCCTCTTCTTCCGTTTACTGTAGAAACCACCGACAGTTGGTCTATTTCATCACGGAGAATTAAAATGTAGTTTCAATCATATTTATGGTTATTTTACGCACAAACAGAAATTTCATTTTGTTTCAAACTGAAGTGTATGATTGAATTAATCCAAAACTGTTATTTTCTTGATTCAAAAAGAATTTCGTTTTAAAACAAAAATATTTTAAGTTGTTATAAAAATTTCGTTTGAAACAAACTGGACTAATAGCGTCACTCGCAGTCCTTATAAGTCTCAAAGACTTGCATAGTGTCGTCGTCCCGTCAGTAAAATGAGTTAGATTCTCGATCGCACTTTTACTCCGTCAGTAAATCGAACTTTTACCCCGCTACGCGTTTGACGGGGTTTGATCAAATTACGGAAAAGCGAAAAATATTTTGTAAATTCTTCTCACCGCAATTTTAAGAGATATATCTGAGTGATGTAAAACGCTGCTACAGTTTGTCAACAAGTAATATGTAATATTCTCCTGTTGATCGTATTTGCTGTATAACGAAATATTACATCAAAACCGTTCTAAAATAACATTTACCCATAACTCAGCAACTATGCTTCGTAAATAACAAATTTTTACGATAGATTTAAGCTGTCAAAGTACGCACCCATCCATGCCAATGTAGTTAATTTACTCGGAATGCGCACTGATAAATCATTGAATCGCACTTTTACCCTCATCACACTTTTACCTCTCCTTACTCTATTTATTTTGTTCAAACAACAGGTTTTCAAAAATCGCAAAATTTTGATGGCGCGTGAATTTTACCTTTTATCATTCCAATATGCACGATAAAATTTAATGCGCATGTGCTGCACGGAATCTGCTGACTACGAAATCTGCTGAAAATTTTTTAAATATGGGACATCCCACGTCAAGTGACCGAGAAAGTTGTAATCGACCTTCTCGGATTTGAACCAAATTTGGTCAGATTGTTTATTTCAGGTCAGCAATGAAAAACCTTAAGTTTGGTGACAATTGGACGTCCCCTGGTAGTACTTCCATTTTTAAGGGGGGACCCTACTCTGGAAGATCGAAAAATAATGGATCTTCGTAAAAAAATTTCGGATGCTGGAATTAGAGTTAAGTGTTGGGGTAATCTGGTTATTGGTTATAGGTATATTTGAAGATGTATTTTGTATGTTTTGGATACCAAAGTAGTTATTATTATGCTGGTGGCAGCTGGGAACGTGGATACTCTCTAGAAAACGGTTCCTTGCTGACGGTGCATGCTAGGAACCAACGGAGTATCGAAGAACGAATTTCAAGGATGATTTAGAAGCTTTAGGTCAACAATACCTAAATTTTTACGTAGCGATTTTCGAAAATTCGAATAATTATCAAAATGGCGACAATTTGTCCAATAAAAGGAGTTTTTTGATCAAAAATCGCCAATGAGAGCTTATAAAAAATCAAAAAATTGAGTTGATAACGGCTACGTTACAATTTAGATAATTCATTTTTACATGCTGGAAAAAAATCAGCTAAATAGGATTACTAGATTCTGAGATACACGTACCACCAGCTGAAAAAACTTGGTTTCGGGTGAAAAGCGTTTAATGTTTCATACAGCGATTCACTTCCATTGAGGTGACCCATGCTACAGATCGTAGACAAATTTCGTGAATCTAATGTGCAGACTCAGCATCTCAGCATGGACTTCAAGGCGCCGTACGATTCAGTTAAGCAAAAACAGTTGTCATGAATTAGCTATGAACATCCTTTTCTAATAAAACTGAGTAAGCTGATACGTGTCACCTCTTGCTGGTTCAAAGTCGTGCGTCAGAATAGTTGGTGACACATCGGTACGTTTGTGATGTTAAGTGGTTTGCTGTTATACGCATCTGGAGGAGGAAGCGGCGACGATATGATAGATTATAAACTCTTCGAAAACGAAATATATGGTGGCTAGTAGAGAAGATGGTATTCCACGATGGGAGCAGCAAAGTAACAAGGCAGACAATGGTTGAGGTCCGGTAGCTTGCAAGTACAAAACTTGCGACCGGTGATTTTCAACGGCCATGAATCGTGGACATTGAAAGAGAGCAACCTACGAGTTCTGGATGCTTTTAACCTTCCTAGTGCATTGGGGTCGTTTTCGACCCATCGGCATACTTATAAAGCTTGATACTCAGTAACGGTACGAGCTAGAGACTTGAAATTTTCTGACTTTTCCTAACTTTGGAAAATTAGCATTGTGGGGGAGTTTCAGCTTTCAGCGACATCTAGGAGAGCCACAGCAAAAAAAGTTACATATTATGCATTAAGGGTCGAAAACGACCCAAGTTTTGAAATTGCTCTCATTCATCCATTTTCAATCCGAATTTCGTTTTCTTTACCTCGTTTGAAAGATATGGCCAAAAACTAGCACCCAAGGTATGTTGGGGAATATTTGTTGACTGATGGCCACTTCTGCATCGGTTCCGGAACACCCACTACCAGCTCCCGGGGAACATTTTTATATTTTGAGATAATTCATTTTGCGGCACATCAAATCACATTGGCTTGATAAAATAAGACTAGTGGAAGTACAATGGGGACATTTTGGACCCGAATGGCCACTTCCCCATCGGTTACGGAACATCCGGTACCTGGTTTTTAGGATGATTTCTATTGCGGCACGTCAAATTTCATCTCATTGATAACATAAGACTATGGAAAGTATAATAAACACATGTTGAAGGCAAATGGCCACATCAGCATCGGTCCTGGAACATCCGATACCCGGTTTTTGGGGACATTTTTGTATTTTAGGATAACTCATAATGCGACATATCAAATCACATCGGCTTGATAAAATAAGACTGATGGAAGTAAAACAATGTCATTTAGAAGCCAAATGGCCACTTTACCATCGGTACTGGGTCATCCGGTACCAGTTTCGGGGGACATTTTTGGCTTTTGAGATAATTCACCATGCGGCACCTCAAATCACATCGCGTTGATAAAATAACAACAATGGAAGTATAATGGGGCGTCAGTCGCATATAATCCGGTACCCGGTATTTGTAATGAACCGTAAAACGGGGTAACTCGGAGCAGATGAATTACCCTGTAATTCAAAAATGTCCCCGAAACCCGGATACCGGATAGTCCGGAACCGATGATGAAATGGTAATTTTGGCTCCAAAATTTTTCCATTGTACTTCCATTAGTGTTATTTCATCAAGCCAATGTGATTTGATGTGGCGCATGATGAATTATCCTATCCAAAAATGTTCTCAAACCGTGCACCCGATGTTCCGGACCGATGATGAAATGGCCATTTGTCTTCAAATGGTCCCCATAGCTCTTGTAACTGTTTTATTTGATCAAGGCGTTGTGATTTGATGTGCCGCAAGATGAATTATTTCATAATCCAAAAATATCCCGCGGAACCAGGTACCGGATGTTACGGAACCGATGGTAAAATGGCCATTTGGCTTCTAAATGACCTTATTTTATTTTCATCAGTCTTATTTAATCAAGCCGATGTGATTTGATATGTCGCAAGATGGGTTATCCTAAAATACAAAAATGGCCCCAAAACCCGGGTACCGGATGTTCCGGGACCAATGCTGATGTAGCCATTTGCCTTCAAAATGTCTTTATTATACTTTCAATAGTCTTACGTTATCAAGCTGATGTAATTTGACGTGTCGCAAGATAAATCATCCTAAAATTCAAAAATGGACTCAAAAACCAGGTACCGGATGTTCCGTAACCGATGGGGAAGTGGCCATTCGGGTCCAAAATGTCCCCATTGTACTTCCACTAGTCTTATTTTATCAAGCCAATGTGATTTGATGTGCCGCAAAATGAATTATCTCAAAATATAAAAATGTTCCCCGGGACCTGGTAGTGGGTGTTCCGGAACCAACGCAGAAGTGGCCATCAGTCAACAAATATTCCCCAACATACCTTGGGTGCTAGTTTTTGGCCATAGCTTTCAAACGAGGTAAAGAAAACTAAATTCGGATTGAAAATGGATGAATGAGAGCAATTTCAAAACTTGGGTCGTTTTCGACCCTTAATGCATAATATGTAACTTTTTTCTAATGCATTAGGAAGGTTAATGCAAGATGTCGCGTTCAATTTTTGGTTTTATATTATAATCAAGAGATATTTCAGGTCAAAATAGATACGGATATTGCGAAGCGACTAAAATATGATGGACTACAGTGTGTTGGCCACATAGTTAGGATATCGGAAAGGTGTTCAACGTACGCAATATAGGATTGGGCAAAATTCCCGAACGTATCGATAATTGAATATCAATATCAAATCCGCCGCTTTATAGATACCGCCGATATATCGTCCGTGAAGCATCGATATTAGATTTATCGATACTATTTAAGGCGGCATTCTGGGATTAAGAAATCCTACACAAAAAAAGGGATTCATAAAAATTAATCAATAAAAATCATGTTGTCAATCAATGTTGAGCAAAGAGAGTGCCCTCAAAACACGCACGCAACACGACACTCGCTCCAGTGCAGCTCTATTTCGGACACGTCACTTTGTACGGAAAACCGCATCACCTACCACAGTTGTTCGCACTCGACTAAATCGTATACTGCCCCGAAATCCACAAAAATATGATGGGTTGTACTCCCGACACATCTGGATGACATGTCGAAGAGTAAAAATTTGATCCGTAGTAACACGGGCCTCCATAAAGCCCACTTGGTACTACCCTACGAACTCTCCTGTCACCGGGGATAGACGACGCAACAAAATCTGTTGGTGGCTTTGACCAGCGTTATTACAGCAATCTATCCGATCGCCCTTTCTGTAGATGGGACAAACCACACCCTCAATCCACTCGTCCGCCAGCCCTCTCCGAAACCCCTGAAACCATCCAGTGATGTGTCGTTGCTGGCGGTTCTTGGCCATTCTTGCAGAGTTCCGCCGAAAGTTGTCCCTTTCCGGTTCTAGCTCTGCTCGATCTCTGTCCCACCTCTGCCACTTTCACCGCTATTCTAGTATGAAAGTCTTTGTTAATGCCGTCAACGCCCAATATTGCTAAAATCGCATATCGTATGCACTTACTGTTCAATAAGCGTTAAACATGTGAGTGACATTGCTCAAGGTTTTGCATAGGAGTCAATTCCATTAAAGTAAATTTGAGAATTAAGCTTGGTAGCTACTTGAAAAAAAAAACAGCACGAGAACAAATCCTTAAGATATTGCTTTCTGAAGCGTTTCCTGGCCTAGTTTTTTTCAGCTGCATATCCCGCTTTATCAAAACAGTATCGGGATGAAATTATCGATTTAGCATAATTTCGACGTCGTAAGTATCGATGAAATATATCGAAATATCGGCTTGTGAGTATCGATATCGCGGGTATCGATACGGTATCGCCCAATCCTACCCAAGCCCAGGAGAGGCTATTGAAGGACGGCAGTCAAAGCCCAACAACTGTGCATATATATTCTAAATTTGGCTCTGAATTAATAATCAGATTGACGAAAAAGTGAGAAAGCTACAAAGACATGCCGTTACCGAAATACTCTATCGGTGAATACCAAGCTTGTTTTCGAGAGAGTGACTCAAGGATGGATCAAATGCAATAGATTCAACTTAAGTTTATGAAACATAAACTCATCCAAAATATTAATATTAATGCGTGACCTCATTTCAAGGTCAAAGACTAAAAACACGAGTTTGGTCTATAAACTCATAAGCTATTTGTGGATTTCAAAACGTAGTACGATTCAATGAAGCGGAATGGGCTGTGGTAGATAATGCTTGAACACGATTATGCGACTGTACTAATTAAACAGGCTCAAATCACGCTGTAGGGATAAAAGCCATGAGTACGAATAGCAAATGAGACTGGATGGAGATCAGGCGATTATTCCTTTTAAGAGGAGAGTTATGATGTTGGGGCCTATCAGATATTCTACCAAAAACGAAGTAGGGTACGGGAAGGTATTCCCAGCACGCTACTAATTTCAGCATACATTACCTTTTTTGGCTACACTTTCCCAAATAAAAACTTTGCCGCTATATAACAATACTGAAACGTATGTAGCACTCATAGGCTTTAATGTGTTATAAAACTATTTTCATAAAATAATGTAAGTAATTTGCTAAATTTTATTCAATAAACATCAAAACCTCTGTTTTTCCACTGGCACGTAATCAGGCTGAAAAAAAACCAGCAGCAACCCAGATAACACAAAATCGTAATAGAAAGTTCACATTAAATCGTTTTCATGTCAATTTCATATTGGAGTTGTATAATAATTAGAGTATGTCAAATCGAAGTGAACAATAAGTATCCGCTCTAAATGATGGTTTGGAAAATACACAATTATGATCACGTTTACTTATTCTAGCAACTAAACAGCTGTGAATATGCTATCACAGAACAATTATACTTCTTTTTATCACGGAAGAACACAAAAATTCCCTTCTGATATGAAAATATAAATCAATTTTCATTCACTAGTCATTAGCAGCCTTTTGTTTTTAATTCCAGCATATGGTGCGTTATTTTCACTACTACCGATATGTGAGGCCTGAAGCGCCTGAAAAGCTTCTATCGTGTTGACATAGCTAGTTAGACATAGCAGCAAGCTGTTGTCACTGCAAAACTAATTATTTTCAATGAGCCCGGAATTTGGGCAATACCGAAACATTATCCATCGGTCTCTTTTGATCTGGTTTTGCAAAACATCCAATCCCTGTGCAGGCTACTTCGGCCTGTCGGATTTAAAAAACACAGACACCACTATAGAAAATGGGCTCAATTTAGTCGCAGCGACTTCATCATTTCTCGCGACTATAACTCAAATTCAGTAGCGTTTCATTAAAACCAAAATACACGCCGATATTCAGTAAATAATATTCTATCAACTGGTATAAAAATCTTGTCTCGAATAAATATAGTTTAAACGTAATTCCTAATAAAGGACAAGGTGCTGAGGTGGAGGTAAATGGGGAACGATTCGAGTTCGTGGCATGTGACAATGTTATGAGTCATGAAGCTAAACGACAAGTTGCAACTATGAATAACGTAGCCAACTGGAGTAAACTAGCACAAAACAAGTGAAGTGAACTAGAACTCTAATAATAAAGCACAAAGCCATTTACGGGCTGTTGGCAGCTCAAGCGTTGTTGGTTTTGTGAGCGGGTTGTGCAGAAAGACGCTACGAGGTTGTGCGCTCACGAGTGCGCAGGTAGCGGAATGTATGCCCACACCACCAGAGGGCGTTTGTCGTACGTTTGCGTTAGTGGAGTAAGCGTTGGATGCTATGCTTCTCAAATTCGTTCGCGTGATAGTGAACATTGTTTGCCTCTTGTTAGATTTGCAACATTGATTGTAAAGTGGAACATAATGGGAGGCGTATACATCTGAATCGCGAATAATTATAACAATTATATTGTTTCAGCTATACAGCTTATGGAACGAATGCGACACAAAGTGGAAAACTGCAGAAAGCTGAACAGAATTACCGACCAAAAGGTTCAGTAACGGTCCGTTGTCACAAAAGTAAAAGTAGTGGTTTTTCGATTGTACGATGTGGCATCAATAGATTACAAGAATGTTTTCATTAGCAGTAGCAGCTACTAGGAAGCCAACACCAAATCACTACATAAAATGAGAATTTCTAATTGTCCACGAGGGATTCCGAGAAATTATATCAAGATCCAGATTTAAGTCTGCGACATACTTGGAATACACCTCGATTAGCAATGCGTTTGCGGCAGAAGTTCCATTTTCGATCTATAACTTTGAAATAAAATAAACAATGGTTGTTGCTACCGGAATTTTCACAAGTCGTTGACTCTGCGGATGTTATGATACCCAATGGTAAAAAGCAGGAAATTGGAAGAGCAGGTATAGCAGCGTCAGCAGCCAAAGTCACCTTTCAAAATATTTTTCGAGGCATGAAATTTAACATGTATTACCCCAATAGAAACTTAAGAATATTTTAGCAACTTTTATTCAATTTGGAGCGAACTTACAAAGAAAATGAGGTGGCGCCGAAATAATTTCTTAATGTACTTACGGTTCAAGTGTACATGAAGGTACGTGCATCCTACCGTACGCCGTATCGGCCCGTTGATGTAGATTTCCGTGAGAAAAACGATAGAAATTTTGAAACGCATTCAACCACTCGCTTATATTTGCAAATTTCTCCTGCAGATGTCATGATCTGTGCGAAAAGTGCCAGTTGCGGTCGGTCTTCTATGATACGATTTCAACAAAGCGCAATTGGTCAGCACTTGGAACCATTGCAGCCGTTTGCTCTTCAAAGAGAGGTTAGTTAGTGGTTAAAGTATTTAAGTTTGTGTCCAGTGCGCTCGCCGAAGGCATTCAAAGATTGTACGAACGGAGATGCGAACTAGCAGTAGTTTGCGGTCCTTTTATGTCGATACTAGTGGCAATAAAATAAATTATTGCGTTATGATCGAACTAACATGGCCTCTGCTACAGACAGCTCAGCTCAGTCCCTCGGTCGGCAGGCAGGCAGAAATGGCTATTTTACGGTTCGCGAAAGCTCAAACATCGAAAGACTAATGGTCTTGGCAGAAGGTGACATGCAAAGCAATCCAGGTGTCATCAATCTTGTTGGAACGAGGAGCTTCGAAAGTGAACGTCAGCTGGATTGAGTTATGTGCATTACTTCACTTGTTAATGCCTATTACGGAGGACTAGCCGTGGGAAAACTAACAGATTGTGCTAGAGTTCTTATTACCAACTCTGTAAAGCGAAAGATTTGTTGGAAATTTTGTATATCATTAATTTTCGCTTGCTTCACTTGAGTAAATTTTGAATTTAAAGAATAAGCTTAGGTTATTCTTTATTTGGATTTAATTTTAGATTCAAGAATGAGGAAATAAAATTGATTAGTTTCATGGTTAAGTTCGTTCGTTAAGTTAATTCGAATAAGACGTACATAAGGTGAAAAATCGAAAAAAGCTATAAAATTAGAGTTTTTGCTACGGTCATAAATTGTGTATATGATACTTAAATAAACAACAGCGAAACAAATGAATAAAAAAATATCCATAACAACAGGGTAAAATAGGCAGGGTAGAATTGATTTTCTGGTTTAATTAAACAAAGCTTCAAATATTGCTATAAAACTTGCGGTAATAATTGAAATAATCTTAAAAGGTTTAACTCACGATTTCACAGGGAAACTCCCTCGTATGGTTGCATTAGAGTGAATTATTCTAGTTTTAATTCTAAATCTTTCAGTGAGGAACAGAGCTAAAATAAGCGATCAATAATGAGTTTCGACTCTAGCAGGTAATTCAAGCATTACGGAAACCTTTGGGGTCTTTGAAAGCAGCATAACCACCGAGCAAGGCAGCGCGCTAAAATATCAACTTTCAATTTCGATTCGCCTGTAGGTCGTTTGGCCGCGGCACCGGCAGCACCAGCAGCGGCAGCAATTGAACGATTTTTTACCACAAACTGGTGCTCACTATTGAACACAAATCGTCTATAAAAAGTTCTGCGGTGGCGGAGGTTTTAGCAAACCCAATCATTATCGCGGCCCGCTGGAATTCTCCATCGCCAGATGCCGATCGTTTTAGCGCTCACTATAATTTAGCCATTTATTAAAGTTGCAAACCATTAAATTTGCATTGCGCTGCGGCGGCCGCTCGCATCAAGTATGAAATGTCGCAACATCGGCTATAATTTCACTCGCTCGTATAGGCAGAAATAGGTGGCGCTCAGAATACCACCCGGTGATGATTGTTCGTTTTGTTTCGGCGTTTTCCCTCCAATTACAGGTTTCGATACAATCAATCAATTAATCTTGACGATTTGCTAAACGTGTAACCAATGCTTTAGTACATGATTAATTAACCGGTCAAACTAAGGTTTTACCGGTTCCATCATCGTCGTCCAATGATTACACGTTACATCTTGCGGCATCTTCCATAAACTATGCATAAGAGCTAACCGCAGATAAGCGAACAGGTAGCACTTTGACGAAAGTTAATGAATTATCGCGACAAGAGATAAACAAGCAATTGATCAGCAATCAGCTGGAAGATAGCTTACCTAACCAACCATGATAGAGTGGTTCGACTGGGGTGTAATATGCTATTTGAACAAAGTCCAACATAATTTTATTTTCAATAATTGAAAACCAGTTTCTACTTCGATGGCTACAATGTTGGGAATTTGGGACAGACGTCCAGTGTGTAACAAACAAGCTGATTAGCCATTGTGACCTGAGGATTACAGAAGCTCATATGTGTATTATCGAAACGAAAACCAGCAAGTTTCACGCCCATTGTAAACAATCGATCGATCGATCTGGGCGATTGATTGTTTGCGCGTGATCGCATTCCATTGCTGATCGATTGGCGATGCGAACTGGCGGCTGCAGCGGCTGTGGCAGCTCCAAGTTGTGCCGTCGGGTGTCGAACCGACATATGATAGGTATGTACAAACGCTACACACGCAAGAATTCGCTGGGTCGACCTAACCTTAAGAATTCTAATTTATGCGACCAATATCTTCAATCATCTACTGCGGTGAAGCGGACAGGCGCCCATTAGCAGCTATTACGATGCAAGGTCATCTCTTACACGTTCTCTTCTGTGGGGTAGCGGCGCCCGCGCCGGCCTGGTTGCAATCATGTGCATATACATAAAATTGAAAGGGTGGTGTCGTGCCTAGTCGGGCCTACAGTGCTGCTAACTGTAACAGAATTAACTGGAAGTTCATGTTTATAGATGGAATCCGGTAATGGAAGGATATGAGGAATTCATTACGCCTTGAAGTTTGCACTAAGCGATACAAAATTTGGTCAATAATATTTAATTTAGTCGCAATATTTAGTTATATAGGGTGCGGGAGGGTATTTTCGGCATGTTTCTAAATTCAGCCTATTTTCCTTTTCGTTCGCCAATAAAAATGCTTTGCCGACATACTATTTTAATATTTTACATAACTATTTTCTCAAGATTGTAAGTAATCTACTGTTTTTTTTTATTAAAAGAAGGTCTTCCATTAGAAATAGGCCATAGGCCGAAAAAATAGGTGCAATCGCTTAATAGGCCGAAAATATCTTATATAGGGCGTCGCAATCTTATGGTTGATGTCGGACTAGGAATGATTTGTGTTTAATTCTGTAGTGTAAATTACCGATTCAGTTGTTGAAGTAAACTGTGAAGAAACTTGTCGTCATTCTCTTTCTAGAACGATAAATTGTTGGATAAATCCTGGCTAAAAGAAATTTGGACGCATAGAGCAAAGCAAAGCCTAGGTGCTACATTCCGTCATCAAAACTTGACATTCTGTTTTTATACGACAGACTTCGTAGCCAGCTGTTAGAGTGCAGGGCAATTGCAGGGCCAGTTGCTACGATCCTATTTACTCTAACAGCCTCTCCCAGTCGAGATTCGAACATACGACGACTGGCTTATTAGGACAGCGTCATACATCGGAGCCAACTGGACGCATAGAACAATCTATAACTGGACGGGAGTGTCCGCGTTTTTTCTATCGGTCGAAGCTGCGGCCATTTTGGAGGGTTCATGCTGCATACCACTTTAGCACCACTTTGGAGTAGTAACAGCTTGCTATATCAGGCCGTAATATAACGTTTTCCTTATGTTTACGAATGAATAGAAAAATCCGTTTCTTCATGCATTCTTCCATGTATAAACTTCACGTCATTGTTGAGAAAGTGATGAAAGACTAAGTCTTCAGTTCACAGCTACATATTCTTTGCCAGATCATCGCCACGCCCATTTGCAATGTAAATCTTTTGACCGGGAAGTTACTTGAATCCCATTTTCACGTAGGTTTCGTCGTCCATTAAAATACATCCGTTAAATTTCATCAAAACTTGCTCGTAAAAACTCTTAGCACGCTTCTTGGCTACCAAATTTGGCTTCAAGTGCCGATTCGGATGTTCCCTGGCACTGTAAGACCTATAGCCTTCTCGAGCAAGGATGTCCCTTCTCGAGGCAAGGATGGTATCATCGTACGTTCTGGCCATATCCCAGATGGAGATGCCAGGATTGGATTTAACGCACCTCAACATCTTCCCACACAGCTCTCCGTCCAAAGTACCTGCTTTCTTAAAAGTTCTTAGCCGATTTTCCACGCCTAGGTTCTCATTATAAACTTTAAAAACATTACACATCAATGATTTTGGCATTTTTAGCACTTTCGCCAACAAATCCAGACCACTCTGGATCTTCCAGGTGTTCGGACAAGATTTTTTACGTCCGCAACGTGGTGAAATATTTTGACAAGAATTGCATTAGTCATTTTTCCTGAATATGTAAACAAAGTTATGTCAAAGTTTCAGTTCTTAGCACAAGGGGCACGCCGGTAAGGCACGAGGGGCGACTAAATTAAATTTAAGCCAGGCTTTAGCAGCTTCGATTCATACTATGTTGGCTGCCGATATTTGCTAAAATGAAACCAATCATCGCATAGTGGGGATTTTCTTGGAAAAAGACCGTCCAAATCTCAAAATGTCGCTGGACTGGATTTAATGTGTTGATGTTGAGAAAGATATTTTTAAAGTTTTCAATGGTGTGATGTTAATCACGATAAGTGCCTTTTTCCACATGTTTTGGCCAAATGAAAAGCATTTAGATTCGATATGCTACTTGTAAATCTATCAACTTTTTGGTCTTCTCCTAAATTGGATATGCAACTGGACATGAAATTGAACTTGAACTTGACCTAATTTGAACTTGAAGTATTACTTCAAACTTACTTCAATTAGACACGAAGTTTTGTTTAAAATTATGATTGACATATTTCGTTTTATTCTTTCAACGCGTTTTTCCTCTTTTCTGTTATGATTTTTTCTCTTTTCCAGTCCCATTGTTTCACTTTTTGTTCCGTTTCTTTTCTTTCTAGGGTTTCGCTCTTACTGCTCTTCTTTTTCATTATTTCATTTCCTGTTTCATTATTTCATTATTCGAGTCTTGTTTTTCCTTTTGTTTTTACTCTCATTTTTTGTTGTTTTCTTCCCCGTTTCCTGTCTTTTATTTGCTATTATTCTCTTTAACGTTTCCAGTTTTCGTCTTTTTCTAACTCTTTTTGTCTCCTTTCGTTCTAGTTTTCCGTCTTTATCTGTTTCGTTTTTCTTCTAGTTGATACTATATATTTTTCTTAGTCTATTTTCGGCTTACTTCTTTACCTTTTGCTCCGGAGATCCCTGTTTTGTTTTCCATTTTTCGTCTTTTTTTATTCCGTTTTACCTTTTTAGTCCGTTTTGCTTGTTTTTTCTTTCTTCTTTTTCTGTCCCATTTTGTCCGTTTTTGTCCCAACTTCACTGACGTTTATTGCCTCAAGACGCTATATTACTCTCTCGTACGCAGCATTTTGGAGTATGCTTCCCCGGTTTGGGCTCCTGCACACGTAACACAGATCCTTGCAATTGAGTGAATTCAGAATTTTTTTTGCGATTCGCCTTGCATCAGCTACCGTGGAATGATCCAGTCAATCTTCCAGTCAATGTCGGCTTCGAAATCCACCGTTATTGGCCATCCAATTCCATAGAACAAATTACGGTGTGAATAATTGTTTTAATGTTTGCTTGCGTTCCATCAACGAACTTTGTAATGTATTCGATTTTACTCTGTCTAGAAATGTGTTTAGTAATAGAATCTGAGGCTTAAATTAGTTATTAAGTCTAGTACAATCAGTACTTTTTTTACACGGTTTGTTTTTTCGATTATTAGGAACAGGGCAACTTAGGGACCATTCATTTATATCTTAATACATTTGGGAGAGGCCCGACATTCGTCACGTAGTTTGTAAATGGTCCCTCAGTTGTACCGTTCTTGAGTAATCGAAAAAAACAAACCGTGTAAAAAAAGACTTGAGTGTATTAAGTAAACAATCTATACGACGTAGTCGAAGATGGTGAATAAATAAATAAAACTTTTCTTTTCATTTTCACATTTTCCCCTTCGGTTTTTTACTAAGCTATTCTTTTCCCTGTTGGTTTTTCTTGTTTTCGGTTATTTGCTTCCTATCTCGTGTTTCCCCTCTTTTTCTATCCCGTTTTCCCACCTTTACTGTCAAGATTTCTTTCATTTTCCTCTTCCCTTCCTCTTTTTCCTCTTTTCCTGTTTCGTCTTCCCTCTTTTTGTCTTGTTTTCCTTCCTTTTCCCTCCCGTCTTCAATTTTTCTGCCTTTTTTTTCCTGTTCTTCTGGTCCCATTCTCTTATTTTACTGTCCCGATTGTCGCCCTGTTCAGTCCTGATTTTCTTTTTTTTCTCTTTTTTTCCTTCCGTTTTCCCCCATTTTCAGACCCGTTTACCTCCTTTCCTATCACGTTTATTGTTATTTTCTGTCCTGTTTCGTTTTTTTCCTCTTTTTTTTTGGTCCCGGTCGTATTATGTGCTACTTTTCTACCTTTTCTGTGACGTACTTTTCATTTTATCCCGTTTGTTTTCTTTTTCTTTTCTCTCGATTTTCTTTTTCTATTCGTTTTCCCCTTCTGTTCTTGTTTCTCCGTTTATCTGGTCTAGTTTGCTTTTTTTCTATATCGTTTTTCTCCTTTTCTGTACGGTTTGTGCTTATTTTCTTTCTTGTTTTGCCCGTTTTCTTTCCTGTTTTTCCTTGTCTTCTCTCATTTTACTTCTTTTCTCTCATTTTTCTGCTTTACTCTTTTGCTCTCTCTTTTTTCCAGTCTTCTCTTTTGTTGCCTCCTTTTTCCCTTCTTTTTCTCTCCCGTTTTCTTCTTTCCAACTTTTGTCCCTTTTTGTGTTATTTTTGCTCCCATTCTGTTAGGATTTTTCTCACAGTGTTTTTTAATTTTTATCCTAGTTTTTCATCTTTTTCTCACTCTCGCGTGTTTCCTTTCTCCCATTCCTCATTCCCTATCCCATTTATTCTGTTTTTGTCACGTTTTTCCTGTGCTCTTTTTCGTTATCTTCCAGCGACTGTCATCAATAGCCAATAGATACGTGGGAAGTTATCAGGCCGGCTTCATGGAGGGTTGGTCTCAACGGACCAAATCTTTATCCTGCAGCAGATTCTCGAGAAGTGCCGCGAATTCCTAATCCCCACGCGATTTCAAAGCCGCATATGATAGTGTAAACCGACAAAAGCTATGGAAAACGAAAATGCCCTTCCGGGAAAGCTTACCAGACTTATTATGGTTACGATGGATTGGGGTCAAAGCTGTGTGAGAATCTCCGGTGGATTGCCGGACCCTTTCAAATCTCACAGGTGACTTCGACAAGAAGACAAGTGTCTTTCTTGCCTGCGATTCAACATTGCGTTTGAAAGTGTTATAACACAAGCGGCGATTGAAATGCGCGGCACGATTTTTAAAAAATCCAGTTAATTAATTCGCTTTGCCGACGACGTAGATGTTGTCGGCAGAACATTTGAGGCCGTAGCAGATCAGTACACAGGGTATGAAGGCGAAGAATCTCTACGGCGAGCCCAGTGGTTGGAAAGTGGTTAAAGCTGGACGGATACTTTGGGCAGAACATGTTGCTAGAATACCGTAGAACTATTCTGTATTATTGGTCTTCACATCGGGACACAGCAAGACCAGGTGGAGAGACATTAGGCGAGCACTAGGTGTCCGCGAAACAGGGGACCAGTTGCTACAGACCGAGTTAGATCGAGAAATTTTGTTACGCAGGCTTGCCATAAGACATACGGTCCACTAAGTAAAGTAAGTAAGTAGTTTGAAAAAATAGTTACTATATATAGTCTGTAATACTTCTGGATTACAGACATTATTTTGTTTTACAATTAATTTTACAGAGAATGTGGGGCACGTGTCGCAGTGCCACGCCAATATCCATTTTGTTTCGGCGAATTCCAGAGTTATTTCTTTTTTTCGAGAAAAGCAGGATAAAATGTCATTTGTTTTAGCAAAATCTTCCCAAAGCAGACGTGTGTCGTTAACAAAAACGATACCACTGAAATCCTAATCCTAATCCTAATAATTATTATTCTTTTGAAACATTGAAATAAACGAATGGGTATCAAATAAAATTCGTACCGTATAGGGTGCGGCAAGAAAAATGCGAAAATTTATGGTATTTTTATTAAATCGCATTTTCAATTACTTTAACCCGAATTACCTCAAGGATGTCAAACAACATTCATATTTTTTCTCGTTTAAAAGCAAACTGATATTTCCAGCGTCTGCTATAACTATTCCAAAGGACAGCAGATACAGTTTGACAGGAAATATCACATTAAGTGTTAAATTATATACTGTGCATTGATGCAATAGTATCTCAAAGTTCATGGATTAATCTTGCGGGATAATTCTGAGCTGTTTCAGGATAAGCAATAATATCAATATTTTCGAGTTCAGTTAACTTTATTAAGTCCATTCAAACAAATTATTCGATGTGTCCTCCATTTTTATCAATGAAATCCTCAAGACGCTACTGGAAGCTAGCTTTTGAACATAGTCCTTCGAAATCTACTGCCAGGTGCGCGTTATGACAGACTTCAGACTCAGGGCCTTCATACTAGGGTGAGATGCTTTACTGGCTTGTGCTGTAATATACGCTCAAATCGAATAATCCAACGGGTTAAGGTCCGGACTACTAAAGGGCACAAATCTTTCGACCAAAACTTCATGGTTTCCATCGTTGGGTCCGATTTGACGTGTAACATGGCGCTCCATCCGATATTAGCCCATTGATCCTTAGCGAAGTTTGTCTTCACCCAGGGAAGTACTTGTGCCTTCAAAATACCAATATACACTTCGGGGGTAGTTACACAAACTAACCCAATATTGAAGTTTAAACATTTTCGCATATTTCCTGCCGCACTCTGTACAACTAGATATAAAATCAAAGATCAGATTATCTTTCAACTTCTTTCGTTCGAATCGATCACCGTTGGTAACACTTCTCGTCAAAGGTTTCTCGATCGGACAGGTAAGGTTCCAACGTAATGGACAAGAACACTTCTTGGAGACACACGGGCGGCGGTGGTGGTACCTTGCCGAGGCTGTTCCGACTAACGCCGGTGTCACCCCAGCCTCCCCCGGCCTCCATCAGCGAGCGTGGGTCGCACTTTTATTGATTTTTTTGCGCATGATCGGGCGCCCGCCGCCGCCGGTGGAAACTGATATTTATTTGACCGCACCACAAATCGCCCAAAGTGTGTCATAAATCTCCTGTTATAACGTTGTTTAGATCTCGCTGGAACGTGAATTCAGTTGAGGGAAGGTGTTATTTCCATACGTAGTAGATACGTACAAGTAGAACATCTAGTGCTAATTTCTGGTTGAATCTAATAAAAGATAGCATCTTGAGGCAGATCTCATGGTATTCGATAGCTTGATTTTGCACTCGTTAAATGAAAGGTCCATATTTTTTGCCCTCCGGAAAGTGGTGCCGTAGATTAATCAGGTAAAAATGCAATATACTTATAGACATGATTTGTGACCCGCTCATTAACACTTGCCGGAGTGATTGGCTCCGTGGATTAAACGGCTATACGCAATAATTCCTGTTGAGCAATGACAATAAATGTTGGCAGAGGTAACCATTACATCAGCAAGTTTTTGCTGTTGGCTAAAATATTTACTTTCAAAAATACCTAATCGTTCGATAATGTTTAAGCCATCTCGCTATTTTATACGAAGATGAGCCGAACCATTCAACTGTTGCCTTTTAGGGAAGAGAATCGATAAGATATGCGTTTCGTTTCATCAGTCTGTAATTGTTTGCCATTCACTGAACGAGCACTGTAAAAAGTAGTCAATAAAATAAAGAAGCCACTGTCTCATAATATGAAAGCTTTAAAACATTTATGTAATGTATTTTTTTTTCGGAGTGTTTTTCAGCTTCACCAAAAAGTCTGCACTTGATAGTCTCATCACACAGGTGATCCTCACCTCGAAGAGATCGCCCGGTGTCAAAGGGTAATTGATACTTGTCGCGATTAATCATGGTCATGTTAATTCGAATGCTGCTGTAGCCTGTAGGTATCTATGCAACGGTGAATGCAAGGTTGTACGACTGCATTTGTTCGTGGATTTACTGCATTCAATCACTTCGATATCGATTTTCGTTATCCCACCTGTCCGGCGGCGGTTGACTATTTAATGCGTAAACAAATGCTAGATTGGAAATGAGTGATAAAAACGACTATTAACACAGAACATTTTGAGATACTTCACGTTGTTAGTTTTATGAGAACTATCAGAAAACATGTTTTGAGTGTTTGGAGCTTCAAATTGCAGTTGGAGACTATTTTATTCTAAAACATTCGTACGAATTGGCTAAGATTGTCTAAAACGAAGATCCGTAATATTTTTTGTTAAAACGTTTCCATTTTCTTAATTTTTTATCTAATTTACACACTTAAAAAACTCAGCAAAATTTGCCGAGATTTGGAGATTTGGCTGTCCAAATCTCGGCAAAATTTTGCTGACTTCGGCAAGTGTTTTTAAGTGTATAGGAACTCCACGCAGATGCTCATAAATAATTTATAATCATGTTTCGAAAATTAGCTCCGCTAATTTGTACATTTTTTCTGAGGACTATCAAATTGAGTTTATTGAGATGTTCACCTACACAAAAAAGAGAAGATTTTGAAGAACCCCTGAAGAACATCCAATTATCTCTGGCGTCTGGAAGCATATTTGGTCAATTAGTTTTAATTTTTTCAAAGTTCAGGCTCAAATTTTTTTCTTCCAGAGGTAACACACAATTTTTAACGTAATTTAAAAACTTCCGTTCAGGGGCTTTTGATTTTATCAACAATACTATTCATTTTGTTGTTATTAAAGGTGTCGTTTTTAATTTTTCGCACCTAAATTTGTACGGTTGTTACATGCGACCGAACTGCTTTTTTAAATATATTTTAAAATTTACTACGCCTGGTGTCATATCCAGTTTACTCGGAGGCGTTTGCATATATTTTTTGCTTCCAATGCGTTCCTAGGTGCTGCAATTTGCTTTTCAATTACGTTTTGCCACTAGCTGTTATTCCAGGGTGTCGTTTTTTTATACGTAATGAGTAAATATTATCTTCTGGATGGTCAAGGTTTATCAAATATTGCTGATCCACCTGGTTGATGTTCGACGTGCTATCGCTTATGTGCAATTTTCGAGCTCACCAGAAGTTATTGACATGTGGTTAATTGTTTTTATTGATGCGTTGCATGCGGTGATGTTTACGATTCAATTTTACTTATCTACCAAAAGGGCGGCTTTTCGATGTTATGCTGTGTGTCGGATATAATATTGGACTATAATTATAGCACCTTTAAGGAATCCGGTCAAATTTTTGTTGTCGTTAGATGAGTCATGATCGCTCTGAAAAATTGAGCTAAGGCATACAGATCAAATTTACTTATACATTAGGATGCAAATGAAAATGGATTTTTACGCGATAACCTGCAAAATTTTCATTACCTTGAAAAAATATCCTGTGCAAAATTTCAGCTCAAGCGGACTTGATTAACTGGTGTCGCACAGCCGTCCAAGTTTGACTTGTACGCCAAATCGATGTGTTCGAAAAATTTTTTTTGATGCCAAACGACTTAAAAATCTCGAAATCTGATGTTATCTCGAAAATTTTTTTTGGTAAAAATCGACTTTTTGGGGCTTAGTCGTTTTGCCTAATAAATTTATAGTACTAGCTGACCCGACAAACTTCGTTGTGGTTATCATAGATAGAGTCTTAAAGGATTAGTTTGTATCAAAATTACGATCAATACATTTATTTGGTTGTTGAAAACAACCGGATTGGCGATGTGGTGGAAAATCATCACTTGACATTTTGCGATGCTGATAACGAGCCAATTTTTCCTACACAAACTGGCCGGGGTTCTGCCAGAGCCAACTAAGCGCCAAAAACATTATTGTGAGTAATTCAAACTTTAACTTTATCGTCCCACCAACTGCTTGCAGCTGACCTAATAAATAATTTTAGCGCTCACATATCACAAACAGGATGTCTTTTATGCCCTGAGATTATAAAAATCCGTAAAATAGTATGTTATTATCGAAATAATTAACTTTTAATTTTGGTATGAATGCACTGAGTTCACTTTGGCTGAATGAAAATGAAAGAATATGGTTTTCAGTTCAATCTGGTTGGATGTATTTTTACTGTATGTCGTTCTTACACGGTTAAGAACAACTTATGATGCATGCAAAAGTTCCATTTTGGCTTGACTAAAGATTGTTGAAGACTCTCAACCTCTTTCTGGAATCCGGCTTAAAGAATGGAGCATCTGGGGATGGGTATACTTAAGCACTAGTACCTCCATATACGTTTATTTTCCATAACAAAATATCACCGTGTTTACGTTTTTTGAGCCGAGGCGTCCAATCAACGTTCTTCTGGTGAGAATCCAAAATTTCTTCAGTAGACTCAAAAGTAACGTTTTCTCCTGTTTGAAAAGTTATGTTCGAAGGAAATTAAAAAATTGATCAGTCAAGGTGAATTAGGTTCAGATCAGAATTACTTAGAGTATTATTCCTTCTTGAATTTCTGTCCTCCATAACGAAGTCATTCTCGATATCGTCATTACCTGAATTCGGATTCTGAATCTTAAAGAGAATGAAATCCTATAAATATTTTCTTTTCAGCTACGAGGTGAATGAGGTTAAATTTTCTGTTCAGCCACGGCGTATTTACCAAATACATGCTGTTTGGACACGCCGCCCGTACTACGGTCGGTATCACTGTCGTCACTCGTGAGTGACCTACATGAAAGCCACGCTATGTATTCCCGCTTCTAGTATAAGAATAAATCTTTGTTGCGCCTCACGCTATTGTTACTAAAATCTATATAAACCAGCTCAGATGCTGGTCAGCAATTATTATCATTCGTTATTATCTACTTGACTGCCGTCCAGTCTAGTTCAGTATAGCAGTAGAATCTGTTGCCACCACTGTTACGTGGCTAGATTAGTACGAAATGTAGTTGACTTAGTGCCACTGTCGGCCTGCTTACCAGTAGCCGTCAGTATTCCATAATTGTTACCCCGTTTGTGATATAAGTGAATATAATTCGTATAGTAAACCAGTGTACTATTCAGTAACCGAACATAAAGAAACCCGTGATTCCCTGAGTCAGTGATCCAAATTCATCAGGCCTTAATTGCCCGGTACAGTTTACTACAATTGGCAGAGGCCAGGAAGGAAAATTAGAAAACACAACGTAGGGCCTTCCACAACGGACGAACACATGCTAATTGTTAACAATTGTTGTTGATTAATTTCATATATTGTATGTATATTGACTGACTTTTGGTGTTTTTCGCAGCATAATTTTTTAAGTCATGAAAATAAATTTATTTTAAAACAAATTGTACCTGGTTCCTTTTGGCTGAGCGCAATCTTTAAAAATGGAGTGCAGCACTACCAACGCTGTTTTATGTTGCAGGGCAGCCGTAGAGCTTTATTCCAGGCTCCTATGGTTGGTTTTTGGTTCGCTCTGCTTGGATGCAATTTAGTTTGTTCTATAGTCTGCTACACAAAATTCATGTTTTAAAACTGTTGTTATTTATCCGAATGGAACGATTATTTTATGGTCTATAGATTATCAGCATACATCAGCTTGCATCCAATGCCAAACAGCAAAATCAGAAGAGGTTCCATATTGGTACCTTGTGGTACACCCTAGAGGTTGGTAAACCGGAAAGAGAGGCAGGAGTCAAGAACACTGCCTCATAGGTAGGAACTGAGTTGAACTGCAAAATGCATCAATTTCCTGCATCAGTATTTTATGGCCTATACAATCGAACGCAGCCTTTGAATCCGTATAGATCACATCAATTTGTGCCTTTTGCTCCATGATGTATTCAGGCGTGAAATCCGAAAGGGTTCGTGCTTATGGATCGACCGGGCATAAATTCGTGTTGGTGAAAGGAGATATAGCATTTTTTCTAGCAAGTAATATTACTCACTACAGCTTCAAATAGTTTAGACGCAGCAGAAAGACTAATGATGCCGCGATAGTTTCTAACGGTCCGGCGGTCGTCACTTTTAAAAACAGGGAACATGAAGGATTGCTTCCAGATCGTTGGAAATTTGCCGTGCTCAAACGATTTATTGAATATTTGGCACAAAGGATACTCTAACACTATTGGACAACGGACGAAGACTGGGATACCATCGGGTCCAGGACAATACGAACATTTTATTCTTTTAGCAGCTGACAGAATCATTTTGGGAGTTATTTCGGAAGTACTTATGTTCCCTCAACCAGCAGGAGCATCAACAGGTGCGACGACAGCCTTAGAATCAGATGCTATTTTTGGACAAAATCAGAAGCAAAGAATTTGGAAACAGTTTACATGATTCCAAAATAGTATTTGCTTGGCATTATCGAAAAATACACTATAAGTGATGGCAGTGAGTCTGTTTCGTTTTAACGAAATTTCAAAAATCTTCGATTTGTGCTCACGTTTCAGCTCACGAAGGCGAGGGTTGGACCATGGAGGAGAAACAACCCTGTTGGCAACAGGTAAATTTCCGTTCAGCCACTGTCCAGCCACGTGTCATAAAAAGAAGTTGTCATATCATCAACGTTATGGTCCAGACATACCACGGACCCAGTCCGACGTGGTTCAAAGATTCGTAAATACCCAGGTAACCAATAAGAATTTCCAATGCAATTTAAATGCAAGCCAATAAGCATTTAAGTTGCCTTAAATGCTACTTAAATGCTATTTTGGAAAAATCTGCGGCTACTTTACTGCTAACCCTCATATAGTGCTGGCAATGCTTATTTGCAGCTAGTTACCGACAAGAAGAATTTAAATAGAATTATGGATGCCAATTTACAACAGTTATGCAGTCAAAAGGCTGATAAACAGCAACCTGCAGTATAAACCGCCAGGGATGCTAATAAACGATTGATTTACTGCTTATACTAATGCTTATTGGTTACCTGGGTATCTGCGAATCCCAGGGTCTGGAGGAATATTTGGGTTCGAATCCCGTTATAAATGGCTGCCGATATAGTATGGCTCAACCCGCGGATCCCCCAGCTTGGGTAAAGAGGAATGTTCTACGAATCTGGTAAGTGTTGCTTCAATAAATCACGCATTGTCCTACTTTGTTTGGATACTATAAACACCTTCGATTTCATTACTTTTTTTACCGTTCCCTCTGTTACAAAAAAAACATTATGGCGTGCAAGTCGGATTGTGCTTTCTCACTTCAAAAGAAGTTGTAAGACGAGTTAAATTCAATGTAAAATGCTATTTCTTACCTGCCTTGAACTGTGATGGACCTTTCTCATAATGTTTACTATATTAGAAAGAGCCTGATTTGACATTATGTATGGAAGGTATTCATTCACAATTAGACGTAACGATGTAGGTTTCCTATTTTACTTCGAACTTTACTGCGAAGAAGACTATCTAAGACATTTTCTGTTGTGCTACATTAGTCAATAAAAACTTTGAGAGTCGTAAATCCTAAATCGAAATCACTCCACCTGGACTACGAACGAGAGCGATGGCATTCGTTCAGGTGTGGTTGCATGTCAAGCTCCAGTATATTATAAAAAACGATCGTCAAATTAAGTGTAAACAGTAACCTTGATAATAAAGCCACAAGTCGTGGTTTTCATAGAAAATAAAATCGAACTGAAGCATATCGATTACGCTCGCCGCGATCAGGTTCCGCCGGGGCTCGCGTGGAAAAAAAAGTTCTGCTCAAATCAAACCGCCTTGTTGCTAGGCGCGGCCCGCAAAAATCGATTTCGAAAGTATAAAAGAACAAGACGTGAGCTTACCGCAATACGTGATAGCAGCGCAATGTGTTATTGGTACGTATAATTTTTTGTTTGGTGTGTGCATAATATACCTACTTCCAACGCGTATTGAAACAACCCCTCCCTGCGGCTAACCTTCCTGCACAACAATCACCCGAACGCGTTTTTTACGACCGCCGATTCGGAGGACCTGCATAGTGCACGTATGTGTATGCTCGACCGACCAGATCTTAAGGCGTACTCTAAGTGCACCTTAATTACAAACTTTTTTGTGTAGTTTACTGGGTTGCATTACGGTGCACTTTGAATTGCGCTGCTTTACCGCGCACGTTCTTGGGTAAGGTGACGACGTTGCTTTGTATGATCATTTTTTAAACCATATAAACGCAGTTATCGGAAGTTGTTGAATTGGTTGTTTTTACGGCTTTAAACAAAGAAGCGGTGTTGCAATTAGTGAGATATGATGCGTCGAAAAAATAGCACAAAACAACCGATGAAATTGGATCCACACTGTACGAGGGCATGCCGCTGCTAATCTTCTCGCCGATGATAGCGGCGAATTGAGTTACAGAAAAGAAATCCTGGCTGGGCTGTGGCTTCTCAGTCGATGGCGAGTGCATTGGACAGGAAGGTTGAATGCTTGTTCTGGTCTGTCACGTAGCTCTTGGGTTGGCTTGGTTTGGCTGGTAGAGTTACGTTTTGCCAGAGCGGAAACCGATCGGCGCAAAACGTCAATCAAAGCGAAATGTCAAACGCAGTTTACCATTTCTGCATGTGTAACCGGGCGGGGGGATCAAATCCGATACTGAATTGTTGCGTCAGAGGGATTGGATTGAAGTTTGTGCAGTGTGAAGGCAGTGAGAAGCTGTATCTGCATCGGTGACGTTTCGCAACTCCGATGTGCTGCAACAAAGTTGCGTCACGCGGAGTGCGAGAGACATTTCTTATGCAGATAAAGTCAAGTTCTGGCCTGTCTTCGGCCCAGCTTCAACCACGAGTTGGTCTTTGATCTGAGCTAAGGACCGCGTCGCCGCCGTAAAGGTAGTCAGCCGTGGGATATAATCCGATATTTTAGTATGAATTGAATCGTTTTCGGATTGAATTATGATATGTATTTTGATACCATAGAGTTTAATGGTCAAACTGACATGCTTCAAATCCGAACGTTAAAGTTCTATTTATTCAACTGTGCGTTAAACACCCACGGACATATCGTATCTTCCAGCGCTTATTCGACAATTAACTGATAAATTGGAAAACTGATATAATCGGATTTTTTTTTGCTTAAAGCATGCCAAATTTACTAATGCCACATAGAAAAATATTTCAGCTCAAAGAAGTACTAATTTTCACCAAAAAAGCTCATTATCACGGAAAATTTAAAAAATAGCACATAACGATGTTTTACTGAAACATAGATTTTAGTAAGATAAATAACTTTCTAGAACACTATGAACACGTAAAAATTGACCTGAATAATTTAGACAAAAAAAAAACTATTTTACTGGCGACACTATGCAGGCCTTTGTGACTTGCAAAAAACGTGCGCTAAGAATTGCGGCTAACATGCTGACAGACGAACAGCGTCACACGCAGTACCTTGCAAGTCGCAAGGGCTTGCATAGTGTCGTCGTCCCGCCAGTAAAAACAAGGTTAGATTAAAACTTCTCGCTCGGTGGTTTCTACAGTAGACGGAGGAAGAGGCACAATTTGTGTCTAAAAATAACCCAACCCGTGTCGCTAGCTTAATAAGGGCGGTTCCGCAGTCGCCTTTTGACCAGCGCCTCTATGGTTCTAAAGTGCAAGTACCAGCGAGAGTAGGACAAAGTTGGGAGAGAATTGAGCGAAAGCTGTGATGGAAATTAGAGGAGAGCCGAGAGATTATTGAAACAGAATTGAAACAAAGTTGGGAAAGAATTGAAAGTAAGTTGAAAGAAAATTGAGGGAAAGTTGAAAAAAAAAAAATGAATAGAAAGTTGAGAAAGAAATGTTAAAAGGGAATTGAGAGAAATTCCATCGCGAATTGAGAGATAGTTAGGAGATAATTGAAAGAAAGTTTTGAGAAAATTGATAGAAAGTTAAATTAGAATCGATGGAAAGATAAAAGGGAATAGCGAGAAAGTTGAGAGAGAATTGAGAGTAAGTTTAAAAAAATGAAAGAAAGTTGAGAGTAAGATGAGAGGAAACATTCTTTCAGTATGTTGAAATAGAATTGAGAAAGTTGAGACAAAATTGGCAGAAAGTTTAGGGACAATTAAGGAAGAATTTGTTAATAGAGAAAGTTGATAGAAAATCGAGAGAAAGTTGAGTGAAAGAAAGTTGAGACAGAATTGAAAGTAGAGTGAGAATCGAGAAAAAGATGAGAGAGATTTGAGATTGAAGTTGAGAGAGTTCAGAAAGAATTGAGACAAAACTGAAAGCAGAAATAGATTCAAAAGATTTTTGAATGAGAATCGAAAGAAAGATGAGTGGGAATGTAGAGAAAATTTAGAGGGAGTTGAGATAGAATTGATTAAAAGTTGGTAGAAAATTCGTAACGTAACTTTTCAAAATATCAAATGTAATAATAAGGGATTCTTTTTGCCTCTGCTCTCTCTAGCTTATTATGGCGATGGAAATGCACTTGAATACATCTGCGTTTTGTGTGAGAATTCAAAAAGAATTAAGAGAAAAAAAGAGAATGAATCGAGCGAATTATGAGTCAGAATTGAGAGAAAGTTTATAGAATTATATGGTAAGAATGCAATTGTAAGAAAATTGAGAGAGAATTGAAACAAAGTTGGGAGATAATTGAGACAGAATGGTGTTCAACTTAAGAAAGAATTGAAAGTATGTTGGTGGAGGATTAAGAGAAGGATTAGAGATAATCGCAAAAAAGTGGCGAGGGAATTGAGAGAAAGACGAGAAACAATTGAGATAAAGATCAGAGAGGATTGAAAGAGAGAGAGAGAGAGAGAGAGAGAGAGATGGAAATAAACAGAATGAGAGAAAGAGAATGAGAAAAAGAAGGAGAATGAGAAAGATAGGAGGAGAGAGAAAGTGATACATAACGAGAGAGAGGAAGAGTAAGCGACAGACAAACACACACACACACAGTGTGTGAGAGAGAGGCAGAGAGAGAGAGAGAGAAAGAGAGAGAGAGAGAGAGAGAGAGAGAGAGAGAGAGAGAGAGAGAGAGAGAGAGAGAGAGAGAGAGAGAGAGAGAGAGAGAGAGAGAGAGAGAGAGAGAGAGAGAGAGAGAGAGAGAGAGAGAGAGAGAGAGAGAGACTTGACGAGGAACCGCTCAATACGAAGTTTGTCGGGTCAGCTAGTATATATATGAAATTACCTAAAAATGACTGCCCAACATTGGTCAGGTAAATTTAAATAAGCTATATTTTGTTGCAATTGTCATACAGCTGTAAAAGTAACATGGTATGGGTGGGTGTGTAAGAAACAATTGTTACAAATTGTTACAAGCAGGTGGGAGTTGTGAGAACGGCGTTTTTGCCTTACATAATATTTGAACGGACCAAACAAATCGCGCGTGCGAAGGGGTTTCTAGTAAGGCGTACAGTAGATCCCCGTTCGTTTGAACGATTCCTTATGCAAACTAACGGGGTTAGTTTTTAATTTGAACAACTGGCAACCCTAAACATGCTGAAAATTGTATATACTGGCCGCCCTGCTCTTTGTTATTGGTTTGGTGGTTTGATTCAGTTGGCAGTTGCAAACAGCAAATAATTCATTCTCCGATCGGATTTCTATTATAATCATTGGGAAAACGGAATGTAAAGCATATTAATCACGCTAGATCAGTAATTCTTGATAGAATTAACAAAAGGGCGAATGTAAACAAAACGAGTGAGAGTTACTTTTTGCTGGACCAGCATAGGAAAATCAACCCTCACTCGGTTTGTTTACGCTTGCGACATTCGCCCTTTTGTTAATTCTATCTTCAATTGTCCGCATAAGCAAACGATCTCATATTGAGAATGACATCTGATTAATTTTTAATTTGCTCGTCGTGCAAACCAGCGGTGCTTAAATTAAAAAATGTTGATGTTGATTAAAAAATGATTAAAAATGGTCAAATGAACGGGGGTCCAAAGTATAAATGCGTAGTAATTAGATTGTTTTTGTAATCATTTACGTGTTAATTACGTAAACCAACGGTAGTCACTAGATTAATCAATGATAGTTTTAAGTAATCACTGGTAATCATTAGTTTTTAGTAATTACAAGAGTAAGTAATTAATGGTAATCAGAGGTAATAAGTAAAATAATCAAAAGTAACTTTTTTCAAGGGTTCGTTGGAAACCCCTTGCGTGTACGTTATGCGGCAAAGTATGCATAATGCATACTGTAATGGAGATTGCTGACAGTTACCGTACGCACCTCGTATACGTACACGCGATTTGTTGCTGCTGCTGTTTATTTTTCCATGTCGCTGTTGTAGAGGTTTTCAATCTGGGGGAAAAGTAAGAACAAACCACCAACACAACCGCAAATTAGCAAGCTCTATTGCTGTATAGCATACACGAACGAGCACGGACGAAGCTAACTTTACTGCTTTGACGTTTATCGGTGGTTTGTTTACATGGACTTAGGAGATGAATTAAAATCACAGACAAACGAACGAGACACTTCCATCGTCCATGCAAATGTCACTCATTTTTAGGACATGTTTCGAAGCATGACCGCATCGCGACACTTGAGTGTTTTCTCCAGTGTTGAGCAGGGATGGCACAATCACTTTGACTCAATTCACATTCATTTGACAGTACCGTCTCAGTCATGCAGAATTTCAAAAAGTTATCTATGGGACGATTGCAGAACTAGTTATTACCTACAACTGTTCTGAATAAAGTATTGCTGTATCTTTTGTATTTACGGTGCTACAATGCTAGTACCTCTTTAAGGAACGTTCATTTAGTCATTAACGAGTTACTAGCATTGTAGCGCCGTAACTACAAAAGATATAGCAAAACTTAAGCAAAATTACAGATAATAACTAATTCTACAAATGTCCCATACAAAACTTTGTCAAATTTTGCGTGGCTGAGACGGAACTGTAAAATGAATGTGAATTGAGTCAAAGTGATCGTGCTATCCCTGGTGTTGAGTATAAAACCGTACAAAACCTTAGCCTATAAACCCAACAAATATAAGTTACTCCGCAATATGCATAGCAAAGATTGTTAGTGGTGCAAGCTGAATGTGTTGGACTACGTTTTTAATAGAATTTCTTCAATGGTATCATGTAAGTTCTTCAGTGGTAAAGATGTTGTTTTTCTTAGTTAAATAAAACCCAGTGCGAGTATAAAAACTATTAATTTCGGCTTCAGGCTACGATGATAACATATTAGAGTTATTTTATTGCAATCGCATACCGGGATTCAAATGAAACTAATTTAAAGTTTAGGATCAAAGAACTACCACAAAGCATAAACAACATTGAAAAAACATAGGCAAATGGAATGTATCGGCAGCTTTCTTGACACAATTATATTTTCCGGATCGGAAGATCCGGGCTCAACTAGTAACTTGATATTCATCAAAATTGAGGTCAATCGTGAAGTCGTGCAAGACGAAATGGAATGGTCAAAGAGTTGATGAATCTTTCAGGAAGAAGATCATTAGTTGAATGTTTCGAATTCTTTTGCTTATTATTTTGGTCGATATTTTCACGAGTTTAGCACTGTAAATGTTTCATGACTAAATTAAATTTTTTAGTCGCTTGTCATTATTACTCTCTTTACATCTTAAACATTCTTTCTTACAAGAGTGTCTAATTAACTTTCAAATATTCAAATATACCAAACCGTGTGAACTTGAAGGGAATTTAGACTGGTATGTCTATAAAAACCTAAACTAAAAGCACACAAATGGCTGAAAGAATCCCCATTTACAAATCCATATGGAACGGATAGCCGTGTTGTGTAAGGTAAAACAGTCGATTTCGAATTACTTGAAACATACTACTGTGCAAAGAGTCTATTTTACACCGAAATACTCCACCATATCAGCCAGCTATCAACTCTCTTATCAGCAAACAGTTGCTTATAAGCTTTGCAAATGGTCAATCAATGACCGACTGTATAAATATTTATGTGCATGTTCTTTCATGAGTGCACCTTCCGTCGACTGGTAACATGTGGCAAATAATGCATTATCTGATGATCAGCACCTTTATTGAGTCGTTTCATCAAAACTGAACCACTCGTAAGAATCGTGGCCGGAAGTACACTTCCAACTGCAACCAAGTTTATAAACCCCGGGGTCAGTGGCTTCTAATATGTAATAGAGCATTCAACGAGGATTGAGGATGGTCGGGAGCTGACACATGTATGGGTATAGTTTTATAAAATAATCAGCTACCAGTTTGTAATCCTGCCGTTACTTGCCCTAAATCAACATGCCTTCAGGCCAGGCAAACAACAAAACAACAAACATTCCTAAATAAGTTATGACATATTTTCAACAGCTAGAAAAATTTATGCAACGTAATCAAAACACACTGCACTGGTTTACTTTCAGTTCCGCTCGTTAGAAAACCCATTTGATAAAAACATGCTTACCTCCAGCTGTGCTGCTCATAGAATTTAACAGAAGCCTGAGGTGCTGCCGTTGAGCGATATTTCAATTTTATTGCTCACTTGTCTTATTTCCGATCGCATTTTAAAGCGCTTCTGTGCATTGTCAACTGTTTATCGTACGTTCAATGCGCAAATGGTGACTCCAATCAAACTTTTGATGGGTTTTATTAGGTATAAATCAAAATAATCAGAGCGTGTAGAAAATTGTTTCAGCTAAAAATTAATTGTGAAACTGAGTTCGAAATTCGACAAATAGATTTGCAAAGTTCTATCGTTTGAGGGAGTTATTCACCTCAAGCTTAACCCACAATAAACTATCCAAACAATATGTCATAAAAATAAATTCTGCATTTCAGTTCTTCGGTTCTTATTTGGTTTCGTTCTAACTCTGCTTAATTTTATTACTCTTTGTAGCTGTTAGTTCTATTCTTTACTCATCTTGCTCTGGCGATTTCTCGGGAATTCACAATTCCTCAGCTCCAATTGTAAATTTTACAATTCGCTAAACCACTCTGCGCCTTTACAAAACCATATATTTTGACAGGCTCGAAACAAACACCAACAACACGCCAAAGCGGCACATAAATCAAGCTACCAGCAAGCAACAGGCCAGTAAACCGAAACAGGGCAAGCGCAATCGAAAGGGTGTTCGTCGAAACCTATTACTGGTTTTCAACAAAGGTGATATCCACATCCTCGATCCGCCCCGGCGTGCGCTCGCTCTCGACCGCTAAAGCTATAAAGCACCACCACCACCGCCCGATCGCCCGACCGCCCGCTCCGGCCGCATTAACGAATTGTCCCCACGCTCGACATGGCGCGGTATCTTGCCCGGTGCAATTTAATAAAATGTTCCGAATGCATAAATTTAAAACTTGATATTTCGCCCCTGATTTTCGCACCGTTCGAGTTAAACTAAAAAAAAAGGGTATGTAAGTAAAGTAAAACGCCAAATTATAACCACGCATATTGCCGTCTTGAACGTCGAATGCTAGCAGGTTCTGTTCGATAAAACCAACTGATATCTGGCGAACTCGTTGGACACCATTTACCGTAGTTACACGGCTTACCTGCTGAGGTGGTGACGAAGGTGTTGAAAACGGTACATCAGGGTGTTTTGTTATACGTACCATTTGGGGTTAATTGATATTTACCAGCAGGTTGTATCTTTTCGAATATGTTGTAATTTGATGAATTCACTTTTAGACAAAACTGACAATTATTTGACAACTCCACCCTACTGAACGGTACCGCACCGAAAGGAGCGAACAACCAATGGACGATCTGGGCTCGCACTGACTGGCCAGGTGTTCAGTGACATGCATGTTGGTCCTTTTGCTGCTGCCGTGCATAATCTTCGAGGTCGGTGCGCAGCAGAAAGAAATAAACAATATGGGCGTTAATGTCTGTATACCAACCAACTGCTGACGACGACGACGACGGAGATGTCGGCAACGCCCCTGTGCTCCAACCGACACTGACACTGGTCGGTTGGGCTGGTTACAAAGGCATTTTACCTACTGACAGATTGCCATTCATCAGCAGCCCTTTGCTCCGGTCAAGTGTGGCTAATGGCATACGTCCGATCGATAGCTCAATGAAATGGAACATTCGACCCATGATCGCTGCTTTTCGAATCAGATGATGAAAGTGCGATCTTTTCTGAATAGACAGCCGTAAATTTTGAACTTAATAGTGTACCTTTAGAAAATGTTTTTCATATTAAAAAAATATTTTGCGAAAAAAACCTCATGAAAATATTATACGGAAAATTGAAACCATTTCCATGTCCAGACATAAACAAAAGGTGCATCACCCAAGCTGTCAGTACAATTGGTTTTAAAATCAAAGACTAGAAACTAGATTTGAAACACGACTAGAAATTAGAATTCAAATCGAATTTGAAATCGGCCTTGGCATGCGACATTCAATTAGATTTGAATTTGGGGCTTCACTTCATATGGAACTGGAAATTGAACTTAAAATTGGATTTTAAATTGAACTAAAATTTAGAGTAAATTGAACTGGAAGTTTTACTTCAAATTAGACATGAAATCGGACTCAGCACAGAATTTGAAGTTTTTATTTGAAACTGGAATATGGAATTGAAATTTTATTGCAATTGAATTTGGAATTAAATAAGTGTTGCAATTGGATTTGAAATTATAGTCGAATTTCGACTTGAAATCAGATTTGAAATTTGGCTCGAAATTTAACTTAAAAATTGAATTGAAATTGGACATAAAATAGATTTAAATTGGACATGAAATTATACTTGGAATTACATTTGAAATTGGAATTTAAATTGTACTTGAAATTGGATTTGAAATTAGAGTTTAAGTAGCACTTAAAATTGAACCTAAAATTGAAATTAATTAGACTTGATATTGGCCCTAAAATCGGACATGCAATTGAATTTGACATTGCACATTAAATTTGACAAGAATTCGGACTAATTTGAACTTTAAACTTTAAATTTGTACTTTAAACTTGTAATGGACAAGAAATTATACACAAAGTTTTACTTGAAATTATAATTAACATTTTTCGTCCTATTCTCTCACATGTTTTACCATCTTTTTTGTTCTGATTTTTCTCTCTTTCAGTTTTCCATTTTTTCAATTTTTGTGACGTTTTTCCTCCTTTTTTGTATCGTTTTCTCGGTGTTTGTTCTTGCTTTCTTTTCGTTCTTCATCTACTTCTCTTCTGTACTGTATTTCCTGTTTCATTGTTCCGTTGTTCTCTGTTTCTTGTCTTATATTCGGTTCTGTTTTATTTTATGTTTTCCCTCGGTTTTTGATGTTTTATTTACCGTTTTTTTGTTTACCCGTTTTTCGTGGTAGTCTCTTTCGTTTTACCTCTTTCTTTAGCCCGTTTTTTCTGTCCCATGTTCGTGTCACTCGTCTCATCTTTCTTCTTTTATAGCCCTCTTTTTCCCTTATTATATGTTTCCTCTGTGGGTTTTCTCTATTTTCTTTCATTATTCTTTTTTTCCCTTTTGATTTCTCTTGTTTCTGTTCCATATTCCCTTTCCTGTATCATTTTATCCCTTTTTTCTCTCGTTTTTTTTGTTATTTCTGAATACTATTTCTTTTTTTTCTGCTATTTTTGTATGCTTTTCCTGTGTCTCGCACTTTTCCTGAGTTCTGACTTGCTTTTGTTCTATTTTTCTCCTATCTCCTTCTGTTTTACTTCGTTTTCCGGCATTTTCTGCCATTTTCTATTCCGTTTCGGCTTTTTTCTTTATTTTTCGTTCTGGGTTTCGCTCTAATTCCGTGTTTTAACTCTTTTTATATCACGTTTTCGTTTGTTCCGTTCTTCTTCTTATTTTGTATTCCTCTTCTGTAACGTTCTGTTTGTCTTTACCGTTGCCCGAATTTCCTGTTTTTTTATCCCTGTTGTTCGTCTCTTGTCCAATCTCTCTCCTTTTAAATCCCGTTTGATCCCTTTTTCCGTATTCTTAGAATTATCTAAGTGTTGTTCTCTTTTCACTTTGACTATTCTTCTTTTTCCTTATGATTTATTTTGTTTCTGTTCCATATTCCTTCTCCTGTATTGTTTTTCTTCTTTTTCTCTCTGTTGTTTTTTCTTTTTTCTGCTTGCTGCCTTCCCTTTTTTTGTTCCTTTTCACTTCTCTCCCCGTTTCTCGCCCATTTCCTGAGTTTTAATTTATTTCAGAACATTTCGCCTATTTTCTTCCGTTTTTCCTTTTTTTCATGCCTGTTTTTTCTTTGTTTTGACATTTTCTATCCTGCTTGTATTTTGTTTTTTATTGTTCCGGTTTTCGTTTTTTCGCTGTTTCCCACCTTTTTTGTCTCCATTTTTGCTTTCGTATGTTCTGTGGTTCCTTTAATTTTATTTCCTTTTCTGTCCATTCTGTTTTTCTTTTCCATTTTATCACTTCTGTTTTTCGTTTTATTTATTTTTTCCCTAGTTTTTTCCTTTTTCTGTTCCATTTTTTCCGTTTCGTTTCCTTCATTTTATTGATTCCCTATTTTTTCCTTTTCCTGGTCTTCCATCCCATTTTTTTATCTAGGTTATCTCCATTTTCTTTCTCGTTTTTTGTGGTTTTGCTTTATTTCTGACATTTTTCTTCTTTTCTCTTCCATTATTCATCTTTTTCTGTCCAATTCCCTCGTTTTCGCTTTCGATTTTTCTTTTTAACTTTTGTCTCCTTTTTATGTCCCATTTACCCTTTCTCGTTTCGTTTTTCGTTTTTTTCATTTTTTTTTCTTTTTTTCTTTGCCGTTTATTCTCCTTTGCTCTCATTTTTTTAAACTGACTTTTGCTTTTGCTATACTTGTCAACTTTACATTGATCATTTAGGCGAATTTAGTCATAATCGATTCTGCAAATTTCAAAAGAATTTTTTTTTGTTTGAAACAATAATTTGGTTCATGAAAATATATTCACTGTGTTCAGATTGGCAAGAAGAATGCTGTGAATACATTTCTATAAACATAACCCCACTTTTGGGCCCAAAAATTGGTTCCGAAATTGGGCTCTCAGACGAAATCAGTTAAGCTGATTTATGCGACCCAGGATGGATTAAAATCAAGTATCAGAATAGCGGGTGAGCTGCTTGCATGACGTTGGATGGACTGAAGCAGCTCACTTTAATCTGCTATTCGACATTGCCTCGGAAAGTTCAATACGAATACTAAATTATTAATTTTCGAAAATCTAACACCACTTTAGGCGCAGCTGAAAGGCGCTTGTTTCTGTAGTTGCGCTATCCCACTTTCTCAGCTAGCAAAATATATGGAATTCCGTATTCAACACTGCGCTCCCGAAAGAATCGATCCTCTACTGTTCTCACAATGGAAAATGATACCAAAATTGTTAACGTTTGCATTAAGAATTGGTCCCAAGTAACAATTTGGGTTTTATTACATTCTTATGATCGCATTTAAGACCAAAATTGGTCATGAAAACCACCATAAGAGTACAATAAAACTCATGTTGTTGCTTGGGGTCTAATTTCGGATGGCGATGAGAAGAAATACTATAAAAGACACTTCAGCGGAAGAAATTTTTCTTAAGGAGACATGAACGACTGAAAATTTTGAAGAAATCAATTTTTTTTATTTCAGAGTTTGATTCTGCAGTCCTTTCCGCTTATTTTGGTACTAAATTTGTAATGATCCGACCACGGGAAGTGGCCGAAATGATGATAATACACATAAGCGTTCCAGTGTCGCGTGGAACAACCTCGACAGAATAAAATGCCGCTCCTGAAAAACCACGATTTTCAAACTTTATGCACCTTTTTCTCAGAAACTACACAACGTATTGGAACAAACTTTTTTTTGTTTTGTTGGTAGTAGCTTGGCAAAGACTTTTATAACTTTTGAGGTTTGTAAACGAAATACAGCCTGAGAAAAACGAAAAAGAAGACAGAATTTTATTTTTTCAGGCATCTTTTCTTCTTCTTTTTCGTTTTTCTCAGGCTGTGTTTCGTTTACAAACATCAAAAGTTATAAAAGTCTTTGCCAAGCTACTACCAACAAAACAAAAAAAGTTCGTTCCAATACGTTGTGTAGTTTCTGAGAAAAAGGTACATAAAGTTTGAAAATCGTGGTTTTTCAGGAGCGGCGTTTTATTCTGTCGAGGTTGCTCCACGCCGCACTGGAACGCTTATGTGTATTATCATTTTTCGCCCACTTCCCGTGGGCGGATCATTACAAATTTAGTATCAAAATAAGCGGAAAAGACTGCAGAATCAAAATCTGAAATAAAAAATAAGGATTTTTTCAAAATTTTTGGTCGTTTATGAATGTCCCCTTAAACAACAAGTAACTACGCTCGATGTGTTGTTCGTACTGCTATCTCCACCCCGGAATGAAGATGTTGGACATCGTGAGTCACTTCGTGCCCGCCAGATATATGTGCCGGTGCTGGTAAAATCATATTTCCGGTGAAGTGTGACTTCGAGGTTATAATGGATGACGAGACCTACTTGGTGCTGGACGGCAACGACTGACAGGGGATCAGGTATTTTACGTTCTTCATCACGGATGTAGGCGATGACGTCAAATACTTCTTCCACATCAAGCTCCGGGATGGAGCTGATAGTACGAACAAAGCATCGAGCGTAGTTTCATGATTGTTTTTATCGTGGATGCCGCAAATCAACTGATAACGCAGTCAATTTTTTCTGCACTGGTTTAATAAACGTAGGATTTTATGAAAATTTATTCCATTCCGAAGTTAGTCCATTTTTTATGCACACGTTAATTGGAAATGGAACGAAAAGGGACTCTATAGCGCAATTACCACACCAAGATCAGTGTCACAAAGGAACATTAGCACAACGATTCGTACTATCTAATTGAACCGGAGTTTTTTTCTTTGTAAAACTACTCTTACAACGTATGTGACTAGTGACAAGTACTATAAGTTTGAACTTGAAAATTCCACACAAAAATTCCAATTTATAGATATAATAAAATTCTAACCACTAGAACTAATCTAACTAATAGAACAAATAATAATTTGGATGCTACATAATCCGCTACACGCTTTGACGCTACATAATATTTACTAACCTTGCGTATTAGCGATTCTTGATTGATCAGAGAGACAAAAAGAAACAATCCAATTTCAGCCCCAACAGTAGGGCGTGACCTTAATTTTGTGCAAAACCTTTTGCATTCCCAATTAGGTTTTAGTGTCAATAGAAACTCTGGCAGCGCGTGGCACGCGGTAAAGGGAGGTATGTTAATTGTGTTAGTTGAACCAAATTGGTTGATACATTAAAGGTCACAAAAAGCACAATGAAACTGCTGAGCTTTTCTTGAAACAGATAGCCCTTAAACTGATAAGCATTTCTTTTTACCAACGTAATTATGTAGAGAGAAAACGGCTAATAATGGCTTTAAGTATTCGAGTTATTTACATTGTGTAATGATAGTACTGTAAAAGCGCAATTATTGCTACGGTTTTATCGTACATTATTTTTTACTGGAAGTAGTAAAAAACAGACATGAACGACAGGCATGTTTGTGTGTTTTTAATCTACGTAACTTATTGGTTTTGTGTTACGTTTGCACCAGTTTAAAACGAGTTGGTGAAAAACTTTCCAGCTTGTGGGCTGCAAATTTTAGCAATTGTGAAACAAGAAATCACAAGAACCAAACGAAAACAAGACAAAGACTGAGAACGGAAAACGGTGAACGGAGAATGAAGAACGGAGAACAGAAAACAGAGGATAGAAAACAGAAAACAGAAAACAGAAAACAGAAAACAGAAAACAGAAAACAGAAAACAGAAAACAGAAAACAGAAAACAGAAAACAGAAAACAGAAAACAGAAAACAGAAAACAGAAAACAGAAAACAGAAAACAGAAAACAGAAAACAGAAAACAGAAAACAGAAAACAGAAAACAGAAAACAGAAAACAGAAAACAGAAAACAGAAAACAGAAAACAGAAAACAGAAAACAGAAAACAGACAAATGGACCAGAATCAGAATTTAGATATGGAACCATCAATTTTTACACCAACGTTTCGAGCCCCATTCGGATCTTCTTCAGTACATTTACGATGTATATATTTATTAACTGCTACAGGGATGGTTCGATCACTTTGACTCAATTTTGATTCATTGGACAGTACCGTCTAAACGGGGTCAAATATGACAAAGTTATATATGAGACATTTGTAGAACAGGTTATTATCTATAATTTGGCTGAATAAAGTTTTGCTGTATCTTTTGTAGTTACGGCGCTACAATGCTAGTATCTTATTAGTGACTAAATGAACGTTCATTTAGTCACTAATGAGTTACTAGCATTGTAGCACCGTAATTACAAATGATACAGCAAAACTTCATTCAGAAAACTTGTAGATTAGAACTAGTTCTACAAATGTCCCATACATAACATTGTCATATCTGGCTCTGCTGAGACGGTACTGTCAAATGAATCAAAATTGAGTCAAAGTGATCGAACCATCCCTGAACTGCTATCTAAGAGTGAAAAGCAAAGTTGAGTGTCCACTAATAATTAATGACTGAACGGCCACAAACCCCAATCATTTGGTGAAACTTTCGATACTGTGCTCTTCATATTTTTTTGCTTTTTAAATCCATTATGCGTCATTTCATGCCACGCAATTTGACGTTTTAGTGCATGATAGAGCCCCATTATTTCAAACTTGTTGCTTATATGACATGTGTATATTAATTAATTGGACAGATTATCGCGCTTTAGCACCAATCTTGTGAACAAGCGTTCTGCATTCTGCGTTCAGCATATTTTCTAATCTATGAGAATCGATTTTTTTCGTCACAGTCATTATAGCGCTTAGATCAGAAATGCGCTCATAAGGTATTTGGTTTGAACGATCGTATAATGCATACCCGTTTTGCATTCTTCGACCAAAAGGGGTAATTAATGGATTTAATTTTCCACCCAAATTAGTGAGCCGGCTTGTTTTACGTTAACAAGATAAAAACAAAAGTTGAGCTAAAACTCTATCAGGCCCAGCCAGCGCAGCGGTAGAGCCTGCAGTTGAGCCTCGCAGCCTAGCGATTCCTTCTACACAGGCATCGTGAGACGAAAAAGCAACCGTTTACCATTGCATACAAAGTTGCAGTGTTGCAGTCAACCCCGGCACCGACACTTTATGAAATACTTGTAATGGCTCAATAGACCGATCGATTCCGTAGAAAAAGAGTGCCCCACTCGCCTCTCGATGTCGCTGCTCGGTAAGTCTTAGCATGAGGTATTAATGTAAAACCAATTCATGTCAGTGCAATACAAGGTAGATCTAGTGGCATTTTGGGTCCCAGCTAAATTCACCATTACCCATCGATGGGAGGGAGAGGTTCGGTGGGGTTTGGTAAGTTAGGAAGGAGAGGTATATCACTATATCCTATCCCCTTACGCTAATAATACCCCATCATGAGCGAACGCGAGAGCTGCGCAGTTCGAACGTGTGGCTACCAAACTGAGCGTAAATATATGAACAATCTAATTGGGATCAGGTTCTGCTAATAAATCAAACTCCAGGGCCGAGCGAACACTGCAGCCGGGAGCCGGATTTTCCAAAGCGTATTAGGAAAAAAAACTAAATCATTGCGGCAATTTGCAAAGTGTGTGCCACTGCGCCGTTAGTCTCCTAAAGAACCGAACCAGTCGATATATGAGTATATCATTAGTCGTCGCCGGGGTTGTGATGAAATTTTTATAATTAATAAGAATGCTGAGCGCGCTTGGCATTACCGTTTTGGGCGGGCGCAAACGTGATTGGACTGTGGATTTTCGAAAGGAGCGTATAAGTACAAAAAAAAAGAAACTTGCAACATGTCGCCTAAAAAACTTCCCAAAGGTATTTACGCAACGGAAGCCGGATCAAAAGAGTGTTTGGCAGTTAATTATTTTGCAATGGCTGAAAGCGTTAATTGCTTGATACGCGGATCACTGAAAATGTTGGGTTTTATTCGGATATCACACGACGGGTTTCCATGCTGGGTAGCACTTTACAAACCGTAACCGATTCGGTGGCATTCGGAAGAGTCTATTGCACTCTGGAGTATTATATTTTTAATACTAATTAAACTTTCTTATTTTGAATGACTCGATGTGGTAATGTAATGTAGCATTGCAACCTTAGAACCCACCGTGATTATAATGAAAATTTGAATTATTCGTCTTATTTGGTATTTCGCGCAAACATGTATGTAGGTATTACATTTATATACTGTACAGTAGCTTTCGGCAGGGTCCGCATTGCTTCGGTGACCAAAAGTCGTCAAGGGGAACAATCGATAGGAATTCCTTTGCCCGAAATAATTTTTCATCATTCGCTTGGGATGGGATCACACTTAATAGTAAGTGCACTGATGGTTTTTCACTTAAACGAACATTTTACTGCTTTAATAATTTATCAGCTATACTTGTGCTACTTGGCTATACAAAAGAAACGGATTAACTAGTGTTGCGTAAACGATTTGATAGATTTTAGACTAACGCTTAATTCAACCGCGTATAAAAATGGACTAAGAGTTCCGTGTATGCATATCACAATCATACATTGTAACTTTTGCTTCTGTCGTCAACCAAAATAGCCCTCATAGGATGGTTCACCATCATATACTTTTACTTTCTACGGTGACATCAGTATTTGGGCAAACCTTTCATGATGTGTGTGTGTGTGTCAAATTTCTTATTTCTGGCCTACCGGGACTACCAACAAGTATTACTTCGAGAGGAGGATTTGCCGGGTTGTTGATATCTTGGAAAAAATATCGATATTCATAAAATCGATATCTGGACGCGCCACGATATAGACATTGATACTCCAGCTGGTTATTGATATTTATATCCATACTATCTAACCCGACAAATTTCGTATTGCCACAAATTAAACTGTGTTGTACATAAATCCTGAATCTCGGATGACCTTTATCACAATCTCGAGTTTGCAAGTTTCTACAAATTTTCCTCACAGTAAAATAGAAAAAAACTACCCCCATTGCTAAGCCTGATAAAATAAAGCGGCTAGCATTTAAATATTCGCCATCATTACAAACCATTTCGCTGAATACCATTTTGCGGAACACCAATTCTCGGTTGACCGTAACGCGGAATACAGAGTTTCGCGAAAAACCTTACGCGGGATGTACCATTTCACGAATAATCTTTTCATAGCAAGTACCATTTCGCAGGGGTGACCCAACTAAAGGAAAGTAATAAAGGTCAGTAGATCTAGGAAAATAAATAAACCTAGATAGGGGTTGGTAAACGGCTGGACAATGCGGAATATATACCCCATAGTGGTCGTTAGCCTCTTATCCAGCCACTCCGATCCCGACCTCCTCGTGGTACCAGCCGGAATACGAGCAACCTTAGCGGAGATCGGGTAACCAACCTCGGTCGAAACTAAGGTCGTATACTAACCGGGAAGGAGGTATAGTGAGTCTCGGCACTATAAGATGGCAGCCCCATCACGAGACTCGGTAGTGTTGCCCCAGTACGGCTACACACCTAAACTAAACTTAAACTAACAACATTCAAGCATATACGGAGCGGAATATTCGGCATCGACCTAGGCGACGGAATAAGGACGACGAATGGAGACTCGGGACTTGGAACTGCAGATCGCTAAATTTCGCAGGTTGCGAGCGGGTGCTGATTGAACAGCTGGAACCCCGCAAACTCGGCATCGTAGCTCTGCAGGAAATCTGTCGCAAAGGAGAGAAGGTATGGAAGATCCGTGGCGGAAAGGCCCAGTTTTACCAGAGCGGTGGCGCTACCAACGAACTGGGAACGGGCTTTGTAGTGCTGGACGGAATGCAGGATCGCGTGATAGATTGGAAGGCGATCAACGAGAGAATGTGTGTATTGAGGATAAAGGGCCGTTTCTTCAATTATAGCATCATTAACGTGCACTGCCCGCACGAAGGTAGACCCGACGATGAGAAAGAAGCGTTCTACGCGAGGCTGGAGGCAACGTACGACAGCTGCTCGTCACGGGACATCAAGATCGTCATCGGGGATATGAACGCCCAGGTCGGCAGGGAAGAAATGTATAGACCGGTGGTAGGACCCCATAGCCTGCACACCGACACAAACAATAACGGCCAATGATGTATAAACTTCGCAGCTTCCCGAGGCCTGGTGATCCGAAGCACCTCGGCTGAACATCAGGCAGCTAGTCAACCCACAAGCTGCCGAGAACTACGCGCGAGTACTGAATGAGGCACTGCCTTCTTCCGAGGAGTTAGGTGCTTCAAACCTCGAAGACGGTTGGGGCAGAATACGCTCGGCCATCGGAGAGGCCGCTATCGCGGCACTAGGTATTGAACCTCGGAGTGCACAAAATGATTGGTTTGATGGGGAATGCCAACAAGCGGTGGAAGAGAAAAAAAATGCTTGGAGAAATTATCCAAGTATTGCCACTAGAGAGAACCTGGCCAAGTACCGACGAGCTAGGAACCAGTTGACCACGATCCTGAGGAGAAAAAAGCGCCAAAAGGAGGACAGAGATCGTGAAGAATTAGAGCAACTATTCCGAGCTAATGACACGCGCAAGTTTTATGAGAAGGTGTATCAAACTCGGAAGGGCTACACACCGAAACCTGACATGTGTAGGGACGAGGGAGGGAATCTAATTACAAACGAACGCGAGGTGGTCGACAGGTGGAAGCAGTTCTTCGATGAACACCTCAATGGCGAAGTCGCAGAAGGAGGCGGAACGGAAATTAACCTAGGAGCGCCCATGGAAGATAGGGATGTCCTAGCACCTGATCTCCATGAAGTCAAACGAGAAATCAGGCTGCTGAAGACCAAAAAAGCCGCTGGGAAAGACCGCCTACCGGCAGGGCTTTATAAACTGTAACCTACGACTACTCAGCGGGAAACCAGGATAGGAAAACAGCAAAGGGAGAAATTCAATGTGTTAACGGCAATCTCATTTCACCATCCTGACTACTTATTTTCATGAGGAGGTCCCCGTGTCATTCACTGATGACTACCAAGGTGAAGGATTACGAAGCGGAATCTCACAAGACTTTGCTCAAAGGCGCTAATGCACAATCTCGATTTGCGAAACTAGCCTGATCGAAGCCTTGAGACTTCCTTTTTGAGTCCGAGACGCGAATAGCAAAAAGGTGCAATATCTATGAATTTGCGGGCAGCACTTGAATACAACTAGCTAATGTGTACCTTACATTCTACCTTTTATTCTAATTTTTACATTTTGAGCTCATAGGGTTTTATATATAGTCTACTTGCGGTTTTTGGGTATTAGTGCGGGGTTTTTTTTCCGGAACGTAGCTGCTTCCATGCCATGGCTGATTTTAGCCATCGCCGATGAATGTTGTTGTCACTAAAGGAAGCGTGCACTTGACGATGGATGCACTGAACGGTAGGAGCACTGGATCTCGAAGTTGGACGCGGCATAATCCGTACGCCGGGTACACATGATACTTGGATGATACAGGTACTGGATGTAGATGCACTGATCGGAGAAGACACCAGCTTATGGTGTACGTAATGGTGGATGTGCCAGACGACAGGTTATAGCCGGTATGTCAGTTTAATCGATGTGTGCACTGAATACCGATGAACTGGAGGACGTATGTACGGTACGTTGAAAGCAGCCGACAATGGTGATGACCTTTGCACATAGCCATCGACGGTTGTATCGGTTTTCACGGAAAACCTCCGAAACTCGTCGTTGAAGCTAAAGCGATTTTCGTCTCACAATAAAGATCCGCCAGGCGTAATAACCGAAGATCATTCCCCAGTCGAGAACTAGGCTGTCCACGAGATGGCTGAATCTCGATGTACGTCTGTGCTGTGCTCACAGTGCCGATGAAAATCTCGTAAAAAGATAAACGATAAAAAGAAAAAGGTCCGCTGGACCTTTTTCTTACACTATAGCTTTATACAAAATAACAATATCACGATTATCGACGGTAACAATTAGCTTTTCTTCTTCATTGTTTCAACGTACTGATGATTTTACTGTAAACTGTTTTAATTGCACGTATTATCTTTAAGTTTTAACCGTTTTAAATAGTAAGCATAAAATACTCCGACGCGCACTTCCATTATCTGTGCTAGTTTTCACAGATCGAAAAACTGTCCATGATCTGCACCGAGTATTTATATGCTAAACTTAACGAAAATTGTGAGACGAGACAATGTAAAACCCGAGCATCGCTGAGAGCGATACTTTGCCTGCGTCCACTTGGTAAAGCTTCTCTTGCTTAACCATCAGTGACGTCTGATATGCGATATGCCTCACACTCACTAGTATAGGTGTCATCTCTGGCTGAATGTGAGACTGCTCGGTGTGTGACTCACCCGTTTAGTACAACGCCGATGATCATCACTCACCGAGTCCATCTAACACACGGGAGGGAATTAGGGGTATAAACGGAACTTTTCCACTCAAAGTTGTTGGTTACATTATTGTGGCGGATGCCACAACGTGCACTTGTAACCTAACGGTTACAAAACATGGCGGAGAAACGCTAGCAAAGGCTCTACACTGGGTTATTTCTAGGATTTGGGAGGAGGAAAAGCTACCGGAGGAATGGATGGAAGGAGTGGTTTGTCCCATCTACAAAAAGGGTGATCGGCTAGACTGCTGCAACTATCGTGGTATTACGCTGGTAAACGCCGCCTACAAGGTACTCTCCCAGATCCTGTTACGCCGGCTGTCATCGATAGCACAAGGTTTCGTAGGGAATTATCAGGCGGGTTTCATGGGGGCTCGCGCAACTACGGACCAAATTTTTACTATCCGACAGATCTTGCAGAAATGTCGGGAGTATAAAGTGCCCAGGCATCACATCTTCATTGATTTCAAAGCAGCATACAATACAGTCGATCGAGACAAGCTATGGCAGATAATGCACGAACATGGTTTTCCGGACAAACTGACGCGACTGATCAGAGCTACATTGGATCGAGTGATGTGTTTCGGACGCATCTCTGGGACACTCTCGAGTCCCTTCGAGACGCGACAAGGGTTGAGACAAGGTGACGGTCTATCCTGCATGCTGTTCAACATCGCTCTTGAGGGGGTGACCCGAAGAGCGGGCATCGAAACGAGAGGCACGATTTTTACCAAGAGTAGCCAACTTCTAGGCTTTGCAGATGACTTCGATATCATTGCCAGGAACTTTGCGACGGCGGAGGCAATCTACGCCAGACTGAAAGTGGAGTCTAGGAGAATTGGGCTAAAAATAAATGCGTCGAAGACCAAATACATGAAAGGAAGACGCTCAAAGGAAACAAATGCGTGCCTCCCACGGACGGTAATCGTTGACGGCGATGAAGTAGAAGTGATAGAGGAGTTCGTGTATTTGGGATCGCTGGTGACCGCGGACAACAACATTAGTAAGGAGATCCAGTGGCGCATCCAAGCGGGAAATCGGGCCTACTATGCCCTTCGTAAAACGCTACGATAAGGAAGCACACGCCGCCGCACGAAGCTAACAATGTACAAAACCATTATTAGACTGGTAGTTCTTTATGGACTTGAAGCCGTGACGCTGCTTACGGAGGACATACGCGCCCTTGCCGTGTTTGAGCGGAAAGTGCTGCGGACGATATTTGGCGGAGTACAAACTGAAAGCGGAGAGTGGCGGAGGCGGATGAATCACGAGCTACAGGCACTGCTTGGGGAGACTCCCATCGTACATCTAGCGAAAGTTAGCAGGATACGGTGGGCCGGACACGTCGTAAGGATGCCGGACGACAGTGCGACGAAAATAGTCCTCTTCAACAACCCCACCGGCACCAGGAACAGGGGGCCCAACGTGCACGATGGCTCGAGCAGGTCGAAAGCGTTTTGCGACTTCTGAGACGACTAGGAAATTGGCGACGAGTGGCCCAAGACCGAGTTGAATGGGGACGAGTGCTTGTAACAGTACGAGCCACCCCGGGAGGCTGCCCCCCCCTCCCCGCAGTGACCGGCACTTCCGATTAATGTTTTATGAAAGAGTCTAAAATTTCTCGAGTTCCATAAGTTTTTGAGTTACGCAAAAATTTCTGTTTTATTTGTATGAGAGTCCTTACCCCCTACCACAGGGGTGAAGGATCTCAAACCATCATTAAAAGATTCCTGCCTCCAAAACTTCCCACATGCCAGCTTTGGTTCCATTTGCTTGATTACTTCTCGAGTTATGAGGAAATTTGTATTTCATTTGTATGGGAGCCTCCCCTCCTAAAAAGGTAAAGGGTCTCAATTCATCATAGAAAAAAATCATGTCTCCAAAAACACCCACATGCCAAATATGGTTCCATTTGATTAATTAGTTTTCGAGTTATGAGGAAATTTGTATTTCATTTGTATAGGAGCCCCTCACCTCCTAAAGTGGGGAGGGGTCTCAATTCACTATAGAAAAAATTGTTGTCTCCAAAAACACCCACATGTAAAATGTAAAATTTTGTTCCATTTGCTTGATTAGTTCTCGAGTTTTGCAGAAATTTGTGTTTCATTTGTATGGGAGCCCCCTCTCTTAGTGGGGGGAGGGGTCTCTAACCATCATAAGAACCTTCCCTGGTCCCAAAAATTCCTATATGCAAATTTTCACGCCGATCGGTTCAGTTGTTTTCGATTCTATAAGGAACATAGGGACAGACAGACAGAAATCCATTTTTATAGGTATAGATTACGAAAGCCCCGATTCTTCAAAACTGCGTAATCACTCGAAATAGCTGGGTTTTACTTTTACGATATTGATGCGTTCTGCGCATGTTTTGGTTACCGCAAGGTTACCGAGTCTGCCTTGACAAGCGAGTGGTCGTGGGTTCGAATCGTAGAATAGTAGAATCAGGCCATTCGATGTTAGGTGACTTTAGCATGGGTTTATTCTCAGGGCCCTTCACATCCTTCCTACTGCATTCTGAATCTACTAACAATGAGAGCCTTTTGCCAGGGCAAGTTATAAGAGTGGTACTTGCTTGAGGTGCGAATGAAGCCTCTTGTTCAAGGACAAATTATAGCTTGTTCCGCTTCCTGGTTCTAGGAACGAGATTGGTAATGCATAAGTAGTAAGGAACACATACATACACACATACACACCCTCACTCTGTGCTGAAATCTGAACCCATGACCATGAAGCCTTTAGCCGGGACTGGTTATAAGAATGATATTTGCTCGAGGTGCAAATGAAGCCTCTTGTCCAGGGACAAATTGTAACTAGTCTCCGCACTTCCTGGCTCTAGAGCTAGATTGGTTGAAAAGTAGTAAGAAGCGTAGAGGGAAAAAGGGGTGAAAACACACCGACACTTTAAGCACGGATAATAAGCAGTTTACTAACTCTGTAGCGATACTGCAATAACAACGAAGTGCGGAACAACACCTGGATAAGATCACAATAGATCAAAATGCTGGTCGTAGTGATAATATCCACACACACACACACACACACACACACACACACACACACACACACACACACACACACACACACACACACACACACACACACACACACACACACACACACACACGCACACGCACACACGCACACACGCACACACACACACACGCACACACGCACACACGCACACACGCATACACGCACACACGCACACACGCACACACACACAGACACACACACACACACGCACACACTGACAAGGGAGGAGGGTTCTTTCGAGCTACGTTGGCTATCCGGCGATACTGTGGGGTTGGTTGTGGGCTTTGCCCACTAACCCCTAAACAATCAAAGCTATCGACTCCGTAAGTAATAATAACTCTAATCGGAACTATCGGCAAAGACCCAGGCGACGAAGAACACCTGAATGGCGTGCAGGCGGAAGCCCATGACAGCGGAGGAAGTGACCACATTGGTGTAGCAAGCAACGAAGATGTGCCACCCGCATCGATAAGGGAATTAAAGAAGTCATCCAGCGACTGAAGAACAACAAAACAGCGGGAAAGGATGGCACTGGAGCGGAACTTATTAAAATGGGCTCGGACAAGTTGGCCGGCTGTCTGCATCAACTGATTGTCAAGATTTGGGATACGGAACGACTACCGGAGGAGTGGAAAGACGGGGTTATCTGCCCTATCTACAAGAAAGGTGATAAGCTGGATTGTGAGAACTACCGAGCAATCAATAACCTGAATGCCGCCTACAAAGTGCTCTCCCAAGTCATCTTTCATCGACTATCGTCAAGAGCCAATAGATTTGTGGGAAGTTACCAGGCCGGCTTCACGGAGGGACGGTCTACAACGAACCAAATCTTCACCCCTGCGGCAGATCCTCCAGAAGTGCCGCGAATTCCGAGTCCCCACGCACCACCTGTTCATCGATTTCAAAGCCGCATATGATAGCGTAAACCGACAAGAGCTATGGAAAATTTTGGACGACAACGGCTTTCAGGGCAAGCTTACTAGACTTATCATGGCTACGATGGATGGGATCTAGTGCTGTGTGAGAATCTCGGGTGGATTGTCGGAGCCATTCGAATCCCGCAGGGGATTGCGCCAAGGAGATGGTCTTTCCTGCCTGCTAATCAACATTGCGGTTGAAGGTGTTATAAGACGAGCGGCGATCGAAATGCGTGGCACGATTTTCAATAAATCCAGTCATTTATCTGCTTTGCTGACGACGTGGATGCTGTTGGTGGAGCATTTGAGCTGGTGGAAGATCAGTACACCAGACTAAAACGCGAAGCAGAGAAGATTGGATTGAAGGTAAATACGTCTAAAACGAAATATATGCCGTCGGGCGGGACTGAGCGCGACAGGGCCCGCTTGGGCAGTACCGTGGTAATTGACGGTGATGCGTTTGAGGTAGTCGACGAGTTCGTATACCTTGGCTCACTGGCAACAGAGGACAACAATACCAGCCGTGAGATTAAAAGACGTATTATCAGCGGAAGTTGAGCCTACTACGTACTCCACAAACACTTGCGGTCGAACAATCTGAGCCCCCGTACAAAGTGCACACTGTACAAAACGCTAATTAGACCGGTTGTCCTCTAAGGGGACGAAATGTGGACACTGCTAGAAGAGGACCTACGAGCACTCAGAGTTTTCGAACGGCCGGTGCTGAGAACTATCTTTGGCGGAGTGCAAGATAATGGTGTATGGAGGCGAAGAATGAACCACGAGCTCGCGCGTCTCTACGGCGAACCGAGGATTCAGAAAATGGTTAAAGCTGGACGGATACGTTGGACAGGACATGTTGCTAGAATGCCGGACAACTATCTTGCAAAAATGATTTTCGCATCGAATCCGGTAGGAACAAGAAGAAGAGGGGCACAGCGAGCGAGGTGGCAAGACCAGGTGGAGCGAGATCTGGTGAGCAGTGGGTGCCCAGCTGCCATGGTCCAAAATAGATGGAGAAATTATACTGCGCAGGCCTTGTCGTAAGACGTTAGGCCAATTAAGTAAGTAAGTAAGTAAGTAAACTTCTTCAAAGACACTAACCTTCTAAAATTACGCATGTTTTGTGGTAAGTACTAATAATCGCGTTTTTCGAATCGTGCATCGATTGCCTCCACTGCCAGCACTTCCACTTTCTTCAGCAATTCTGCATACTGGCAGCACGGTTACTGTTGATGCGCGCTTCTCAAATTCTCCTACAGTTTTTATTAAAATAATAGTGTTTTTGGTAGTTTTGGTTCGTATATGCAGTATAGTCGTGATTAATGAGTGTCCTATTTTTAATATGCCACAAAGTTTGAAATTATAGAGTGCAAGTAGTTGAAAAATTTGGAATAAAATGAATGCTTCTTGTAAAAATTGTGCTCTATAGTTCAAATTCAAAAAGCCTTATCGCTTTGCAGCAGTGGTGGTGCTTACGTCGTAGCAATATATAATAGTAGTGTTGGACAGATTTGTGCTATGGTGCTTATAAAGGCCTCTTAATCGTCAGCAGTAAAAATATTGCAGAAAATTCTTGACCAACGTGCTTAAGTGCTGCTGCTCGTCACATAATCGTGGGATTACATAGCATAGTCGCTGTAGTGTCGCTCCTTTGTGAATCAACTTCTGTGTATGCTGCTATACAGCCAATAGTTTGGATGCAACTTGAAATTGTTCTGATTGAGTAGAGCGTTTGCTAAGTGGTGGAAGAATTGAGTGTTTGAGAATTTAATATGCATCTGATTGCGTAAGTGTGAGTGGTGCTTTTCTCAGTCAGACGAATTCGTTTTGTACACAGCTATACAACCAATAGTTTGGGTATAATTTCGTACGTTAGTGTGAGAAACACAGCTTTGGTTCGAGTAGTGTGAATGAAGTATTCCACCACGCACACATATAAAGATTTTTTGACATTAGCTGAGGCCCTCGCTGAGGCTGTTTGCAGTAGGAGTAATATCAACAACATCAAATTCCAAACTCCCGGATCCTCTCCTCCACTCTTTGCTCCCCTCTCAATCCTACATAAGCGATCCTCAGCAAATGTCATTCTCGTTGGTGACGAAACCGCAAATTACTTCATGAGTATACTAATGTACTCTAGTAGCATTACTTCGCACGCTTGTATTTACGTAAGCATATGTAGTGTCTGTATCTCATGACAAGTTCTGCCGATTGTATACGGCTATACATCCAATAGTTCGGATGCAATTCGCCTACTGTCATTGTTGATACAGTCTAAGCTAAGTTTGCTATAAATAATTTGCGTGCTCGATTTTCTGTTACTCTGCACACGCAGCGCTGTGTTATAGAATACTCGTCTATGTTTTTGCACTCTCTGAGAGGACTTCTAGTTGCATGCGGCTATACATCCAATAGATCGGTTGTAATCTGTTTAGTCCCAGATAGAACAAATCGACGACAGTGGAAGGAACGTATGTTTTGATTTTTACAGCAATACAGTAGCTGCGAATTGCGGCCTCCATGGTATGATAGCACGAGGATCTGTAAGTTAAACTACACAGGTTTAAAGTACAAGGTAGGTTTTTTCTACACACGCATCTCTGCTGCAATTTGAAATGGTAATTTGTTCCCAGCTGATAGACCACACCGTACAAAAAGCATTCTTACCACATCTGCTTTGTGCTACCGCACTCATCTGTTAGACCGCACGCAAATACTATACTGCCATACGAATCGACTCATTGATAGATTTTATTTTATTTAATAGCTACTGGCTGGTGTTTGCTTTTATTTTGTCTCTCTTTTTCGTTTCGATGATGTTGACTGAAGACGAAATCTTTTGCGTAGAGTGTAAAAAAAAAGAGGTTGACGCCAATAAAGTTATTACATGCTTATATTGCTTTTCTAGTGCGCATTTCAAATGCCGGAATATAATCGGCAATGCAGTTAGGCGTTTGAAAGAATCTGCCTATTTCTGCACATCGGATTGTTCAGCCACGTACCAACGAATTATTGAGATGAAACATAACAATAAATCGATGGTTTCGGCAATTGCTGCTGAACTGAAAAACGTTGTAGCTTGTGAAATGGAAGGTATCAGAAGAGAAGTAAAGCTCATCACATCCGCAATTGAAACATCTCAGGAATTTTTATCCTCGAAGTTCGATGAAATCGTTTCAGATTTCACAGAACTTCGGGCCGAAAATCAGTTGCTAAAACACGAGGTAGATGCGTTGAAAAAATACAATGTCGCTCTCACTGAAATTGTCCACAAACTCGAATCTAACGTTGATAGATCGAATCAATCGGCTACTTCCAACAACATAATGTTATTTGGTGTCCCAGCTAGGCCCAATGAAAATATATCTGATCTTGTACAGAAAACTTTTGCTTCTCTTGGAGTGTCGGTAGGTGCTGACTCAGTGTTATCATCTAACAGAATTTATGCCAGCAACAAATCTAGCAGTCTAGTCCCGATTAGAGTAATTTTAAAAAACGCGGAGGCTAAAGAAGAGGTATTCAGTAAAAAAAAGTTATTGGGACAGTTACTTTCAACATCGATTGACCCTTCACTTTTATCCAATGGGAATGCTACTATTGTCTCGATTCGCGACGAGTTAACACCGCTTTCGTTAGAGATTATAAAAGAACTGCGACAATCTCAAGAAAAACTCAAAATAAAATACATTTGGTCTGGCAGAGGTGGGGTTGTTTTTGCGAAAAAGGATGATAGCGCCAAACCTGAGATCATAAGAAATAGAATGGACTTGGGAAATTATATGGCACGATTAATGAATTTCTCGGTTTCGTCTCCCTCTCCTAAAAGCAAAAGTAATGCCATAAACAAAAGCAATAAAAAATAGGATGATTTTAAAGCTATGAATTTTGTTTAATATATATTAAAAAATGACTAATCCACAAATACAAAACTACACTCATGAATGCATCGACGATTTGAAAATTCAATATCGAGATGTTAATGGTAGAAGCTTACGGATCCTTCAATGGAACATTCGTGGTATGAATGTCCTAGAAAAATTCGATAGTATTCTATATTTCCTGAATGATTGTAAGACAACAATTGATGTCATTGTAATCGGTGAAACATGGATAAAGGCAGATAGTACCTCAACTTTTCAAATTCCCGGTTACTATTCTGTATTCTCGTGCAGGGAAACGTCCCACGGAGGGTTGGCGTTATACGTTAACAACAAATTAGATTATAACGTCAAAAACAGTCAAAGTTCTGACGGATTACACTCCATCCACGTTGAACTAACTGTCGATGGGAATAGTTTTGACGTTATTGGTGTCTATCGGCCCCCTTCTTTTGATTTTCACAGATATCATGACATTTTGGAGGAATGGTTGCATAACTCTAATAAAAATACACCTTGCTACATTGTGGGGGACGTGAACGTTCCGGTAAACCTTTCCAACAATAACGTCGTGGTTAAATATAAGAATTTACTTGAATCATATGGCTTTATATGCTCCAACTCAAACCCAACTCGGCCAGCGAGCAACAATATCCTGGATCATGTTGTGTGTAAAATAAGTGACGCTTTTCGCCTACGTAACGATACAATTGCTACCAATTTAAGTGACCATTCGCAAATTTTGACCACAATATGTCTTACCGGCAAAAAACAAAAGCAAGTTCTTACTAAAAAAGTTGTGGACAATTTGAGACTTTCTACAATGTTCAACGAATATATAAACAATATTGCGTCTGTGGATGATGTTGAAACTTGTCTTTCTGAAATCATCGGGATATACAACCAGCTGCTTGCCTCATGCACAAAAATATTTAACATAGAGATTCGTGCTAAAAATGAGTTTTGCCCGTGGATGACTTTTGATCTGTGGAGATTAATGAAAATAAAAACTAAATACCTGAAAAAGGTTAAAAGGAATCCTCATGATGCAAACCTCCAAACGATGCTTAATCACGTGACTAAGAAAGTAGAAATAACGAAAAAACAGAATAAGAAATCTTATTATGAAACACTTCTAAGTACCACTTGTCACTCGAAAGTGTGGAAAAACATCAACATAATTTTTGGGCGGTCAAAAGGGAAGCAAGAAATAAACCTAACTGAAAATGGAAATAAAGTTTCCGATAGGCAACAAGTTTGCGACATTTTCAACAAATATTTTTCGAGTGTTGGTGCAAATCTTGCACGCAACATAGTAAATCCAACGAATGCTAGCCCTGTTAGTAATGTCAGATGTGTAGCCAATACAATTTTTCTTCGTCCGTCTAGCTTAAACGAAGTTGTTTCTCTAATCAAAGAATTGGATACAAATAAGAGCTGTGGACCGGATAACGTAACCGCAAGAACAATTAAAAGCAATCCCGGAGCATTTGCATCCATTTTAAGTCAAGCCTTTAATAAGATCCTTGAAACTGGAGAATACCCCAACTGCCTAAAAACAGCTAGAGTAGTGCCAATCTTCAAAACTGGGAACCCCTTCGACGCATGTAACTATCGTCCAATATCTACACTGTCGGTTTTTAACAAGATTCTAGAAAAATTACTCGTCGCACGACTTCTAGATTTTTTCAAAACTCACAACGTGCTCTATAAATTTCAGTACGGTTTTAGACAACAGTGTGGGACTATGATAGCTGTCACAGAGCTAGTAGACTGCATAATCAAAGAAATCGAATCAAAAAAACTTGTCGGGGGATTATTTCTCGATCTTAAAAAAGCGTTTGATACGCTAAATCATAGTATTCTAATGCAAAAACTAGAGTTATACGGAATCAGAGGAGTTGCAAATAATATCATTCGCAGTTACTTAACAAATAGAATGCAATTTGTGACGATCGGCGATGCACGTAGCTCATTGCAAAAAATAGAAGTTGGTGTACCTCAAGGTAGCAACATTGGTCCATTGTTATTTTTAATTTATATCAATGACATTGGGAATTTAAAATTAAATGGGATACCAAGGTTATTCGCGGATGATACGGCACTGTTTTACCCCTGTGCTGACATTGGCAGTGTATTATCGTCAATGAAAGATGATCTGCAAGTTCTGTCACACTACTTTGATGCAAATTTACTTTCACTTAACCTGACAAAAACAAAATATATGGTATTCCACTCACCTAGGAAAAAAATAACTAATCACTTAAGCCTCTGTGTCAATGAAACTGTGATAGAAAAAGTTGATGACTTTAAATATCTGGGTATTTACCTTGACTCAACGTTATCTTGGGATCGGCAAATCAAACATCTACAGCAGAAAATCTCAACTTTATCCGGAGCCATGAGGAAAGTGAGTTATTTCGTTCCAAGAAAAACACTGTTATTGTTTTACTACGGTTGCATTCATTCCCAAATCCAATACCTAGCATTAGCATGGGGTCACGCCAGCAAATCACAACTTAAAAAAATACAAGTCGTGCAAAACAGATGTTTGAAAACCATATTTCAACTGCCGATGCTTTACTCAACTATTCAATTGTACTCGAATGATAACCATACCATCTTACCTGTCCTAGCGTTACGTGATATGCAGACGGTTATTCATATCCACAAGGTCCTTCACCAACCAAACTACCATCATAATATGTCTCTAAATGTTGGCAACAGACTTCAAAATACCCGACGAGCAAACTTTATACAGCGAAATAGAGCAACCACGAATCTTGGCCAGACGTGCATTTCGTTTTTTGGCCCTTCAATTTATAACACTCTACCTGATGAAATCAAACAGATCACCAACATCGATCTTTTCAAATACAAATTAAAGCAATTGTTCAAGTTAAACATAAGTAATTATATAATTTAAGCGCATCAACCTAACCCACGTAGAATAGAATTAACATGAAGATAGCCGGATATCAATTTTTGTTTTTTGTTGAACCAGTAGCTTAGTTGTTTTCTGTAATTTAGAGCCCCTTAAAAGGAAATTTAATTCCACTGGGTGCTCATTGATTATTAGAATTAGTTGTAATTAAAATCTACTCCTTTTTCTCACTTATTATTATTTTATACTTTGTTATTTTAAATTGAATGTGTCCATTACCAGGGGGCTCTCTGTGTGAGCTTTTTGGTGTGGGGGTGAGCGGAGGGTTAATTAAAAAAAAAAAAAAAAAAAAAAAATTCGCCTGTTACCGTTACAACGACACTGTATGTAATACCCACAATATCCATACTTTTGGGAAGCTTTAGCGTTAGTATCCCGCGTTTGTACATCGCATTTCATGGTGTTGAACCAAGAATTGATCCTTGTGGAATTCTCGTCGTAACCCTTATAGATCTAGGTCTCACGTTCCTCTCATAAACCGGTACTCGGTTTTAAAAATAACTGCCCAAAATTCAGCATTGGTAGTCTGGAACTCTCATTCTGTGTAGAGATTCTGCGAAAGCTTCCCAGCTAGCGCTGTTAAAGGCATTCTGAACATCTATCGTTATCACTGCGAAACTTCTAGCCGCATTTACTGTTGATCTCCCTCTCCGAAAACAGATCTTGGCTACCCACTGTAAGTTTCATCAATCTATTGAGAACTATTGTTTTCAAACGTTTCTCGAGTGTATCCAACAAGCAGATAGACCAGTACCATATTGGATCTCCTGGGGGTTTACCTGGTTATGGTATCAACACATGCTTTTGTATCTTTATCTATCCGAAAAAATACTTTCATTCAGATATTTCTGCATTACCACTCTGAATATATCTGGGAATGCCTGGATTGCTACTTGCAAGGTTAAATTGGGAAATCCATCCAGTTCGGGTTAGAATCAGTTTAGTGGTCCAACAGTTATCAATTTTTATAGAAAAACTCAAAAAAGGACACACTGAGTGCTAAATTGAAAATTCCTGCCCTAAATTTTCTGCAAAAATAATGAAAAGTAAATAAACAAAAGTATGAGCAACATTGGAGCACTTTAATTTTGATGTCTTTTTTCATGGAACTAAACATAAGCATAAGCGTAGGATACCGCCCCTGTGCTGCTACTCCGTTATTGACCAGAACCGATGAAAATTGCAAAATGATGGCGGGAAAAAGCATACTTGGGACAGCACGCTATTCCTTATTGTGCAACCTTATCAGGTCCTTACATGCTGATCAATACCGACGCCGGCCACGTCCGAATGCGGGTCCTGGTGGGATGGGTTAGTCCAATACTTGTTGCTACTAAAGACCAAGGAATCCTCTGCATCTTCACAAGTATTTCGGGAAAGAAATTGCTGTTAGTAGATGGGGGGAGCTATTTTTTCATGGAATTGCTCATAAAAACGATGTTAATTTCAATAGTGAGCCAATATAGAGTATTTTCATTATTTAATCATAGGTTTGATGATACATTCAAGAAGAATTTATTTAGTTTTTTAAATTTAGTTAAAGTACTACGGGAATTTTTACCAAGGAATTACGAGCGGGTTGATTTCATTAGACTCAATTACAATTGATCGGAAAACTTTCCTATGTCCGGTGATAATCGTTCGGTGAATTCGGACAATTATTATATCCTACCGAAGTTAATCTCCGTACGGCCGTAGTAGAGCAGCCGTCCAGGAAGAAATCCGGCGTCATATCACTGTAAGTGTCAATGTATTTCAATCGAATTACGCCTCCGCAATCCAGCTCACAGCTCACTGGCCAACAGCTGTGAGCGCTGGTAGCTGCCGCCGTCGTTGCCTAGCGGACTCTGGGTGACTGATTTTCCGATGGTCGCCTAGGGAGTGTGTGTATGTGTGTGAGCGAGAGAGGGGACGAGGAGGTGTCAAATCGACAGGCCGACTGGCGACATGTCGATAAGACTTCTTCTGCCATGCACCACCGAGGTGTAACGCGCAGACCTCCACTTTCCTCCGTTGAACGACGACCGACGGCGATACGCCAATGATGGCGTACGTATGGACGGGTGTTATCGTTGTTGTCATCGCCGACGTCGCCCAGTCGTGGTGGAAAATTACGCGGCAAGCGAAAATATCTGCGTATCAACTGTGTAACGTAAAATTAACTTTTGACCTAGAGGGTTTTTTACGTCAGTCTGAACTTCGACAACATGTGATTTTTTTTAGAAAATTTGTTATTGTCCTTCTCCTTAACTAGACAATTTTCGACTAATCTCGTGTCAATGTCCATCAGATTTCAACCGTTTGTGATATATTTGGTCATTATTTGTGATTAATAAAGAATACTAAAAAGGGACGAGAAAATAATTAGGTTCCATTCACAACAGCCGGTTCGCACACATCTATTATCAGCCTTTCTTCCGCTCTGAATGGTCGGAAAAAACCAATTTTAATCCCAACACACCCCGTCTGAACGGGTCTGTCCCACGGAAGTCGTTCTTCTCTTCGGTAAGTAATACGTGCCAACCCACGCGTCACGATGGATGCCAGGATGCGATGAACTAAAAATAGATACCGACCGCAGTGATTTTCACCGCCCACCCCCTTGGAAGGTTGCTTGTTTTTCTGGAAAGCTCTACGCAGTAAGAGATACATAGAAGGATACTGAAGGATGCTGAAGGAGCTGTGGCTGCTGCTGATGGCGTTACAAACCATACTTCACCATGACAGTTTAGTTTTTCAACCTTTCCGCATCAGATCCTTCGCCCGGGTGCGGTGGTGGTGCTGTCGTGCCACCCACACATCGTTCAGTCGTTGTGTTACTAGCAGATAAAATGGTCCAACTCTCCAGTATTTTTGTGACGTCATACAACATCAGTCCTGTAATCAAGCTTTGAATACTAAGAAAGGCACAGCAGCATGTGTGTGCGCGCGACAGTCGCTGTCAAAGTTTAAAATAATTTTAATTCCATATGGCGTAAAAATTTGGATTTTTAAAATATATTGTTAAAAGGGTACACACACCGGCCGTGCGTTATAAAACCCTTGGTTGAGCAGCTGTGCTGCATGCCGTAACGAGCCTCAAATAAGTTTCGAAGCCACTTTTGAACAAAGGATTGAATTTTTCAATTAAAATGCAATTCCAATGAACGACCTTCCACTTCCGTTTGAGATGCAGCGAACTGAGGAGCCGCGACGATACGATACGATACGTTAAGCACTTGACTAATGTCTTGGAATCGGATGGCCCACAAACCGATGGCGGTATTTGGCGCAAAGTTATTTACGATCGACGGAAATGCACCACCAAGGGCATAACGCTGAAACACCCAACAGCTTCTCACACCACACCATTGATTGCAGTGCCGGCCGGAGCGGTGCAGCAGCCGGAATAGGTGGATTTCTCTGCCCGGCATCTGATCAAACAGGATACTGTCCGTGCGGCACTAGATTGAGCATTTAGGTATGATGGTGTGGTGTGTTTCGTTTAGAAAATTTCGTTTGTTTGGTTCACTGCGAATTGAACCGGACACTACGTGGTTACGATTTCAAATATATGCGCTTCTCGTCGAAGGTGAAGCAACGATGGCGTGATATTTGATATTAATTTATTCCGATTAAATTAGAAAAAGCGAAGATTCAGAAGTGTTTTGTTCTTTGTTAAGAGGCTTCGCATGTTGGACACCGAACCTTCGGATCCTCAACTGTGACTATACTTACGAGCTTGTGATTTTACATTCCGTTGATTAGCAGGTAGTTTATGGAAGCACTGGACCGGAAAGGAATGTAATTTTTTCCCTGCAAATTAGCTCAACTGTTTCGAAACTCAAAGACGTATTATGTAATTTCACGTGAAAAATGCGAAAAAGCGTACCAAAACAATATTAAATATAGTAAATAAAGCTTCTCTGCAAACGATAACAATTAAAATACAGATGGCTAAGCATGTCCTATCATTATCTTCAAACTACCAAACGGCTTTAATAATTTGAGCTGACAGAATAAGTACTGAGCCGGAGTACAGTCAGCCTTTGGAGTAAATGCGGTTAAGATCAAAAACAAGTGCAAGTGAAGATAAAAGGACCGATTCCTTTATTGAGTTTTCCGAGCACGTAAATCGGTGACTTTAGAGAACCGCAACGGTGGTTCTAAGCACTGGGAAGTAGGTCCGGCGCAAACAGCAGTCACAGTGAATTAAGTCATTAAAAAATTTCTAAAATTTAACAGAAAAACCCATTCTGTAGCGTTGCTGCTGGTCGGAGATCGTTGTGCGCCCGCAAAAGAAACGCCATTGCGTGTGCAAAACGTACCGCTCGACTGAAAAGGAAATGCTGCTCAACCTGCTGATGTTGGATAAAATTCTTAATTTATGTATGATTACTGTCAAGATATCGGAAAGCTAAGCCACATGAAATGTGGTCGCTTTTGGCCTACCGAGCCTCTTGCCACAGACGAATATGAATGCACTCTGCGCAAAACAAGCAAGAAACAGTCACGTGCCAGCCATATCACAGCCGACAGCTGCCTTTTAGAGGTCCAACTCTAATCAACTTAATTAATACCTTACCATACAATAACAACCGATTCGATTAAAGAGCGTTCCGAACCCAACCGGCGCGGCGTTGTCTAGAGCCGGTGGGATAAGACCTTTCGTACAGTCGAATCCCATAATGGACACCATCATTCAGTCACTGTTTGCCATTATTTCTTCTCAAGAACAACAACAACAACAACAGCAAATGTCGCATCCTGCCTGGGGTCTTTAAACCATTTTCTGCCGAGCACTTGAATTTCGCAAATCGCCTTCGATGCCCGAAAGTGGCGGACACATAGTCAAATTCCTTTGATTTGCGGTACGTGACGGTCGCAGTCCATTAGGTTTCGCGCAATTTGCAATGCTAATTTTTTTTGTCGCTGACCGATGCATAATTCTCCTGCGATTTATCCTTTGTAATAAAATATATGTTCACTTCAGCGTGTACTTACCGTACATGTATGCCGTGTATAGCGCCACTTCGAAGTCACTTTTTTGCCTGCGCATGCATGAAAGTGAGCACGCGCGCGTTCTTCTGCCTAAGTTGTCGATTCAGCTGACCTTGCCTTCCAGCCATGCGAGACCTTTTCTGCCGATTCGAAAGAACTAAATGGGTCTTCAAATGCCCATTACTGTTCGATTGCCAGATACAAGCCAATTAGGGCTTTGACGAGTGATTTAACAGCAGTAGCAACAAAAGGTTTGCAATCCGAAATATTTTGTTAACAAGCTAACGATATAAAAGTTGCATATCACAAATTGTTAGTCGAAACCATTTATATTGATGCAATCACTAAACGGTAATACATTAATAAAGAAAAAACAAAACCAAAACAAACATTTTGGAATGTTTAAGCTTCTTTAACTTTCCATTTATGTATTATCCCATTATGTTCTAACGTATGCAATTTAATACGTGATTTCAACGTGATAACGGGTTAAGAAGGTTCCCCAGCATCAAGACAGTAGATTCACTCACAAAGTAAAACATAAACCTTTTAATTAAAAGAAACAGCATTGTGGATTGGTGTAATGCGATTTTTATGCAGTGCTCAGAATTTTTTTATTAGTCTTATTTTCACCTTTTCCAGTTTTTTCCTTTCATTATTCGTAACATAAACTATACGAGCAGGACCTAATTAGTTAAGATGGTCGGGTTTCGGATCGGGTTCGGGTTTAAAGTTGTGAAGGATGTTGGACGGGCTTGGGAACGATGAAACGGCGGAAATGGTTAGACGACTCGAAATCAGGAAGGCGTCCGATCCGGATGGAATTCCCAACATGGCTCTAAGGGCAGCGATACAAGCGTTCCCGGACATGTTCATGGTCCGAACAGAAATATTGTAAAACGGGGTAATATTGATCATCGGGGTAACATTAATCAGTTAGACTCTTCTCATAAACAAGTGAAATAAACAACTTCTGCCAACTTTCCTGAAGCGATCAATGTTACCTCCGATGATCAAAGTTACCCCGTTTTGCGGTACCTAGAAGATGGTGGCCTTTCAGACATACGGAAGATTCAGAAGCTAATACCGTGGAAAACTCCTCGAGAGGATAATCCTAAACAGACTTGCGTTGCATACAGAAAGTCTGTCAAACATCCAACAAACAAGTTTGGCTTCCGAAAACAGAAGTACACAATGATAGCATCCTTGCAAAATTCGCTAGTTGTTTTTCCGTTCCGTGTTTCCTGTTTCACTGGTCCGCTTTTCTTGGTATGATGTGCCATTTTTTCTTGTTTTCAGTCCGGTCTTTCTAGTAGTCTAGTCTAGTTTCTCAGATTTTTTATTCTTTTTTTGTTGTTTTCTATCCTTTTTTCCGTCTTTTCTCTTTTTCCTTTTTTCGTTTATAGTTGTCCAGTTGCCCCCTTTTTCAGTCTTTTCTGTCCCGTTTATTCGGTTTTTGAATGTTTTTCCTTTCGTCTCCGGTTTTCGTTTTTTTATCTCCCGTTTTTCGTGTTTTTCTCTACGGTTTTACCCTTTTCTTTTGTCCGTTTTTCCGGTTTTTTCTTCTGTTTTGTACCATTTTACCTTCTTTGTCCCATATTTCTAGTTTTGTGGGTATGAAATGGAGAGAGTTACCAGGAAGTTGCGTCAAATATAGCTCTGGCTCTCTCAAGCTCCCACCTAGCGCCTCCACACAGGTCTAAGTCAAATGATGACGGTCGATGGCCTTACTTGGAAATGCTTCATGTACTTACTGGAGCAGCTAAGCTAGGAGGTGCGAACTAGAGCACCTGTTCTCCAGGTGAGGGGCGGTATCGGTATAGGACACACCAAGGGACAAGGAAACGATTAAGAGATAATGATTGGAGAGTTGGTACCTGCAATGTCTGAACTCTCCATGAACCAGCACGGGCTGGCTTGCTTGCTCGAGAGCTGCATCAACTCGGAGATCGCTGCTATTCAGGAAGTTTGGTGACCAAATTCCGGAGAAAGGGAGTTCCGTGCAGTGGACCCTATTGCAGGCACTTCTTTCAAGTACCACATCTACTAAAGTGGCTGCAAAAAAGCAGACCATGGAGTCGGTTTCGTAGTGTTGGAAAAAAAAGCAACGAGTTATCCCGTGGAGGCCCGTACATGACCGTGTATTCTTCAACTACAGCCTAATCAACTTACACGCACCGACAAATGATAAATCCGATGATGCTAAAGACGAGTTTTACAACCGGCTTGAGAGGACCTATGGAGAGTGCCCAAAACACGACCTGAAAATCATCATCAGAGATGCAAATGCGCAGATCGGGAGGGAGGAATTCTTCCGTTCAGTTATTGGAAGACATATCCTGTATCTGTCGACCAATAATAACGGTCTGAGGCTCATAATTATAATTTTGCCCTAGTCAGAGGAGGGGCCATCTATAGCACCTATTTTCCACGTTTGAACATTCGGAAACACATCTGGAGGCATCCAAATCCATTACTCTAGCTCTCAGATCGATCATGTCTTGATTGACGGTCGACAATTTTCGGATGTTATCGATGTACGGTCTTTTCGGGGACCAAATATCGACTCTGACCACTATTCGCGCAAGCCTGTCGAACACGGCAAAAGCTCGCACTGAGAGAATGCTGCCTTTCAACATCCAGCGGTTAACGGCTGACGGCGTAGCAGTGGAGTACGCCAGGAAGCTTGACCAACGAATCGTAGAACAGCAGGTAGAAAGAGAACATATAAATGGGTTGTGGAGGAACATCCATGGTGCCATCGAAACAGCTGCGAGAGAGGTAGTAGGCACGACGCGTGGTAGACAGTGTAACAGCTGTTTTGATGCCGAATGCCAGAGAGTGACAGATGAAAAGAACCAGGCCAGGAGTCGCATGCTCACTGCGGCAACGCGTCAAAACAGAGAGAGATACAGAGAGACTAGAGGTGCGGAAAAAAGAATCCATCGTCTAAAGAAACTCGAGTACGAAGAGCACGTGCTCGCCGGCGCAGAGGAACAATACGCCGGCAACGACACACGGAGTTTCTATAAAACGGTGAGATGCAGGAAGTTTGCCATGCCTGTGATGTGCAATGATAGTGCTGGCAACCGGCTTACCGACAAAACGGTGGTAGCAGTCAGGTGGAGGGAGCACTTCCAGACTCTGTTGAATGGAGAGGTAAATACGGAGATCAGCAGAGACAGGATAGGAATTGTAAGCGATGGTCAAGCTGTGGAGGTTAAAAAGGCAATCAGTGAGCTGGAAAACGGTAAGACTGCTGGGAAGTACGGTATCCCGGCTGAACTTCTAAAAGCGGGGAATGAGCGGCTGTACGAAGCAATCCACCGGATCATTGTCAGGATCTGGGAGAAAGAACAAATGCCGGAGGAGTGGTTGGATGGCCTCATTTGCCCAATTTTCAAAAAGGGACATCGACTGGAGTGTAAAAACTATCGAGGAATTACATTGCTCAATTCTGCCTACAAGGTGCTTTCCCGTATCCTGTTCTGCAGACTGAGACCGTTAGCGGAGTCCTTCGTCGGTGAGTACCAAGCTGGTTTTCGTATGGGTCGCTCCACGACGGATCAGATGTTTTCCCTGCGTCAGTTGCTAGACAAGTTCCGAGAGTACAACTTGCAGACACATCATCTGTTTGTGGACTTTAAAGCGCTATACGATTCAATCAAACGAAATGATCTGTGGCAGATAATGCTAGAACATGAATTTCCGACGAAACTAGTTACGCTGATTCGTGCGTCGCTGGATGGGTCCAAATCATGCGTTAGAATAGCGTGTGAGACCTCAGCCGCTTTCGTGACGTTGGATGAACTGAAAGGTGCGCTTTAACCTGCTATTCAAAATCGTCTTAGAAGGTGCAACACGAAGAGCAAACGTGGAACGGAATGGAACTATCATCACGAAATCACACATCCTTCTTGGCTTTGGAAATGACGTCGGTATCATCGGAATCCAGCGGGGTGCTATCCCTATCTTAACGAACGGTGTTTGACAGTCGACTTAACGAAGGGCTATTCTATTTGCTGACAGGTAAATTTGCTGCCAACCTTGTCGAGATGTGCTGAGATGTTGGCAACAAAAACATGGCACCCGTCGCAAGCCCCTGTCGGAATCAACCGACGAGCAGTGGAAGAGGCCTTCATGCCTTTTAAAAGGGAAGCGGCGAGATTGGGGCTTACCATTAACACCACCAAAACGAAGTACATGATTACTGGCAGGAAACATGGGAGACCAAGTAGTGTTGGTGCCGAGCTGGAGTTAGATGGAGAATGATATGAGTAGTGGAGGAATTTATATACACTCGCGATATGTGACAACGATATAAGCCGCGAAGTGAAACGATGAATTGCAGCCGCGAATCGGACTTTCTATGGATTACGGAGCCAGCTGAAGTCTCGTAGTTTGCAAATTTGCACAAAACTGGCGCTTTACGGAACACTAATCCTCTCGGTGGCCTTTCATGGATATGGATCATGGACGCTAAAGGAAGCAGATCGACGAGTGCTGGGGGTTTTTGACAGCAAAACTCTGCAATCCAAATTTGGTGGCAAAATGGAAAATGGAGTGTGCAATCACGATGAATCACGAGCAGTATCAAGTATACAAATATGCTGTGGCAGTGTGGCAGGCTGCGGTGGGCTTGGCACGTGGCCAGAATGCCCGACGAAAGAGTAGCCAAAACTATTTTCAGCAGAGAACCAGGAAGAGGCCGTAGATTCCGAGGCAGACCCAGTACCCGATGGGTGTGCGCAGTCGAAGACGTTCAGCTCAAGATGGTCAGTACTGGAAGACCATAATTTGTTCGGCGCAAGATCGGTAACGGACCGTTGCAAAGTGGAACGGAATTAAAAAAAGGCAAACATCAGGTTTTGTGTAAAAAGTACTACGTTATCTGCATTAGTGTCTTCACAAAAGTTTCTTGTGTTTTGAAGTACTTTTTTGTTGAACAAAAAAAAATTACATTAGGAGTGGGTCAAAAAATAATCAATTTAATTTCTTATTTAGAGCTAAAAAATAAACAATACCTAAGGAACAGTAGTACAAAAAATTATTTGAGGAGCTTTTGTCGAAGAAAGAAAGCTTCTATCTCTTAAGGGAAAGTAGTTCTAGTGCTACCAACTAATATATCCCCTTAATACCAGTTTTTCTAATCTTTTTGGTTATTTTTATTTCTACACAGTTTTTATGTTCCATAAAGTTGAACATACTTTGAAAATTCATCTTTTTGCTGAAAGAATCTACGGTTGATATCGACGACATCCGCAAAATCACAAAGCAAAGTTAGAGAGTGCATCTGCTCGCTTCAGTACGGATGAGATCTTCTAACACATGGTTTTGGTCCATCCAGTCCAGCGTTGTTCCAATTAGCTTAACTAGTTTCTTCGGAAAGCCATGTTCCATCATTATCTGTCGAGGCTCATTTTTTGACTGAATCATACGCCACCTTAAAATCAACAAACAGATGACAGGTTGTACTGCCGGAATTTGTTGACCCTCATGAAAACCTTATTGGTACTTCCCGATTCCGCTGACGGTCTCAGTCAGCACAAGAACTCTTCTCTACTTCACTCGGGTTGTGCAAATGTCTCGACTTCGGTTTTCGATCTCTCTCTTACTGGCTAGAAGACTCTAATGAGAACTCCTGGTTAAATCTGTCTAATGAGAACAAATTCGTAAGTTACCTTCTCGTCTGCGGGTCTTTCTTAGTGGTGGCAATCCGTGTTGGCCGAAGTTTTTGTACTTGAAGAAACGTTCTTTTATCCTCATCAGACACATCCTCTCGTTGATTGCCGATCGCCTTCCTCATTTCGTTGTCTGGGTCCATGTCGCATGTTTCGAATGGTTAATTCTTGATTGTGCATAATATTTTTCTTTAGTTGAATTGCCTTGCTAGGGCCATGCAACCGAGTCTTCTTATCGGTCTGCCTTCTTGGCTCTAGTGCGCCGTCCAGACAACGCGTTTCTTAATTCTGCCGCACGTTACGGGTCAAACGATGTCGCCAGCCGCTCATAAGGCAAGCAAGGCTATTCCTGATTTCAAAAATCAGCACTCGTATTGCATCATTCCATGAGTGTTTCTTCCTATCAGAATGTGTTTTTGGTTGCCACCGTTAAATTTTTTAAGTTATGTTATGAGATTATATGAATTAAAAAAAACTTCCTATTTTAATAACAACATTCTTTTTTAATCAAAGCCATCGACATACTGTAGCTTTCTGCACTCTACAATAATTTGAACAAGCTCTCTTTTACATTTTATAGCAATAAAACCTCAACTAACAACAACCGGTCACCGTATGTGACTTGTTTATATCCTTTTATTAGAGCCCCTCTGCCGGTCGTGCTGCCTTATTCACGTGACGCGTGCCGACACCACATTGCGGCGTATATTTTTAGCTCCTTCCTAGGAAGCCCTTAAATAGCGAAGCGTATTGACGCGATTTGCGACAAATTACCACACGTATGCAAGTCAACTTGCTTCGATTGTTGTGCCACAAAGCAGCTACACAACAATGAGTTTCTTTTTGTTTTCTCTTTCACACCAAATAGCATAAAATCGCATCGATATAGAACGCCTTATGATTTACGTCATAATGTGCAGTTCTCATAGATGACTGCCAGATGGGAGATTTGTTTCGCCGATTATGACTAGAGATTATTACAGCACAAACCAATAAACAGTGTGTTCAAAGAAATTAAAAAAAATGCATTCTACACAGCTGAAAAATAACAATGCCACCGTGATTATATGACAATGACAATAGTGACAATTGTCTATAAACAATATTTATCCTTTTCAATATGTTCTCAGATTGCTATGGCTCATAAATGAACCAATCCGTTTTAAATTGAAATTGGAATGATAGTCTAATTGAACCAGGAATCTGAAAAAGACACATTTTGAGTTTGCACATGCAAGAAAAAAAAATTTTTTTTCTAGATTTCCAAGCGCCTTGAATTTCGTTGTTCCACTGAAGGAATAAAGTCGTAACTATTTCTGCTTCTGCTCTTCCAAGAACAAAATAACACTCAAGTGATTGTTTAACTGCATAACATTTGATTCGTCAATGGTCGTTGGTGGAATCTTATATGGGGTAAAAATTAACAGGTATAAGTTCAACTGGAAAAAATACTTGCTACATGCACGTGACGCGTGTATCCTACGGATCGTGATTTCAGCGCAGTCCTCTTCAATTATTAACAGTACCAAGCAGGTAGCAGCTCCAGCAGTCCGCTCGAACCGGACCAACTTGGATGCACATATAAATATATTAAGAGTACCGTTCCTAGCACGCACACCAGCACTCATTTTTGCATGCAAATCACAATTACGGTGTTACTGCTGCTGCTGCTGCGGTGAAAGGCTGATTGATGGCAGTGTGTAGATGATGACTTTTGCACTTTGGAAAACTGAAAGTGGTTGCAATCTGACGACGAGATATTGGAAACTGATCGGTTCATCATAAATCCTGATTCTGATGGCGGTGGGGCCGGTAATTCAGTCTCGAATGAAAGAGGAGATTGTGTTGTCAAATCTGTCGTTTATTTAATGAGTTATTATGTTGGCAATGAAGAACCCGATGTTGTTGATGATGCTGCTGATGATGTTGCTGATGATGGGTTATTTTGCATAATTGTTATGTAAAGCAGAATAATTTACTTGTTGACACGTCGGTAGCTGACCGCAAAGTATGTACCGCGTAAACATGGATATGGCAACAGTTTTCATAGGAAAAATAAATCATCGGCTATTTAATTTGATCCTGTACACTCGAGTCCTTTTGCACGAACCACATGTAAATTACGCAGTGCATTTGCGAGAGACCCCAAGCATGTTATCTAATTTGCACTGGGTGCCAGCAGAACTGGAGATCACCTGCCGTGGACCGAATTAGATGGAAGAATTATTTTACGCAGGCCTTGTCATACGACGTATGGCCAACTAAGTAAGTAAGTAATTAAGTAAGTATTTTCAACTTATAGTTTTAAGGTAGGACCGTCTTACGGGAAGTCTTTTGTTAATTTCAATTAATACTTTCTTTATAACGATTCGACCAAGGGAATTGGATCCGGTACTCTGATTGGAATGCCAGAGAATCGAATTTGCCTTCTTAGGATTTCGCCTGCATATTATGCAATGTTCCACCTATTATACCCTTCCAGCTTTAGCAACTTTTTGGATACTGGATTCGCTGATGAGCTGCGCCAGTTCGTCGTTCATCTTTCTTATCCACTCCGTTCTAACATACCCCGCCAAAAATGATTCAATAACGTTCAATAACGGTCAATGGTTTCAAGTCCCCTTCGAGCCTTGTCCACGTTTCGTGTCCATAGAGAACAACTGGCCTTATTAGCGTTTTGTGCATGATACTTGATACATTTAGTAATTGGATGATGCTTACCAGACTTTAGGGTCTCGTGAGTCCGTAGTAAACACGACTTCCGGTAATCATACGTCTGGGTATTCCTCTGCTGCAGTTGTTATCCGACGTCATCAACGACCCGAGTTTTACAAATTCGACCAACGCCTCGAACTCATCCCCGTCGATTACCACACACGCTCGGTTCCCCCTGCTAACAAGTACTTTTTTTGTTTGATTATAGTCACTTTAACAGCTTAGGTCATTCGTGACGTCTGCGGGGTTGGGATTTGAACCCAGATCCTCGGCATGAGAGGCGTGAATGCTAACTAGGGATGCTGTACCGGTATTACCGAAACCGGGTTTACCGGTATTACCGTGCTATTTTCCATTACAGAAATACCGGTTTTCTCACGACCAAAAACCGGTATTTTCGGTATTTGTTTTTTACATGATCAATTTTCAAATAACAACTGCAGAAACATACATTGCTGTTAAAAATTTTAAGCATATAGGGAGAATTCAGCTTTAAGATTTATATTTAATTCTTCCATAGGAGAAACCTCGGAATACCTATGGTATCCAATTTGATGAAAATGCAATGTTGTGCGACAATCGGCGACTATGAAGTTGAAGATATGTGTTTTTTGTTTTTTGCGAGAAAAAATCAGATCTCTTTTAGTTTCATAGTCACGAATAAAACTGAGTGATATACAGTGAAGCTCTTCCGAAAATCTTCAGTAAAAAACGGAGTGCTCTTGATAAATGTCAGAACACACCTCGGAAGAGGAATATTTTCGATTACTAGTACAAATTGAAATAGCAGTGCTACGCCAATTCTACGAGCTCTAACCTACAGTTCACACGTCTTTGACCGATCTTAAAAGCAAGCATGAGCTTAACTTAACCGATGAGAAATTCATGAAAAATTTTGGCTGCTGTCGGATTGCTGTACCGGAAAAATTACAAACTCTACTAAACTGACTCTACGACTCTTGAGCTGCTCTCCGAACACACTTCATCTATCGCACAACTACTGTTCTATTCACTGTATTGGTCGAATTTCACGAAGAGTTCGTATATTTAACTTTATTCGTTTTATAATCAATTGCACCCTTAGTGATTTAATTACAAATGGCTGCAGTATTTATCAAGACATCAAGCATGTTTTGATAAGGTAAGCGAAGTTCTGTGATGCTTTACTACATTAAAGTTAATGTAATAAATTCAGAAGCCGAACAGACAGAGGAACCAAATCAACTGGACTTTCAATATTTGTTTAACTTAAATGTCCCAAGCGGTTTAAAAGTTCTTGAACACGCCCAAGTAACAATTCCAAGTTTTATTACGTTCGTATAGTGGTTTTCATGACCAATTTCATAAAACCGCTAATAAAACTATGAGCTCCACCAGAACTTTCTGATGACCGCTATAAAACTGCTTTCTGACCAAGTGGCCCACTCCTCAGAGTGTTTTCATAACCGTTATAAGAATCAGGTTATAAGCTCAAGTAGTCGTATCACGCTCTGCTCAAAGCAGCAATAAAACCGATTAAGCTTTCGCTGCTTGACAGCCATCGCCATAATTTAAAAAAGCTTTTCGCTTTTCGCATTTCGCTTTTCGTATTTCGCTTTTCGCTTTTCTGGCAAAAGCTAAATAAGTTCACTAGCTTTGTCAACTTGAAAATATATCCGTGAGAAGAAAAGTTTAGGTTTTACTGACATATCATTCTGAACGATTTGGTTTATAGTGAATAAAAGATCCCATAGAATATTTATTAAATTTTGAGCAATTTCTTTGGCTTGCAGCATGTGCGCATTTAATTTCATCGTGCATATTGATATGATAGGTCGATAAAATGAGCGCGCCACTAAAATTTTGCAATTTTCGACAACTGGTTGTTTTAACAAATTGAAAATATTCAGTTAGTCAATCTCAATTTCTAGCAAAGTCATTTTAGTTGCTTCGTCTGACAGGAAAACCGATTGATAATAACTTTTTTTCTGAAAAACACCTTACTTTGATGAATTGTAGTTTGCGAGCTAAAACAAAATACTAAAATATGGCAATATGGCTTCCCATAAAAAAATGATTTTGGTGTTGAACTTTGGTATTCTTCATAATAGCAGCAAAAAACTGTTTGGTCAGGGTGTTACCGTTTTAATAGCTCTATAAAACTAACAGATTTATTGCGGTTTGATAAGTAACCGCGATAAGATTAATTTTGATTGGTGCGCCATTTTGTATTGATACGCCACACGTATGGTAGGTTTGTAACAGACATTGTGCAGCCAACAAGTTTTAACGTGGTAATACAAGCAACCACAATACATTTGCTTTATTAATAGTTTTATTATGGTTTTCTAGCTAGCTATAAGTGTTTTTGGACTCGTATCCTCTTGGTATTGCGCAATACCACAATAAAACCAGAGGTAATGATCAATACCGCAATAAAACCTTTATAAAATTCAAGTAAAACCAAGTGACTTTAGAATTGTTACTTGGGCGGTTTTCCTACCATATAGATAATTTAACGCTCGGTCTGTACGTCTTTTCCGGTGGACGCCGATTGAAGATTCTTTGAATCCGGAAGCTTAATCAGTAAAATTTGTTCTTGTTTAAGAGATGACATGATATACAACACTCTTTGCGGCAGCAGATTTTTTTTTAATAAACTTGTCAACTAGTTATATCAAAAGAAATTAAATTATTGAAATCATACAGTTTTTGAATTTTTTAAATTAATTTTTCATGTGTTCATTTTTACCGGTTTTTACCGGTTTTACCGGTATTGAATTTATCAATACCGAAAAACCGGTTTTCGAAATACCGCCCGGTATTGGCATCGCTAATGCTAACCCCTACGCCGGGATTGACCCACAGACAAGTACTTGGTTTTAGACTTATTCACCATTAATCCAAACTTCACTACTTCACGTACCTATCTGCTTGGAAAACTGTTCAGCAATCACCTGGAACGTCCTTCCGATTATGTTCACGTCGTCAGCGAAACAAATAAATTGTCTAGATTTATTGAAGATCGTTAAAATCCGCACGTGTCATACAGCTTCTAACGAGATGCTGAACAGAAGACCGGAAATACCATCGCCTTGGCGAAGTCCTCTGCGTGTTTCACGGGCTTTATACCGCACCCGATATATTCACACAGCACTGTTCAACATCCATCGTGGCTTTAACCAGTCTTGCTAGCTTCCCGGGAAAGCCGTTTTAGTCCATAACTTTCCATAGCCCTTCACGGTCGACAGTATCGTAAGCGGCCTTGAAATCTATGATATCGATTGGCCACCACTCACTTTTGCATGTCGTTCACTACGATCAAAACTGTTAATCGGCTCGTGTTTATTGCCGCAGCTCTGGTAAATGGTGTATCCATTCTTATACGAATGTACCGTAGACCCCTTCCAGCATACCTCCGCTACAATGTCGAACTTGCGGGTCCTCAAACCGGGTGCTTCCCAGAAAATTGAGAGATTATATTCTATATTCAGAGTATCATGCTTCCAATCATTTGTCCTTTTCCATTGCCTTGGTCCAGGCCGATAGTTTTAGCACAGACAAACAGACGAGACACTCGCGTTAATTCCATCGTCCAATCAAAAACCACTCATTTTTCAAAAAAGCACGTTTCGCAACATGTCCACACCGCGGCGCGCAAGTGTTACTTCGAGTTTTCAGTATAAAACCATACAAATGTAAAAACCCTACAGCATAAAACCCTGCAAATGCAGGCTGCTCCGCGACATGCATAACAGAGGGTGCTAGTGTGCAACCAAAATGTGTAGGACGATGGTTTTTAAAGGATTTTCTTCTATGTGTCATGTCAGTTCGTCAGTGGTTTTAGGAAATCTGTCGCAAAAGAGGGGAGGTTTAAAACATTGCTCGCGAAAGACCTAGTTTTACCGGAGCGGTGGCACTACCAACGCACTAGAAATCAACCAAATTCAAGCGTGTAGGGCGCTATATCTCTGTATATTAGCGTTGATAAGAGGAAATGCTTATCAACTTATGGTCCAACTAGCTCCCCCCATCTACTAACAACAATTACTTTCCCGAAATACTTGTGAAGATGCAGAGGATTCCCTGGTCTTTAGAAGCAACAAGTATTCACAAGTATTCAGTATTTATAACATTCCTTCCCATCCCACCAGGACCCGCATTCGAACGTAGCCGGCGTCGGTATTGATCAGCATGCAGGGACCTGATAAAGTTTCACAATGAGGAACAGCGTGCTGTCCCAAGTATGCTTTTTCCAGCCATTATTTTGCAATTTTCATCGGTTCTGCTCAATAACGGAGTAGCAGCACACGGGCGGTATCCTATGCTTATGCTTATGGTTAATTCAAATTTTTTATCAAATTTTGTTCCAATGTTTTGTTTGAATTCCAGATTACGACTAGATTCTGGATCACATTTTTGATCAGGTTTTTAACCAGATTTTGGATCAAATTTAAGACCAGATTCTGGAACTGGACCAGGTTATAAACCGGATTTGGAACCACATTTTTGATCACATTTTGAACCCTGTTTTTGATCAGATTTCGGACCTGGACCACATTCTGAACTTAAACCAGCTCTTGGAGCTACATCAGATTTTAGTCCAGATTTTGGGCCAAATTTTTATTAGATTTGGTCCAAAGTTTGGATAATATTTTGGACATTTTTGATTAAATTTTAGACCAAATTCTGGACCTGAAATTCTGTACATTTTAGAGCAGATTCTAAACCACCAGCCAGATTTTGTACCAAGTTGTGAACCAGTTGCTGGACCTGGACTAGACTGCAGATCACATTTTTTTTATCAAATTTTGTTCCAGATTTTGCATCAAATTATGAAATAAACCGAGCTATATTCTGGACCAGATTTTGGATCACATTTTTATCAAGTTTGGACCAGGTTTTGGTTATTTTGGACCACATTTTTGAACATATTTTGGAGCTGGAGTAGACCCCACATCGTTCGGGCCACATTTTTAATCAGATTTTAAGCCAGAAATTAGATTTTGGATCGGATTTTGAAGCAGATTGTGAACTTGGACCGTATTTTGAACCTGGATTATACAGCGGACCACATTTTTTTCATGTTTAATTCCAGATTTTAGAACAGATTTTGACTACATTCAGAGCCACATATAATTCTGTGTTTTTTGTTGGAAAAATCTGGCCATCTGTACAGCGAGGAAAAATATCGGTGCAAAAATCTGTCCAATGCAAAACAATGAGAGTAAAAGAGACGGAAAGTAATTTCGCTGACTATTTCCGTCTCTTTCGCTCTCATGTAAAAGCTCAAAAATCTGTATAATCTGTGTAATTGGCAAAAATCTGTATTATATGCATACAGATTCTGTACAGGCGATTTCTTTCAAATATCTGTTAAACACAGAATAATCTGTGTATGTGGCAACCCTGGCTATATTGTGGATCTTGTTTTATGCCACTTTGTTATCAGATTTTAGACCCAATTTTTGCCTGGTTCCACAGTCCACTATGGGGGATTTCCTTACAAGCAGGCGGACAAAAATATTTTCGATTTTTTTCTAGGATTTTTGACGTTTTTCTAGTTGATATGATTAAAATATGTTGTTAGAGTACATTTGTAAATGTTTCACGAATATATTTTGAAAAGGGTTTACCTTTGTCATATGTGAAAAACTAATATGGGTCATTCCACCTCAAACGTTAGGATTCGACCATCAGCGATTTCAACCGAAGTTGGCATAATTGTTCATTCCGACCCCACAACCAGTTTCCCGAAGTTTTACGCCGATTGATCAATTCCCCTAGCAGTGGCGCTGCTTCCTTTTTTACAGATTTTCAAAAAAGTCATTTTTCGGATTTAAATATCTCTGCAACAGTTTGATGTGGAGACATGCCAATATACTTTTTCTATGGGTTTTTGACCGCGCAATCGAATGATGTTATCAGTTTTTATCTAATTTGTCAAGATCATACATTTTTTCGCAATTTAAAACCAAAAATGCGAATATCTCAAAACACCCCCAATTTTATTTTCAAATAAATATGCTCAAAATGTTCCCCAGACAAATTCTACATAAGAATCACTTAACTAGAAAAGACAATATTGGTAGTTTGGGAGATATGGTGTTTTGAATATCCGGGGCGTGCGTTATTCTATCTGAATTGTTAGTAAGAGTATGTTTAAATACGTTTATCTGAAGCTTCCAGACATTTTTATGACTAAATAATGTATTTTAATGAAAAAGATGCATTTTCAACATAGAATCAACATAATAAATTTTGATGTTCTGGATACTTTTGTATGTATTTAAATAAAAGTAATAATTTCGTACAAATTTGTATAGTTCTATTATTTAATTGTGCTATTTATTTGTGCAATATAATGCATTTCACTGGTAATTATGGTATTTAACTTAATGGAGTTTATCAGGCCAGTTAAGTTATTCATTCGTCCCATATAAGCTTTGTAAGATTTACCGAAATTGGTCCATAAGTTCAGCAGACCTAGAACATATCTTGAAATAGGCCATAGGTATAAAAATTCAGCCCACTCAATAAGGATTGCAATTTACAATTTCCGAAGACATTTCTTCGATGAACTTAACAGGAGGGGCGCATGTTTTCTTCATAGTTCCATTAACGTTGTATGGAGGAAATCTCGATAGTGACTCCCTATGAATTACTTCATATTGAAATCTGTTTAACCCAGTTTCTAAATATGATTATATTAAATGCTTCTTCTGTTGACATAATTTCACGTTGATCAGTTACCTGTGCGCGCGCGTTGTGTGTGTGTGTGTGTGTGTGTGTGTGTGTGTGTGTGTGTGTGTGTGTGTGTGTGTGTGTGTGTGTGTGTGTGTGTGTGTGTGTGTGTGTGTGCGTGTGTTATTCGCTGGAAATATATTTAATCTTGAAATCTCCCGTGGTGACTAGAAATTTTCAAAACACTATATTTCCCAGAGTGGCGCATGGTGGCACGTAATTCTTTCATAAGTTGAAAGTATATACCTGAGATTTAACCCAGAAGGCGGAATTAACCTGGAGATATCTGGAGAAAAAAAGTTCTCGACTAAGAAAGCAGAAAATTCTCTTATTTTTCTATATTTTCCTTCTTCTCATGCTTTTTATTATTATAATTTTTCCTCTAGCCGTCTAAACCATTTATTTTTCGGAAAGCTCATTTCATTACCTTTCTAATGATATATAATACATAAGATTTAATTTTGGAAATAGTGCTCAAAAATTGATTTGAAAGTAAACGTGTTTGAATGGCAAAAAGCGTATATGTCATATCGTTTTTCAACTTTGACAGCCTCTATCTCAGAAACAACATCGACTAGAGACTTCCTATTTTGGATTTTTCTTAATTGAAGTGTTTGCTATCAATAGAAAATTTCATTAAGCGGATTAGTGAAAGTCAGTTTTCTGATTTTTGTCCGCCTGATATCTCATAGTGCAGTCGTAGCGTGATATTGTGGCGACCCTGGCGAATGCCCGATGTGGCGCACCCTCGTTTCTTGAATCAATGACCTTCGAAGTTTATTATTTTTTACAATTAGTAAGTGCCTTACTGAGTTTCAGGCCATTTTTGGCGCCCCCTTAGAGCAAGCGTCCTTGGCGGGAGCCAGTCTGGCCAACTGCACGCTACGGCGTTGGTTGTGGATAAAGGATCGTTTCTTCAATTACAACATGATCAACGTTCACTGCCCGCACGACGGTAAACCCGACAGCTGTTCACCACGGGATACCCTTTTCCCACGCATAGATATTCACAAAGCCACCTGGAGATCACCTGATCAACGTACAATGAAGCAGATTGACCACATTCTCAGAGATGGCCGGTTCTTCTGTTCTGTGCGGATATTGACTATGACCATCACTTAGTAGCAGTATATGTGCACTCAAAACCGTCAACCTTATACCAGTTACGTCAAAACCATGCTCGATGATGATGATGATGATGATGATGATGATGATGATGATGATGATGATGATGATGATGATGATGATGATGATGATGATGATGATGATGATGATGATGATGATGATGATGATGATGATGATGATGATGATGATGATGATGATGATGATGATGATGATGATGATGATGATGATGATGATGATGATGATGATGATGATGATGATGATGATGATGATGATGATGATGATGATGATGATGATGATGATGATGATGATGATGATGATGATGATGATGATGATGATGATGATGATGATGATGATGATGATGATGATGATGATGATGATGATGATGATGATGATGATGATGATGATGATGATGATGATGATGATGATGATGATGATGATGATGATGATGATGATGATGATGATGATGATGATGATGATGATGATGATGATGATGATGATAATGATAATGATGTTGATGATGATGATCATTACATTCATAAAATTCTCGCCTGCTCTGCCGAAATCTAAATCCCACTACACGTGTGTACTATGAAAATAACCATGCGCCCTCATTTTCTTTCGAATGAATGGTACTCAAGTTGTACTACCTTATATCATTTATCTCAAGTATAAATTTTTTAATCAAAAAATAAAATAAAATAATATATTTACACCTCAGCGGTTTAGTTTAATTAGCAACTGTTTCGTACGAAACTTTCCCATTGAAATATTTCTCACCATTACGAAATACATCCCACTCACCATCTCACCTCAATTTGCAAGTTCCATATCGACAGTATCGCTCCGATTAGCGCATGCCACGCTGATCACAACAACAACCGCTGCTGCCGCCAGCCATTGCTGCCATTATCGGTTCACAATAAAAGCACGTGTTTCCTCAAGCTGCCGATATCGGCTCCATGCATGTCTAAATGTCTAGTACCTACGGTTTATTTTGTGTTTGCGTAATTGATGTGTCACTTAGTAGTACTTAGTTATTTTCAGCAATTACTGTTCATTGTCATCTTCCGGTTTCCTCTGGTGGTCGTTAGATTGCATTTACTGCGCTGAGTGCCTCCGGCGGAGAATGTTTGTCCCTAGTCCGGAATGAGGTTTCAATTTATCAAGCAATATTTTCGATTGTACATCAAACTTTCCCCTTTCCATTCCGGGAACGTTCCGGGAATCGATTGGGTCAAAAGACGCATATCAAATTGCACCTAATCAGTTGTCAGAAATGACGTCATCACCTGTTTGCGTGGGATGCAGACCGAATAAACTCCGAATTTGTATTGGTGCGAACATTTCTGCTGCTGCTGATACTGCGCGCCATTCGCCGCGACTTCCGGTCGTGAGTTCTGGAATGGTTCCACTTTGCAAGCTGGGTTCTCAGCTGGGAAATCGTTACAGCAGAGAGTCAACGTGCGACAACCAGCGGAGGCAATGAATGGCACCATACCATATTCGGTTCAGCAGACTTGGATGTGAGTTCACAATTCACACGTGTGTGTGTGTTGTTGCTGCTGCTGGGTGACCTTTCTCACTTTAGCCAGCAGCGGGAAAACTTTCAGCCTACGGCCGTGGAAAGAATTTTCATTCATAAAAGCCGATGGCGCGAGGCTGTATTAATGGAAAACTTTGGCACGCACGCGGGGAGCGAGCGGCTGCACCAGCTGCTGCCAAGTTTAGCACAGATGAGAGCAGTATTGATTTTCGTTGAAAATATGGAGTCTGGAATAGTTTAAAAATTTCCTCTTAACTCGCTAACGCTCCTCTTTGAAAGAAAATAGATTTGAGCTTTATTCTTATCAGCGTAACTATTCTAAATTTTGATTGAGAAAACTTTTCAAAAGATGGGATGTTAATCTAACATTGCTCATCTATTTGCTGTAATAAACGTCTTAAAACAAAGACTGAAAATAACCCTTCTAAACGCCCATACAACCGTTATGTGGTGCAAAGAAAGATTTAACTTTTAATTTTTGATACGCAATAACGTCGCAACCGGTTATCAGCAAGGACAACAAAAAAACATCTCCATAAATAACACAACGATACGATGCACATCTTAAAAGCTATACGCGAGTTCCACAGTGTTGGTGAGTTACGAAATCCATTCAAAGCAACAACGCAGCCCCCCAGTTGGTGGAAAACTCCGGAGGCTGCGCATCCGTATCCGCACAACACTACTGACTGGACTGGTGACGACGACCTCTGACGTCATATATTGCGTTTGTGTTGTTACCGGTTGCCATTCAACCGCGTGGGTGATTCGGATTCAATCCTAAACGAGCAGCTTTTTCCCCGTATGGCAGTCAATGAAAGTTCTCCGTCTACTGCCAGCGGATATACTATTCGAAGTATGGAGAACTTAAGGACTTGTGAAGAACGGGAAATTCAATTGAAACCGTATAATAAAGTTAGCAACACATGGAAGTGAAAACTTATTACAATCCGAAGCGATTGCAACCCAAGCAAACATTTACTCAGCTGGAAGAGGATGATGCACAGTAAAGATGGTGAAATTAATCCTTTAAATTGTGCCCTTTTTGATTGTCTGCCGGATCTATTACGGTTGCGTTGGCGTCCTTCTAGGTTTCATAAGAAGGATTTTCCATAAGATTTGCGATAGTAATAAAATTACACAATGGCGAAATTCCCTCGTATTTCATAATAATCGGCTTAACTAAACTAATTGCTTTTTACACTTATTGAAAAGCAAAAATACCTAGAATATAAAGTAAATAACTACCAATAAAAAATATGATCCGGATTAGAAGCTATCCCTCTATGTTCAACACCATTTTTTCTGTCTGCGCCATTCATTTGACCACCTGGAAGTAGTTAGTGTGACAATCTCCATATCCTTCGCGAAGAACGAAGCCAACCAAACAATCTGAAAACGTCTAACGAACGATAAAGAATATTAACTATGCGCTGCTGCCGGCGGGTGAACAATGAAGAAGAAAAATGTATCCCCCATTCGCTAACTTTTCAAACGTTTGAAAAGGTCAACTGGCAGTTATTATTCTCCCGGTTCGGTGCTGTTTCACGCCAGCCACGGCAACCTGTTTCAAGCAACATAATATATACAGCACATTCTTTTATCTTGAGTTTTGAGAGCTATATTCGAAGGAAACTGGAGTCTTGTCTAAAGATTAAGTGTGATTTCAAGCTTTAGCACTTTTGTTTCGAGCGTTGCTGTTAAGGTACGACAATATCGTTTTTTCTTCAGTATTATTCTATAAATATGATAATTTCACATTTATCAAAATCAAGAACACTTAATATAATAGTCATTGGTTTCATTTCTAACATTCATTTTCTAACTACTACATCGAATAAATTTTGGTCCAACGAAGATCTCCTATTCGTAAGCCTTTGGCATATTTATTTCATTCAACTCCAATAACATAACCGTATGCTCCCGCCTTACACCTAATCCCACTCATTCTTGTTTACTTACTTAAGTAGCTTGCCGTCCTAAGACAAAGCCTGTTGAACAAGGTTTCTCCAATTAACTCGGTTGTAGGCTACCGCTCTGCAATTCCTCGGACACCGAGTACTCTCCGTCAGATCTCGCTCCACCTGGTCATCTTGTTCCTATCGGATTTGAGGCGAACACCATCTTTGCAGGGTAGTTGTCCGGCATTCTTGCAACATGCCCTGCCCATCATATCCGTCCTGCTTTAGCTTTCTTTTGGCTACTGGGCTCGCCATTGAGCTGTGCGAGTTCATGATTCATCCTCCGCCTCCATACTCCGTTCTCCTGTACGCTGTATTCAGGTGTTCATTGAAGTGCTGCTTCCATCTATCGGTCACCTCACGATCATCCGTCAGAAGAGAATTGAGGATTTTCCAGGTGCTTACGTAAAATTAATTCGCGACGTCGCTTTTCGGGTGACGCTATTTTTTTCAACTTTCAAAAAACTGACAGCGAGAAAAATACAGCGTAAACAATACACTCTAAACTACTGCACCCAAATTTTGAAGCGAATATACCCTTTGGGTAATTTCCTACAGGGTTTTTTCCGTGATATAATTTGATGTGAGACACCCTTTACTTTGCCTTTCATTACGATTTGGAGTCTTCTGCACTTTGTACGTACACTCACATACTTTTTTTACACGGTTTGGTTTTTAGATTATCAGGAACGGGGCAACTTGGGAACCATTCATTTATTTCTCAATACATTTGGGAGAGGCCAGACATTCGTCGCGTAGTATTCAAATGGTCCCTAAGTTGCACCGTTCTTGAGTAATCGAAAAAAAAAACAAACCGTGTAAAAAAAGACTTGAGTGTATGCAGTTGACACGACGGCTCGGCAATAGAAAACGAAACGAATATAAACGAATAAAACGAACATTACATTCCCAATTAAATTTCCTAGCTACGCCAATGTTAGAATATAGGTAATTGGGAAATAGGTAGAACATAGGTAATCGCCAATGTTAGAATATAGGTAATTGGGAAATAGGTAGAACATAGGTAATCTTCCTTTCACCGTGATAATAAAAGTAGTAGTTTCTAAAATAGTCAATCACTCATCTGAAAATCTTCTGTCGTCTCCGAGAGATCTTCAGTTCTAAATCTAAACCACTCTGCCGTTCGAAGTGCGAATCAAAGGTTTCAATTTGAAGTTTTACGCTGTTAATTGTTGTTAGAAAACGACTGCTAGAAAATTGCTGCCACTATGGGCAATTGCTTTTCATGCAAAGACGACGGTGTTTATTACAATCCGTACTATAACCCGAACGAGGGAGTTGGGGTACCACCAAAAAGTTTCCAATCGTTCAAGCCTTACCATAATCCAAACGAGGTACGCTCAGAGCGTACGGTAGATCCGTCGAAAATTTACCAACCGTTCGTTTACTATAACCTGGGCGCTGGACATAGGCGAGAGCAGGTGATTACAGATCTGCCAAGAAGTTCGTTCGCCTATCTAAGGCTACCATGTGCGGCTTGTGACCAGTCTGGCCACATAAAGAATAGCTGTCGTTACAGCAAGCGATTGTGCTATTGCTGCCGAGAAGAAGGACATATCATGTGTATTTGTCCACAGAAACAGCGGCAGTGAATATATTGAAACGTACGTAAGGACTAAAGAGGATGTTGATAAAATTACAAAACCACGAAAAGTGTTTACTATAGTTTTATAACTCTCTGTAAGCGTTAAAAAGCGGTGAATACAATAAATATTCTAAAATTCTCTAAATTCTTCTGTCTATTACTCCATTAACGAAAGCATGACGGATTTCCGAATTTTTAGATGTTAATAAGCATAAGCATAAGCATAGGATACCGCCCGTGTGCTGCTACTCCGTTATTGACCAAGACCGATGAAAATTGCAAAATGATGGCTGGAAAAAGCATACTTGGGACAGCACGCTATTTTTCATTGTGCAACCTTATCAGGTCCCTGTATGCTGATCAATACCGACGCCGGCCACGTCCGAATGCGGGTCCTGGTGGGATGGAAAGGAATGTTAGTCCAATACTTGTTGCTACTAAAGACCAGGGAATCCTCTGCATCTTCACAAGTATTTCGGAAAAGGAATTGTTGTTAGTAGATGGGCGGAGCTAGATGGATAGTGTAAGTATGTAAGCATCAGTCATATGAGACTAAGCTGGATATTAGAAAATTTTCTTGTAAAGTCAGTAACTACGAAAATTAAGATATAAAAAATACCTTTTTAACAAATTTAATACAATACCAATGGTGCTTATATACAACCATAATTTAATTTATATCGAAAAATACTATGCACATGCGAGATTTACGGCTCAAAAACCACGTAACAACTTGAACTTATCCGCGATCAGGGAAATCAAGGATAATGAAACGAGCCAATATAGTCCCTAAGTTGATAAGCATTTCCTCTTACCAACGCTAATATGCAGAGATATAGCGCCCTACACGCTTTTTCCGAATTTTTAGATGTTAATGTAAAGAAAGATAATTTAATGGACTAAATGATAAAATTATGAATGGCGACTTGGCGGAGGAGTCCTTTTACAAGGAGGGGTTTTAGTAAGAGTCAATCGGAAAAATCGGAGTATTTCAGATTTGTGGCCTTTTACAGGATTTGCAGTTGTATTTTACAGTTAGGCTATTGCAAATCATTTTCATAGTTTTTGTCCACCCCCCCCCCCCCCCTTGGAAATTGGCTTGAAAAATCGGCGGGCAAAAACTAATTTGTAGGAAGGTTAATTTTTGTTATAAAATCAATTTCTGTGGGCTCTACAGCCTGAAAAACTCGAAAAATGAATGTGTACGAGTTAAGTTAACGCTTCTACAACGAAATAGAAATGGAAGTTCAAACAGTGGAATTTCCGAAACTCGGCCAAAAAAATTTTCTTTCGTTTTTGTCTTTTTGTTCGTAGATTTTTGCATGAAAAATAACAACGTATTTATTAAAAGCAAGAATAGCTTTGGTTTTCACGTTTAAACTTTTAGTAAAAATTCCTAAAATCCATATTTTTTTTGCTCTATTTAAAAATTCTCTTTGTTTTTTTTTTCGCAAACCCCAACAGTTTTTCAGTGGCCCAACACCGGTGGGACAAAAACTTTTTTAAATATTTGTAATGGCCTTAATGCGAGAATAATTAACTTTTTTTTGTCTTAAATATATGAATTCTACTCATGTAGAATCGTGATAGCTCACGGAAAAATTGGACAGATAGACAAGATATGAAGTAAACATTGTCTTGTTGCAGATAAAACCTATGGCTAATAGTGTGATTCAGAATTTGATCACTAGATGGCATTGGTGCTCCATTTGTTTTTAATTTTTTGATCGCTGGTTAGAATACTGACTAGATGTAAAATTTTTTGTCTACGGCATAATTGTTCACATAGTCGAGACCACTCTATTCTGAATACAGTGAAATTTCGTTAATTGCATTAAGGTTATCGCCGATTTTTACAAAAACTTTTATCAATTGGACTGTGTTGCTCATTTAAGCTATTGGCTTTATCAGATCAGCGCGATTTAGTAAAGTTCTTCTCAAAATCGGCGATAACTTTAGTGCAATTAACGAAATTTGATTGTATTTTGGTGAAACTCGCCAGGCGATGCTAGAAGTATTCATTTTCTTCCGGTACTATGTTCAATTGTTGCGGACCGTTTCAACATACATCCTGGCAGAATCGGTACATTAATTCAATATGTGCTAAACTATCCATCATAGAATGAATCCAGTCCACCGAAGACAAGCAACTTACATTTCATCAACTTGTTGACCTGCGACCAATACAGGTATACCTCGATATAAGACGGCCTCGTTATAAAACAACCTCGATATAAGACAATTCGATATAAGACAATTTTGTCTTATATCGAAACAAATCCCTTTGACATAGCTGATAACGATACCAAAGCTGATTTTCCATTCTGAAATCGGTGCCATGAAGATGTTCATTATTTCAAAATAACTCCAAAAATAGTAAAAAACTAATAGTTTAAACAATAATAAATAGTTCAAAAACCGTAAACACATAACACAGGGCAAAACTGGCGACCGCTAATGCAATTTTTTTTTTGAAAAAACCATGTTTCGATATAAGACAATTTCGATATAAGACAACTTTTAGAAATTATAAATTGTCTTATATCGAGGTATCCCTGTATTTGTAAAATGATACACGTAAACTACCTGGTGGATGAATTCTGAACCGTTCACCAAGGTTTTATCTACCACCGGACTATGTTCACTTCATATTTTGTCTATCCAATCAATTTTAGTGAGAACAAGAACGATTTACAGGAGTAGACCCCTAAAATTTGAGACTAAGAAGATCTATTTTTTTCCTGTAAAATGCCACAAGTAACTTTGAAGATCGCGTGTTCGCGTACATTTTTGTAGAAAAACGCATCGTTCTAAGCGGTAAGGATTTCCCGTGAACGGGGAAATTTATCGTACGAAGTGCCTGCTGGAAGTTGCGTTGTCATCAATAAATACCATAAGGGCGAAAACGCGGTGTTCTGGCCGGATATGGCGCACAGGGGGATCATTCTGGAAAAAGGCGGTGAA